>NC_138981.1:123726894-124457872 GCF_964341445.2 Mesoplodon mirus | reverse complement strand
ATCATTGTGTTTTATATTTATGGAATTTTAAAACTTTTTCTAATGATAAATCTTTTAATATGTTTTCAAAACATAACCTTTTGTGCTAGAATTTGAGACACTCTAGTATTAAGTACCATGAGATGTATTAGAGGAATATAGAAATAAATAATACATGTTCTCGTGCCAAATTCTAGTGAAGAAAACAGCCACATTCACAAATACCTAGAATATGATATAGCACTAAAATAAGCATTACAATTGGACCCCAGTATTTGAGCTTTTTAGACATTTTTGGTAGTACAAAATATTGCTTTAGTAACTTACAACAGTCATAAATGAGCTATGCATAAAAGTGGCCATATTTTTATTAGTTCCCTTGCAAATGACTGAAGGAATCCTTTTTTTTCTTTTTGGTTGATATTACATATCTGTCTTCTTGTATAATATGATTAGAAAATGAAATGTTTCTCTGCTACATGTTACAGTATCAAAACTAATTCCCTGAGCACAGCCTGATCTGAGAACAGAGCAGCATTCCAGAGGCTCAGTTCAATCGCTCCCTGCTCTAAGAAGACTCAGATGATATACTGACGGATAATTAATCACCCTGAGGACTCTACGCTAAAACCTTTAAAAAGTCCTGAAAATGTGTACATCCTTATCATCTGTGGCTTTGCTATCTTGGAAATTGTTGTCCACTTATATGCATCCTTTCTTCCCTGAGAAAGGTGGTCTTCTCAGACACCATGGACTCTGATGCTCTGTCCTCCAGAGGATCCTCACGTTTATTGTCTTAGTTTCTAGAGCTCAACAAAGAATACCCCTTTTTTAGAAGATATATAGTGCTCTCCTTTGTTTAGGACATGGTTGATATTGCTTCTGCCTGCAGAATAAGGGAACTTGGTCTGGTGTGAGACACTTCTTTTCATGTGCTTGAAAGTCATAGGGGAACACTCACTCACTCAGGCAAGTGCACTAAGCCTAACCCAAAGTCTGTCTGCTCTACCTGGCTCGGAAGTATCTGGTCGGGGCTGTCAACTGTCACCAGGGCAGCTGACACTGCTTTGCCACATGGCCTGTCCTTCCACCTCCTTTCCAAAAAGTGGAAGGGAATGGACATCCCGTGAAACCCAAGGATGCCCTAGGCTCAATACACGCATGCACACGCATGTGCATTATGTAATTCTCATTGACAGCTCTGTGGTGTAAAGGTAATTGCTGCTGTACAAAATAAGGAAACTGAAGCACAGAAAAAGGTGAAACATGTAACAAGTCATGTGCCCTAGTCCTCATAGTGGGAAAGTGGTGGAATCAGGTGTGTGACTGGATCTTTCCAACTCCAAAGCCCCGCTCCTTTTCAAGGGCAACTCACTCATCACTAGTTCAGGTGAGGTGTCAGGGAGGAGTCTAAAAGAGAGTGCACAGGAGGGAAAGAGGGGGAAAGGCAGGACTAAATAGCTTCCTGTCTCCTTCAGCATCTTCTTGTGAATTTGTGGATGAATTTGTGTTAGCTCTCATAGTCTTCTATCCCGCATCTGAACTATTTATTTTCCCCTGTAAATTACTTCAAAAACCAATGTGAATTCTGTGAGGGATTAGCCTTTGCAGCTTCCTTTTTGAGTTTCAAAGAACTCCACAACCATTAATTACTCACCTACATCTGGAAGGCAAGGCAAGAATTATTGCCTTCCTTGAATCAAAGGAAACTGAGAGGTCAAGCAGTTCCCTGCAGTCCCCACAGCAATAAATGATGGAGTGAGTCAAGAATTGGAAAGCATACGTCTTAATTTCAGCTCTATATTTAGACATTGACTTTTTTTTTCTGGTATAAGAAGGGCAGTGCTGCTAACAATGGTGAGCTATTATTCTGCCCAACACTCAGAGGAAGATGTGTTTATCAGAGATAGGAAAGACAAGGAGAGAGGAAGAGAGACAGACTACACAGAGAAGGGGGTGGAGAGAAAATCTTTGAGTAAAAAGAATGAACTGTCATATTCATCGTGGGGGGCAACAGGGCGCTTTGTCAGGAAGAATGGAAAGCTCAAGGTAAACGGGGAAATGCAGGCAGCAGTCCAGAATTTTCCTCATCCCACAGGTGCTGCTCCCCAGCAGACGTAAGCATTAAAAGGGATGACTATGCAAAAAAGGCACAGATGTAAGATTTCAGAACTTTGACTCAAGTACATCTTTGCTCATCATCACCAGAGTGTTCCTTGAAAACCTCCAGGAATGTTCAATAAAAAGCAATGAAAAAGATCCAACATTTAAGAAGGGAAAAAAAAGATTCTGAGGGTCTCTCCAGTAGGAAACAAATGTGGCCACAATTAGGTAAAACTTAATTAGCAACCATGTAGAAAGATTGTAATCCCCTTTAAGAGCTTATTTCAATGTGGTCTCATATTCTCTTGATTCTTTCAGACATAAAGCAGTTATTTCACATTCTGGAGCTAACTCTTGTCCAAGTGGCACATAGTATGCATGCATTAGGTAGTTTTCTAAAATTAAAGAACGTTTGAAATATTGAATAGATGAATTATTTTTGTTATTCCCAAATGAACCACATCACCAGAGTAATACTTGCATTCTCAATTTTTTCCCCATCTTCCCTGCCTCCAGAAAATGGTTATAGAGTTAAACTTAAATTTTGGAAATTTTTCATTGGCTAAATAAATTATAATGAAGCCATACTACAGAATACAATGCAGCTACCAAGTGAACATGGTAAATCTATATATAATGTCTTGGGAAAAGAATGTCTGAAATACATTGAGTCTTTTTAAAAGCAAATTGTAAAGTATATGTTTAGTGTGAGTCTGTTTGTATTTTTAAAGAATCCATATTCATTTTATGGATAAAACATGTTGGACAGTATATGCATACAACTCAAATGGACACCCCACACTGGCTGAATATCCTACTGTACTTGCCTTATGGATTTATTTTATTAATCTTTAAATCAACTTTTTAACACTGAATCTCCTCAAGTATCTTATAATATCTCACTGAGCTATGACTTAACTTCATATTTTATTGAGAAAATAAAAGCCAGAAATCTTACCAGTCCATAATCAAACACATCAAGCTGCCTCTCTACTTTCTGTGCCCGTTTTGCCTGTCTTCCCCTCTTGTCTCTTACAACGGAGGGAGTGCTCCTATTGCTATCAAGCCCATCCTTACCACTTATGCACAGGAGTCCATCCCCTCTTGTTTCTTCAAAAACCTTATTTTTATTGTCATTCATTTTTATTCACTCATTCATATTCTTTCCTTCCACCACCCTCCCTACCTCCCTCACTCACTGTCTCTCTCTTTCTTTCTCTCAGCAGTGAGATGAACCCCATGGCTGTGCTGATCCACCCAACCCTCAATCTGGCATACCGTTCCATGGGGGACAATAGAACATGGGGAAGTTTAGCTCCTTGCTTATACTATCACAGCAAGTGATTAAAGATTTGTACTGTTACTCTCGTTTTGGTTGTTGTTTTAATCAATTACTCCAACACCTGATAATTCATCTCTCTCTAGTTCAGCTGAGTTCCTAATAATAACATTATATGGAAGACAAGGGAAACAGAAGAACCAAAATACTTTTAAAATGAAGAATAAAGTTGGAGAATGCATACTACTTTACTGTAAGACTTGATATAAAACTACAGTAACCAATACAGCATGATATTGGTAAAGGGAAAGACACATAGATCAAAGGAGCAGAAGGAAGTGTTCAGTATTGACAAAGATTCTCTCTCCTTGACCAAACTCTAGTCAGGCTCCTTTGAGCAGTTCTCCATTAGGCCTCAACCTTGGTATATAAGACATGAACAAATACTAACATGGTTTCTAATAGCTCAAGGCCACATTCCTAGGATGACCCTAGACCCCTTAAAGTGCCCGCATGAGAAAACTCAAGATAGCCCCCAAATTTACTACTTATTCCAGCCAACACCTGAAGATAGAGCCTCTGTCTCCCAGCCTCTGTGGGAGAGTAGAAGCCTAACTTCAATAAGCATCAGTTAGCAAACCCAGAGGGATATCACACAGACCAACCCCTCCCTGTGCACTTTTTATAATTTTTAACTCCCTCACTCTACTCAGCCCCATCTCACCCCTTCCCTGGTCCCTTGCTCTCTCCTTAAACTGCCTAGTCACCTCTATACAAATCAGGCTAAGTGTGTGCTGGGCTCTTTTCCCTATTTCAGTAGTATATTACTGAATAAAATCTGTCCTTACCACTTTAACGTCTGGCTTTGTTTATTTTTGACAGTATAGGCCCACAAAAATGTGACAGTTGATTTTTCTACAAATATACAAAAAACATTTCGATGGAGAAAGGATACTTTTCAAAAATGGTGTTGAAAATATGAGACACCCATATGCAAACCATGAACCCTACACTTTATATAAAAATTAACTCACAGGCTGAAATATAAAATGTTAAACTATAAAATCTCTAAAACAAAACATAATAGAAAATCTTTATGACTTATGGTTAAGCGAAGAGTTTTTAGGGATGACAATATATGCAAGATCCTTAGAAGAAAAAAATGCTAAATTGGACATCATTAAAATTAAAAACTTTTGCTCTGAGAAAAATACTGTAAAAAAATTAAAAGGCAAGCTACAGAAAAATGTATCACAGATATATGACAAAGGACTTGTATCCAAAATACATAAAGAACTCACTATGCTCAACAGTAAGAAAGAAAATTAACAAACAGGCAAAACACTTGAAGGAACAATTCACCAAAGAGAAAAGCTGAAACATAAGCACTTGAAAATATGTTCAACATCATTAGCCATTAGGGAAATGCAAATTAAAACCATGATGAGATAGTCTTACACACATATTAGAATACCTACAGTTAAAAATTATGGGAAGCAAACTAAGTGTCCATTGACAGATTAATACATAAAGAAGACGTGGCACATATATACAATGGAGTATTACTCACCCATAAAAAGAAACGAAATTGAGTTATTTGTAGTGAGGTGGATGGACCTAGAGTCTGTCATACAGAGTGAAGTAAGTCAGAAAGAGAAAAGCAAACATCGTATGCTAACACATATATATGGAATCTGTAAAAAAAAAAAAAAGGTTCTGATGGACCTAGGAGCAGGACAGGAATAAAGACGCAGATGTAGAGAATGGACTTGAGGACACGGGGAGGGGTAAGGGTAAGCTGGGACGAAGTGAGAGAGTAGCAGTGACCTATATACACTACAAATGTAAAATAGATAGCTAGTGGGAAGCAGCCGCATAGCACAGGGAGATCAGCTCGGTGCTTTATGACCACCTAGAGGGGTGGGACAGGGAGGGTGGGAGGGAGACACAAGAGGGAGGAGATATGGGGATATATGTATATGTATAACTGAGTCACTTTGTTATAAAGCAGAAACTAACACGTCGTTGTGAAGCAATTATACTCCAATAAAGATGGCAAAAAAATTATGACAAATGTTGGTGAGGGTGTGGAGAAACTGGACTTTTCATTTATAGCTGGTGGGAATGCAAAATGATACAGCCACTAAGGAAAACAGTTTGGCAGCTTATAAAAAGTTGAACGTGAATTTATCATACAACCCAGATATTTCATTGCAAGATATTTACCTTAAATAAAAAAAATATGTTCACATAAATTCCTGCACACAAATATTTATAGAAGCTCTATTTATAATTTATAAACAGTAGAAATATTCCAAATGACTTTTAAGGGGTAAGTGGATAAACAGAGCACAGTATATACAACAAAAATACTACACAGCAGAAAAAAATGAACTATTGATACACACATATGCAACAATTTGGATAGATATCAAAGGAGTCATGCTGAGTGAACAAAGCCAACCTCAAAATAAAGCACACATGATTCCAGCTATATAGGATTCTTGAATATATAAAGCTATAGTGATGGAGAACAGATCAATGATTGCCAGAGGGTAGGAGTAAGAGGAGGATGTAACTGCACAGGGGGAGCATGAGGGGGTTTTGGAGACGAGGGCACTGTTCTTTATCCTGATTATGCTGGTGGTTACACAAATCTATGCATGTGTTAAAACCCATAGAAGTGTATATCAAAAATATATTTCAATGTATATTAATTTAAAAATAAAATGTTAACTGTGAGTTATTGATCTTCTTCATTCAACCAGTATCATTTAGATTTAAACACTGATTATTAGAGGACTCAATTGTTTTCATAAATTCAGCTAAAATGAGTCAAATTCATGCTGGATTCATTCAAATCATTATTACTTATATTCATTCTGATGGATTTTTTAAGAATAAAATCTACTAATCATATAAGCTTCCTTTCGAAAACTACTGAGTCATTTCAAGAACCTCATACATCCACCTAACCCTAACCCTAACCCTACCACTCAGCTCAAGCCAGAGTTGTTGGTCAGGAAGTATTAGTCACAAGATCTCGTTTAAGAGCGTTGCATAGATATTTCACCATATATGCATTTTTAAAACACATTTTCACCAGTAGTTCATTTGTTCCTCCATCTTGCTATGAGCCTACACAAGCACTTGAGTGAACATGTTTTTTGGTTTTTGGTTTTTTCATAAACGAAGTTAACAACCTCATGGCTTTCTTCTCTTCTATACTATTGAGAAGAGGGTATTCTAAAGTAAGGCTGATATTTAAAATTGCACCATTTCTTACCTTTGCATTAAATTCACATATCTGATGAGTGGTTTAAAGCTAATAACTAATTCAATGAACGTTTACCAAGAACCTACTAGCTGTCAGTTACTGTGTTAGGCAATCAGGATATAAAGATGAACAAGACATGAATCCTGGCCATAGGGTTATCAAAATCTAATAGAGGGCATGAAAACTAGAGATATTAACAGAAACCACTAGTGAGTAAGCTATTCTTAGGGTATAATTTTGCCACTAAGGGAAGAAATATTACCTTCTTTGAGCCTGAAAGGTCATTGGTGAGTATACCTATTGAATGTTTCTTGATGGAGTGTCTGTCAAATTCAAATAAGTTGTTCACATGCTAGTTTTCACCAGGTTCATGATTTTTAAATAGAACCCTTCTGAAACTTATTAAAATGGGACAGCACATGCCCAAAGACCAGTAGGATGAACAAGTGAGAACAAAATGTCAATACAGTGCATGACATATTGTCCCTTTAGTTTTGCACTCCTCCTTTCACCCATTCAGTTTTGTAAGAATTAATAAATGCATAAATAATAGTGCTATTTATTTTTCCTTTAGAAAATCATGTCCCAGAGACAATTTAGTCTATTGACATAAAGTGAACATAATTCATTTAAGATGCTTTCAACCAGCTCTCTATTATATTCCAAGCACTGTGCTTGATACCAAGGACATACAGGTGAATAAAACAAGAGATGATCCTTCAAGTCGCTCAAAATCTAGTGAAGGAAGTTAGACACACATGCAGTTTACATGGAAGGAGTAAGACTATGTATGATATGTAGACATAGCATAGAGGAGATTGGGATCAAATCTGCTAGGTGGGGTGGCAAAATATGGCTCGAAAATTTACAGTCTAACATACTAAAAGACATTGCAGCACTTGACATTGACATTGTGGATCTCTTTAGCACAGAAACTTTCTTTTATCTTCTGGATACCACACTAACCTGGTTTTTACCTGATTTTTATTGATCCTCTATTCTCCTTTTCTCCTGTTCTCTGACCCATAAATGCTACTGTCTCATAGTGTATGGACTGAAACTTTGTGTTCCCCCAAAATTCATATGTTGAAATTATACACTCCCCACCGCCAATGTGATGGTATTAGGAGGTAAGGGTATGTGGAAGGTGATTAGGTCATGAGGGTGGAACCCTCATGATGGGATTAGTGCCCTTATAAGAGGGACCCCAGAGAGCTCTCTCACTTTCTGCCATGTGAAGATAATGTAAAGTCAGCAGTCTGCAACCTGGAAGAGGTCCCTCACCAGGACCTGACCATACTGGTGCCCTAATGTCTGACTTTAGCCTCCAGAACTGTGAGAAATGTCTGTTGTTTATAAATCACTTAGTCTATGGTACTTCATTATAGCAGCTTGAAATAAGACATGTAGGGTTCCATCCTTTGTCTTGTGCTTTCCTCATCCTACAGGAATTTCCTTGGAAGTCTCAGCCTGACCCACAGTGCACAATACCACATCTATTACCTCCATCCCTAGATTTTCCATGGGTTTCAGATGTATATCTAACTGCCTGTTATATATCTTATGCATTCATTCATTTATCTATTTGTCTGAAATTATATAGCTTAAGTGCTTACTATGAATCAGGCACTTTGCTAGGAATGGAGGGATACAGTGGTGAGCAAAAACATATCTGGTCATTGTCACATGGATATCCCACAGGCATCTAAATCTCAGCATACTCAAACCTGAACAAGCACATTTTCTCTCCTAAAGGAATAATAAGTTAACATTTATATAGTACTTATTGAGAGCCACAGTTCTGAGAATTTTATATTCATTAACTCATTCAGTCTCAATAGCAAGCCTATGAGGGTAGATAGTATTATCTCTCTTTTACAGACAAGGAAACTGAGGCAAAGGAACATTAAATGTCTTACCCAAGTTCACACATAAAATAATTGGCACAGCTGGACTGTAAATCAAGGTGGTCTCTTTTCAAAGCCTGAGCTTTTATCTGCTACATTATACCTCTTCCAACGTTCCTGAACTCTCACCCCTACTTTCCCTTACCCTTACCCCTCTCCCTTCCTTCTTTCTCTCTCCTTTCCCCTCCTCTCCCCCTCCTCTCTCCCCTCCTCTCCCTCTCTCTGTCTCTCTCTCTCCCCATCTCTCTCTCTCTCTCCCCATCTCTCTCTGTCTCTTCCCCTCTCACTCCCCTTCTCTCTCACCCCTTCTCTCCCCCACCTCATCCTCCATGTCACTCAAGCAATCAATCACAAAATCCTGTACATTTGACCTCAGTAGTTTGTGTTGTCATATTGCACAGCTTCTATATTTCTACTGTGTTTGCCACTTGAGCAGCCCTCATTGTCTTCTGTCTAGGACACTGCAACTGCTTCTTCACAGATCTTTCCACTTTAAGCATTTCTTACATTAAATTCAACTTTCATAAAGTTGCCATCATCATTTACCTAAACAGTCAAAACGGATCATAACTCATTTGTTTTAAAGTCTTTACAATTTCCTCTTTCTCTGCAGAACCTCAGGATATAGAGGGAGCTCCCCCTGACCCCCAGTCTGTTCTCTTTCTCTCCAGCAGCATCTTTTCTCAGCTCCATCCTTCCAGGTCATTCACTCACAACTTTGAAATGATTGCATCTCCCCCCCACCCCTGCCACGAGTCATGTGATTTCTGATCTCCAACCCTTTGCCCATGCTCTCCTCTCTGCCTGAAATTCCTTTCTCCAACTCCATGTAGTTTATTTCTGCTCATATTTTCCAAAGTCATCTAAAGCATTCCTTTCTCTGACAGTCTTCCCTGGCCACCAGCGTGTTTGGTGCCTTCCCTCTGGCACCCTGCAGCACCCCATGCTTTCCTCAACACTCCACTTATCACTGTCTTGTGATTGTCTGTTGACATGACTTAGACTAGAAGCTCCTGAAGATAAGGGACATATTATCTTCTGTACTTAACATCCCTACCTCACAACACTTGTCACACTGCAATTTTAAATTCATCTGTGTGATTATTTAATGCCCATCTCCCTGCTAGAAAGTAAGGACTATCCATGACAGCAAAAATTATGTCTATTTCTGCACCACACTATGTTCCTAGCACCTAACACAATGTCTGACATAGAACACATGAAGGACATAATGAAAGCTTCACTTGAATACCAACTTTTTGCCAAGCAGAGAGTCAAGCACTGGGAACCCAGCAGAAGCAGAAGTCACGGTCCCTATCTTGTGGGAAAATAATGCCAGGGATATGAAATTAGTAGTACATGAAACTAGAGCAAATATCTAAGTGGTAAATAATCACGTTCAATGCTGTGGTACAGTTCACACACTCCTCATTATAGGTGAGAGGAGAGGAGAATACAAAGTAAACGTGATACTTGGGTGATGTTAGAGAAGAAATATCGAAGGAGCTGAGTCCTTGAATGGCACCCATTAGCATATCCTGAACACTTAAGCCCAGAGAAGACAGTGAAAGATTTTAAAGGTTATGTGAGATAACATGGCCCTTGCACTTCTACAGCTTGTTATGCCAAGCATAGGAGGAAGAAAATACTATTTCTCTTCTTTTTTCTTTCTCCCCACCCTCGCTGGTAGCCATTGTAGGCAAACGGTGACAGGTCTCCAAGACCGACCCTAGGTCACATGGCATTCCAATTCAGGCATATATTTAAGGGCAACTTTTGTACACCATTTCAACAGGTTTTCCAGCTTTAGCATATTTCCCTATTTTATTCTTTGTTAATATAGTTTCTAAGTCCCTGAAAATAACTTTTCAAAAGGAAATGACATGTTTTTTTCTCCAGCCTCTTTACCCAGACTTCTAGAGCGTGGGGACTGGCTGACTCCATAGGATCCCATTCAGAAAAAGAAGTCCAGAGAGATTGATTTCATTGACCAGGGTCACAAAGGTAGTAAGCAGCAGAGTTGTGATTCAAAAGATTTGAGGATTGGAGAGATATTATGTGGAAAATGCCTGGCACACAGTAGGCACTAGATACATGCTAGCTATTACCCCAATTAATCCTGCCTGTAGATAAAAGGCTGAACAATACAACCCCCTGAGGTCCCCTTGTGTGCTTTGAAATGTGAATTTTTCACAAATAACAAAGGGTATTATAAGGATCATGGTTTATCTCTCTAAATAGAGCCTATTATAAAGGATGAGCCATCCATGTGTTGAAACTCTTTTTCTAAATTTTAGTGGAATAGGTTTACCACAACATAAGGAGTCTCTGCATAATTTTTACTTTTCTTTATGATTTAATTAGCCTCAGTCTTTTCTGTTCTTTGTTTTGACTGGGGGCCTCTCAATCTCTACAGCTATTTACTATGAACACTTAGTAATACACAGTACATATTCATATGGCTGCCACCTTTGACCCAGGATTTTAGAGCCTATTTTCCATTCCTCATGCATCATAAATAATAGATTACAATTATTTTTACATTGTACCTAGTTGGGGGCTTGAATTCCATATGTAAGAGTGGGAATTGTGCAGATTTGTAAAAATGCTTCTTTTCCACTCATGATACCTGGCCACAATCATTAATGATTTTTACTCCTGTCATTTTTATTGAATTCTATCTTCTCCTGAGTCTGAATACCCTGAGTTTGGATTTTTTCTACTATTATGGGTTAGTCCAGGGGTTGGCACGTCATGGTACATGGGCCAAATCTGGCCTGCCACCTGTTTTATTAAATACAGTTTTATTGAACCGCAGCCACATCTGTCATTTACATATTTTCTATGGCTGTTTTCGTGCTATACTGATGGAGTTAAATAGTTGGGACAAAGATGTTATAGCTCACAAAGCTGGACAGATTTATCATCTAGACCTTACAGAAAAAGTTTGTTGACCCTTGGTCTAATCCATACCACTTTTCATATCAGTCAATAGCATATAATCTTGTGTGAAATTGGAGAATTGAAACATTTTCCATTCTTACAAGTGACCAATATTCTTACCACTTCAAATGATCAATCTCCCTCAGAAATTGTACTGAGGAAACTGCCCAGTTCCTGTCTAGAAAATCCCAGTGCTGGACATTCCTGGAATGATTGACTGTCTTGCATTATGTCACCACATTTATAAAGTCACAGAGTTTTCTTGAAAGAAGACAAGGTTTGACCTTCACTGAATTATAGAAAACTGGACTTCACTACTACTCTATACTTTGCTATTTCTGCTAGTTTGACTTTACTTTGAAATGTTGTACATATTTCAACAAAAAGATTCAGAAAGCAGTTGAAGATGAATTTAATGAGCCCATGAGGGAACATTTCAAACTTGTATTGCATGTGATAAATAAAGTCCAATACTGACTTTGAAAAGAATTCTGAAATTTCTAGATTAATCAGAAGACATTTGGAAAATGTAAAGAATGACTAGAGAATAGTTGTTTTAGTAGAAGTTGAAGGTTATGAGCATGTTGACATGTCATATGTACAATCAACAAGTTCACATTTCCTATGACCTCAAGCACTGTCTCTTGCTTCAAGTCTAGGAAAATATTTCCTTTACGCTGAGTCATACAAAGGTATATATAATACATTTCCCTTATAAAAAGAGCCTTGGATAAGAGATATGCCTTGCTCTCAGTGCACGTATATAATTCATGGAAATACTACATATATAGGATAATACACCTTACAGTTGCATATGCTAACTCAGATAATTACACACAAACTTACCTAGATTTCCACCTATTGCCTTAAATTAATAGGTTATCCTATCTAGTTATATGAAAACGCACAATTCCTTAAGATTAAACATTTAAAATAAAAAACCAGAAAGAGGTTTTATTTGTTATTCTTTGGTCTGGTTAAGAGAGACAGGATCTCAGTAGTCAGTCTGTATAGCTAGCTATTTTTCATTTGTTACCTTTATTTGGGTGGTAAGAAAGAATCCAGTGCAGCAGAATGATTCTAAGTTTAAAATACATTGCACACTTAATGCCAGCATATACAGCTGAGCTGCTTTAGGTACTAGTACATTTCCTCTTCATAAAGCATGACTTCCTATTTCTACAAAATAACAGGCCAGGCTGCTCTTTGGCACATACACCATGTTGCCTTTTAAAATAGCAAGCTTGTCTATCTTGACCTTAAATGCATCAATACCTACTGATTCCCTCTTGCACTATTTGGATTTTGGGAGCATGAAAAATCTAAATCTAATAACTTGAAAGTTATAACCTTATGATTTGAGGTGTAAGCCATCTTATTTTGGTATTTTGAATGAGGCAAAGATATATATTGGTTTTGTTTTAATATCCAGTCAATATCCCAACACTACTCAAAACAAGTCAGATATTTGCCACATATTTTGATCCATTCTTGAATACTTTCATTATTTTTTATTTATGAACTTATCAAGGACATAAGAGGTACATATAGCATATATGCAGTTTGAAAATAACTTGAATACATGGACATTAACAAACTGAAGAATAAAAACCATATGATCATCTCAATAGATGCAGAAAAAGCTTTTGACAAAATTCAACACCAATTTATGATAAAAACTCTCCAGAAAGTGGGCATAGAGGGAAACTACCTCAACATAGTAATGGCCATATATGACAAATCCACAGCAAGCATCATTCTCAATGGTGAAAAACTGAAAGCATTTCCTCTAAGATCAGGAACAAGACAAGGTTGTCCACTCTCACCACTACTTTCAACATAGTATTGGAAGTCTTAGCCACAGCAATCAGAGAAGAAAAAGAAATAAAAGGAATACAAATTGGAAAAGAAGAAGTAAAACCGTCACTGTTTGCAGATGACATGATACTATACATAGAAAATCCTAAAGATGCCACCAGAAAACTACTAGAGTGAATCAATGAATTTGGTACGGTTGCAGGATACAAAATTAATGCAGAGAAATCTCTTGCATTCCTATACACTAACAACGAAAGATCAGAAAGAGAAATTAAGGAAACAATCCCATTTATCATCCCCCAAAAAAGAATAAAATACCTAGGAATAAACCCACCTAAGGAGGAAAAAAACCTGTTCTCAGAAAACTATAAAACAGATGAAAGACATCAAAGACACAAAAAGATGGAGAGACATACCATGCTCTGGGACTGGAAGAATCAACAATGTGAAAATGACTATACTACCTAAAGCAATCCACAGGTTCAATGCAATCCCTATCAAATTACCAATGACATTTTCCACAGAATTAGAACAAAAAATTTTACAATTTGCATGGAAACACAAAAGACCCCGAATAGCCAAAGCAATCTTGAGAAAGAAAAACAGATCTGGAGGAATCAGCCTCCCTGACTTCAGACTATACTACAAGGTGGGACTTCCCTGGTGGTCCAGTGGTAAAGAACCTGCTTTCCAATGCAGGGGACGTGGGTTAGATCCCTGGTGGGGGAACTAAGGTGACACATGTAGCAGGGCAACTAAACCCATGCACAACCACTAAAGAGTCCATGTGCCCTGGAGCCAACACAGCACAATTAGAGAGAGAAAACCCACGCACCACAACTAGTGAGAGAAAACCCTCACACCACAACTAGAGAGAAGCCTGCATGCCACAACAAAAGTTCCCATGGGCTGCAGCTAACAACCACTGCAGCCAAAAAAAAAAAAAATTACTACAAAGCTACAGTAATCAAGAGAGTATGGTAATGGCGAAAAAACAGAAATATATATCAATGGTAAAGGATAGAAAGCCCAGAGATAAACCCACACTCCTATGGTCACCTAATCTATGACATAGGAGCTAAGAATATACAGTGGAGAAAAGAAAGTCTCTTCAATAAATGGTGCTGGGGAAAATAGACAGCTACAAGTAAAAGAATGAAATTAGAACATTTCCACCATACACCACACACAAAATAAACTCAAAATGGATTAAACACCAAAATGTAAGGCCAGACATTATCAAACTCTTAGGGGAAAACATAGGCAGAACACTCTAGGCCATAAATCACTGCAAGATCCTTTTTGACCCACCTCCTAGAGAAATGGAAATAAAAACAAAAATAAATAAATGGGACCTAATGAAACTTAAAAGCTTTTGAACAGCAGAGGAAACCATAAACAATACAAAAGGATAAACTACAGAATGGGAGAAAATATTTGCAAACAAAGCAACTGTCAAAGGATTAATCTCCAAATTACATAAACAGCTCATGCAGCTCACTCACAAAAAAAAACAAACAACCCAATCTAAAAATGGGCAGAAGACCTAAACAGACATTTCAGCAAACAAAACATACATATGAGCAAGAGACACATGAAAAGATGGTCAACAACATGAATTATTAAAGAAATGCGAATCAAAACTACAGTGAGTAATCACCTCAAACCAGTGAGAATGGCCATCATCAAAAACTCTACAAATAGGGCTTCCCTGGTGGCGCAGTGGTTGAGAGTCCGCCTGCGGATGCAGGGGGTGCGGGTTCATGCCCCGGTCCAGGAAGACCCCACATGCTGCGGAGCGGCTGGGCCCGTGAGCCATGGCCGCTGAGCCTGCGCGTCCGGAGCCTACGCTCCACAATGGGAGAGGCCACAACAGTGAGAGGCCCGCATACCACACACACACAAAAAATCTACAAACAGTAAGTGCTGGAGAGGGTGTAGAGAAAAGGGAACCCTCTTGCACTGTCGGTGAGTATGTAAATTGATACAGCCACTGTGGAAAACATATGGAGGTTCCTTTAAAAACTAGAAGTAGAACTACCATATGACTCAGCAATCCCACTACTGGGCATATACACAGAGAAAACCATAATCCAAAAAGACACATGGATGGGGGAGCTTCAAGATGGCTGAAGAGTAAGACGTGGAGATCAACTTCCTCCTCACAGATACATCAGAAATACACCTACACGTGGAACTGCTCCTATAGAACACCCACTGAATGCTGGCAGAAGACCTCGGACCTCCCAAAAGGCAAGAAACTCCCCACGTAGCTGGGTAGGGCAAAAGAAAAAAGAAAAAGCAGAGACAAAAGAATAGGAACGGGACCTGCACCAGTGGGAGGGAGCCGTGAAGGAGGAAAGGTTTCCACACACTAGGAAGCCCCTTCACCGGTGGAGACAGAGGGTGGCAGAGGGGGGAAGCTTCGGAGCCGCGGAGGAGAGCACAGCAACAGGGGTGCAGAGGGCAAAGTGGAGAGATTCCCGCACAGAGGATCAGTGCCGACCGGCACTCACCAGCCCGAGAGGCTTGTCTGCTCACCTGCCGGGACGGGCGGGGGCTGGGAGCTGAGCTCGGGCTTCGGAGCTTAGATCCCAGGGAGAGGACTGGGGTTGGTGGCGTGAACACAGCCTAAACGGGCTAGTGCGCCACAGGTGGCTGGGAGGGAGGTCCGGGAAAAGTCTGGAGCTGCCGAACAGGCAAGAGACTTTTTCTTCCCTCTTTGTTTCCTGGTGCACAAGGAGAGGGGATTAAGAGCACTGCTAAAAGGAGCTCCAGAGATGGGGGTGAGCCACGGCTATCAGCGCAGATCCCAGAGACGGGCATGAGACGCTAAGGCTGCTGCTGCCGCCACCAGGAAGCCTCTGGGTGAGCACAGGTCACTCTCCACACCTCCCTTCCGGGAGCCTGTGCAGCCCGCCACAGCCAGGGTCCCGGGATCCAGGGACAACTTACCCGGGAGAAGGCACAGTGCACCTCAGGCTGGTGCAACGTCACGACAGCCTCTGCAACCGCAGCCTCGCCCCGCCTCTGTACCCCTCCCTCCCCCTGGCCTGAGTGAGCCAGAGCCCCCGAATCAGCGGCTCCTTTAACCCCATCCTGTCTGAGCGAAGAACAGACGCCCTCAGGCAACCTACACGCCGAGGCAGGGCCAAATCCAAAGCTGAACCCCAGGAGCTGTGCAAACAAAGAAGATTAAGGGAAATCTCTTCCAGCAGACTCAGGAGCAGCGGATTAAATCTCCACAATCAACATGATGTACCCTGCATCTGTGGAATACATGAATAGACAACGAATCATCCCAAATTGAGGAGGTGGACTTTGGGAGCAACGATATATATACTTTTTCCTTTTTTGTGACTGTGTATGCGTATGCTTCTGTGTATGATTTTGTCTGTATAGCTTTGCTTTTACAATTTGTCCTATGGTTCTGACTGTCCTTTTTTTTAAGTACAGTTTTTAGCACTCGTTATCATTGGTCGATTTCTTTTTTGATTTGGTTGTTCTCCTCTTTCTTTCTTTCTTTTTTATTATTTTAAAAAAACATTATTTTAATAATTTTTTTATTTTAAGAACTTTATTTTTATTTTACTTTATTTTATTTTATTTTATTTTATCTTCTTTCTTTCTTCCATTTTTGTCTTCCTTTTATTCTGAGCCATGTGGATGACAGGCTCTTGGTGCTCCAGCCAGGCGTCAGGGTTGTGCCTCTGAGGTGGGAGAGCCAAGTTCATGATATTGATCCACAAGAGACCTCCCAGCTCCATGTCATATCAAATGGCAAATATCTCCCAGAGATCTCCATCTCAACGCCAAGACCGAGCTCCACTCAACGACAAACAAGCTACAGTGATGGACACCCTATGCCGAACAACTAACAAGACAGGAACACAACCCCATCCATTAGCAGAGAGGCTGCCTAAAATCATAATAAGGCCACAGACACCCCAAAACACACAACAAGACGTGGACCTGCCCACCAGAAACACATGATCCAGCCTCATCCACCAGAACACAGGCACTAGTAGTCCACTCCACCAGGAAGCCTACACAACTCACTGCACCAACCTTAGCCACTGGGGCCAGACACCAAAAACAAGGGGAACTATGAACCTGCAGCCTGCGAAAAGGAGACCCCAAACACAGTAAGTTAAGCAAAATGAGAAGACAGAGAAACACACAGTAGATGAAGGAGAAAGGTAAAAACCAAAAGACCTGACAAATGGAGAGGAAATAGGCTGTGGACCTGAAAAATAATTCAGAATAATGATAGTAAAGATGACCCAAAATCTTGGAAATAGAATGGAGAAAATACAAGAAACGTTTAACAAGGACATAGAGGAACTAAAGAGCAAACAAACAGTGATGGACAACACAATAAATGAAACTAAAAATTCTCTAGAAGGGACCAAGAGCAGAATAACTGAGGCAGAAGAACGGATAAGTGATCTGGAAGATAAAATAGTGGAAATGACTACTGCGGAGCAGAATACAGAAGAAAGAATGAAAAGAACAGAGGACAGTATCAGAGAACTCTGTGACAACATTAAATGCACCAACATTCGAATTATAAGGGTCCCAGAAGAAGAAGAGAAAAAGAAAGGGACTGAGAAAATATCTGAGATTATAGGTGAGAAAATCATAATTCAAAAGAGTCATGTACCACATGTTTATTGTAGCTCTATTTACAATAGCCAGGACATGTAAGCAACCTAAGTGTCCATCAAAAGATGAATGGATAAAGAAGATGGGGCACATATATACAATGGAATATTACTCAGCCATAAAAAGAAATGAATAGAACTACGATACGACCCAGCAATCCCACTACTGGGCATATACCCTGAGAAAACCATAATTCAAAAAGAGTCATGTACCAAAATTTTAACTGAAGCTCTGTTTACAATAGCTAGGACATGGAAGCAACCTAAGTGTCCATCAAGAGATGAATGGATAAAGAAGATGTGGAACATATATACAGTGGAATATTACTCAGCCATAAAAAGAAATGAAATTGAGTTATTTGTAGTGAGGTGGCTGGACGTAGAGTCTGTCATACAGAGTGAAGTAAGCCAGAAAGAGAAAAACAAATACCATATGCTAACACATATATATGGAATCTAAGAAAAAAATAAAAGGTCATGAAGTACCTAGGGGTAAGACGTGAATAAAGACACAGACCTAGTAGAAAAAGGACTTGAGGATATGGGGAGGCGGAAGGGTAAGCTGGGACAAAGTGAGAGATTGGCATGGACGTATATACACTACCAAACGTAAAATAGATAGCTAGTGAGAAACAGCCTCATAGCACAGGGAGATCAGCTCGGTGCTTTGTGACCACCTTGAAGGGTCGGATAGGGAGGGTGGGAGGGAGGGAGATGCAAGAGGGAAGAGATATGGGGACATATGTGTATGTATAACTGATTCACTTTGTTATAAAGCAGAAACTAACACACCATTGTAAAGCAATTATACTCCAATAAAGATGTTTAAAAAAAAAGACACATGTACCCCAATATTCATTGCAGCACTATTTATAATAGCCAGCACATGGAAACAACCTAAATGTTCATTGATAAAGAAGATGTGGCACATACATACAATGGAATATTACTCAGCCATACAAAGAAACGAAATTGAGTTATTTGTAGTGAAGTGGATGGACCTAGAGTCTGTCATACAGAGTGAAGTAAGTCAGAACGAGAAAAACAAATATCATACATTAACAAATATATGTGGAATCTAGAAAAATGGTACAGATATACCTATTTGCATGGCAGGAATAGAAACACAGACATAGAGAACGGACATGTGGACACAGTGGGGTAAGGGAAGGGTGGGACGAATTGGGAGATTAGGTTTGACATAAAGACACTACCATGTGTAAATTAGATAGCTAGTGGAAACCTGCTGTATAGCACAGGGAGCTCAGCTTGATGCTCTGTGATGACCTAGGTGGGTGGGATGGGGCATCCACGAGGGAGGGGATGTATGTATACATATAGCTGATTCACTTCACTGTACAGCAGAAACTAACACAACATTGTAAAGCAATTATACTACAATTAAATATAAATTAATAAAAAAATAACTTGAATACATGGATATTTATGTACTCACTTTTAAGCCTAAGAAATAGCACATTAGCAGCACATTTGAAACCCCTGTGTATCCGTTCTCAATTGCATATTTTTTTCCTTCCAATCCAGAAGTAACCACTGTCCTGAGTTTGCATTAAGCACTCCCTTGCTAACTTTATGGTGTGAATGTATATGTGATACCTACTCCGAAAACATATATGCTGATTGGTTTTGCCTGATCTGTTAAATAAAATAGAATTGTATACACTTTTCTGGACTTTATTTTTCCACTAAATATTAAAGATTTATATATATATATATATATATATATAGCTGTTATTTTTACTGCTATATAATATTCCATTGCATTAATATGCTATGTTTTACATATTTTGGGAACATTCACAGAATGTTTCACAGTAAACATTTTTTATAAAGTGTTCAAATCAACATTAGCCATTGAAAAATGCAAATTAAAAACCACAATAAGACACCTTTCCAAACCTAAAAATTAAAAATGACAAGATGTGATGCAAGGCAAACTCATGCATTACTAATAGGGATTTAGATTAGTACAACAACAATGTTGGAAAACATTTTGACATTATCTGGTAAAGGGGCAGATAAACATAACATATAGCCCCACAATTCCACTTCTAGGTATAGGCCCTCGTTAAATACTTGCACCAGGTAACAAGTATAAGGGAGCTTGTATCAGACTCTTTTTGTTTTTCTATTAAAAACTAACAAAAAACCACAAAGGAAACAACACATATTTTATTCACTTATTTATTCAACATATACTTTTGATCACCTACTAAATATTTGCTAAGCACTTCAAATATATTAACTCTTTCAATCCTGACAACAATCTTATTAGGTAGATATGGTAATATCCACATTTTAAAGGTGGAGGAAGTGAGGTTTAGAGAAGTTAAATACCTTGCTCAAAGTCACAGCTACTAAGTGGAATAGCCATGATTGCAAACCAGAAAGTCTAACTCTAGAGTCCAAGTTCTAAAAGATAACTTCTGAGGGTGACAACTCCCAACAGTGTTTGTGACAGAATTCCAAAGATAGTCAAGAAGGCCTTAACTCTGATGCTTGAGCACTGAGTGAATCGCTTCCAGTATATTTCTCTACCATCTCATTGATATATTCTGATTTATCGCACAATTATATGTAACATGCTTTTTCAATGGCCCAGACCACCTGACTGTTCTTTGTTTAGGCACAGTCTGAACTGAAATTCTCCTGCCAAGTAGGGTAATGGGCTGAACTGTCTCTAGAGGGCTATTCCAGCCTGAAGGTTTTGTGATTGAAGTTTTATATCAAGCAGATTCTTTATTCCATAAAAGATGAAGAAAGTGTATCTATTAACACTGTTCAGTATCCCTCAGGCTATCTCAGTTTGAAAAAAATCTTGAAATAAACTGTGGCTTCTAGCAGAGTCCTCATCAGTCTAGGCTTAGCAACTGAAATATAGATGTGTCTCAGGACATATCAAAAGAATGATCTCCCTAAAAGAATGATCTCCCTTTCCCTAAAAGGGAAACAAAATTCCTTTAACTTTTTTGACAATCTTTTCCTGGTTAAACATGAATATGTAGTGACTATGAACACATTTCACTATTGTTATTATTATTATTTCCATTTACATTTAAAATGGATTATAAAGTTTTCACAGTAATTTCAACTGCATTAGAGCCTTTGAACCTCAGCAAAACTCTACTAGCTTTTCAGGGCAGGAGTTTTATATTTTTCTGTGGTTTTCACATCAGTATATTGAAGTACTTCTTCTAATACTATGGACATCAGGAAGAGTCTTATTATGATTTAATCTTTACTAAATCGCAAAAAGAGTCCTAGGACCTTTCCTACACAAAGGAGCTGAAAAAAATATCTCCCCATTGGACTGACAATCTAAGATAAGGTAATTAAAATATAAATCACCAGGTAATGATAGGTGACTGGCATTAGGGAGATATATTTGGCAACTGGTGTTATTTTAATTACCCACATCCTACAGAGCACAGACTATTCATTCAGAGGGCAGAGAAATTGATGGTCAGGGAGGACTCGATTAAAAATTGTGTTTGAAGGAAGGATTTGCACTTTGGAGATAGGAAAACAAGTAGGCAGGGACAGATCATGAACACCATGGAAGAGAGATGGGAGAAGGAGTGGGAGAAGGTCCAAAAATGGTAGAGTGTTCATTTGTGTAAAGATATGTTTTTGTTATGTTTTGAGAATAATAATGGCACGTACATTTATACACTGCTATTGAAATTGGGAAAACTTTAAAGCATCTATTATTCAATTTGCTCCTCACAAAATAGTATGTAGACAGGAAAGGCTTTATGGTCAGATTACCAATGAGGTTACAGATTCTAAAAGGTTGACTTTACTTGGCAAGCAGCATGTAAGTGGTGATTGATGGGGCAGAGACTAGCACTCACGCCATCTGAACGCTTTTTCTGGGCAGTATCCACTCAACTACATTTTTCAGTACTCATTTTTCCTCTTGAGTTTTCACTTCTATAAAATGGCAATAACATCATCACCTTCATAGGGTTATTATTAGATTTAAATAATTTTGAAAACTGTGTTTCACACACACAAATGCATAGTACATTTCTCTTTTTGTTCATTTAGCAAATACTTGTTGAGTACTTACTAATGTGCTGGGCACTAATCCAAAGCTCTAGGAATAGAGTACCAAATAATACAAAGTCCTTTTATTGTGGAGCATATATCCTGGTGGGGAAGGGGGGAGCGAATGTAAATGAATAAGCAAAACATATGTTTATGTGCTCCAGAGAAAACTAAAGCAGAGTAATGTGAATCTAGAGAGCACTGGGGAGGGAATGAGGAAATGTTATTTTCTGTATGGTTGCCACTGAAACAATAATAAATGTGCAGAGACTTAAAATCAAGAGTTTTCCAAGTCGAGGAAAGATCATATACAAAAGCCCTGAGGAAGGACCATTCCTAGAGTGTTCAAAGGACATCAACCAGGTCTGTGTGGTGAGGCAGAGTGATGGAGGGGAAGCAGAGTGTAAGATGAGATCAGGGGAGTAGATGAGAGTGAGGGAATTGTAGATCGTGCAGGACGTTGTTCATTACAGGTGGGACTGTACCTGTTACTGCCAGTGAAGTGTGGAGCCACTGGACAGTTTTGAATAGAGCAGTGACAGGATATGACCTAACTTTCTAAATGATCACTTTTTTCTGTGTTGAGAAGAGACTATCTGGGGACAAAGGTGAAAGCAGTTGCAAAGCTGAGATGAGAGATGATGGTGATTTGGACAATTTGCTATCAGTGGAGGTAATGAGAAGGGATTGAATATTGGATAGATTTAGAAGGAAATGCTAACATGTTTTGCTTGCAGTTTGGGTGTGGGATGTGAAAGAAAGTGGAATCAAGAGCGACTCCATTGATGTTGGCCTGAGTGGCTACAAGGATGGAGCTACCACTAAGATGGGGAAGATTATGGAAAGCCAGGTATGTGGGATGGAAGGTAAAATAAGAAGTCTGTTTGATGCAAATTAGGTTTGAACTGCTTAAGACCTGTTTGTTTCACTTCTCTACTTTTAGGCAACAAACCACCCATCACTTAGTGGCTTAGAACAGAAACAATAATAGCATTCGTTTTGCTCAAAAGTCTGCGATTTGGTATGGCTTAATGGGGACAGTCGATCTCTGTTCCACTGTGTTAACTGGGGTGGCTCAAATTGGGGGGCTAGAGTGATCTAAAACTTCACTTATTCACATGTCTGATACTTATATACTGTCAACAGGAATCTTGCCTGTGAGTATTGGCTAGAGCACTAGCAGGTGACCTCTTCATGTGGCATAGGCTTCCTCACAACATGGTGGTTGGGTTTCATGGACAATCATAAAGAGAGACACAGAGGCAAGTCATGGATTGCCTTTTATGACCCAGCTTTGGAAGTTACACGGTGTCAATTAGGCCACGTTCTATCATGGAGGCAATCCCAAAGGCCTATGCATATTTAAGTGGAGAAGAAATAGACACCACCTCTGGAAGAGGGAATGGCAAGGTTCCAGTAGAGTGTGTGAGATTGGAAATATTGCTTGTTCCTAGTTCTGTAAGATATAATCTTTCACAACATTCAAGTGGAGATTTTGAATAGGCAGATGAACATGGGAGTCTGGAGTTCAAGGTAGTACTGTTGCCCGAGATATAAAATAGGAATTCTTCAACAAAAATATGTTTAAATAAGAAGGATTAAATGAGATCATCTAGGGAATTAGTATGGATAGAAAAGAAAAGCAGTCTAAGGACTGAGCTCTGGAGAATTCCAATATATACAGGTCAGAGAGATAAAGGTGAGGCAGCAAAGAATGAACAAAAACAAAGAGTGAGAAAGAAGAGAAAGAGGAAGAGGGGATGTCCTAGAAGCCAAGAAAAGAAAGTGTTTCAAGCAGGAGTCATCACGTCATCAACTCTATAAAATCCTGCTGAGTCGAGTCAAATGAAACTGAACAAGTGGTTGTTGGTATCTGAAAGGTGGAAGTTATTGTCCACATTGGTAAGAGCTAGTTTGGTGGAGTGATGGGAGTTAAAGTCTGAATGAAGATCCCTACACGTGACACGTCTGAGAGAGAGGAGGATGCTCTGTGTGTGCCAGGTGCAGAGGCAGCCTCAACACATTTTGTGGGATTCAAGCATGAATGCTCTGCAGGTGAGGAGTCAGAGAATAGGAGAAGTTGGAAACGGAGAATAAAGACAGAATTTTTTTGGAGTAATACTAACTGTTATGGTCTAAAGAAGCTAAATTCAATGTTACTAAACCATTTTTGTAAATTGAAGTACAGTTGATTTACAAAGTTGTGTCAGTTCCAGGTGTACAGTAAAGTGATTCAGTTACATATAGATATATCTATTCTTTTTCAGATTCTTTTCCCTTACAGCTTATTACAAGATATTGAATATAGTTCCCTGTGCTATACAGTAGGTCCTTGTTTTTTATTTTATATGTAGTAGTGTCCATCTATTAATCCCAAATTCCTAATGACAAATATTTGTATAGACATATCTTAATCTTTTCCTTTAATTTTACATTATTCCTTTCATTTAGATGTCAACTTAATATACGAGTTTCCTGTTGCCATTGTAACAAATGTCCATGCTTGTAGTGGCTTAACACAAGAGTGATTCATTCTCTTGCAGTTCTTAAAGTCAGACTTCTGAGGTGAGACCTACAGAGCTGAAATCAAGGTATAGGAAGGGCTGGTTCCCTCTGAGGGCTCTAAGGGAGAAAATCCATTCCTTGTCTCTTCCAGCCTCTAGAAGCTGCCGGCATTCCTTGATTTGTGGCTGCATCCCTCCAATCTCTGCTTTCATCATCACCAACTTTCTCAGGCTGACCTTCTTGACTTCCTCTTATAAGGATAATGTTGATTAAATGCGGCCTACCTGGATAACCCAGGATTATCTCCACATCACAAGATTCTTAACTAATCACATCAACAAAGAACCTTTTGCCATGTAAGGTAACATTAACAGCTTCTGGGAACTAGGACATGAATATCTTCAGAGGAACTTCATTTAGCCAACCATACCTATCAATATTAAGACATCTGAATGCAGAATAAAAATGTCCTTTCTTACTTGGAAATTATTTTTTCTTTGAGTTGTGAGATTTTGAAATAACTACCCTTTTCTCTAGTTACTTTCCTCATGCTAGAAATATAAATCACTTCTACTGTCTTCAATTTTTTCCATATTATTACAACAGAAAAAGGTCATTGTTTACAGGGCTGTTTAAAAGAGAACATGTAGTGACATGTGTTTATTTATGACATCTTTGTCTGCATGAAGTCTTAGACGCCTGCATGTAGATGTCTGCAAAGGGAGAGGAGGGAGACCAGTCTGCCAGGTGCAGACGCAGCAGGAGCGCATGTTTTCTTTGACTTCAACATTAAGGCACTGCAGGTGACAGCAGGAGTTGACACTGGGAAAACACTGCTTTCCTTACATGCGCTTCAGGTCAACATTAATAACTGCAATATGACAGGGTACAACATCCATCCTTCAGAATCACTTTGCATTGTGAAGGCATCTCAATTTATTAGGATACTGTTTTTTAATAGTCCAGACTTTATTTTTTTAACATCTTTATTGGAGTATAATTGCTTTACAATGCTGTTAGTTTCTGCTGAACAACAAAGTGAATCAGTTATATGTATATATATGTCCCCATATTCCCTATTCTTACAGCTCCCTCCTATCCTCCCTATCCCACCCCTCTAGGTGGTCACAAGGCACTGAGCTGATCTCCCTGTGCTATGTGGCTGCTTCCCACTAGCTATCTGTTTTACGTTTGGTAGTGTATATATGTCCATGCCACTCTCTCACTTTGTCCCAGCTTACCCTTCCCCCTCCCTGTGTCCTCAAGTCCATTCTCTAGTAGGTCTGCATCTTTATTCCCATCTTGCCCCTAGGTTCTTCATGACCATTTTTTTTCAGATTCCATATATATCTGTTAGCATATGGTATTTGTCTTTCTCTTTCTGACTTACTTCACTCTGTATGACAGTCTCTAGGTCCATCCACCTCACTACAAATTAACTCAATTTTGTTTCTTTTTATGGATGAGTAATATTCTATCATATATATGTGTCACATCTTCTTTATCCATTCATCTGTCAGTGGACATTTAGGTTGATTCCATGTCCTGGCCTTGTAAATAGTGCTGCAATGAACATTGTGGTACATGTCTCTATTTGAATTACAGTTTTCTCAGGGTATATGCCTAGTAGTGGGATTGCTGGGTCGTATGGTAGTTCTAGTTTTAGTTTTTAAGGAACCTCCATACTGTTCTCCATAATGGCTGTACCAATTTACATTCCCACCAACAGTGCAAGAGGGTTCCCTTTTCTCCACACCCTCTCCAGCATTTATTGTTTGTAGCTTTTTTGATGATGGTCATTCTGACTGGCGTGAGGTGATACCTCACTGTGATTTTGATTTCTCTGATGATTAGTGATGTTGAGCATCCTTTCATGCATTTGTTGGCAATCTGTATATCTTATTTGGAGAAGAATCTATTTAGGTCTTCTGCCCATTTTTGGATTGGGTTGTTTGATTTTTTGATACTGAGCCCCATGAGCTGCTTGTGTACTTTAGATACTGATCCTCTGTCAGTTGCTTCATTTGCAAATATTTTCTCCCATTCTGAGGGTTGTCTTTTCGTCTTGCTTATGGGTTCCTTTGCTGTGCAAAAACATTTTAATTTCATTTGTTCCCATTTGTTTATTTTTGTTTTTATTTCCATTTCCCTAGCAGGTGGGTCAAAAAGGATCTTGCTGTGATTTATGTCATAGAGCGTTCTGCCTATGTTTTCCTCTAAGAGTTTGATAGTTTCTTGGCCTTACATTTAGGTCTTTAATCCATTTTGAGCTTATTTTTGTGTATGGTGTTAGGGAGTGATCTAATCTCATACTTTTACATGTCCCTGTCCAGTTTTCCCAGCACCACTTATTGAAGAGACTGTCCTTTCTCCACTGTACATTCCTGCCTCCTTTATCAAAGATAAGGTGACCATATGTGCATGGGTTTATCTCTGGGCTTTCTATCCTGTTCCACTGATCTATATTTCTGTTTTTGTGCCAGTACCATACTGTCTTGATTACTGTAGCTTTGTAGTATAGTCTGAAGTCAGGGAGACTGATTCTTCCAGCTCCATTTTTCTTTCTCAAGATTGCTTTGGCTATTCGGGGTCTTTGGGGTTTCCATACAAATTGTGAAAATTTTTTGTTCTGGTTCTGTGAAAAATGCTATTGGTAGTTTGATAGGGATTGCATTGAATCTGTAGATTGCTTTGGGTAGTAGAGTCATTTTCACAGTTGATTCTTCCAATCCAAGAACATGGTGTAACTCTCCATCTGTTTTTATCATCTTTAATTTCCTTCATCAACATCTTATAATTTTCTGCATACAGGTCTTTTGCCTCCTTAGATAGGTTTATTCCAACGTATTTTATTCTTTTTGTTGCAGTGGTAAATGGGAGTGTTTCCTTAATTTCCCTTTCAGATTTTTTATCATTAGTGTATAGGAATGCAAGAGATTTCTCTGCATTAATTTTGTATCCTGCTACTTTACCGAATTCATTGATTAGCTCTAGAAGTTTTCTTTTAGCATTTTTAGGATTCTATATGTATAGTATCATGTCATCTGCAGACAGTGACAGTTTTACTTCTTTTCTGATTTGGATTCTTTTATTTCTTTTTCTTCTCTGACTGCCATGGCTAAAACTTCCAAAACTATGTTGAATAGTAGTGGTCAGAGTGAACAACCTTGTCCTGTTCCTGACCAAAGATGAAATATCCTCAGTTTTTCACCATTGAGAATGATATTGGCTGTGTGTTTGTCATATATGGCCTTTATTATGTTGTGGTAAAGTTCCCTCTATGCCTATTCCTGGAGAGTTTTTATCATAAATGGGTGTTGAAATTTGTCAAAAGGTTTTTCTGCATGTACTGAGAAGATCATATGCTTTTTATCCTTCGATTTGTTAACATGGTGTATCACATTGATTGATTTGCGTATATTGAAGAATCCTTGCATTCCTGGGATAAATCCCACTCGATCATGGTTTATGATTTTAATATGCTGTCGGATTCTGTTTGCTAGTATTTTGTTGATGAGTTTTACATCTATGTTCATCAGTGATATTGGTATGTAGTTTTCTTTTTTTCTGGCATCTTTATCTGGTTTTGGTATCAGGGTGATGGTGGCCTCATAGAATGAGTTTGGGAGTGTTCCTCCATCTGCTATATTTGGGAAGAATTTGAGATGCCTAGGCGCTAGGTCTTCTCTAAATGTTTGATAGAATTTGCCTGTGAAGCCATCTGGTCCTGGGCTTTTCTTTGTTGGAAGATTTTTTTTTCTTTATTTTTATTTTTTTTGCTTTATAACAAATTTAATCAGTTATACATATACATATGTTCCCATATCCCTTCCCTTTTGCATCTCCCTCCCACCCTCCCTATTCCACCCATCCAGGCGATCACAAAGCACCGAGCTGATCCTCCTGTGCTATGCGGCTGCTTCCCACTAGCTATCTACCTTACGTTTGGTAGTGTATATACGTCCATGCCGCTCTTTCACTTTGTCACAGCTTACCCTTCCCCCTCCCCATATCCTCAAGTCCATTCTCTAGTAGGTCTGTGTCTTTATTCCTGTCTTACCCCTATGTTCTTCATGACTTTTTTTTTCTTAAATTCCATATGTATGTGTCAGCATACAGTATTTGTCTTTCTCTTTCTGACTTACTTCACTCTGTATGACAGACTCTAGGTCTATCCACCTCATTACAAATAGCTCAATTTCATTTCTTTTTATGGCTGAGTAATATTCCATTGTATATATGTGCCAGCCACATCTTCTTTACCCATTCATCCGATGATGGACACTTAGGTTGTTTCCATCTCCGGGCTATTGTAAATAGGGCTGCTATGAACATTTTGGTATATGTCTCTTTTTGAATTATGGTTTTCTCACAGTTTCAATTTCAGTGATTGGTCTCTTCATATTTTCTATTTCTTCCTGTTTCAATCTTGGAAGGTTGTGCTTCTCTAAGAATGTTTCCATTTCTTCCAGGTTGTCCATTTTATTGGCATATACTTGCTTGTAGTAGTCTCTCATAATCCTTTGTACTTCTGCAGTGTCAGGTGTTACCTCTCCTTTTTCATGTTTAATTCTGTTGATTTGTCTTCTCCCGTTTTTTCTTGATAAGTCTGGCTAATGGTTTATTAAATTTGTTTATCTTCTCAAAGAATCAGCTTTTAGTTTTACTGATCTTTGCTACTGTTTTCTTCATTACTTTTTTTTTTTTTTTTTTTTTTTTTTGCGGTACGCGGGCCTCTCACTGTTGTGGCCTCTCCCGTTGCGGAGCACAGGCTCCGGATGCGCAGGCCCAGCGGCCATGGCTCACGGGCCCAGCCGCTCCGCGGCATATGGGATCCTCCCAGACCGGGGCACGAACCCGTATCCCCTGCATCGGCAGGCGGACTCTCAACCACTGCGCCACCAGGGAGGCCCTCTTCATTACTTTTTAATTTATTTCTGATATCATCTTTATTTCTTTCCTTCTGCTAACTTTGGTGGGTTTTTGTTCCGCTTTCTCTAATTGCTTCATGTGTAAGGTTAGGTTATTTATTTGAGATTTTTTTGTTTCTTGAGGTAGTATTGTATTGCTATAAACTTCCCTTTTAGAACTACTTTGGCTGCATCCCATAGGTTTCGGGTCGTCGTGTTTTCATTGTCATTTGTTCCTAGGTGTTTTTTGATTTCTTCAGTGATCTCTTGGTTATTTAGCAGTGTATTGTTTAGCCTCCTTGTGTTTGTATTTTTTACAGTTTTTTCCTGTAATTGATATCTAATCTCATACTGTTGTTGTCGGAAAAGATACTTGATATGATTCCAATTTTCTTAAATTTACTGAGGCTTGTGACCCAAAATATGATCTATCCTGGATAATGTTCCATAAGCACTTGAGAAGAAAGTGTATTCAGTTTTTTTCAGATGGAATGTCCTATATACATCAATTCAGTCCATCTTGTTTCATTTGTCATTTAAAGCTTGTGTTTCCTTATTTACTTTCATTTTGGATGATCTGTGCATTGGTGAAAGTGGGGTGTTAAACACCCCTATTATTGTGTTACTGTTGATTTCCGCTTTTATGGCTGTTAGCATTTGCTGTATATACTGAGGTTCTTCTATGTTGGGTGTACAAATATTTACAATTGTTATGTCTTCTTCTTTGATTGTCCCTTGATCATTACATAATGTCCTTCTTTGTCTCTTGCAATAGTCTTTATTTTAAAGTCTATTTCATCTGATATGAGAATTGCTACTCCAGCTTTCTTTTCATTTCCATTTGCATGGGATATCTTTTTCCATCCCCTCACTTTCAATCTGTATGTGTCCCAAGGTCTGAAGTGGGTCTCTTGTAGACAGCATATATATGGGTCTTGTTTTTGTATCCATTCAGCCAGCCCATGTCTTTTGGTTGGAGCATTTAATCCATTTACATTTAAGGTAATTATCTATATATATATATATATATATATATAAAATTTCTATTACCATTTTCTTAATTGTTTTGGGTTTGTTTTTGTAAGTCTTTCCCTTCTCTTGTGTTTCCTGCCAAGAGAAGTTCCATTAGCATTTGTTGTAAAGTTCATTTGGTGGTGCTGAATTCTCTTAGCTTTTGCTTGTCTGTAAAGGTTTTAATTTCTCCGTCGAATCTGAATGAGATCCTTGCTGGGTAGAGTGATGGTGGTTGTAGGTTTTTCCCTTTCATCACTTTAAATATGTCCTGCCACTCCCTTCTAGCTTGCAGAGTTTCTGCTGAAAGATCAGCTGTTAACCTTATGGGGATACCCTTGTATGTTATTTGTTGTTTTTCCCTTGCTTCTTTTCATATTTTTTCTTTGTATTTAATTTTTGATAATTTGATTAATATGTGTTGTGGCATGTTTCTCCTTGGATTTATCCTGTATGGGACCCTCTGTGCTTCCTGGACTTGATTGTCTATTTACTTTCCCACGTTAGGGAAGTTTTCAACTATAGTCTCTTCAAATATTTTCTCAGACCCTTTCTTTTTCTCTTCTTCTCCTGGGACCCTTGTAGTTCAAATGTTGGTGCAGTTAATGTTGTCCCAGAGGTCTCCTCAATTCTTTTCATTCTTTTTTTCTTTATTCCACTCTGTGGTAATTATTTCCACTATTTTATCTTCCAGGTCACTTATGCGTTCTTCTGCCTCAGTTATTCTGTTCTTGGTTCCTTCTGGAGAAGTTTTAATTTCATTTATTGTGTTGTTCATCACTGCTTGTTACTCTTCAGTCCTTTTAGGTCCTTGTTCAATGTTTCTTCATATTCTCCATTCTATTTCCAAGATTTTGGATCATCTTTACTATCATTTTTCTGTATTCTTTTTCAGGTAGACTGCCTATTTCCTCTTCCTTTGTTTTGTCTGGTGGGTTTTTACCTTACTCTTTCATCTGCTGCATATTTCTCTATTTTCTCATTTTGTTTAACTTACTGTGTTTGGGCTCTCCCTTTTGAAGGCTGCAGGTTCATATTTCCCATTGTTTTTTGTGTCTTCCCCCAGTGGGTAAGGTTGGTTCAGTGGCTTGTGTAGGCTTCCTGGTGGAGGGGACTGGTGCCCGTGTTCTGGTGGGTGGGGCTGGATCTTATCTTTCAGGTGGGCAGGGCAGTGTCCAGTGGTGTGTTTTGGGGCGTGTGTTAACTTAGTATGATTTTAGGCAGCCTGTCTGCTAATGGGTGTGGTTGTGTTCCTGTTTTGTTAGCTGCTTGGCATGGGGCATTCAATACTGGAGCTTGCTGGCTGTTGGGTGGAACTGGGTCTTAGTGCTGAGACAGAGATCTCTGGGAGAGCTCTCACTGACTGATATAATATAGGGCCAGGAGGTCTCCGGTTTTCCATCATCCTGGACTCAGCTGTCCCACGTTGGAGGCTCAGGCCTGACACCTGGCTGGAGCACCAAGACCCTATCAGCCACACTGCCCAGAAGAAAAGGAAGAAAAAGTAAGGAAGAGAAAAAAAAATAAAATTAAATAAAAATAAATGTAAAAAATTATTAAAAATCATAAAATAAAAATTAAAAAAATTTTAAAAATAAAATAAAAAATTAAAAAAGAAGAGAGCAACCAAACCAATAAACAAATGCACCAGTGATAAGCAATAAAAACTAAACTAAGATAAACATAAAAATAAGGAACAAATCAGTCACAGACAGGTAACCTCAAGTCTACAGTTTCTCCCAAATTCCACCACCTCAATTTTGCGAACATTTGTTGTCTATTCAGGCATTCCACTGATGCAGGGTTCATAAAGTTGACTGTGGCGATTTAATCCGCTGCTCCTGAGGCTGCACGGAGAAATTTCCCTTTCACTTCTTCGTGTGCACAGCACCTGGGGTTCAGTTTTGGTTTTGGCCCCTCCTCTGCATGTAGACCACCCTCAGGTGTCTTTTCCCCACCCAGGCAGGAGGGGGTTAAAGCAGTGGCTGATTAGGGCTCTCTTGCTCACTCAGGCCAGGGAGAGGGAGGGGTACGGTAATCATAATTGGAATGTGGGGAGAGCCTGTGGTGGCAGAGGCTGGCGTGATATTGCAACAGCTTGAGGCACATCACATGTTCTCCCAGGGAAGTGGTCCCAGGAACTCGGGACCCTGGCAGTGGTGTGCTGAACAGACTCCCAGGGAGGGTGTGGGTAGTGACCTGTGCTTGCACACAGGGTTCTTGGTGGCAGCGGCAGCAGCATTAGCATTTCATGACCATCTCTGTGGTCTGAGCTGATAGTTGCGGCTTGCACCCTTCTCTGGAGCTCGCTTAGGTGCTGTTCTGCCTTCTGTGGGCACATTGCAAAGGAATCCCTTCTCCTCGTGCACCCTGAAACAACGATCTCTTGCCTCTTAGGCAGGAGCACACTTTTCCCGGACTCCCTCCCAGCTAGCTGTGGCATGCTAGCCCCTTTCAGGCTGTGTTCACACAGCCAACTCCAGTCCTCTCCCTGGGATCCGACCTCTGAAACCAGAGCTTCAGCTCCCAGTCCCCACCTGCCCCAGCGGGTGAGCCGACAAGCCTCTCAGGCTGGTGAGTGCTGGTTGGCACCGATCCCCTGTGCGGGAATCTCTTCACTTTGCCCTCTGCACCCATTGCTGTGCTCTCCTCCGAGTCTCCAAAGCTTTCCCCCTCTGCCACCTGCAGTCTCCACCCACGAAGGGGCTTCCTAGTCTGTGGAAACCTTTCCTCCTTCACAGCTCCCTCCCAGAGGTGCAGGTCCCATCCTTATTCTTTTGTCTCTGTTTTTCTTTTCCCCTACCCATGTACGTGGGGATTTTTTTGCTTTTTGGGAAGTCTGAGGTCTTCTGCCAGTGTTCAGTAGGTGTTCTGTAGGAGTTGTTTCACATGTAGATTTTTTTTGTTTGTTTTGGTTTTTTTGCGGTACGCAGGCCTCTCACTGTTGTGGCCCCTCCCATTGTGGAGCACAGGCTCCAGACGTGCCGGCTCACAGCTCACGGGCCTAGCCACTCCACGGCATGTGGGATCCTCCTGGACCAGGGCATGAACTCGTGTCCCCTGCATCAGCAGGAGGACTCTCAACCACTGTGCCACCAGGGAAGCCCTGTAGATGTATTTTTGATGTAGGTGTGGGGAGGAAGCTGATCTACACGTCTTACTCCTTCACCATCTTGAAGGTCCCCTATTAGGATACATTTTAGACGTCAATAACAATTATGGCATGTTTGGAAGGTCTGTATTGAATTGTGCCTCCTATAACATTGATGAAAATTAAACAGTGAGGTAAGGAACAACAACTCATGTTACAATCGGTACAGCAAGTTTTGCACCTAGCAATATGGAAGGTCATTTTTAGTCCGGAATTTGGAGGATAGATGGAGAAGAGTAAACCCTACCCAAATATAACATATGCTATGCAGTTCTGTAATACATATTTAATGCATGCTCAAAGATATTCTCAACAGTTGATTCATTTCAACCAACTTAATCCTCACAACAACCGTATGAGATGGGGACCACTGTATGAACTTTGCATATGAGGAAACCGTGGCACACAGAGGTAAAATAACTTGTCTGACTTCACACAGCAAATAACAAGTGATACTGGAGAGTAAACCGAAGCATTCTGAATTCATATTCTGTGTTTATAGCTACTATATTCTACAATTTCCTTACTTTGTGGTAAATTTATTTGCTTGCTTTGGGATATTTTACTGTAGGTTGATTTGTGCAAATTTCCATGAACAAAATGGGGTGATTCATTATTTGAGTTGGTGTCTACATCAAGTACAGGATTAAAACTACTCTTGACCATGGATCTAAATAAACAAATTTACATTGTATTACATAAGGGCAACTACTGGTAAATAATTAAAATATTTTGCATTTATATGGAAATTTGTAATTTTCTATCTCCATATACATTACCTCATTTATCCCTCATAACCACATGTGAATGGAATAGTGTACTCATTTTAAAAATGAGTAACTGAGGCTCAGAGAATTTAAGAGATTTGTTCAAGGTCACACAATAGATGGAACTGACCTCTCTGCAAACTGAGTAGACATCAGTTATGAATCTTAGTATCTCAATGGAAGTTCTCTTATACCATTTCTTAAGCAGTCTTATTCCTGACCTTGGTCTTACAGTGGCAACTTCAGCCCCTAATCAAGATGTGTGTGTCTGGAGGTGGAATAAATGACTAGGTGACTATAAATGTTCATGCCTGGAGTCCTATGATTTTCTGTTTTCTGAGGATGTGACCTGATTGAACACACGAAGAGACAATATGAACCATATTTTACAGAAGCTTAATTAACCTTGGAGTTTCTATGGGGAAAATATTATTAACAATGCATCAGTCTGAATTGTTGTCAAAGATAGGGCAACAACAATATAGCACAGACTCTGAAGTTTGAGGATTTATGTTAATCAGAGTAATAAATGGTAGTTCATATAACAAATAATCTAAAAACTTAAGTGTCTCAATATAACAAATAGTTATCTTTTTCTCAACACAAATCCTAGGTTGTTCCTTGTGGGCAGCTCTTCTCTTGTAGCTCTGCCATGTCAGAGTCGTCTACTTCTAGTCACAAGGAGATAGAGATGGTGAAGAATGAGAGCATGGAAGATTGCACAGAGGGTTTTAGAAGCCAGAAACTGAAGTGGTGCACATCACTTCCACATATAACTTATTACTCAGAGTTCAGTCACATGGTCCCTTTTAGAGCAAGGGAGGAGGGGCAGGGCATTCTGGATAGCATTGCCTTCCTGTGTTGTAAGGAAGAAAAGCAAATTTGATGAAGCCCATAGCATTCTCTCTGCCACTGGAGAGGTGCATCAAGGGTCCTACCGGCCCCACATGTACCCCCTACCAGCCCTTCCCATAGGATCACAAATTCCCACTTTTAGATTCAAGCATGGTTGAACAAGAGCATATATTTATGTGTGGTGTGCATGATTGAAATGATCTCAGCTGCCTCTGCCATCCTTTTATCTTGCCAGGGAAAACCAGCCATAGGGCATTTATAATATTTATTGAAAGCACACTAAAATCATCATGATTGCTGTGGTCCTCTTCCATCATCTTCATCAGTAGTACCTTAGTGCAGATACTGAGATATAGTATCTTACAATCCACAGAGAACTTTTCAAATTTGTTATCATTTAAATTTCACCATATTCTGAACCAGTCAGGTAGGAAGCATATTATAGAAACCAAAGTTCTGAGAAGTCAGAAATTTTCCCTTATTGGATGCAGCTAGGAGGTAGCCAAGCTGAAACTAGAACCTAGGTCTCAGATAATTGGCATCTAGTATGGTACTTTCCATTCTGCTGATTTACCTCTCACACTTACAGCATCTGTAGAGCGATTCCTACATGAGGTCTAGCCAAGAAGGAACTCTGAAATATTGAAACAGATTTTAATTTTTTTTTAGTATGGGCTTCATCACAGAGTCAAAAGCTCTGTCAGTCAGTAAGTATTTACTGAGTACCCACACAATGGAATGACACTGTTATGCAATGCCTTTGAAAGGAATTTATACTTTGTTAAGTATTTGAAAATTGACTTTCACAGGATGAAGAGCATTTGCCTTACATTTGAGCGGAATATTGATCTGAGAGCAGTACCACTTTGGACAATTTCAGTACAGCAAGATTTTATGTTGCTGATAAATCAGGCCAGTTTTTCTTTTGACCTGACCTGGAGACAGTGACAAAAGAAAAAAATCAATTAGTATGTTGGGAGAAAATTTCTTCCACTGTCCACACAAATAATCAATACCCTGATAACTAGACTGTGATAAAAATAAGAATTCAAGTCCATATGTTAAAAACATACAGGTGAAAACAGCTAGAGATGTTCAGCCTTGCCTGACTCTGATGCTTCTGGGCTAGCAGATGTTGGCAATGCCATTGCAATGGAAGATCTCACTGCACACGTGGCTTAAAGACAAACATGAATTCCCTACTCTCTGCCTCTATATCTAGGACTTACATATGAGATTACCTTCTGTGAGTTAAGTTGTATAACTCTAAAACAACCTGCAATATCAAAGATCAACAGTCTACAGAGTTACCTAAAGAAACAGAATAGATATCTAATACAAGGCTTCCAAGCTTTTCACTGTCAGAAGGAAGGTGTGTCAGCCATAGAATCAGATAATAACAGCTACGTTATTTATACACCTACAATGTGCCAGGCATATGCTAACCATGTTCCATGCATATGTTTAGTCAATCTGTGTGAGAAGCAATGACTAAAGTATCCTTTTTATCATCCTCATTTCACAGATAAGGCAACCAAGGCTTAGGGTCATCAAGTGAAATTTTCCAGGTCATGAAGCTAGTGAATTATGGAGTCAAAATCAGGATTCAGATATATGTGGGTCAGATTTCAGGACTTGAACAGAAGCTCAAGTGGTTTGCCACCTGTCTGCTCAACAGAATCACCTATGGGGCTTGAAAATAGAAATGCCTCTGTTCTGCTTTATATACTAGATCTGAATTCTAAGGACTGAGTCTGAAAATCTGTACTTGGAAAAGTCTTTAAGATGAGTCTATTCTGCAGTGAAGAAAGAACAATTCAACTAAGCTATACTGCCCAGAGAAAGGAGAGTTACTATGTTTGGAAGAATAATAAGTTGGTCCCCATTATTCTAGTCCCTTGATGGACATACACTGTATAATCTCCTCTCTTGAGTGCGAATGGGGCCTGTGAATATGATAGGATAGTGCATAGCTTGATTAATTGACATGTCAAAGGTGATGGAATAGTCATTCCTGTGTTTGTTACTTTATATGAGACTCCGTCTTAGATTGGATGAGAGATTCTTCTGCTGGCCTTGAAAAAGCAAACAGCCATATTGTGAGAGGGCTATCTAGTAAGGAATTGTGGGAGTCTTCTAGTAGCTGAGAACAAACCTCTGCCGGCAACCACTGAGAAAAGGGGAACTTACTCTGACAACCTCAAGGAACTGATTTTGCTACCATCATGTGACTTTAGAAGAGGATCCTAAGTTCCAGAAAGGAAGCCAGAGCAGCCAACACGTGGTCTTCATCCTTGTAAGACCCTGATTTGAGAACCTAGTTAAGCTATGCCCAGACTCCTGACTCATAGAAACTGTGAAATAATAATCGTGTGTTGCCTTAAGCTACTAAGTTTGTATAGCTTGTTGTACAGCGATAGATATCTAATACAATTGTCAAGGAAAAATTATCTTTGTCCATTCAAGCATAGTCCAGGGGAAGAGGCTGCACTGGTCCAAGGAGGTCAGCAGTGTTACTGCAGTGAGAAGCACATCCCTGAAGTAGCTATTTAGCTACACCCCTTCTTCTGATTCCATGCTAACCATGCATACTTCTGAATTTTATTTGACTTCCCCCGTAGGTGTACCTAAAATATATGTTAACTGAAGGACAGGAGAGCTTTGGTCCCTTGACCATGTCATATAACATGACAAAGGAATTAACTGGCATTCTGGTTTACACCTCACTGTCTGTGACCTTAGTTAGTGTGGGTCTCCTGGTGAGAGAGCAACCATTTTGGGTGCTAACAAGTCAAGCTTCTAAAGCACCTTCCTCTGGAGAGAGCCCTGTGCATCATTGCTCCTCAACTGAATAAAGATCTATTACATGCCTACTATTACATGTCCTAGACTCTATCAGCTCCCATTGTGGGTGCTTTTATTGAAATTTCTTCATCAACAAGATGCTCAATTGATAAAAGCAGCCAAGCAACTGAACAAGAAAAAAATACCAAGTGAGACTAGCATGGACACATATACACTACCAAATGTAAAATAGATAGCTAGTGGGAAGCAGCCGCATAGCACAGGGAGATCAGCTCGGTGATTTGTGACCACCTAGAGGGGTGGTATAGGGAGGGTGGGAGGGAGATGCAAGAGGGAGGAGATATGGGGATATATGTACACATATAGCTGATTCACTTTGTTATACAGCGGAAACTAACACACCATTGTAAAGCAATTATACTCCAATAAAGATGTTAAAAAAAAATCAAGCGGAGTGGTATATGGAAGCAGAGAGATGAAAAAAATTATATATATATATTAGTATAGGGTATTGCCCCAAATGTAAAGCATCTGTTTTCTTTCTTACATGACAGAAATTTTTGCAGCACGGCATTCACAAGTTTGACATTCACTGTGTTTTATCTGGGATTTCTTCACTGGTAAAAATCATCTCAGCGAGCACTGTGCACTGGAATTCTGTCTCCATTTGTTTTAATAGCTGGTGTAATGGAGGAATTCTGGTGCCAATGTCCTCTATTTGTCCTCTACTGCACTCTTACCTGGGAAGCCACAGGAAGCAGTACAATAGCTAATTTCTAGATAAGTATATCTTAGGATACCATACAAAAATCAGATGCAGTTTTGGACTGCCAGATTGAATTTTCTAAACATAATAGCTTAGTTGTAGCAGCAATAGAGTACATATTTCTTCTCTGATGCGTTTCTATCCACTGATACTGAAGATGGGCAGTTAAAGGAATGAAGCCTATTATTACCATCCTTCTGCAAGCCCAGATTTATCACAAATTCACACATTTTCCTGCCTATCTCAGGCTCAGTTACCAGGATGTTTATGAAATGTCGCTAAAGGAAAAGGGAGGTGCTTGAGTAAGGATGAACTGCAGCTGTATTTTCTCAAGCACTGGTTGGTATCAAGTTCTACAAATATGAATTAGAGGATTGTCCTGTTTGCTGTGAAAATGCAGTTGCTGTCCTTGACAATTATAGTTAAATTGCAATATTTAGGGAACATTTGATCTGGATCAGCTCCATGTTAGATGGGGGGTAGACAGTGATGAACTAAAGTTAACACAGCTTCTGTCCTCATGGCAGCTAGAGTTACTTGAAGAGACAGAGAAATAACAAGTTAATTACCCTAAAATGTGATACATTCTTGGACAGGACGAGTAGTAGTAAAAGTAGAAAAATAGTAATTGCTTATGCTTATATGATTCTTTCCAGATTTATCTTAATAACTGTAGAGAAAGGTGTGATTAACCTCTGTATTAGCTCTGAGGAAACTGAGGTAAGGTTCAGAGAGATTAACTGACATGCTGAAGACCACCTGCAACGAATTACCTGGTGGTCCAGTGGTTAGGACTCCACGCTCCCATTGCCAGGGGCCCGGGCTTGATTCCTGGTCAGGGAACTAAGATCCTGTAAGCTGCGTGGTGTGGCCAAAAAAAAAAGACCATTTTCAATGCACTAACTCAAACCTGCTCTATTAAAACTCTGAATCCAAGGTAGCTTCATCAATTCTCAAAGCAGAAACTTTCTATAGAGACAATGAATTATCAGGTGGGAGAGCTCTCATGTGAATGAATATAATGAGGGGAAATGAATGATTAAAAAGGAGGACGAGGTGAAAAGCTCATAATTAGAGGCCTCCTACTGTTGAAGTGGAAGCTGAAGAATGAGGTAGCAGGGAGGGATGCAGGATATGGAACCAAGGAAACAGCAGAACTAGTAGTGAAGGGGCCCTTATAAAGTCTAGCACACCCCCTGCTTTCATTGCATATGTGTATAACTAAAAGACCTACTTTCTTCAGTTATGTGAACACAGGAATGCATATGGCTAAGTAGATGTAAGGTTTATGGAGTTTGAAGAGGGACAAGTGTTTCTCATCCTGGTCCTTTTGTCAAAGAGGTGCTATTTACAAATTACAGAGAGTGCACCTCTCTCTTCAGTTGGTACTATTATTTCTATACCATGAGGACTGCCATATGACTTCCATAGATGCCCAAAGGTATTGAGGAATTGAGTTTGTGCCATATCTGCTAGCCTATTTAGTGACCCCACTGTGGGAAAGTATCAAGGGTCAAGGAGCAGGGGCAGAGCCTGTTTCTATACCCCATCTCCTTCCTGGCTATGCCTCCATATGGTGGAGGTGGATAGGAGAAAGCATCATAGAGACTGTCCTAGGAGATATACTTCAGCTATTCACATGTGACTTGTAGGTGATGCGAATCTCCTATTCGCTCCTGGTTCAGGAGCAAGCAAGCATATGCTGCTTATGGGCATCCATAAAACTCATCTTCTGGATCAAGGGTAATGCAAGAGAAAGGAAGGAATAGATAGTCAGCCTTCCTTTGTACTTCCCAACTATGGCGAGGGATGCAGAATCCTGACTATCCACAGACACTCATGAAATTGGCAGTGCTTTTAAGAAATGGCAACATGTTTATTGAGGGAGCTAATATTTGGCAGTAGCTTCTCATGCTGGACATTTTTCATGGCATCCCCATGGTCCAAAAAGTCATTGGCAATACATTGGCTGCACTGGTTTGGCATCTACCTTAAAGAAAAACGTCAAAGATAGCTCAGAGATAAATATAAGAAGAAAAATAGAATATTACAATTTCTTTAATAGCAAGGGTACAGCCTATGTCTTAGGAAAGTGGAGGGGTAAAGAGTAGTAGGAAGGTGTAGTAGATAGGGTCCCAATAGAGAAGAGACAATATACTCAAAATAGGATAGTTAAACTCACTCCAAAGGGACACTTTATTAATTTGTGCATATAGGGGAACCTTGAGAGAGGATTCAGTAGTAAGGGGAGGGAGCAGCTACCAGAATTTGAAAACAGAAAGTCTTACATAATTGCCTTAGGAGGCATAGTGACCTCTAGTTTGGGATACACTTATTCAAGGTGACTCCCTATAGGGAAGGGTGTTGCCTAGGGGAATTAATATTCCTAGCTTACTCTCCTCCTTTCTTCTGATATCCCATTGGGGCTGTCCAATGGCCTCATTCAACAGGAATCCAGAAGATATGGGACCCCACTGATACTGTCAATATAGGTCAGACTTCTGAGGCAGAGCGACAGTACAGAAGGGCTAAGAATGGATTTGGAGAAGCAAAAGGAGAATATCTAAACCAGAAACTAATGATTCCTATACACTAGAGTGAGAGGGCACTAAATCCTATTGCTTAGCTTTTTTTTTGGATGCCTTCCACATACCCCAACCACTGCACATCTAAACCCTTATCCTTACTCGACATAAAGTTCAAATCCCTGTCTTACACAAAGCCTTTCATGATAAACAACTACTCTCCCATGGTGGGTTATTTTTCCTTCTTATAGTTCTTTGCCTCTTCTAACTTAAATCCTTTTATTGTAGCTGTTTTTGACCGCATCCTTTCTCTCTCACCAGACTCTGAGCCTCTGGAAGACAGAGCCTGCATTTGCTACATATCTGTGTGTCCTCTATTGCTCAGTGTAAGGCCTTATGGATAAAAGGTGTGCAATGCAAGAAGTCTTCAACACCAAGAGCCAAATAGTCATGTACCATAAAGATAATAGCTATCCTTGTATAACATAATGTTTAAATGCTTCTGCTGCTTACTAGCTCTGTGACATGGGCTAAGTTTATTAATCTCTTTGAAACTGAGTTTCTTTATCTATAAAAATAGAAATAATAGAATTAACGACAATAATAATATATTTCTTACAAAGTCATGATGCAACATTAAAAAGCATCATAAATCTTGGAATGTGGTAAATTCTCAATATTTTAAATTATCACTTTTATTGTAAAAGAAAGAATAATGAATACAAAATTTAAAAAATTGAAAAAAGAGAATTGCTTTCTGTTAAGGTCTTCCCAGCAGAAGGATTTTTGAATATTTTTTCCAAATAGTATTTCTTAGCCTAAGGGAGCTTTTAGGAATTTATTATTATCATTTTTGTTTTTTTGCAGTACGCAGGCCTCTCACTGCTGTGGCCTCTCCCGTTGCAGAGCACAGGCTCCGGATGCGCAGGCTCAGTGGCCATGGCTCACGGGCCCAGCCGCTCCGCGGCATGTGGGGTCTTCCCGGACCGGGGCACGAACCCGTGTCCCCTGCATTGGCAGGCGGACTCTCAACCACTGTGCCACCAGGGAAGCCCAGGAATATATTATTTTTAATCATTAAAACATGGACTTTGCTTAAATAAGGCTAAACTGTTGGTAAAGTACAGTATTTTGAGAGTATTGAAACTCATAGGTAAATATTTGTAAGGTTTCACAGATTATTGAGGTGCCTATGGTTTGAATGTGCCCTGTCCCTAATTCATGTGCTGAAATCCTAATGCCCAATGTAATGGTATTGGGGGTAGGGCATTTGGGAGGTACTTAGGTCATAAGGATGGAGCCTTCATGAATGGGATTAGTGCTCTTATAAAGGAGAACCCACAGAATTCCCTAGCCCACTTCTACCATATACAGACACGGCCAGAAGACACCAGCTATGAACTAGGAAGAAGGTTCTCACCAAAACCTGACCATGCTGGTGCCTTGATCTTGGAATTTCCAGCCTATAGAACTGTGAAAAGGAAATTTCTGTTGTTTATAAGCTACCAAGTCTGTGGTATTTTGTAACAGCAGCCTGAACAGGTGAAGACGAGGCTTAGGAAACATTTTTTAAATGTCTACAACCTGACAGAGTTACTTTTTTGCACTTTGGGGTTTTGAACAAGATGGATTCATTGCACAAAAGGGCACCACTGGTAGCCGTTTAGAATGGCAATGGCCAGAAACAGCCTGGAAACTTCACATTAGCTGGCAGAATATCTCCAAATATTTCTTTCTTAAAAATTCTAATGATGAAAGAAGAGTTCAGGTTAGATGACTGTTCAGTCCCCAGCTGCCCTACAGAGAATGCCAATTAAGCCCAAATCACATCCTGGAGGTACAGCATGTGGCCCTCTAATCATTTATCTATCCCTAATGATGACCAGCTCATACCAAGGAGCAATTTCTCCTTATAGTCCAGTATGATTGATTGAAATCAAACCCTAATTTAAATGTGATTATACCAATGAATTGCATACCTTCTGTTGGTTATAAATCATAGTAATGCTAGAAGTTTTGTTCTCAGCACAGACTTAATTTGCAGCTTTTGACTTCCTGGATATGGGTAAGTCAGGCCCTTTCAGTGAGAATTTATGCCTTACCATGTCTTTGAGAGTCAAAAGCAACAATATGCCTCAACTTTCCTCCTGGTCTGCCAGTATCCTATTGGCAAATTTCTGTGGCACAGGCTAGTGTGATTCAGCCTATCATAGAGCCAACTTAGTCCCTTCTTACAGGGACCCTTTCTACAAGTTTGTACATGGTGATCAGGGTTATATTCTTTGAGAAAAGGTGCTCTGGATTTCCGAGGGCAAGTTCAAAACCTGGAAGCTCTACCTGGAAAGATTTAGATTCCCTGTTGAAGAATCATTCCCTCTAGAACACCTCTACAGGGCTCAAAAGCTTAAGAAGTACCAAACGTGCTGGTGGAAGCTCACTTGTTTTAACTGTATGCTATGTTTCACAACCTGTGTCCTTCATAAAACCAGAGTTCTGTTATGAAAACAAAAATATCTACCCCAAAGCAGTCTGAGCCCCACTCTTAATTGGCTCAAGCATGGCTCATCAGGATACAACCAATGATGAGAACGTGGCCATTGGCTTGGTCTTTCTTTTACTTAGAAGAATGTGTGTAATAGATATACATTATCCGTTCATTTCCATTTCTATACCTCAGTTGGACAGAGCTTTAGCTGGGTTCTACAGTTATGACATGATTTCCTTCCCCTCTGTGTACATCTGTTTAAGAAAGTGCAGTCTATGACTCTGAATTCGGGTAGGTGCAAACCCTAGGAAATGTGTAGTATCATATGATTCATGCCAAGATAAAGCACCAGACTAAGAAATCCAATGCTTTTCGTCAGCCACTACCTATTCCACAGTGATTGCAAACCAAGGTTCAGAATATCATTTCCTTAGCTCTTGCCGCAGTGTTAAGCTTTTTACCTTTGAAGACAAGCAGAATTTAAATGAGGCCCATAGAACTATGTGCACTATACATATGGCTTACACTCTAATCCACATTTGCAATATCACTATGAAATGGATCCACCTGTTTTACCATTCCTTATTGCCTAAGAGAAGGAAACTACTATCAGCACTGAATATTCACCTCAGAAAAAACAACCATCAGAAATGAACTAGCCATGCCCTACATCACTGTTTAGGGTTTTTTTAAAGGTATATTTATCCCAGGGAATCCTTTATTATCCTGATGTTACTCCACATACAACTCTGTACATCCCAAAGTCTACCTTAGTTTCACATTCTTTTGCAACTACCAGGGATTCACTGTTTCCATTGAATCATTCAGATTTTGTCTCCAGTGTCAGCTTGTCTCCAAATTGATCAATACATGCAAACAGACCAAACAGAATCCCAGTCAGCTTTTTTGTAGAATTTGACAAGCCGATTATAAAATTATTATTGAAATGCAAAAGATCTAGAATAACCATAATGATCTGCGAAATAAAGAAGAATTTTTGAGGACTCATATTGTCCGATTCAACAACCTACTTTAAAGACTACAGTAATCCAAATAGAGTAGTATTGGCATAAAAATAGATGTACCAATCAAAGGAACAGAAGAGAGGTTTTAGACATAGAACCACACATATATGGTCAATTTATTTTCAATAAAGGTGCTAAGATAATTGGAAAAGGATTTTTTAAGTAGCCAAAAAAACTGGATATCTACATGCAAATATTTATACATATAGGTGTATATAGAGATAGATACAGATATGTGTATATACATATATGCATATATAATATTAATGTATATACACCTCAAGCCATATAGAAAAAATAAATTGAATTATATCACTGATGTAAATATAAGAATTTGAACTATAAAACTTCTAGGGAAAATGTAGAATAAAAATTTTTGTGACCTTGGATAGGGAAAACATTCCTTAGAAATGATATACAAAGTAAAAATCATTTTAAAATGACACATTGGGCTTTATCCAAAATAAAAACTTTTCATTCAAGACAAACTGTCAAAAAACGAACATGCAAGCCACAGACTGGGAAAATGCCAAATGTTCACCAACTGATGAATAGATAAACCAGTTTTGTGTTCTATACAATGGAATACAATTCAGAAATGGAAAGGAACGAACTACTGATATACGTAGCCGTATCGATGAATCTCAAAGCAACATAAGGGAAAGAAGCCAAACACAAATCTCTAACCACTGTATGATTTCATTTATATAAAATAGTAGAAAAGACAAAACTACAGTTGCAGAAGGCAGATCTATAGTTACCAGGGCCTGGAATTGGGAAGAGGAGAATGGCTGCAAAAAGTCCAGAGGCAACTTCAGGAGATAATGCAAATATAATATATCTTTGTTATGGTTGTGGTCAAAAGACTACATACATTTGTCAAAACTCACTGAATAGTACAGTTAAAACTGGTGGATTCATTTTATGGAAATTATACCTCAATGAAACTGATTAAAATATACTTGATGAAAAAGATATATATGTGTGTTTATACATATTTGATACATAGGTTTATAAACTTCATATGTGTGTATACTTGATATTTAATAAAGATAAGTGTCAGCTTTGTAGCCTCTTTCCTTAGGTATTGTGGGTATAATAGTTGCTAATAATTAAGCTACACAATAAATACCATCGGAACGAGTAAATCAAAGTATTATTAATTATAATACCAATTTTTAAAATTAAAAGAACATATGAATTTGCACAAGTGTATTTCTTTTTGACCAATAGAGGCACACCGCTCACCACCCCTTTGATAAGAACAATCACTAGATGGGGCCTGGGGCAAATATGTAGGAAGGTGAGTGCGTAAGATATGCGTAAAGCAGACACTGGTTGGGCAGGGGATGTACAGAGAGCAAGAGAGCAGCCATCTGGAGTGGCCTGACCATACACTGCACCCCTACATACCCTGCACGACCCTTACAGTCTTGGTCCGCCCCTCTTCCTAGATATCCCTGGGGTCAGGTATGTAGGGGGCACTGCAACCAGATACCACAAATACAATACAGACACAAGCAGCTAAAGAGTATCAAGGGTAAGATACCTAGTATGCTAAAAACAGTCATTTGTCAGGATGCGGAGCCAAGCGCTTGCCAGGTCAATGGAAAGGGAGTCAACAGCAGCAGTGCCCTGTCCAGTTATAAGGAAGGTAAGGACACCCCTGGTTTTCACCAACCCAGAGCCACCCCTATGGGGAGGTGAAGGCCCAGCTTTAAGGAAACATTCTGGTGGCCTAGCCAGGAATCAGCGGTCACAGTACAGATCTGTCACCTCATGTTATGTTGAGTGCCATTAGGGGTGGACCCATTAGGTCTTCCCAAACAAAAGACAGTTAATCCCACTATTTGCACTTGTGTGTCCAGAAGCCAGCCTATTCCATTCCACACAGTATAGCCCAGGGCTCACGGGCAGTCAGTTGTACAGTAACGTTTACCAGCGGGGGTCCTTCTGATGTATTGGCATGTGGGACAGAAAGATGGTGAGAGTTTCTCCCCCATGGTCAGTAGTCCCCACATAGTCACAGTAGCCGGGTCAATTTTGCATGAGTGTATTTGTTGATTGACTGATCGATTACCAGCATGCATGAATAATTACCTTGAGAACTGTTCTAGTTGTCTGAAGGTCATGCTATATGCAGGAGTTTCATGCTTACAAAATGGACAATTATCAATTAACTCAAACTCATATTCTACCTGAAATCAACTAGGGGTGAGCAGAAGCAACAGAAACAGAAGGTCAATCAATAGTTGCCAGATCTTGGAATACAGACAAAATAAAAGAATTCAAAACCATAAAAGATCCGGGAAGTAAATACATTCAAATGTCAGGGAAGAAAAATAAGGTTAAAACCCTCTAAAGCACCCATGTATGTGCACAGCATTATTTTGCTTCACTTCAGCTACCTCTGACTAACCAATTATATTAATTATATTCACTAAACAAAGATCTCAGCAGTGCGTACCTGTGTTATAATGAAGTGTCTGCTTATTCTTAGTCCCAAAAGAGATCTGCAGTTCACAAAGACTCTGCCATATGGAAAACTGTGAAGCCAGCTGCCATAAGGACTCCGTGGAATATGTCAGACTAAAAGATATAAGTGATAAACAAATTAATAGTTATCCTAATGCATCTGGCACGAGAAAAAGTCTATCAGTACATTTATTGTGGATGAAGGAATGTCATTGATTAATCTGCAATCTCCTGCTGTTCATCCGTCAATAGCTCCTTTTAGAAGTTGTGACCCTCTTTGCCACATTAGGTAAACATTTCATATAAGTAGTAGTGCTTCTGTATATTCATAAAACCACTTTCTAGATGATCTAACCAGACCTACACCTTACATTTTCCTAAACTGAACTCTCCAAGCCACCAATTTCACAATATCTTCTCTTATATAATTCTTACCATATCCCTGCAACGTAGTATGAAGTATCATCTTCTTGGTCTTCACTTTGGCTCTTCTCTAGTATGTTCTATATCCCACACCCCGGTGCTGCAATTTGGGGGAGGCACAGGTAGGGTTATACTCAACCAAACTACCTATGACCAAGGCACAGAATTAGGGCAACTATCTTTGTAGCTCAGTCGGCTCCTACAGTGGGCGTGAATTACCATGGTAAGAAAACACTGTTTATGCTCCTCATAGTGTATTAGCCCAGGCTTAGAAGTAATAACTGTTTGACAGTCTAACAACTGTCTTCATCTAGTAAGCAGTGAAGTGGTTCAGCAGTATTAATTCTTTGTACAAGAAAAGCACGGTATTACTGCCCAAAGAGGATTTGAAATTGTTCTCTCATTTGAGAAGTGGATACAGTTTTATGTAACTTATGTAGCCATCACCTTGAACAAGTACAGTGTAATCATAAAGCACATTTATTATTGTTATTTTTGTTTTCATTGAACCCTTATATTTATTTAGTTTGGCTATTTCTTTCTGTATCTCTGGGAAAAAAAGAAACAAAAATGCTATTGGACTCATGGATTTTTAAAATAATTTTTATGTAATACAGGTCCTCTGAGAACAAATAAAATATACAGCCCCATGTAATAATTAAAACTGCATATTTAATAGAAAGTTAAAGCTCCTCTCCTCCCCTTGAAGTCAGTGAAAGGGATATGTTCTTTTCACACCTTGTCTTTCAATTCCTCTTTCCCCTACTGGGTAATTCAGGTTTATATTCTAACCAGGGTTTGAGCAGGGGGAGGGAGGAGAGGTAATGGAGTTGGACTCTCTGTATATGACTAATACTGACCTGGGAATCTAAGTCTGCCATTCTCTGAACTTAAGGCTGCCTTTCTGGCAGGGTGATTCATGGGTTCCTAAGGCATGACACATTTCTGGACAGGCTTATCTGCAGTTTCCTTGATGAGGGCTGTACCCATCAGAGTCCCACAGGGTACAGATGGCATCCTCAAATCCAGATCATTTGAAGAAGGTTTACTTTAAGAGGGACTATTTACAAAACTGGAGGTGGAGCATATGCAGACCACAAGGGAAAGTGAAATAACCTGGGGTTAGTGACAGGGGGAGTTACCACCTCTAGCCCTGCATGGATAAGGGAAGGGAGTGGTCACCAGTACCCAGAAGGAAACAGTCATGTAGAGAAAGTCAATAGAAGAAAAACAGAGACCTTTGGTAAAATGGATATGAAAGGTTGAGGGGCCTCAGAGAAAAAGAGCTAGGAAACAAATATCCTGACCTGATCTCCTCCTTCCCTCAGATGTTCTGATGTGGATCCCCACTGGGAAACCCAACTGGAAGCCAAAGGGCAAGGGAACCCTTTGGTGTAGTGCATAAAGGTTAGCCTTCCAGAGCAAGGAGCAGATATAGAAGGGTAGAGAGAGGATGTTGAAGAACAGATGGATGGGAGCCAGAACAAGCACCAATTAATCTCTCTTCTGTTTCCTCTCTAAAACTGCCTTCAGCCCCTAGCATCTTCTAATATCCACAATTTCCCTCTGCTAAGGTCTATTACTATTCTAGGTGTCCCTCTTGCTCAGAACCAAAGATACTGATAATATGGACATGACCCTTTAAGTCTACAGGAAACGCTCATCAGTTTTCACAACAAACTCAGGAAGTATAAGCAGCCCTATAAAAATGTCTTTAATTTGGTTCACCAATGGGTAACCAACTTGTCTCATGCCATTTAGACTTCTCTGGCATGAATGAGAATTAGGCAAAACTGTAAGGGACACAAATTAAGACATCCATGTAGTCCTCTTAAACTCCTTTCCATAGACTTGAGGTGAGGGGCAAACACTCCTCACCTCTACTTCTGCTTGAATGTCAAGAAGACCATGGATAACCTTAGATTCATACTTCCAAAGCTTAGTATCCTCAGCTGAAAGAGACCATATATTTAGTTTTTTCTGGAAGAAAAATGTTGATATATACTCTAATTGTCCCAGTTTGGGATATGCACTTGTCGCTGAACAGTAACCAGGAATAGAAGTACTATTTTTGGTCCAACCTGGGTGATGCTCTCCTCTGTGGCTGGAGTTGAGGATCCATATGACTGAAGGCCCTACAAGTACCAGATTCCCAAAGGAACCAGATGCAGGATGATGGTAAAATCTGCTTATTAGACAAAATTGTAGCTATTATTTTTTCTATAGTATGAACCCAGAATCTTAAAAATGAGCTTTAGAAAATTCCAAGGTCAATAAAAATTCTAAACAGAATCCTGAACAGATGACATGTAATACGTAGTGCTACTTGATGTGGGAGGACTCAAGGGTATGCATAACTGAAATGCATGGTCAAGGACAAGTTTAAGGCAGATCAAAAACTACAGGAGATGATTTACTGAAGGTCCTGGAAAAGGCATTGCTTTAACACCTTAATCACAAAACTCCTGTGGTTCTCAAAACTGCACTTTATAACAGACTTTGACACTTGCAAATTTGACTTGTAAGACTGCAACCCCCTGTTCACTTTTTTTTCTTTTACATCTTTATTGGAGTATAATTGCTTTACAATGGTGTGTTAGTTTCTGCTTTATAACAGTGAATCAGTTATACATATACATATGTTCCCATATCTCTTCCCTCTTGCATCTCCCTCCCTTCCATCCTCCCTATCCCACCCCTCTAGGTGGTCACAAAGCACTGAGCTGATCTCCCTGTGCTATGCGGCTGCTTCCCACTAGCTATCTATTTTATGTTTGGTAGTGTATATATGTCCATGCCACTCTCTCACCTTGTCACAGCTTACCCTTCACCCTCCCCATATCAAGTCCATTCTCTAGTACGTCTGTGTCTTTATTCCCATCTTACCCCTAGGTTCCTCATGACAGTTTTTTTCTTAAATTCCATATATATGTGTAAGCATATGGTATTTGTCTTTCTCTTTCTGACTTACTTCACTCTGTATGACAGACTCTAGGTCCATCCACCTCATTACAAATAGCTCAATTTCATTTCTTTTTATGGCTGAGTAATATTCCATTGTATATATGTGCCACATATTCTTTATCCATTCATCCGATGATGGACACTTAGGTTGTTTCCATCTCCTGGCTATTGTAAATAGCGCTGCAATGAACATTTTGGTACATGAGCAGTATGTTTCAAAGTTTAGTCCTCCTAACCATCACTTGAGGGACAGGTTACAAAAATCTCTGGCATTCCTCACAGAAATTTTGACATAGTAAACATAAGATGAAACCCAGGAGTCAGCATGTTAAACAAGCATGAGGTGATTTTAAAAGATGGCCCATAAACTGATAAAAATAAAAACAAAAACATCAAAAATACTTTAAAATTATTTGCCCTTGAATCAAAAGACACACTTCTAGCTTTGCAACTTATTTCTACTGTACTTCCCTTACTTTTCTATCTGTATAACCCAGTTTAGAAATCTCCTTATTTGCAATCTTCATCAAAAGCCATCTAGCATCTTCTAGAACACCAGTAATGGGAAACTTACTACTTTTAAAAGTAGCTTATTGCAGAGCTCATTTATGCAATCTTGAGTCTACTGTACTTTTTAGCATTTTCTTTCCTAGTTTCCACGTAAGATATAGAACTGGGTTTGTGAGGAGATGCATATTTGGCCAAGATTATTCTGTTCTAGGTAAGACTGCCACGCTAATACAGAGTGTACCCAAGTATACTCTGGGGTCTAACTTCATTTATTTGCATGTGGTTATCCAGTTGTATAAATATTTCATTGCTTCAACCATTTATTGAAAAGCTGATTCTTTCCCCATTTGAATGGCCTTGACATAATTATCTAAATCCAATTGACCATATATGTATCAGTTTATTTCTCAACTCTAAATTCTTTTCCATTAACTGATATTTTTAATCTTAAGCTAGTAGCATACTGTCTTGAAAACTGTAGCTTTGTACTGAATTTTCCAACAGGAAAGTGTGAGTAATTTGACTATGTTCTTTTTCAGGACTGCTTTGGCTATTCTAGGCTGGTGAATACCCGCAAAAAAAGCAGCAGGGATATTAACTGGGATTGCATTGAATCTGTAGATCAGTTCGGGGAGGATTTCCATATTAACAACACTGTTTCCTGATCCATGAACATGGGATGACTTTCATTTATTCAGGTATACTTTAACTTATTTCAACAATATTTTGTGATTTTTAGAGTACAGGTTTGCAGCTTCTTTTGTTTAACTTATTCCTAAGCATTTTATTGACATTGATACTTTTATAAATTGGACTAACTTATTAATTTTACTTTTGAATTGTTCATTGCTAGTGTATAGAAATACCATTGCTTTTTGTACACTGATTTGTATCCTGCAATGTTCCTGAACTTGTTTATTAGTTCTAATATCTTTTTGTGGATTCTGAGTATTTTCTACATGCAAAGTCATGTCATACTCAGATAGTTTAACTTCATTCTTTTTGTGATATAATAAAAACATATTTAGACTTTGTCCCAGTTCCTGGCACAGTACTCTGAAAACCTTTGGAATCTCTGGAGTAATAAGAGTGTCTTTTATATGCTAATGAGATGACTAGTAGCTGAGGGATCTTAAATAGCTTCAGATGGGGGCTGGTTGCCAGAAAAATCAAGTCACGATTAGAGGGTTGGTATTTTCAGCCCCCTCCCTGATCTCAAAGGAGTGTAGAGGGACTGGAGATTGAGTCAATTACCAATGGCCAGTGACAATCAATTATATATATGTAATGAAACTTCTAACAACCCCTAAATGATGGGGTTCTGGAGCTTCTGAGTTGGTAAACACTACAAGATGCTGAGAGCGTGGCACACCCAGAGTGTGCCCCTTTTCCCATAATTTGCCTGATGCATCTTTTCCATCAGACTGAGTTGTATCCTTCATAATAAACGGTAATAGTAAGTAAAGCATTTTCCTAAGTTCTGTAAGTTGTTCTAATAAATTATCAAACCCAAGGAGAGGGTCATGGGAACCCCTGATTTACAGCTGGCCAGTCAGAAGTGCGAGTAGTAACCTGGAACTTGAGACAGGAGTCTGAAGTGGGGGCAGTCTTGTGGGACTGAGCTCTTAACCTATCGGGTCTGTGCTAGCTCCAGTGATTTTGTGTCAGAATTAAATTGAATTATAGAACACCCAGTTGGTGTCTGGAGAATTAGACAACTGTTTGGTGTGGGAAAAAACTCATACATTTGGTGTCAGAAGTGTCATGGGTAAAAACAGCTCAGACTTTCCCGTCTGGATGACTTTTATCACTTTTAATTGACTGAATGCCCTGACTAGAATTACCATTACAATGTTGAATAGGAGTTGTGAGAACATACATCCTTGTCTTGTTCCTAATATCAGGGGGTGTCCAGGGCCGTATTATCTGCTGTTCCTTCTTCTTGAACCACTTTTCTCCTCCAGGTCTTTGTAGCGCCATCTCCTTCATACCTTTCAGATATCAGCTCAAATATTCCTATTCAGAGAGGACCCATCCATTTCTAAAACAGCTTCCTGTCTCTGTCCAAACTCCAATCACTGTCTATTCCATTCTCTTTTATAAGTTTCCTTGTATTTATTTATATTTGAAAGTATTGTACTTAATTTGTCCAATCACCTTTCCACATTCCATTGCTAGAATCTTAGATCAATGAGAGCTGATCCCTTCTCTAACTTGTTCAATGTCCCTCATGCTTATAACATTATCTGACACATGGTAGGCATTAAATAAATATTTGTTGAATAAATGAACAGATAAGTAAATGAATTAATTAATCAGTCAATATATTAATATGTACTTGAAGCAGAGCTTCTCAACCAGAATGACACAGAATACCAAATGGTCTTAAAAGGGTGTGTCTGATATACTGATGCTTTCAGCAATATCCCTCCCCATCCTAGAAGACAGCCTCATCCATTTTTCTAGGTAAATTGTACAAATAATATCTATGTACGCCATGATGTTTAAAAAAAGTTTGGGAAAATTGGTAGAGGTGACTTCTCTTATTCTTACTCCTTTATTTTTTTCTTGCTTTAAAAAATAGATGCATTCATCTACCCAAGTGGAAACAACGGAGAGGCTGACTACTGACTGTAGGAAAGCAGTCCAAATAGTCATTACAAGGCAAGATTTACCTTCACGGCACCAAATGTTCCATGCTTATAAAGAGAAGAAAGTATGTGTGGGTAGGTATTGGGGGGGGCAGGGTATGGCTGTATGTGCACTCAATGAGCTGCTGTTCCAAAACACCTTTGCCTAAAAGATGTGGAATGATCATAAATCCTGGAGTAGCCCAGTGATCTGCAACTGACACTTCCTATTTGTTAAACTAAAGCCGAGACAGAAAGCCCCATCAGTTGCCCTGAATATACTGAAAAGAGCATATTCTTTTCAGTAAATCATTGTTTCTACAAATCTGGTGTGTCAGTACCAAAGGAATTGTTTTTTCCTTACTGATATGCAGCCACTCAAAGAAGTAACCACCTTCCAGACAGATGGCTCTGCTTTAGCCAAGCCACCTAGGATGGGGAGCTGGTATCCAGGATAAGGGGTCACACTGGAAATAGTGCCTCAAAGGGAGAGTCTGGGACGGAGGAAGGGAGGGAAGGAGAGGAAGAGGAAGAGAAGGAGAAAAAAGAAAAGAAAGGAGAAAAGAATAAAGAAAGAAAAGAGTGAGTTTATCTTTAGGAAGATAATATTATATATATATAGTGTGTGTGTGTATATATATATATATATATATATATATATTCTATTTCTGAATGTAGAACTGGAAGAAATTTCCAGAAATTCATTACCTGTTATAATAATCTTTTGACCATAATTGAATTACATGTAGTCAACCACAAAGTCTGTGTGTGTTTAAAGAGCCACAGCATTGGATTAAGAACTTGCCCTATTTCCCCGGGGGCAGCTTCCAAAGTGAGATTCAAGGCCTAGCCTAGGGAAGACCTTCAAGATGGTGGAGGAGTAAGTCCTGGTGATCACCTTTTTCCCCACAAGTACATCAGAAATACATCTACATGTGGAACAACTCCTACAGAACACCTGCTGAACGCTGTCAGAAGACCTCAGATTTCCCAAAAGGCAAGTAACTCCCCACGTACCTGGGTAGGGAAAAAGAAAAAAGAAAAAACAGACACAAAAGAATAGGGATGGGACCTGCCTCTCTGGGAGGGAGCTGTGAAGGAGGAAAAGTTTCCACACACTAGGAAGCCCCTTCACTGGTGGAAACAGGGGGTGGGTGGGGGTAAGCTTCAGAGCCACAGAGGAGAGCACAGCAATAGGGGTGCAGAGGGCAAAGCGGAGAGATTCCCGCATGGAGGATTGGTGCTGGCCAGCACTCAACAGCATAAGAGGCTTGTCTGCTCAGCCTCCGGGGTGGGCAGGGGCTGGGAGCTGAGGCTTGGGCTTCAGAGGTCAGATCCCAGGGAGAGGACTGGGGTTGGCTGCATGAACACAGCCTGAGGGGGCTAGTGCACCACAGCTAGCCTGCAGAGAGTCTGGGGAAAAGTCTGGAGCCGCCTAAGAGGCAAGAGACCATTGTTTCATGGTGCACGAGGAGAGGGGATTCAGAGCACCGCCTAAACAAGCTCCAGAAATTGGCGTGAGCCGAGGCTATCAGCGCAGACACAAGAGACAAGCATGAGATGCTAAGGCTGCTGCTGCAGCCAACAGGTTCCCTGTGTACAAGCACAGGTCACTATCCACACCTCCCCTCCCAGGAGTCTGTGAAGCCCACCACTGTCAGGGTCCTGTGATCCAGGGACCCCTTCCCCAGGAGAACACATGGTGCACCTCATGCTACTGCAACGTCACGCCAGCTTCTGCCACCTCTGCCGCCACACACTCGCCCCGCATTCTGTACCCCTCCCTCCCCCTGGTCAGAGTGAGCCAGAGGCCCCTAGTCAGCTGCTACTTTAACCCCATCCTGTCTGAGCAAAGAACAGATGCCCTCAGGCGACCTACAGACAGAGGGGCCAAATCCAAATTTGAACCACAGGAGCTGTGCAAACAAAGAAGAGAAAGGGACATTTCTCTCAGCAGCCTCAGGAGCAGCAGATTAAATCTCCACAATCAACTGGATGTACCTGCATCTCTGGAAAACCTGAGTAGACAACAAATCATCCCAAAACTGAGGCTGTGGACTTTGGGAGCAACAACTGGAGACTTCAGGTTTGCTCTCTGCATCTAATTTGTTTCTGGTCTTATGTTTATCTTAGTTTAGTATTTAGAGTTTATTATCATCGGTAGATTTGTTTAGTGTTTTGGTTGCTCTCTTCCTTTTTTTTTACATATAGATATATATACATTTTTCCTTTGTCTCTTTTTGTGAGTGTGTATGTGTATGCTTCTTTGTGGATTTTGTCTGTATAGCATAGCTTTTACAATTTGTCCTAGGGTTCTGTCTGTCCTTTATTTATTTATTTTCTTTTTAGTATAGTTTTTAGAGCTTGTTAACACTAGTCAATTTGTTTTCTGGTTTGCTTGCTCTCTTCTTTCTTTCTTTAGTTTTCTTTCTTTTTCTATTAGTTTTTAATTTTTTATTTATAATAATTTGTTATTTTAATAGGTTTATTTTTTTCTTTCTTTTTTTCCCCCTTTTCTTCTGAGCCATGTGGCTGACAGGGTCTTCGTGCTGTGGCCAGGTATCAGGCCTCTGCCTCTGAGGTGGGAGAGCTGAGTTCAGGACATTGGTGCACCAGAGACCTCCTGGCTCCACATAATATCAAATGGAAAAAGCTTTCCCAGAGATATCCATCTCAACACAAAGACCCAGCTCCACTCAACAACCAGCAACCTACAGTGCTGGACACCCTAAGCCAAACAACTAGCAATACAGCAACACAACACCACCCATTAGCAGAGAGGCTGCCTAAAATCATAATAATGTCACAGACACCCCAAAATAGACCACTGGATGTGGTCCTGCCCACCAGAAAGACAATATCCAGCCTAATCCAACAGAACACAGGCAGCAATCACCTCCACCAGGAAGCCTACACAACCCACTGAACCAACCTTACCCACTGGGGGAAGACACCAAAAACAACAGGAACTATGAACCTGCAGTCTGTGAAAAGGAGACCCCAAACACAGTAAGTTAAGCAAAATGAGAAGACAGAGAAACACACAGTAGATGAAGGAGCAAGGTAAAACCCCACCAGACCAAACAAATGGAGAGGAAATAGGCAGTCTACCTGAAACAGAATTCAGAGTAATGATACTAAAGATGATCCAAAATCTTGGAAGTAGAATGAAGAAAATACAAGAAACATTTAACAAGGACCTAGAAAAAGTATAGAGGAAACAAACAATGATGAAAAGCACAATCCCAGACACTATAAAACTCTTAGAGGAAAACACGGGAAAAACACTCTTTGACATAAACCACAGTGAGACCTTTTTTGACCCACCTCTAGAGTAACGGAAACAAAACCAAAAATAAAAAAATGGGACTTAATTAAACTTAAAAGCTTTTGCACAGCAAAGGAAACCATAAACAAGATGAAAAGACAACCCTCAGAATGGGAGAAAATATTTGCAAATGAAACAACAGACAAAGGGTTAATCTCCAAAGTATACAAACAGCTCATGCAGCTCAATATCAAAAAAACAAACAATTCAGTTAAAAAATGGGCAGAAGACCTAAATAGACATTTCACCAAGGAAGACATACAGATGGCCAACAGGCACATGAAAAGATGTTCAACATCACTAATTATTAGAGAAATGCAATCAAAACTACAATGAGGTATCACCTCATGCTGGTCAGAATGGCCATCATCAAAAAATCTACAAACAATAAATGCTGGAAAGGGTGTGGTGAAAAGGGAACCCTCCTGCACTGTTGGTGGGAATGTAAATGGATACAACCACTATGGAAAACAGTATGGAGGTTCCTTAAAAAACTAAAAATAGAACTACCATATGACTTAGCAATCCCACTACTGGGCATATACCCTGAGAAAACCATAATTCAAAAAGAGACGTGTACCGCAATGTTCATTGCAGCTCTATTTACAATAGCCAGGACATGGAAGCAACCTAAATGTCCATCGACAGATGAATGGATAAAGAAGATGTGGCACATATATACAATGGGATATTACTCAGCCATAAAAAGAAACGAAATTGAGTTATTTGTAGTGAGGTGGATGGACCTAGAGTCTGTCACACAGAGTGAAGTAAGTCAGAAGGAGAAAAACAAATACCACAAATATATGCTAATGCATGTAAATGGAATCTTAAAAAAAATGGTACTGATGAACCTAGTTGCAGGGCAGGAATAAAGAGGTAGGCATAGAGAATGGACTTGAGGACATGGAGTGGGAAGGCAAAGCTGGGGCGAAGTGAGAGTAGCATCGACATATATACACTATTGAATGTAAAATAGTTGGCTGGTGGGAAGCAGCAGCATAGCACAGGGAGATCGGCTCAGTGCTTTGCAATGACCTAGAGGGGTGGGATAGGGAGTATGGGAGGGAGGCTCAAGAGGGAGGGGATATGGGGATATGTGTATACCTATCGCTGATTTGCTTTGTTGTGCAACAGAAACTAACACAGTACTGTGAAGCAAAAAAAAAAAAAAAAGAAAAGAAAAAAAAGAAAAGCAATTAAAAATTCTCTAGAAGGGATCAATAGCAGAATAACTGAGGCAGAAAAATGGATAAATGACCTGGAAGATAAAATAGTGGAAATAACTACTGCAGAGCAGAATAAAGAAAAAAAATGGAAAGAATTGAGGACAGTCTCAGAGAACTCTGGGACAACATTAAATGCACCAACATTCGAATTATGGGGTCCCAGAAGAAGAAGAGAAAAAGAAAGGGACTGAGGAAATATTTGAAGAGATTATAGTTGAAAACTTCCCTAATATGGGAAAGGAAATAGTCAAGTCCAGGAAGCACAGAGAGTCCCATACAGGATAAATCCAAGGAGAAACATGCCAAGACACATATTAGTCAAACTATCAAAAATTAAATACAAAGAAAAAATATTAAAAGCAGCAAGGGAAAAACAACAAATAACATAGAAGGGAATCCCCATAAGGTTAACAGCTGATCTCTGAGCAGAAATTCTGCAAACCAGAAGGGAGTGGCAGGACATATTTAAAGTCATGAAGGAGAAAAACCTACAACCAAGATGACTCTACCCAGCAAGGATCTCCTTCAGAGTTGATGGAGAAATTAAAACCTTTACAGACAAGCAAAACCTGAGAGAGTTCAGCACCACCAAACCAGCTTTACAACAAACGCTAAAGGAACTTCTCTAGGCAGGAAACACAAGAGAAGGGAAAGACCTATAATAACAAACCCCAAACAATTAAGAAAATGGTAGTAGGAACATACATATTGATAATTACCTTAAATGTAAATGGATTAAATGCTCCTATCAAAAGACATAGACACAGACTGGCTGAATGGATACAAAAACAAGACCCGTATATATGCTGTCTACAAGAGACCCACTTGAGACCTAGGGACACATGCAGACTGAAAGTGAGGGGATGGAAAAAGATATTCCATGCAAATGAAAATCAGAAGAAAGCTGGAGTAGTAGTTCTCATATTAGACAAAATAGGCTTTAAAATAAAGACTATTACAAGAGACAAAGAAGGACACTACATAATGATCAAGGGATCAATCCAAGGAGAAGATATAACAATTGTAAATATTTATGCACCCAACATAGGAGCACCTCAATACATAAGGCAAATACTAACAGCCATAAAAGGGGAAATTGACAGTAACACAATCATAGTGGGGGACTTTAACATGCCACTTTCACCAATGGACAGATCATCCAAAATGAAAATAAATAAGGAAACACAATCTTTAAATGATACATTAAACAAGATGGACTTGATACTTATAGGACATTCCATCCAAAAACAACAGAATACACATTTTTCTCAAGTGCACACGGAACATTCTCCAGGATAGATCATATCTTGGGTCACAAATCAAGCCTTAGTAAATTTAAGAAAATTGAAATCATATCAAGTATCTTTTCTGACCACAACAGTATGAGATTAGATATCAATTGAAGGAAAAAATCTACATTTTAAATGTCCCTTTTCCCCAGTGTTCTGTAGTTTCTCCAACATTGTAATTACTGCACTATAGTGAAAGTATCTGTTTACATATCTGTTTGTCCAACTAAACTGATAGCTCTCTTAAAGTGGAGGTTTTGTGTTTGTTCTCTTTGTCTCTGCATGAGAAGTAGCCCACTGTTTTCTTCCTAGTACATTGATACTCAATATTTATTGATCTTTTACTAATGTTAGGTTGGTATATAATCTGACTCTGGACTCTCTCATAATTATTGTGGAAACTTAGAACATATTCTCATGACCATGTGAACAATTGGCCTTGGCAGATGGTAAAAACAGCCTGGAAATAGCATGTGCACCTTATTCTCAGTGGTATGTCCAGCAAAGCTAAAACCATGGGGAAATAATAAGCTGACCTTTGGACAGAGGCCAAGATCTGGGGTGGGAGTGGGGAATTTTGGGACAAGCAAAAGAGAAACGTGTAAATGATGCTATCGGGACCTCTGGGTTGCAGCAAGGGATGGAGGCAGCAGATGAAAGAATGAGAGGTAATTTAGTACCCCTGGCAAGGGCCAAGGAAAAAGTTTTTAAATCCAGGAAGGAACAGCTGGGGTAAGATTGACATGAGCACATGCAGAACAGCATCAAAGAAAGTAGATGGGCATTTAAACTTTGCCATTTTTGGTACTAGTTACTAAGACTTCTCCTGGGCATTTGTTCTCTTAATAGACCTAGAATTTCTCTCTGCCTAGCTATCTTTCTCTCGCTTTCTTTGTCCCCCACCCTATCCCTCTGATCTCAGCTACTTTGGGACTCTAGCCAATGCATTACTCTTTCTCAGCAAGAACTCTCTTTTTTCTTTGTTTAATGTGATAACAGTGCCTTTGTGTTAGTAGATCTCAACATGATATGTATCACATAACATTAGTAGTGGTTACCACTCACTGGGCTCAGTGGGTGAGGGGAACTGACCCACTGGATGGGGCAGAAAATGGAATAAAACAACAGGGGAGAGGGATAAGAAAAAAATCAGGAGACTAGGGAACTAGATAGGCTGATTCAGGGGGCAGCAATTTTATACCAGAACCCTGCCTTCCTATGGCAAATGGCTTGGTGATGTGAACATGATAGGTTTGATTATGCCCTTAGAGCATTTATTACAAGGTTTTCTGCATAGGACCCTGCAAACTTCAAAGCAGATTTTAGAGATATTTTCCTATATTTCCTTTGGCTCCTCATCCATGACTTCAGTCCCCATGACCCTAGTCCACTTTCTCTATTGCCTTTTCTTTGGAGAAGTAGGCCTGTTGAAAGTAACATCCTCATGTGTTCCTTCTGGTCCACAAATATTCAGGATGGTTACTTCCCATTTCCTTAATCTTGACAAAGAGGTAATTATATGTACAGGAAATCACAAAATTGCCATGCCCAGGTAGATGAAAAATGTAGCTTCTCCATATATACCTTATCTGACTTTCCTCATGAGCACCCCTCTAACACACACACACACACACACACACACACACACACACACACATCTCCCTATAAGTAGCATGGATATATCACTTTAAGTAACAAGTATCTACTCGAATGGCTTAGACCCGTTTTCAGAGTTCATTCCTCCATCCCGTTCCTCTCCAAGATGAATTTTAGATATATGGGGAAGGCAAGCTTACCTGACTTGGGAACTGCAAAGAAGAGGTAAGCCTCATAAGTAAGACCTTCCATTGTCCAGAAGCTTCTCTGTTTACCCTTAAGCATATTTCTCATTTCCCTGAACATGTAGTATCTTGATGTCCCCCAGTTCTAAAATCTGTGGCTCGTGACCTCACATCCTGGCATTTTGGTTCTCAGTGACCATTTCTAAATTAGTAACTGGTCTGCATTTCTGTTCGCACAGGTGACTCAGACTCTTGAGTTAGGGTTGGCACTTTGACCCAGTTGATTTGCCCTGTAGCACTCAGCTTTAAGGCCACGTCACCCCTACCTTTGTGGCCTTTTCTTGCAAATACTCTAAGAAGTATCCTTCCTTACCTCTTTGATACTCTATAGGGAAACTGAAGTTTTACATGCTTTCAGCATCACGTGGGGACTGCAATTCCTGACCATATTGTATCACAGCTTTTTTTCTGTCACATCTTCCCTCCAGACTCTAGTGATGCCAGTCTGCAATGTATTCTCAGAAAAGAACATGGGGCTAATCTTATCTGAATTTGGTATTCCTTTAAAATGATCTATATATTTCTGAATCACATCCTTTCCATCCCCAACTGTGGCACTGAAGATGTGGGGCAAAGACCTGATTTCTAATCTTTGTTCAAATTCTATCTTCTCCTTTTCTCCCACAATTCTTCAGGACTAGAAGGAAATAAGCTTCTTTCTTAACAAACACTGGCTTTCAAGCTGATTGGTTTCCTATTTTGATTATTAGAATCTGAATATCTAAACTTTCTTCCTCTTTCTATTTTTGCAACAATTCTAACCTCCTTCCCCAAACTTAAGTACAAATGTGTCTTAGGAATGACTAGGAAGAAGTTTCTATACATTGGCATACTTAAAAAATATGATCTCTATACTATGTGTGAGTAGCTAACTATTGTAGATGTTCTGACTGAAGACAAAGAGAACATGCTGGAATAAGCATGTATACTAGCTCATGAGGACTGTGCACATCTCTTTCCAACTGTGTTAAGCCAAGTTGGTAATTTGACATCAGCCATATTTGTAGTATTTACACCGTGGAAATAAGCAAATGCTATGGATCGGGGGGTTTGCTTCATTTTGCTTTTTTAAGAGAGCATTATTCAACATTTACCAGCATACCACTGTATTGGATATATTGCAAAGCCAAGTTTATATCCAGAGGATAGCTATTACCTCTATGTGGGATAGCTATCAATCAGAATGGCTCTTAGGCAGCCTAGAGAGTCCCAGATGTACCCTCTCCAACTTCCTAAAGCCAAAGAATACTACATGCAAGCCCCCACTGCCAATTCCAGTTTGACAAAGGTAATGGCAAAGTCCACGGGTACACCAGGCTCCTGGCATAACAATATAGCAGTATTAGTAGTACTACCCAGAAATGCATAGTTTCTCCAAATTTGCCCCAATATAGGTATCAAGGGCCGTATGTCCTCACCAGTCCTCCTAACAAACTCTGTTTCTATCATTTAAAACAGATAGCCAGATTCAGGAGTACTCAAGTTTGACATTGAAAAACAATGGCTACAATGTATTTTTCCCAGCCATAGTTTACATAACATTTTAAGGGCACTCCTGGTATATGGCTAACAGCCAACAGTTTTAAAAGAGTTTTTAAAGCATTGTGGGGTTTTTGTAGAATAAATTAAAAGTCCCAAATTTATACTTCATTTTTAATCTTATGTCTTTCCTCTGTTAAAAACTAAAACATCTTATGGGTCATAGCCATGGGAATGATATGATATTAACAGCAGATTCCTGCTAAGTTTTCTGATTTTACTAGACTGGGTACTTAAGAAAGGTCAATAACAACAACAGGAAACAACATTGATCCAGGACCAAAATTAAAGACAGGATCACCTCAGAAGAAGATAAACATTTTAGAGTCTATTGTGTCTCCTTTGTTTGACCAATAAAGGAAAGGAAAGACTTACTCTGGAACACTGTTTTTATTTTATCTTGGTTTTGGAATCTAACTTATTTCCACTGTATTTATTTTTGGACATAAAATATGAAATTGGAAAACCAGTTAGTTATAATAACAAGAAAGAAAAAGCAAGCAAGCAAAAATTACTTGAAAACGTATTGTTCAAATTCTCATCATCCATGCAGATAGGGGAAGATAGTATAGACCCAGCAGCAGTGATGTGATAAAGGAGACTTATGGTATGGTTTCAGAGGGATGTATTTGAACTCTGGCAGAAAGCTGGCATCCTACATAGCCCCACGATTCCATGTGTATGTGTGTTTGCATGTATGCATGTTTTCAACTTTTCATAGAAAAATACATATTTCCCAAAATATACAAATATGAGATATTCATAGTAGATCATAAAGGATCAAAAGTCCAAGTGCTGAATTCTGGTTTTAGCCAATTAATGTAGCTGGAAATCTGTCAGCCACTTCAGCAAGGGATTGAGTTGATTTGTCCAAACCCTAGTCCTTTTTCTCCATTGGCATCCATTTAGGACAGGGTTTCTCAACCTCATCACTGTTGACATTTCAAGTTGCATAATTCTTTGTTGTGTGATGTTGTCCTGTGCATTGTAGGATGTCTAGCAACATTCTTGGCCCCCACCCACTAGAAGCCATTATCATGCCCCCTTCCAGTCGTCACAACCAAAAATGTCTTTAGACACTGCCGCGTGTCCCTCGTGGGCAAGATCTGCCCCAGCTGAGAATCACTGATTTAGTGAAAAAGAAAAGAAACTCTTATGTCACATCATGCAGAAAAAATAATTCCAAGTGGATTAAATAACTCAAACGTCTAAAAGAAAAATCATAACTACTAGAAGAAAAGATAGTATATTTTCATAATACTGTTTAAAATACAGTATGTTTGGGAGTTAACTAATTGAAGATGATGTTCCTAAGCAGGATGTGACATGCAAAAGCTCTAAGGCATTGGACTGTATGCAAATTTAAAACTTCTGTTGGGTAAAAGATGCTATAAGTAAAGCTAAGTTATAAATCACAAGGTAGGTGAAAGTATTTGGAACATACTGTATATTCTCAAATATTAGACGAGGCTTATTCTGTTCACAGAAAAAATTACTGCCGAGAAAAGTAGAACCCATGTATGGGAGGCCTAATACAGGTTTCTGCTATTGGGGTGTTTCTCAATGCTTAATTTTAAAAAGCAAAATACCATTTTGAGAACATACCAGATTGCTCCTTAATTCAGCATTAATTTTAAATTATAGAGATCACCTGATATAATTTTCCAAAAGTAAAAAGGAGAAAAATAACAAAAATATATTAATTATTGTGACTTAACTATCATAATTGTTAGATACAGTTATGTTTTTTAAAAACTATGTTACAAAGTAAATATGTGCTCTTGCTCTTTCTCTTCCTCTCCTTTTTCCCTTTCCCTTCTTTATTTATTCTTTCACTTTAAATTTGAAGTATAATTGACATGCAATATTATATTAGTTTTAGGTGTACAATATAGTGATTTTAAATTTATCTGATCAACACAATAAATATAGTTACCATCTGTCACCATTTAAAGTTATCACAGTATTATTGACTATATACTCTTTTCTGTATATTACATTCCCATGATTATTTATTTTATAACTGGAAATTTGTGCCTCTTAATCCCCTTCACGTATTTCACCCACCTTTCCTACCCATCTCCCCTCTGGCAATCACCAGTGTGTTTTCTGTACCTATGAGTCTATTTCTGTTTGGTTATGTTTGTTTATTTGTTTTGATTTTTAGATTCCATATAAGTGAAATCATACAGTATTTGTCTTTTTCTGTCTGACATTTCATTTAGCATAAGACCCTCTAGGTCCATCCGTGTTGTTGCAAATGGCAAGATTTCATTCTTTTTCATAGCTAATTTATATTTCACTGAATATAGGTACCATGTTTTCCTTATCCATTCATTCATCTATTGATGAGCACTTATGTTGCTTCTATTTCTTGGCTATCGTAAATAATACTTCCATGAAGGTAGGGGTGCATATATCCTTTTGAATAGTGTTTTCATTTTCCTTGGATATATACCCAGGAGTGGAATTTCTGGATCATATGGTAGTTCTATTTTTAATTTTTTGAGGACCCTCCATACTGTTTTCCATAGTGACTGCACCAATATGCATTCCCACCAACAGTGTACAAGGGTCCCCTTTTCTCCACATCCTTGCCAACACTTGTTATTTATAGATTCTAAAATGGCACTTGCCAGCACCAGTGTCCTCATGGTAGACCGAGCTTCCAAAAATGGGTGCCGCCAGTGTCTGTGTTCCCAGGGGAAGTCACAGTTGCCTCCTACTTCTTTGGTCTGTCTTCTCCCTATGTCTCTTCACATGCTCTTTCCTCTTTGTGTAGCACTGTGTCCAAATGTCCCGTTTTCATAAGGACATCAATCGTATTGGTTTAGGACCCACCCTAACAACCTCAGTTTAACTTGATTACCTCGGTAAAGACCCTATCTCCAAATAGGGTCACACTTTGAGCTACTGGGTGTTAAGACCACAACATATGAATTTGGGGGGACACACAATTCAACTATAAGAGTACCCACCAATTTTCCCTTTCATTTGTTATAATAAAGTACATATCCTTCCTGCTAACTAAGAGTGATAATTTTATGATGTTCTTGACACAAGCTATCCTGACTTTTTAGTAGGCTCCTCCATTTATCATGTCCTCTCTTTCCTGTATTTTTAACTATTCTTTCCCAACTGGATTATTTCCATTTTCATTTAAACAGATTCAATCTCCAGTGGCCAGAAAGATGAGAAAGAAGGCCCTATATATTTTTTTAATTATCTTAGGAACTAAATTACTTTTTTTACTCCTTTGCCACCATTCAGGTCCAAGCTACTGTCAGTCTCTCGCCTGCACCATTGACATACCCTCCTAACTGATCTTTGATCCACACTGCCCTGTCCCTCCTAAAATCAACTGTCCATGGGGCATCTAGAGTGGTTTTTCCAAAACATAATTTTGACCATATCTCTCCCCTGCTTAAAGCCATAAAACGGCTTCCCATTGCCTTTACAATGCAATTCCAACTCCTTAACATGGCTTATAAAGTCCCCCTGCCCCCCTGCCACGATGATCTAGCTCTTGCAAACCCCTTCAGTTTCATTTCTCACCACTTCATTCCCTTTCTACATGCCAGGCAAATTAAACTCTTTCAGCTGCTTGACTGTACCCATTTTTCTATCGTCTCTTAAGGTCCTTGAACATGCTGTTCTGTCTGTTTGGAATAGAAATAGAATATAAATCCTCCACTTTTCACCTAATGCCTATTCATCTCTTGGATCTCGATTTCACCATTATATCCTCTGGGAAACATTTCCTCACTTCACAGACTTAATTTGGTTTCCTTAGTTATATGCTCTCCTATCGCTCTTTATGAGGACTTCTTACACAGTTGGAAGTAACTATGTACAGGCAACATACTCAATGTTTGTCATATCCACTTATCTCTAAGCCTTATGAGCTCAAGGAATGTGTCTGGCCTCATCATTATGTGCTCTGGTTTTTAGCCTAGTATCTGGCCCAGAAGTAACGGTCAATAAATACTTACTCAGTAAATATTACAATTGTAATTGCTTAATATTGGATTCTTTCTTAAGCAGTTAGCAAAGTACAATACCTGATATAGAGCAGATGTTTAATAAATAGCTCTTGAATGAATAATAAAATATTAATCATAATAGTGATGTTAACAGGAAGGCATAATAAACAGAAATTTGGACAACATATTTTAGGATAAAGAAACAGGGAAAAGATACCTGACCTTCAAAAATGTACTCTGTCATAGGAGTTTCAAATATTAGCCCCTAGGTTGCTTTTGGTCTTCTGAGTTTGTTCTTGGGAGCTTTAAAATTCAGAAATGTCTAAGTTTTGTGTAACCACATTTATAAATATTTTTTTCTGTATACATTTAGGGACTGACTATTAATCAATTTCAAATTCTTCTACCACAGAGTAATCTATATTCCAAATTTGGTGAGAAACTAAGAAAGGAAACTTAAGAAAGGAAATTTCCTTAAGAAAGGAAACTTAAAGGAAATTTCTTTACTCTGATATTACATTCTAGTTGACATGGGCTCCACCTTCTATCAAACAGATAATTAAGAGGTCAGAAAATCAGGAGGATGTCCATGATTATCATTGTTTTTGTCCTCAGGACATTCTCATATCACTGTACTCCGTGTAGTCTTCAAGCATTGTGCACATAGCCAAGCAGTAATCCCTTCAAAGCAGAGAACACTAGAAGAAATGATGATGTTTTGTATCCCTTCAGAAGTCAGAATAGTGCTACGGATTAAGGCTAGATATGAAGAAAACCTAGAATGAACCCTTGGGAGATGTGACCAACTGAAAAATATGTTCACGAAGAAGCAGCAGCGGCTTTCACTAAATAATGACTTCTAGCATTCCTGGGTAAGCTGTTGTTTTAATTAACACAGATATATAAAGTAAAATGAAGAAGGCCAATATGTCCTTTTAAAATCTGGAAATCTGCTGCCAGCATAAAATTAAACTCAAGAACAAATTTAAATTTCCATGTTGCTATTCCTTAGTACTGGGATCCTTATTTAATTCAATTCTTTATCTATGTATCTACCCAATAATCTATGGGCACTCCAATTTTTATTTATAAATTTTCACATTCATCTTACTAAATTCATATATATATATATATATATATATATATATATATATATATATATATGAAATACACACACACACACATATACTGGGAATAAAATCATGTTATCCTAGTATCCTAGGTCTTCTATCCCTTCATTACCACAAGTCAAGGTCAAGTTGGGTCTCACACAACCAGAATAACATGTGACCTCCCTTGGGATAAATCTGATTTTTCTCTGATAGGGATACATTATGAGCCTTGCACAAGATAACTTTTTCACCATCACCTGCACGTATCCAGAGACAGACCCAGATATCCCTGCCTCCCTGTACTTTGGAACCCACACTCTCACCTGCCTTGAATCTACCCAATCTCATTGAGTCCCTTACCCTTGCAAGAACCCTAGGCTCATATCACCCCTAATCTTCCACACTCTAATCTCTACTAAGTCTTTGCACATCCCTTGTTTTATCTTTGTCAACTCCTCCTTTACTTCTGAAACACATCCACTGTGCCTTCTGCAACACATGGTCCATCAGGCCCAAAATGTCTAACACACTCAATCTCTTTGACTTTTCCCATCCTCCAAGGAAACTGCTGCAGCCTTTTCAAGTGATGGTTGTTTCCTCTTCCACACCTATCCTACTACTGGGGCTGGAAGTGCAGTAGATGTCCTCCATGTTCCACATTTCTGGTTCCCAATAGATCATTCTCCCTCTGTCTAGCTCAACCCAGCTTTGATTTTGATGTTATCCTATTACATTGCCTACAACCTCTTCTTGTTGCTGTCATCTACTCTCCTACTCATTTTAGATTGTGATTCCCTGACATTCTCTCTAGCACTACTCCTGCCTTAATCAGAGCAACTTAAAAGTGCATGTAGAGAATTCTGCCAGACCTTTAGCTTTAACCTCCTTTTCTCCAATAGTATTACCAACCTACCACAACACTCTCCCCTATGATCATACCTGTGACTTGTGCTGTCCTATATGTTGGTCACTAGGCACATGTGTGCAGCATTGGAAATATGGCTAGTCCAAATTGAGATGTATTGAAAGTATAAAACACACACTGGATTTCAGAAATTTAGCATAAAAATGTAAAATATCTCAATAATTTATATTAATGTTTAAATGATAATATTGGGATATTTGCATTAAATATTTCTTTAAATGTGGGTACTAGAAATTTGACAATTACATTTCTGACTCATATATTTCTATTGGGGAGCTTTGTTGTAGACATCCCCACGACCAATAACTGCAAAACTTTCATGGTCTCAGTTTAATACTTGATCCTCTCTAACAACCACCCCCTACCTTTCCAGCTTTCTCCCTCCAATATACCACAAGGACCTCTGATCCATGGATCCGATTCTGTTCCCACTCTTATTCATATCCTCGATGTCTCCTCTTTATTCCTTTTCCAGTTTAAATGTCACAATCAATCACTGTGTTTCCTTCTATACATCCGCAGCTCTCTTGCCCTTCTTTCAGTTTCAGTTAGTTGCTTGGTGAGAACACAACCTTGGTTAAAACAATGTTCCACCTGTGTTCTCCTATACTATGTCACTGAACATGTTTGGAGATAAAGCACAGCCATGCTGACTGGTCTCAATTTAACTTCACAGCCATAGTTCTCTTATCCAGTGGTCCTCAAGTTTTTGTGTGCAGCAGAATCTCCTGAGGGGCTTATTGCAGTACACATTTCTGGGCCCCACTCCCATGGTTACATATTTGGTGGGTCTGGCATGGGGCCGAAGAATTTGCATTTCTAGCAAATTCTCAGGTGATGCTGACCCTGTTGGTCACAGAACCACACTTTGAGATCCACTGCTTTAACAGGCCCTAAATGCTGTGCATCCAACTTACTGTATTTCCTCTGTCCTTTCACTCTCCCATTTCCCCAAATAATTTATACCTTCTCTTTTCTCTCCAAACCTTCAGCAGTTCACTCTTATCCTCACTCTAACGGATATCTTTGCTTCCTACTTCACTGAGAAATTTGAAAAACCAACCAGAAGAGAACTTCCATATTCTCTCACAACCATGCCACCTTCCTGTTAGCAGCTGTACTCATGTACTCCTCCTCTAAGTCTTTGTAGATGAATCTTCCTTGCTACTACCTCAAGCTAGTTCTTTTTCATGTGAAACAATTCCTATTTCTTCTCATCCCTAAATACATGGTTTCAGCCATTCCTCCCTCCTTGTCTCATATCAACAAGTCGTCTTCTTTCTTTTCCCAATAGTATACAAATGTACTATTTCTCACACACTAAAAGAAAAACCTTTCTTTATCCCAATTTTTCACCAGCCTCTGCTCCAGTTCTCTGTTCCCATTTACAGAAAAATCTCTGAAATGATTGCTTGTATCCATTATCTCTATTTTTTTTTCTCTAACTACTCTTAAGCCTACTCTAATCAACCTTTCCCCCCTCCATCTATAACAACTATTTTGTCAAGGTCACCAATAACCTCCAACATTTAATTCTGGGACCTTATGTTACGTGACCTATCATCATCATTTGGCTCTGTCATTCATTTCCTGGTGATTTGATACACGTTCTGCACTTGTCTTTCAGGACTCTACATCCTCTTGGTTTTCCTCCCATCTCACTCATAGCTCCTTTTCAGTTCTCTTTGCTAATTTGTTCTTTTCTAAGGTTGTCACAATGAAGTACGAGAAGGTTCATTTCTTGGTCTTCTTTTCCTCTTTATCTACACTTAAACCCTTGGTGATCTTATCAGTTTCCATGACTTTAAATGCCATCTAAATGTTTCTGAGCCCCAAATTCATAACTTCAGCCTAAATATCTTTTCTGAACTTCACAGATATTTATCCAACTGCCAACCTGACATTTCCTCTTGGATCTCTAAGAGACATCTCAAACTCAACATGTTCAAAACTGAACTTGTTATCTTCCTTCAGCCAAAACCTATTCCAACTACTGTCTTACTATGAGTTGATGATGCTCCACCCTTCAAGTTTCTCAGACCAATAATGTTGGCATCATCCTTGAATCTTTTTTTTTAAATCTTACATCCCACATCCTACCTTACTAGAAATCCTATTGCCTCTACTTTCAAAATGTGTACAGAAGCACTACTCTCACCATCTCCACTGTTCTTACACTGTTCTAAGCCACCATCATTATTTGCTTGATTTACTGTCCTATCCTAGTAACTAGTTCCTCTGCCTCCACACTTACCTCCATGTAGTCCATTCTCTACAAAAGAAGCAAGGCTGAGACTTTTAAAATACATAGTATGTATTATGCAACTCCTCTGCCCCAAATCCTTTGATGCCTCCCCTCTCCACTCAGAGTGAAAACCAACATTCTTATAATGGCTTAATGAGGCCCTACATGGCATAGCACTTCCTAACTCCATTACTTATTTCTCCCCTTTTCTCAGTCTGATCCAGCTACACTAACCTCCTAGTTGTTCCTTAAAAGAGCCAGGTATTCACCAACTGCAGCGACTTTGTTCCAGCATATCTCAGTCAACTATAATAATACCTGATACACAGTGAACACAATAAATATTGTTGCACATACAAATGAAAAGAATTTTTGAGTTAAAAGAAACAACATTCTGAAAGTTTCTAAAGCCAGGAAACAGCTTGACTTTTCCAAAAGGGCATGTGGAAACATAAAATTGTAGTATCAGAAGGAGTCTCATCACTCGGGTCCTGCAGTCCATGGTAAGGTTATGGAGTTTATTCTAAGTACTGGGAAGACATTGAAGATATTTGACATGGAATTTACATGCTTCCATTTATATTTAATAAGGATCTACTGACAGCTCTATGGAGATTTGACTATGGTTTGATAAGGCCAAAGCAGGAAGACTAATTAACAGCCTATTACAATGATCCAAATGAGAGTAGAGAATGGCTTGGTTTATCAAGGTGGTACTAGTGGAGGTGGAACAAAGTGGATGAGGCTAGGCAAGTTTTAAAATGGTCCAAATAAAACCAGTTTGTTGGTTTTAAAGTTTTAAAATAAAGTTTTAAATAAAGTTTTAAAAATTTGATTTTGAGGCATGAGGCCTTGAGTTATGATTATTAAGTTTAAATTATTAAGAACTTCAAAAACTTATCACAATAAAAACATTGAAGTGCATTTTTTCTACTTGAAGTTGGCCATGAAAGATAAGTCAAAGTCATGAGTTTGGAGTATCAAAACTGTAATCTACATTCTGGAAAACTCCAGCAGATTTTAAAGGAAATGCGTAAGGCTGTTTGAAAGAGTACTCCATAAAAAACACGGGGGTTTGGGGCTTCCTTAAAGATTCTCTTAATTGGTTCTCACAGATTAATGGAGTTTTTGAAGTGATTTGGGTGAAATTATTCCTGTTCCAATGAACCGTTTTTTAATCATTTCAATTCCTACCATATTAGTTGACTATAGAACAAGGACTCTACTGTTTTTCGAATTTAAATGAAATCCAATATGTAGATGCATTGTGAAGTTTTCCTGGGAAATGCTTTAAAACTTTCACCTTTATAAGGCCCTTGGAGCTTCCTTTAAATCTGCCTTTCCTCACTATACAGAATGTCGATGTCATTGAAAGGTTTACAAGAAAATGGGAGCAATTTCCTCCTCCTGTATAATAACAGCTACCACTTATTTAGCACTACATACCAGGCACTGTGCTAAGTTCTTTTCTTTTTTCTAACACAGCTTTATGACATAGGTATTATCATTATCAACATGTTATGGACAAAGATCTAAGGCTCAGAGAGAATCAGTAACTTAAACAAGGCCACACATTCTAGATGGTGGAGTTGTGATTTGAATCCAAGTCTAATTTGGCCTGTTTTCTTCTCATAATAGACATTTCAATACAATTTACAATTCAGAACCTTTCTATAAGTATACTTTTCACACAGATGGGAAATAATTTATTCACATTAGGAGGAATAGTCATATTTTGTAGCTTACCACTGTAGATCTTCCCTTTGCAGGTAGCCACCTATCCTAATATTTGAAAATATTATCCCATGTATTTTTCTCTCTTGAAAATGCCTTATTCCTCTGTGGTTCTTTGATCATTAAAATTAGACTCTGAGGGTAATTTTTCTATGGAAGGAAAAACAAGAATGAACCCAAATAGAATAAAGAGTCAAAATCCTTTTGCCCTTTGAAGATTTTCCCATTATTCAAATCCAAGAGAATGAAAGATTTCTTCCTTTGATAATCTTAAGTCATGTAATATACGATAGATACCTAGTGCTTCCTTGCCAGTTATATCTTAAGAAATAGCAATTGTATCAACCTAAATTCTACTATCGATTTTCAACATAATGTCTTCCACCAGTGGTGGAATGAAATTTATGACCGTATCTGAAAAACAGAAGGAAACACTTACGAGGCTGGATAATGTAGGGTCAAACCAAACCCTACCAAATTAATAGCCACCGAGGGTGTATGAAAATCCAAATCAGATATAAATTATATTTATAGTATATTTACTTTACTCAACTGATTAGCAAAGAGTATAACACTTACATTGTGATCTAGCTATTATTTTCAGTTTTTAGGTAATTTTGTAGTTCAGTGATAAGACTCTGAATGGGAATTGGTAACCTAGAGTTCCACCTAGAGTTCTAACACAAGATATCAAGTAAATCACAGCTTCCCTGAATTTCAACTGTTTCTAATGGATGGTGCAAAATCTCTGGTGGGAGGAATGTCGATGCTTTTGAAACATTTTGAAGGAAACATGTCCTATAAAAATGTTTTCTGATATCATTATTACTCATGCCTGAAAAAAATTGTTTTTCTGTCCTTGTAATCCTTATATTGGTATCCCACAAGCCTTTTTAAAAATACTTGGTGATGCCATATAATGTTGGATTTCAAGTTGTTACATTTCAGAGCACTTTCTGAGAACTATCATCAATTAACACCTCTTTTCAGGAAGAATGTTTGTTAGTTACCTAATCAGTTAAAATGGCATCTTTCTCTAAACAAAGTTTGAAAAGGCACACAGACCAATAGTTCTTTTTTGTTTGTTTGTTTATTTGTGTCTTTCTGCTCACCCAAACATGACTAAGTATAGATACAGCCTCTGTTCTCTTTCACTGACCAAACAGAACTCCTTCCAAGAAACTGTCCAAGGAGAATTCATGACCTTGCTTTTTCTCTCACAAACAATAAGATTTATTTTCTCTGATTCTCTGGTTAGTCTGGGAAAATATTTTATTTTTAATAGACAAAATGTGTGTCTAAGATCACATCTCCATTTTTCATTATATTTCTGCAGAGATTAGAAAAATTTATTGGAGTATAGTTGCTTTACAACGTTGTGTTAGTTTCTGCTGTTCTTTACTTAAATTACTTTTTACTGGTGGTATTACAAGTAACATGTAAGAATGTTGGGTAAAGAAATTTTTTCAAATACCAACATCACTGTTACTCATAAAGTGAGTTCTAGTTTACTTTACAAAACACACTTACAAAAATCTATTATTTCGAATAGCATGCTGCAGAACTAGGCATAATGGGATTAACTATTTATCTGGGTGGCTATTATAATCACTTCTCTTTTTTTTTTTTTTTGCCTTATAACAAATTTAATCAGTTATGCATATACATATGTTTCCATATCCCCTCCCTTTTGTGTCTCCCTCCCACCCTCCCTATCCCACCCCTCCAGGCAGTCACAAAGCACCAAGCTGATCTCCCTGTGCTATGCGGCTGCTTCCCACTAGCTATCTATCTTACGTTTGGTAGTGTATATATGTCCATGCCACTCTCTCACTTTGCCCAGCTTACCCTTCCCCCTCCCCATATCCTCAAGTCCATTTTCTAGTAGGTCTGTGTCTTTATTCCTGTCTTACCCCTAGGTTCTTCATGACATTTTTTTTCTTAAATTCCATATATATGTGTTAGCATACAGTATTTGTCTTTCTCTTTCTGACTTACTTCACTCTGTATGACAGACTCTAGGTCTATCCACCTCATTACAAATAGCTCAATTTCATTTATTTTTATGGCTGAGTAATATTCCATTGTATATATGTGCCACATCTTCTTTATCCATTCATCCGATGATGGACACTTAGGTTGTTTCCATCTCCGGGCTATTGTAAATAGGGCTGCTATGAACATTTTGGTACATGTCTCTTTTTGAATTATGGTTTTCTCAGGGTATATGCCCAGTAGTGGGATTGCTGGGTCATATGGTAGTTCTATTTGTAGTTTTTTAAGGAACCTCCATACCGTTCTCCATAGTGGCTGTACCAATTCACATTCCCACCAGCAGTGCAAGAGTGTTCCCTTTTTTCCACACCCTCTCCAGCATTTATTGTTTCTAGATTTTTTGATGATGGCCATTCTGACTGGTGTGAGATGATATCTCATTGTAGTTTTGATTTGCATTTCTCTAATGAGTAAAGATGTTGAGCATCCTTTCATGTGTTTGTTGGCAGTCTGTATATCTTCTGTGGAGAAATGTCTATTTAGGTCTTCTGCCCATTTTTGGATTGGGTTGTTTGTTTTTTTGTTATTGAGCTGCATGAGCTGCTTATAAATTTTGGAGATTAATCCTTTGTCAGTTGCTTCATTTGCAAATATTTTCTCCCATTCTGAGGGTTGTCTTTTGGTCTTGTTTATGGTTTCCTTTGCTGTGCAAAAGCTTTGAAGTTTCATTAGGTCCCATGTGTTTATTTTTGTCTTTATTTCCATTTCTCTAGGAGGTGGGTCAAAAAGGATCTTGCTGTGATTTATGTCATAGAGTGTTCTGCCTATGTTTTCCTCTAAGACTTTCATAGTGTCTGGCCTTACATTTAGGTCTTTAATCCATTTTGAGCTTATTTTTGTGTATGGTGTTAGGGAGTGATCTAATCTCATACTTTTACATGTACCTGTCCAGTTTTCCCAACACCACTTATTGAAGAGACTGTCCTTTCTCCACTGTACATTCCTGCCTCCTTTATCAAAGATAAGGTGACCATATGTCCGTGGGTTTAACTCTGGGCTTTCTATCCTGTTCCATTGATCTATCTTTCTGTTTTTGTGCCAGTACCATACTGTCTTGATTACTGTAGCTTTGTAGTATAGTCTGAAGTCAGGGAGCCTGATTCCTCCAGCTCCATTTTTCGTTCTCAAGATTGCTTTGGCTATTCGGGGTCTTTTGTGTTTCCATACAAATTGTGAAATTTTTTGTTCTAGTTCTGTGAAAAATGCCAGTGGTAGTTTGATAGGGATTGCATTGAATCTGTAGATGGCTTTGGGTAGTAAAGTCATTTTCACAATGTTGATTCTTCCAATCCAAGAACATGGTACATCTCTCCATCTATTTGTATCATCTTTAATTTCTTTCATCAGTGTCTTATAATTTTCTGCATACAGGTCTTTTGTCTCCTTAGGTAGGTTTATTCCTAGATATTTTATTCTTTTTGTTGCAATGGTAAATGGGAGTGTTTCCTTGATTTCACTTTCAGATTTTTCATCATTAGTATATAGGAATGCCAGAGATTTCTGTGCATTAATTTTGTATCCTGCAACTTGACCAAATTCATTGATTAGCTCTAGTAGTTTTCTGGTAGCATCTTTAGGATTCTCTATGTATAGTATCATGTCATCTGCAAACAGTGACAGCTTTACTTCTTCTTTTCCGATTTGGATTCCTTTTATTTCCTTTTCTTCTCTGATTGCTGTGGCTAAAACTTCCAAAACTAGGTTGAATAAGAGTGGTGAAAGTGGGCAACCTTGTCTTGTTCCTGATCTTAGTGGAAATGGTTTCAGTTTTTCACCATTGAGGACGATGCTGGCTGTGGGTTTGTCATATATGGCCTTTATTATGTTGAGGAAAGTTCCCTCTATGCCTACTTTCTGCAGGGTTTTTATCATAAATGGGTGTTGAATTTTGTCGAAAGCTTTCTCTGCATCTATTGAGATGATCATATGGTTTTTCTCCTTCAATTTGTTAATATGGTGTATCACGTTGATTGATTTGTGTATATTGAAGAATCCTTGCATTCCTGGAATAAACCCCACTTGATCATGGTGTATGATCCTTTTAATGTGCTGTTGGATTCTGTTTGCTAGTATTTTGTTGAGGATTTTTGCATCTATGTTCATCAGTGATATTGGCCTGTAGTTTTCTTTCTTTGTGACATCCTTGTCTGGTTTTGGTATCAAGGTGATGGTGGCCTCGTAGAATGAGTTTGGGAGTGTTCCTCCCTCTGCTATATTTTGGAAGAGTTTGAGAAGGATAGGTGTTAGCTCTTCTCTAAATGCTTGATAGAATTCGCCTGTGAAGCCATCTGGTCCTGGGCTTTTGTTTGTTGGAAGATTTTTTATCACAGTTTCAATTTCAGTGCTTGTGATTGGTCTGTTCATATTTTCTATTTCTTCCTGGTTCAGTCTCGGCAGGTTGTGCATTTCTAAGAATTTGTCCATTTCTTCCAGGTTGTCCATTTTATTGGCATAGAGTTGCTTATAGTAATCTCTCATGATCTTTTGTATTTCTGCAGTGTCAGTTGTTACTTCTCCTTTTTCATTTCTAATTCTATTGATTTGAGTCTTCTCCCTTTTTTTCTTGATGAGTCTGGCTAATGGTTTATCAATTTTGTTTATCTTCTCAAAGAACCAGCTTTTAGTTTTATTGATCTTTGCTATCATTTCCTTCATTTCTTTTTCATTTATTTCTGATCTGATTTTTATGATTTCTTTCCTTCTGCTAACTTTGGGATGTTTTTGTTCTTCTTTCTCTAATTGCTTTAGGTGCAAGGTTAGGTTGTTTATTCGAGATGTTTCCTGTTTCTTAAGGTGAGATTGTATTGCTATAAACTTCCCTCTTAGAACTGCTTTTGCTGCATCCCATAGGTTTTGGGTCGTCGTGTCTCCATTGTCATTTGTTTCTAGGTATTTTTTAATTTCCTCTTTGATTTCTTCAGTGATCACTTGGTTATTAAGTAGTGTATTGTTTAGCCTCCATGTGTTTGTATTTTTTACAGATCTTTTCCTGTAATTGATATCTAGTCTCATAGCATTGTGGTCAGAAAAGATACTTGATACAATTTCAATTTTCTTAAATTTACCAAGGCTTGATTTGTGACCCAAGATATGATCTATCCTGGAGAATGTTCCATGAGCACTTGAGAAAAATGTGTATTCTGTTGTTTTTGGATGGAATGTCCTATAAATATCAATTAAGTCCATCTTGTTTAATGTATCATTTAAAGCTTGTGTTTCCTTATTTATTTTCATTTTGGATGATCTGTCCATTGGTGAAAGTGGGGTGTTAAAGTCCCCTACTATGAGTGTGTTACTGTCAATTTCTCCTTTTATGGCTGTTAGTATTTGCCTTATGTATTGAGGTGCTCCTATGTTGGGTGCATAAATATTTACAATTGTTATATCTTCTTCTTGGATCGATCCCTTGATCATTAGGTAGTGTCCTTCTTTGTCTCTTCTAGTAGTCTTTATTTTAAAGTCTATTTTGTCTGATATGAGAATTGCTACTCCAGCTTTCTTTTGGTTTCCATTTGCATGGAATATCTTTTTCCATCCCCTTACTTTCAGTCTGTATGTGTCTCTAGGTCTGAAGTGGGTCTCTTGTAGACAGCATATATATGGGTCTTGTTTTTGTATCCATTCAGCCAATCTGTGTCTTTTGGTGGGAGCATTTAGTCCATTTACATTTAAGGTAATTATTGATATGTATGTTCCTGTTCCCATTTTCTTAATTGTTTTGGGTTCGTTATTGTAGGTCTTTTACTTCTGTTGTGTTTCTTGCCTAGAGAAGTTCCTTTAGCATTTGTTGTAAAGGTGGTTTGGTGGTGCTGAATTCTCTCAGCTTTTGCTTGTCTGTAAACGTTTTAATTTCTCCATCAAATCTGAATGAGATCCTTGCTGGGTAGAGTAATCTTGGTTGCAGATTTTTCTCCTTCATCACTTTAATTATGTCCTGCCACTCCCTTCTGGCTTGTAGAGTTTCTGCTGAGAGATCAGCTGTTATCCTGATGGGGATTCCCTTGTGTGTTATTTGTTGTTTTTGCCTTGCTGCTGTTAATATGATTTCTTTGTGTTTAATTTTTGACAGTTTGATTAATATGTGTCTTGGCGTATTTCTCCTTGGATTTATTCTGTATGGGACTCTCTGTGCCTCCTGGACTTGAGTAACTATTTCCTTTCCCATATTAGGGAAGTTTTCAACTATAATCTCTTCAAATATTTTCTCAGTCCCTTTCTTTTTCTCTTCTTCTTCTGGAACCCCTATAATTCGAATGTTGGTGCGTTTAATGTTGTCCCAGAGGTCTCTGAGACTGTCCTCTGTTCGTTTCATTCTTTTTTCTTTATTTTGCTCTGCCGCAGTTATTTCCACTATTTTATCTTCCACCTCACTTATCCGTTCTTCTGCCTCAGTTATTCTGCTATTGATCCCATCTAGAGTATTTTTTATTTCATGTATTGTGTTTTTAATCGATGCTTGATTCATCTTTAGTTCTTCATCTTCTAGGTCCTTGTTAACTGTTTCTTGCATTTTGTCTATTCTATTTCCAAGATTTTGGATCTGGGAAATAGAATCTTGGATCATCTTTACCATCATTATTCTGAATTCTTTTTCAGGTAGACTGCCTATTACCTCTTCATTTGTTAGATCTGGTGGGTTTTTATCTTGCTCCTTCTCCTGCTGTGTGTTTTTCTGTCTTCTCATTTTGCTTATGTTACTGTGTTTGGGGTCTCCTTTTTGCAGGCTGCAGGTTCAAAGTTCCCGTTGTTTTTGGTGTCTGACCCCAGTGGCTAAGGTTGGTTTAGTGGGTTGTGTAGGCTTCCTGGTGGAGGGGACTAGTGCCTGTGTTCTGGTGGATGAGGCTGGATCTTGTCTTTCTGGTGGGCAGGTCCACGTCTGGTGGTGTGTTTTGGGGTGTCTGCAGACTTTTTATGAGTTTAGGCCACCTCTCTGCTAATGGGTGGCATTGTGTTCCTGTCTTGCTAGTTGTTTGGCTTAGGGTGTCCAGCACTGTAGCCTGCTGGTCGTTGAGTGAAGCTGGGTGCTGGTGTTGAGATGGAGATCTCTGGAAGATTTTTGCCGTTTGATATTATGTGGAGCTGGGAGGTCTCTTGTGGACCAGTGTCCTGAAGTTGGCTCTCCCACCTCAGAGGCACAGCACTGACTCCTGGCTCCTCAATTTGGGATGATGTGTTGTCTATTCATGTATTCCACAGATGCAGGGTACATCAAGTTGATTGTGGAGCTTTAATCCGCTGCTTCTGAGGCTGCTGGGAGAGGTTTCCCTTTCTCTTCTTTGTTCTCACAGCTCCCGGGTCTCAGCTTTGGATTTGGCCCCGCCTCTGCGTGTAGGTCGCCGGAGGGCGTCTGTTCTTCGCTCAGGCAGGACAGGGTTAAAGGAGCAGCCTCTTCAGGGACTCTGGCTCACTCAGGCCCGGCGGGAGGGAGGGGCACGGAGTGCGGGGCGAGCCTGCAGCGGCAAAGGTCGGCGTGACGTTGCACCAGCCCGAGGCGCGCCGTGTGTTCTCCCAGGGAAGCCGCCCCTGGATCCCGGGACCCCCGCAGTGGCGGGCTGCACAGGCTCCCGGAAGGGCGGTGTGGGCAGTGACCTGCGGTCGCACACAGGCTTCTTGGCGGCGGCAGCAGCAGCCCCAGCGTCCCACGCCCGTCTCTGGGCTCCGCGCTTTCAGTCGCGACTCGCACCCGTCTGTGGAGCCCTTTTAAGCAGCGCTCTTAATCCCCTCTCCTCGCGCACCAGGAAACCAAGAGGGAAGAAAAAGTCTCTTGCCTCTTCGGCAGCTCCAGAGTTTTCCCGGACTCCCTCCCAGCTAGCTGTGGCACATTAGCCCCCTTCAGGCTGAGTTCTCGCCGCCAGCCCCAGTCCTCTCCCTGCGCTCTGACCGAGGCCCGAGCCTCAGCTTCCAGCGCTGCGTGCCCCGGCGGGCGAGCAGACAAGCCTCTCGGGCTTCTGAGTGCCGCTCGGCACTGATCCTCTGTGTGGGGATCTCTCCGCTTTGCCCTACCCAGGTATGTGGGGAGTTTCTTGCCTTTTGGGAGGTCTGGGGTCTTCTGCCAGCGTTCAGTAGGTGTTCTGTAGGAGTTGTTCCACGTGTAGCTGTATTTCTGGTGTATCCGTGGGGAGGAAGGTGATCTCCGTGTCTTACTCTTCCGCCATCTTACCCGGAAGTCATCACTTCTCTTTTATCAATATTTTCACTATCTTGATATACCAGTGTGTTATTCCTCACTATTGCTATATATCCAACATATGTTGGACATAACTGGAGATCCAGGGAGATGGGGACTCCATGACTTGTACTGTCACTGGCCATTGCAGCAGGGAAAGGTAGTGCTGAAAAATTTACACCTGCTCTTCTATGCATTATACCAGAAGCAAGACAGAGCAGTTCTTACAGCCAATAGCCCAGAACTTGTTGTACGACCCTGGCTAAATTGTTGAATGTTGAAAAGTATGTTGGATGTTGAAAAGTTTAGTATTGTATATGTCACAAAGGAAATAAGAGCTGGACATTAGTGAACTCTGTGATGTCTATCACAGGGACCTTTGACATATTACAAGGTCAAAGGAATTTCTTCAATATTTAGTGCATACACAACCTAAAGTATGGCCCGTACTACCATCGAAACCATGGATGCTGCTAAATCTCACGTTCACTCATTCAACAAATACTTATTCAACAGTTACTATGTGCCAGGAATGGTGCTGCGTGATGGGGATACAACAGTGGAAAAACACAATCCTTATCCTCATGGAACTTAAAGTATGTGAAGAGAGAAAATGAACAACCGTTTCATGGGCCTGTGAAAATTCTGAAGCAAAAAGGATGGAAACTTTGTGTTTAAATTTCAGAGTGCAAATTTATCGAGGAGAAGATTTTAGAGGGCATCCATTAGATAAATTGACATTTCAGTAAAGCATGTAAATGAAAGAGGAGGTTAAAAGAAAAGAATAAAAAGTGGAATTAGATGGGATAGGCAAGGTTCAAAGATAGCTGAGGAACTTCTTGTTTAAAATGGTACCTGCCTAGCAGGTTTGAGGCAGCCTCTCAAATCTCCTTACTCAAATGCATATGAAAAGGCTCTAAAAATGAATAAGAACTCAAAACAACACTAAAACATAAGATTAATGGGCAAATAATGATAACACTTAGAGGAATTTTCACCAACTATAAGGCAGATGGACTCATAACAAAAACAATAAAACCTAACCAAGTTTTACCTCATAAAATAGAGCCTGCTTAATGTGCTTAACAAAAGATAGAAAGTGCTTCTTCCCTCCATTACTGACTGACCCTTATTCAGAATCATGGGGTCTGTACAACCAGTACCTTAAGCCACAATCACTTTATTACACAGATTAAATTTTTTGAGGCAATAAAGAATATAATGAATCAATCACATAAACCTAGCAGCCATGTAAAACACAGGATTGAGATACTCAAGTCTGAATGCAGAAGAAAAGGACAGAGACAAATATTATAGAGAAGACAATAGACATGGGAAGTAGAGGACAGACATACATTATACAGATACTCTTTTTTTACTAAAAAACAAACAAACAAACATAAAAGCCCCCAGGTACCAGGTAAAATGGGAAAGAATGAACAAACAATAAATAAATACAATCCAAGTAGAACACTTTCAGAAGTCACAAAAATAAGCAACAAAAACAATAAAAGCATAATACAGAGATTGAAATGTTTAATGTTTTTGGCAAAATCATTATAAAAGTTCTACACATAAACAGATCTTGACATGAACTCGAAATTGAAATGTCTGTGGAAAAATATAGGTTGCCCACAATTGGACATAAAGTACACACACTCCACCTCAACAAGCTAGGGATGTTTCTAAACAGTTTGAAGATAAAACTCTGTGATCCAAGAATTAAATACACAATTAGGTTGTGCTCCATGACTGAGGGGAAAAGAATATGATACTCAGATATATAAGTGCTCAGAAATCATGCTCCTCATATACATACTGGAGAAAAGGAAAAACAAAAACAAAAACTCAAAGATGTTCTATACCTGACCTAAATGTGAAACAAAATTAAGAGCTCAAAAACCAGAACATAAGGGTTTAAAAAGGGCTGGTTGTGAGCTCCAAAGCCAGTAAATAAGGAGAAAAATCTAAATTGATGTAAATCTTTTAAAAAGTTAGGTATGTTAAATGTTATTCATGATAATACAGACGGTCCCCAATTTATGATGGCTTGACTTATAATTTTTCGAGTTTATGATAGTGTGAAAGCAGCAGCCCCTACCACAGCTCCCAGTCAGTCATGTGATCATGAGAGTGAACAACCCATACACTTACAGCCATTCTGTACCCACACAACCATCCTGTTGTTCAGAATTCCACCTGATAACCTCCATATTGCCATATTCCAACATTCCTTTCTCTGTTTTTAAGTTATTCAAACCTATTGTAGCACTTCACTCAGATGATCATGCCATTCCTAAAGCTCCTTTCTTTTTTGGCTATTAGACAACAAATATGTCTGCTTTTTGACTTACCATATGGAACTCTATTTGTTTTCTAGAGCTGCCATGTAAAATATCACAGCCTAGGTGACTTAAACAACAAAAATTTATTTTCTCACAGTGTGGAGGCTAGAAGGCTAAGATCAAAATATCATCAGGTTTGTTTTTTTCTGAGGTCTCTCTCCCTGGCTTGCAAATTGCCATCTTCTCACTGTATCCTTATACGGTTTTCCTTATATTGGGTTAGGGCCCACCCTAATGGCCTCATTTTAAAGTAATCACTTCCTGAAATGCCCTATCTCCAAATACAGTCACATTCTGAGGTACTGGAGGTTAGGGCTTCAACATATGAATTTTGGAGGACACAAATCTGTCCATTACAGAGAAGTTTCTTCTCTCAATCTTTGTTGCTGCTTTCCACTCATCTTTCAGACCTATAGATGCTAGAGAGCTTCAGAGTTCTGTCCTTGGACATATCTTATTATTCATCTGCACTCATTCCTTAGATGACTTCATTTAGTCCGATTACTTTAAAAAGTATCTATATGCATATGACAACCCAAATTACATCTCTACTATGCACCTCCCTCTGGAATCCCAACTGCCTAATTTTTGTATCCATCTGGGTATTTAATAAAGAGTTCAAAATTAATATAGTCAATGATAATTTAAGAAAAAACACTAATATTGTGCTTTCCACATGCCGATCACTCTTCAAAGATCATACATAAACTTATGAGGCAGTTAGCATTTTTCCCACTATACATTTGAAAATACTGAAGCAAAGACTGGATATATAAATGACTAAGTTCACACAAAAAATATCAGCATCCAAGATTTGAACCCAGGGATATTGGTTCCAGAACCCACATACTTCACAGTACATCAAATCACCTCTTCCAATCAGCCTATGTTTTCATTATCTGGGTACATCTCATCTCCCTTTTATTAGAATAGAAATGTCTTGAAGGCATATCTCCCTGATCCAGCACTACCACAACACAAATTATACAAATAAAAGAACATAAGAATGAATGCCTCCAATTTCTCTCTCTCCCAACGCTCTACTAGGCTCTTAAATCATATTGCTGAGTTACTTTAAGAGAGTTAATACGGGGAAGTTCATGTTTATCAGGAGAAAATGATGTTTATCAATTCCTGCCCTTCTCCTGAATGCCCTCTTTTCTACAGAAACCTATAAAATCTTAAAATAGAAGAAAATAAGAAGCAATCGTCTTTGGATACCATTTAAACATACTGACTCCCAGTTGATTCTAATATGGAGTGCTAGAACTCAGATTTTATTTGATATCTGTAACCATATACTCTGTGATCCCTTTTCTTTGTTGAAAGACCTGGAACTAGAGACATTTGAGTCCCTTTCTCTATCACTCTTCCTTTTTAAGAATCATAGCATCATATAACTGTAGGCTTTCTGGGTGTCTTTCAATTCTTTATATGTTCCAAGATCTCTCCCACCTATAAGTTGTTTCCCAATTTCTCCCCTTGCCTAGAATTCTCCTTACTACTCACAGGGTTAACTCTACTTAAATTATTTTTTTATAATTATTGGCTATATTAATCACTAACTTCAGGTCTTTATTCAAAGTCTACCTTCCCAGACCACCTTATCTCAAGTTTTAATCCAACTCCTCCTCATGCCCCCAACACCAATATTTCTTATGTCCCTTTATGGTTTAATTTTTATTTCTTTGTAATTATCATACTGACACCCTTAAAAATTTTTTTTCATCTTGTTTGTGGTTTGCTTCCCACACTTCAATGTAAACCCCATGATGGCAATGATTTCTGTCTGTTTCCTCTGCTTCTAGTGTATCCTCAGGACTTTAAAAAGTATGAGGTACATAACAACTACTTAATAAATATTTGTTGAATTAAATATCAAATGCATTTCTAATTCATTCATTTATTCAACAAATATTTCGTAAGCATCTATTATGTTCCAGATAGTATTCTAGGTATTGAGGATACAATGGATAACAAGACTGATATTATTACTGCACTCAAGCCACTTATATTTACATGTGCAAATAAGTCAGGTAAATAGACATTTACAGTATAATGCAATACAAGAATATGATATGTAGCAGTAAACAGAACTAACTGTGGAGGCACATTAGATCCAGTCAGTGGGGTCAGGGGACACTTCTAAGACCTCAAGTTAGTTAGTGAAGAAGTTAATCATGTGGATTTCTAAAGTAGATCATTTGAATTAGGGGCTGGCCAGGCTTTCTCTGTGAAGAGCCAGACAGTAAGTATCTTAAGCTTGTGAGTCACATATGGTCTCTCTCACAACTACTCAAATTTACCCTCCTAGCAAAAGCTGTCACAGACACTGCAGGAACAAATGGGCATGGCTCTTTGCCAATAAAACTATAATTACAAAAGCAGGTGGCAACAAAAACTGAATTTTGCTGACTCCTAATCTGAACCCATGGATTTCCAATTATTTTTTAATTAACAGAACCTTTTGTTTATACACATTTTATGTGGAACACCAATATCTAATGAAACAAAATTAGAATGGTCTTGGTTAAAACTGGGGTAGGAATATAAACCTTTATCTTCCTTTCCAAATGAATAGAGAAATAAGAGTAGGCTCCCATCTACAGGACACAAATTATCCACTTCTTCATCTTTTATCTTGCTTGGCTTCCTCCCCATCTCTCCATGAATAATTGGGGTCAATGAGACTTTTCTCATTGAAATAATCAAACCTAGTGAATTTGATGTTCAAAAACAATAACCTGGACGAACTTATCCAGGATATTCTTAAAGATGATGCATAGCATCATCATAGTTGTGTCCCCCTAAAATTCATACGTTGAAAGTCAAACTCCAAATGTGACAGTATTTGGAATACAGCCTGTAAGGAGATAAGTAAGGATAAATGAGGCCATAAGCGTGGGGCCCTGATCCAACAGGATTAGTGTCCTTATAAGAGACACATGAAAGAGTTCACTCTCTCTACCTGTGCATGAACCAAAGAAAGGCCATGTAAGCAAACAGCAAAACAGGATGAGAAGTCTCACCAGAAATCAACCATGCTGGCATGGTGATCTGAGACTTCCATCCTCCAGAACTTTGAGAAATAAATTTCCATTGTTTAAGTCAACCAGCTATAGTATTTTGTTATAAGAACCTAAGTAGACTAAGACAGATGCTCCTCAAAGAAAAGCTGAGCTGGAGTTCTCTATCATATTTTAATACCAAAGTCAATCTTTGACCTTTCATAAGTCTTTTTATCCAGCTGCTTCCTGAATACCAGAAATTCCTTTCAAGACAGCACTTACTGTTTTTACTTTCTTGCTGAGTCACTCAATTAATCCTAATGGTTTCTAACTACCTACTGCTGCCCTAGCTTTTGAGAGAAGCTTGTAAACCCAGTGTGTAAGAATGAGCAGATGTTACTTCAGAGATCAACATTACTCATCCTGACGTCATAGGATGTATTCTTAGTCAAGGAAGTCACCCTTAAACTGCTGCCTGTCCAACGTGTTTTTCTTTCCTAGGCCCATGCTATTATTCTTTGGGGAAGATGATATAATGAACAGGCAAGGCACATGTGTGACTGCTGACTCTGACTGAGAAACTAGCAGAGCTGAAAGCTAAGTAGATGAATGTAGCAGAAGAGCTTGTTAACAGCCCAGAAGTCACACGGAGGATGCTGTGAAGACTGTCTGGGAGCTGTCCAAGTCAGATTGGTAAGCATGAATAGCATCTTGCTTGTCTTGACATTAGAGCTGCTGTGAATGATCCACTTAATAATACTCTTGGGGAGTCTTTGATAAGCAGCCTGGGCCCTCTAAGGCTTACCTCCATTAAAACTAAAGAAACATTCTGCTAGATCTGAGTGAGCAGGAGATGTGTTTTCTGTGTGATCTGAAAAGTGCTAGTAGAAAGTCATTCACTCCAAGGTCCTCATGGCACATCATTTCTTCACTAGAGGAATGAGATATAGGTATCAGCTTTGATGACAACATAGAAATCCAGATTTCCTACCTCTGTTTGTATTCTTCAGGGCAGGAATTGGAGACCCATGGCCCTGGTCAATGCAATGACTACAGGAAGACTGCAGGAAGACGTTTGGAAGGCCTGTGACCCCAACTCCCTTTATAATTGTGACCCCAAACTCCTAAGGAAGTCAAAAGTTGCAGGTGACATAGAAGACCTGGTGGTAAGGTAATAACACAAAGTGCTTGCCAGAAAAGATAAGAAATCATGTGTCCAAGTGAGGTATTTCCTTTTCAAAAAGCAGTCTCCTCTGGAAGGTTAGACTTCTGACACCAGTGTTGGCAGTGCACAGATAATTATTTGGAATCCCTTTTGGAAATTAACTTACACTCTATTGAATATTCTCCATGTCAGACATATGTCCTTCTTAATTTGCAATTAGATTATTTGCAGCAGCCAACATATAAATGGAGCCTGTTTTCAATGAATTAGTCAGCTAAGCTAATTAATAATACTTTAGAACTCAAGATGATATGAGACTGTAAAGTAATGAGACATTTCTTACATGGTCAGAGAATTAGCTCTGATAGGACTTTCCAAAGAGACACCCAAGAAAGTTTGGGGCAAAAGCACTCTGATCAAAATGTATTTGACCTTGAGGTCTAGTCTAAGTAGTAGATCATGTTGGGGAGATTAGAAGGAGCCAAATCTAACAGGACCGTTGAGGTCATGGTAGGGAATTTAGATTCATTCTGAATATAAGGGAAGCTCTTGGCATGTTTTAAGCAGAGGAGTGGCCCACCCTGGATTACTTTTATGTTCCGGTAAAAATGGATTAGAAGGGAGCTGAGTGAATCTGAGTCATGCAACTGTCGCTGTTACCCAGGTAAAAGACGGACGGTAGCTGGGTTAACGACAATAGAGACTGAGAACAGTGACCAGAATTAAGAGGTATGTAGGAAATGAAACTAAGAGTTAACACAGCTTAGCATTTATAGCACTCTCTTTTATATGTCCCTCAATATACACTGGTAACATCATGCCAAAATGCAGATGCACTTGCTGATTATTTGGCTTAACAGAAGGGTAAACCCGAGAGAATGGTTGAGCTGCATACACTGTACATTTCTATGATTAACATACTTGTTTATACACAGTGGGAGCAACTAGTGATTTGAAAACAGTGGTTCATAAAAGAATATGACTTAGGATATTCCTATTGAGCACTGCAGTTATATTTGAATAGATGTAGCACATTGTTCCTGATCATTTATATATGTGCAGTCAGATTCAAAGTGAGTTTCAGCTTCCATTTGAGCAGAATGCTTTTTATAGCGATTACTAATTTGGCAGGATCCACTTTTTGGTGGGAGTTCTTAATATATTGTTTCTTTGAATGGAAATGGTCCTAATTAATTTCTCTGTGAATTATTCTTCCCTGGTATCAGCTGTTGCTGTGGCACTGGTTCTTTCTCATTATGACACACTGACCTGTTATTAATTATTTCCAGTTAGAAATGCTAACAATATCTCTTGGAACTTTGTTCTGGAAGAGGGAGCCCTAGTTGGAACACAAACCAGCCCAGATGAACCTGTCATCTGCACTGGAAGAAGTTCTGGAAATGCCTCAGCAGCATGGGTCTCACTGTCCAATGGGCAGACCCATTTGCCTCTGTACTCTATCCACACAGGGCAGCTGCAGCACCAAAATGAATATTTTCCGTTCATAAAGCCTCATTCATCCAGGTTAAGTTGCTGATTGGAAGGGATGCCCTACACAGCAAGGTCATTTCATTTTCAGACAAAAATCAGTTCCAATGCTGAAAGGACATTCACAGGGAAACTCACTTGTGAGATTTCAGCTGAGTGCTATCTCAAAGGTGAAAAAACTATTATTTGATTCAATGGAGAAGAGAAATGAGATAAGATAGTCATTTGGAACAGTATAACAAAGCAAGTGGTTATTATTGCTGTTGTACAGATATTTATTTTATTATCAATATAAAGAAACTTTATGTGGCAAAAAAATACTGTTTTGAGCCCACCTTGACAGGCAAGAAGAACACATTTCCCCAATCTCCATGTAGTTTTGTGGGGACCATTTGACTGAGTTCTGGTTAGTGGAAATAGAAGCAGAAGTGATGAGATGCTTCTACTGTGATGCAGATGAGAGTAAATGTGTCTTCTCTAGGCTGTCTCTCTCACAACTTTGGGCAAAAATGGAAACAAAGCACTCAGTGATGACAGTGGTACAAAATGGTCATACGAAGATCTCTGGGTCACTAAATAAAAGCAACCATTGGACGATGGTGTGAGAAATGCATCTCTTTTGAACCACTGATATTTGAGGGGTGGGCTGTTTTTTATCTCAGCTTAATCTGAATAAAACAGTACCTTTAAGTAATCACAATGATAATAGTAGCAGGGCCATTTGTAGACCACATGATATGTGTAGCACTGTGCCGAGCACTCGACAAAAGATATTCATATTTTCTTCACAAACAAAAACTTCCAGGTCAATATCACACTTTGCATTCCAAAAATTAAGAAACAGATGAAGAAAAGAAAATTATTGGTTCGAGGTCTCACAGCTCGTAAGCATGTCACAGTCTACTTGCCTGGTTCTAAATATCATCTTCACTGTACTACAGCTTCCCCTGAGTGCTCATTTGGTTGTTACCATATTTTACAGGCAATTTTTCACTGTTGGAACTTCCTAATGCTAAGGATTCTCTCAAAGCCTTAGCAAAATAATGGGAACAATCTGGAATAAATGAATGGATTAAAAAAAAATACTGAACCAAATATATAAAGGAACATAGTGCCAGATATCTTTCCAATATAAATGCCACTAAAATCCATTTCAGAAACCTATGATCAAGAACAAAATTCTGGATGGTTCCCTCAGCTTTTTTCATCTTAAAAACCACAGCAGCCAAAAGCAGCTGTTCTCAACAGACTGGAAGAGCCCAGCAGACCCACTTAATTTCTAGGAAGCCATCATAAAGGCATGTGGTTCTCCAACTAGCTTTCTGGTGTTCTTGTCACACAGATGAGATGTGTACAGGCACTACAACAAGTTGAAAAGGATAAAAAAAAATTGTTTCTGAAAGGGCTACTTTTAATTTAGATAATATTTAGTAGTCCTGACAATGGTCACCACATATGGAAGATAAATTTTTCAGCCTGTTCTATTATGAAGAGAAAATTCATGGTGCGTTGAGAAATTTATAAGTGTATCTAACTAGAATGTTACCTGACATTTTGTGAGATATGTCTAAAGAGATTTGTTTTTATATAAAGTATGAATATAAACTAATAAAATGGTGTGGTTTTTCCAAATTCTTGGGTGGTTTTCCAATCTGTTTTAGAAGTCACTTCCCATACAAGAGTTCCTAAGGCACTTTGAGCAATGGCACCATCATTGGAATATGTGCGTATTCTCCCAGGGGGACTACTTAGAAGGACAACACTCATTTAGATGTATAAACTCTGGTTTGTTTGTTTTTAAAATGTCCAGTTATTTTTATTTATGCCTCCTCTATGCTCTTATATATCTTTGTAATGCCTATCTGCAGACTTTTCTTAAAATAAATGTAGTGTTGGAAAATGCCTTTGAAAGATCAGGTTGGAGATAGTGTTTTCCAATTAATGGAGTCAAGATAGTATTAAAAGTTCCTACTTATTAGAGGTGTATAAGTAGGATTCACACTGAGTGTTGGCAGGCTGATATGATAGAAAAAATGTTTATACTAGGAGTCAGCCACCTTGGTTCTAGAATTGGTTTGGTCTTGTAATATTAAGAAAATATGGATAAACCACTTAATAATGTCATTCATTCATCCATTCTTCATTCACTTATTCATTCATTTACTTTTCCTACATTTTTTAACAACATGAAATCCTCGCTAGGCTCCAATCACTTTGAGAGTTATAAAAATTGGTAAAATGTAGCTCCTTCCCCAAAAGTGTTTCCAATTAAATGGATAAAATTCCAAAGTTTTTAAACTTTAAAAACCCTCCCTATTTACTTCATCACTTTATTGGGAGAATTTAATGAAAGGGCTTATGTAAAACTGTTTTATGAATTCTAAGTTGCTGTACACATATACAGATATTAACATGAGATCCTCTATAAGAAATATGTATGGCATTGAAACTGCTGTATTGACACAGAAAATATTTTTCTCCTTAAATGGACATTTTCTTCGTTTCACTTGAAGTACTTGGCAACATTGAGATGGGACAAAAAGAAAGGAGGAATCAAGATTTGGAACAGACAATGTGGGTGAAAAGATAAGAAAGGGGTTGAGAGGGAGTCACATTCAAGTCTAGAAGAGGAGTGCTGTGACAAACAGGAGGCCTTGAATTCATCAAGGTGGCCTCTAGGCGGAGTATGAAAGGACTGGGAGGGAAAGGAAAGGAGGGTGGAGTGGAGTACGAGAGTGTGGGTGGCATAGTGTTTACTCTCAGTTCTTTCTCAAAGACACATAGAAATCATCTTTAACGTAAAAGAGCAAACTTTAGTTTCTATCTGTCTTAGGGATTATTCACTTGCAAAAAAACTAGGAACAGAAATCTACCCCAAGAAGATCAAAGAAAAAAAAACAGAGTTATTATAAGGATTCAGGGAATCTCATTGAAATCATTGCAGGAAATAAAGCTGGAATTCACAGAAAATAGAAAATGATCAGGCCAATTCTCTCCAGCATTCTTCCTTCCCATTGCCATTCCCTGCCCCTTTCTGTCCCCCTCCCTCTATCCCCCTCCCAACATCCCCCTTCATCTTCTTTTACTCTGAGGCTACACGGTGCCTACTGTCTGCTTCTCTCTCCATATCAGCCTTGTTGTTTGCTCTCTGTAGACTGCTTTACTTGTTTGCTCATACAAACAGAGGATTTTTATACAGAGGATTTTTTTCAATAGTAAATACTACAGTACTACATGAACCGTGGTTGGTTAAATCCGAGGATACAGAACTGCACTGAACACAGAGGCAGGGAGGATAAGGAGGACAGACTGTGAAGTTATAGGCAGATTTTCAACTGCACAGGGGTGGGCACCCCTAACCCCCGTGTTGTTTAAGAGTTAACTGTACATTAAATTATTATATAAAAACACTTAAAAGACTGCCAGACTCCTAATAAGTGCTTCACAAGCACTTTATACCATCATTTAGTCAGTCAGGCTCTCCACAGAAAATTCACTCAGGGTCTTTGGCCAATTCTAACCTTCCAAAGGAGAGACTATTTCTTCAGTTCTGACACTAACTTGCTATTTGAGCTTGACCAACTCCCTTCCATGCTAGGCATTTCGGTTTCCCCTAAAACAGAGTGAGAAGGCTGGATTTGATGCATTCCAAAAATCCCTGCTAGTATGAAGATTCTGTGATTCGATGAAATGGTTCGCTGGTATTGGACAAACACAGACATGCATTAAATCTCATTTACTGTGTAGTCCCCTTGTAAATAATATACAGTAAACAGCTAAGTTCCAAGAGTAAAGGTAAATCTAAATCACAGCAGATATAAATATATTCTCAAGTTCCCCCACTCCCTGCACCCTACTCTCAGGGGGTTAAAATTAGCTACATTTCTGTAAGGCTTTAAAACATAAGGCATTGATTTGGCACACCAAATACACTCCATAATAAATATGCATTTGCTTAGAAACTGAAGCAGTTTAGATAGGGACTGGTTGGAAGAATGAGAATGGAAAGGGAAATTAGCAAGAACAAGTGAAGGAGGAATAAAGCATTGACAATCTGCATAGCTTTCGTTAGTCTCCATTAGGAGAGCAGAATCTGACCATGTGGTGATATTATTCCACAAGCAGATGAGATTAGTGGAGAGAGGGATAAGTGTAAATAAACAGGACTGTATTTTTCACTTTGCACTGTTTTGTTTCCAAAAGGGAAACATCCCTTCTGAGGAAGACATTTTCTTGCTATACATACAACACCAAAGGATATTACCCACCTTGGCAAACCAGGAAGCAGTATAGCAATTAATAAACTCATTAGTGCAAAACCCCACTGTGGAAGGATTTTCTGAGCTTCCAAATTGAAAGCTTTGCCAGTTAACAAAGGGAGATGCTTCACTAGCTAAAACTAACAGAGATTCCTTTCTCCAAATGAAGATTCTAGCTCCACAGGGAAATGAAAGCTGCCTATCTAGGGGTTAGGAGGATATGTGTGTATGTTTGGGTGTGTGCATGTTTGTGTGTGAGTGTGTGTGTGTGTGTGTGTGTGTAGGGGTAGTTGTATATTCTGATTGCTTTCTAAAGCATTACCAGTTAGAAAACTCAAAAAATATTTGAATCTTCTATAATGCTTTCATTGTAAGAAACTAAATGCTTAAATGTGCTATTCTGTTTCATTTAGTTACTCTGTGATTAGTTATCCTGTCCAAATGAAAAAGAACTCTAAACACATGAATAAAAGAGTTCATAAAAAGGTCATGGCTAGGGCTTCCCTGGTGGCGCAGTGGTTGAGAGTCTGCCTGCCAATGCAGGGGACACGGGTTTGTGTCCCGGTCTGGGAAGATCCCACATGCCACGGAGTGGCTAGGCCCATGAGCCATGGCCATTGAGCCTGTGCGTCTGGAGCCTGTGCTCGGCAACGGAAGAGGCCACAACAGTGAGAGGCCTGCATACCGCAAAAAAAAAAAAAAAGGTCATGGTTGATGGCTAAATTAAAAGAGAGGGACTTCCCTGGTGGTGCAGTGGTTGAGAGTCCACCTGCTGATGCAGGGGACGCGGGTTCGTGCCCCAGTCCGGGCCACATGCCATGGAGCGGCTGGGCCCGTGAGCCATGGCCACTGGGCCTGCGCGTCCGGAGCCTGTGCTCCGCAACGGGAGAGGCCACGGCAGTGAGAGGCCCACATACTGCAAATAAATGAATGAATGAATGAATGAATGAAGAAAGAAAGAAAGAAAGAAAGAAAGAAAGAAAGAAAGAAAGAAAGAAATAAAAGGGAATTTATTGGGCTTCCCTGGTGGTGCAGTGGTTGAGAGTCCGCCTGCCGATGCAGGGGACACGGGTTCGTGCACCGGTCGAGAGTCCGCCTGCCGATGCAGGGGTTCGTGCCACGGTCTGGGAAGATCCCACATGCCGCGGAGTGGCTGGGCCCGTGAGCCATGGCCGCTGAGCCTGTGCGTCCGGAGCCTGTGCTCTGCATTGGGAGAGGCCACAACAGTGAGAGGCCCGCATACCGCAAAAAAAAAAAAAAGGGGGAATTTGTTGCAACCATTTCAAAAATCTCAGTCTAGTTTTGTCTCCTTGTAAATATGTACATAGTATAAGTACCGATCACATATTTAAGTTTACTATGTTAAAATATGTGTGGAGAGCAACTGCTTAGTGTGTACAGGGTTTCCTCTTGGAGGGATAAAAATGTTTTGGAGTTAGATAAAGATGGTGGTTGCACAACATTGTGAACATACTAAATGCTACTGAATTGTAAACTTTAAAATGGTTAATTTATGCTACACCTTAGTAAAATTAAATTTTAAAATGTGTAAATGGGTGTTTTTAATAAGTTAACAGTTTCTGTTTTCTTTTTAGTATAATGAACTTAATGTTTGCAGTTTTGTTCCCTCTGGAAGCTATATCTGGCCGCTGTTGAATGTCTGCCTACAAAGCACACTTTAAAATGGGCTTTCTATAATGTTGCTAATGTCACAGAGCTACTTCTTTTCAAAGTGACATCGTATCACATGCAGGATTTCTCTTGTTCCAACCCTGATCCCTTAATGATTACTTTGGTAATAGATGCTGGCTTAATCCAGCAGGGCTGAAGCAACTCAGAGACAGTATATTAGACTGGGAATACTCATTCTGTGACTGACTAGTAGTAAAGGCCAGAGTAAGTCCTATTCCCTTTCTAATACCCAGTTGCCTCATCTGTGTAATAAGGAAGTACACTAGGTGATCTCTAAGAGCCTTCCTTTTTCTAAAATGGGGGGATTCTGTGGTCTCTATAAACAGCTTTTTAATAACAAGTATTAGACTGTACTTACTGTAAATATCAACTGCATGCTTGATACAGGGCTTTGGGTCCTAATTAATTGAAAGGCATGGTTCCTACTCTTATTGATTTTAGACTGCTTTTGCAGAACTAAAATAAAGTTCTGGGTTGTTTTAGAAACTACAGTGCTGTGGGTGGTTGTAAAAGATAAAGATGAATGCTGACTACAGGCATGGGTTCTAGAGGGTCTGGAATCTGAGCCAGAACTGGGATGAAACAGAAAAATAGGATAGCTGATTAAGAAGATGTCCATTTCCCCTATTGTGTAAATGAGGAAACACAGCTCGTAAGTGATGGAGGTAAGATTTTAACCTTGGTTGACACAATGCCACAGGCTATCAACTTAAGACCTTCCCTCTTGAATTCTTTCAATCAATCATTCATTCAATTTACAAATATATTTAGAATCCACTATGTGTCAGGTACCAAGATAAGCTCTGAGATAGAACAATATATAGGACATAAGTGGTCCTGCCCTGATGGAGCACACAGTCTGTTGGAGGGGATGGAAATTAACAAATAATCATAAAAATGAAAAATCAAAAGCAGTGATAAGTCCTGTGAAGAAACACTTGAGGGTGTTAGAAGAGAATATCAGGACTTATCTCATTTATATCTGGAGTTCTTGAGGATTTTTTTTTTTTTTTTTTTGCGGTACGCGGGCCTCTCACTGCTGTGGCCTCTCCCGTTGCGGAGCACAGGCTCCAGGCATGCAGCCTCAGCGGCCATGGCTCACGGGCCCAGCCGCTCTGCGGCATGTGGGATATTCCCGGACCAGGGCACGAACCCGTGTCCCCCGCATCGGCAGGCAGACTCTCAACCACTGCGCCACCAGGGAAGCCCCTTGAGAACTTTCTTAAAGAAACTATATTTATGTGGAGATATGAAGAACAGATATGAGACAGAAGGTAGCCAAGGATGAAAGATGTGGGGAAAAATTTTCCAGGTAGAAAGAATAGCATGTATAAAGGCATTGGAACTGATAAAAACTTCACTCCTTTGAGAAAAAGAAAGAAAAGCAGTGTAGCTCAAGTGCAAACAGCCAGGGAGCTAATAAATAAAAATGAATATGGAGAGATTCACATCATCTTTGTGAGGCTACTTGACATTCTATGATATGTTGATAAATACAAAATAAATAGAAGTATATACCATATTCATGGATTAAAAGACTCAATATGGGCTTCCCTGGTGGTGCAGTGGTTGAGAGTCTGCCTGCCGATGCAGGGGACACACGTTCGTGCCCCGGTCCGGGAAGATCCCACATGCTGGCTGGGCCCGTGAGCCATGGCTGCCGAGGCTGCATGCCTGGAGCCTGTGCTCCGCAACAGGAGAGGCCACAACAGTGAGAGGCCCTCGTACCGCAAAAAAAAAAAAAAAAAAAAAAAAAAAAGACTCAAAATCATAAATTCTCCCAAACTTCAATAAAATTTCAATAAAAATCCTAGAAATGTGTCCCTGTGTGTGTGGGGGGGGGTTTGTGTGTGAGAGAGAGTGAGAGAGTGAGAGAGAGTGAGAGAGAGTGAGAGAGAGAGAGAGAGAGAGAATTCTACAAGTTATATGGAAATGCAATGGAACAAAATTTCTAAAGAAAATCAAAATATCATGAGGAAAATCAATGCTCTCAAGCCAATAGCAGTCCTTGGATATCAGTATACACAATAAGGAATAATAAAACATGTGAATTATGTACTTTTATGTGTCTGAATTCCTTTGTTCAACATGTTGTTACATGTTTTTGTAGTTTGCTCATCTATACTGCAGTATACTATTTCATTTTGTCATTACACTCCATTTATGAATTCTATTTGTTGATGCACATTTGGAAATTTTAACATTTGAGGTCTTACAAATAATGCTGCTATGGACATATTTGTACATGTCTTTTCGTAGAAATATACACTCATTTTGGGGGGTAAACATCCAGGAGTAGTACACTGCTAGATCATAAGAGTTTTCATATATTTGGCATTAGTATACATTCTGGAATGATATAAAGAGCTAATGGACGATCAGAATTAAAGTTTGTTAAACTGACAAGAGAACTTCATCTGCAAATGACCTGATATTTTATTCTTAGCCTTGACTGCACTCCAGTCTCCTCCTGCTGAGTGACACCAATCGTCTCCATATAAAATAATAAATGGCTGACCCATGAGAATTCCCTATTCTCCTTGGATTTTCAAAAATTCTAACCTGTCAATTCAGATTCTCTAAAATACTACAAGTGAATGATTAACTATAATCACACTTGCCATCAACAGGTTGAAGCTGCTTTTCCTCCAGTTTTAATATCCAAACCACTCCATAACCTAGAACTTGGATCTTTAGTTATCTGGAGGCAATATCACTAGGAAACTGATATTGAACTCTGTTTAAAGTACCCATACTTTATCCTCCTTACCACTAACACTGCTCCTAAACTCCAGGAGGTCCAACCCTGGGTTCATGTCTCTCCAATTCAAGAGGTATAAGAGATACTCTGAATATAAGTCCATCTCAGTCAGAGACCTGAAACTTAGGCTCTCTCAAGAGCCCCTAGAAGTAGACAATGCACTGAGGTAGATAGCTTTCCCAAGAATTTTGGACCAAGTAGATGACATCATGAGGTAGTCAGATTCTATCCAAGATGTTTTTTTTTTTTTTTTTCCTTTACGCGGGCCTCTCACTATTGTGGCCTCTCCCGTTGTGGAGCACAGGCTCCGGATGTGCAGGCTGAGTGGCCATGGTTCACGGGCCCAGCCACTCCGCGGCATGTGGGATCCTCCCAGACTGGGGCACGGACCCATGTCCCCTGCATCAGCAGGCGGACTCTCAACCACTGCACCACCAGGGAAGCCCCCAAGATGTTTTTGAAACAAGACCCTCTAGGATTTCCTTGTCTAATTTCTATTCTTTCCATTTTTATTGTCCTTCTTTGCTGCATCCTTTTTCTTCTCTCTCCTCCAGCATCACCTTTGCTATCCACCTGTCTCCCACACTGCAACCTCAACCTTTTAATTTTACAACATTTTCCTGAGATTTCAAATATGAAATCATTGTCAAATGATGTGAGCATTTTTTTACTCTTTATAAATTTTATTTTTGACATGTGAATTTCAAAACTCTTACACAATTATAACAACTCAAATAATAAAGAGTCCAAAGTAAAATTAAAATATATGATAATATCCAATTTAGTAAGGGTGTGAGGAATGGTATTCTCATACAGAGCTGATGGAACTGTAAGTTGGCACATTCACTCTGGAGAGCAATTTAGCAATCAATACCTTGAAGAGTTGAAAATGTCCAGATTATACAAACCAGGAGTTCCGCATTAGAGAATCTCTCCCTCAGAGGGCAAAGAAACACAAACGACACTGCTCAATTAAAAATTGTTTATCATAGTTAAAAATTGGAAATAGACTGAATGTCCATAAACATGGAACTAGGTTAATGACTTGTTGCATATTCATACAACAGAATACTATGCACCTGTGAAAATAAATGAACTATAATGCTTTTCAACACAGATGAATATCACAAACATATTCTTGAGATTAAAAAAGGTAAGTTGAGGAAGGATTTGCAAAGCTTGTCATTTATATGAAATTTTAAAAAGAAAAACTCTACTATATTTTTTCTATGGCTGTTTATGTAAAACATAAAGACTGGAAGGATACCTTTCAAATTCATACCAGCACTTATCTGTATGAGGAGTGGGAGGGAAAGAAAACCAGGATAGGGATGGAAGTTAAACAGGGTATGAGTTTTACCTGTAATATTTTAACAGAAGGTGATACAGTAGTTATATTCCTTTTGCAACTCCCAACTAAGAGAGAGAGAGAAGGAGGGAGGGAAGGAGGGAGAGAGGGAAACAGAACAATATTCACAGTGCGTTATTTTGGATTGTGGATGTATTATTGGCTATTTTATCATATATATTGTTATGTTTTGTTGTTTTATTCTTTTGGAGGAGGAGGAAGAGGAGGAGGCATTAATGATTAATAAAACTATTCTTCCCTCTAATAGACCTCCATCCTAGTTTTTTTTTAAGCTGTGTTGGGTGTTTGTTGCTTCACGTGGGCTTTTCTCTTGTTGCGGCAAGTAGGGGATACTCTTCGTTGTGGTGCGCAGGCTTCTCATTGTGGTGGCTTCTCTTGTTGTGAAGCACGAGTTCTAGGCACACAGGTTTCAGTAGTTGTGGCACACGGGCTCAGTAGTTATGGCTCGTGGGCTCTAGAGCACAGCTCAGTAGTTGTGGTGCATGGGATTAGTTGCTCCATGGCATGTGGGATCTTCCCAGACCAGGGCTCGAACCCGTGTCCCCTGCATTGGCAGGTGGATTCTTAACCACTGCACCACCAGGGAAGCCCTCTCTATCCTTCTAGTCACTCACTCACGTATACTCACACATGAATTTCTTTCTGTAGGTGGAGCAATATTTCAACCACCGTGGCTGATAAATTATCACTTGCTAGAACTAAGACAATCCATGTGATCAAACTATTTAAGTATCTAGAAATATTCTGAGTGGTTTCCCATGATGGAGGGGCTCAGGCGACTTCCTATTAAATGCTATACATGGTTGCCAACCAAGGAAAAAATTGTGTTACCTTATACACTGTAATATATTATATATATAATGTATAAAATATATGTATGTAAATATATACCTGAATCAAAAGTCCATCAGAGTGGTTATATTTGGACTAGAATCTCCTTTCCAACTATGAATATGAATAAGAATTAAACTATCACCTAAAAAGCAGAGGGAATATTGCCATAGGTTAACTGCATTTTAATCCAAACGGCCTGAACAATTTAACTCATCATTAATCACTGATGATGTGGTCATGTCATCTCAAACTGCACTGACCGACTATAGAATAGTTTGTGCTCTTGTGCAAATGCAAATTATGAGCATTTTGGTGGCTTTTAAGGAGTAAAAAGCCAAGATTGTGTGTAACAAAATAAAAGTTGAACGGTGAATGACAACAGAAGGAAAAAATAATTAGAAAATGAGCCTATCCTGTTTCTTTCTAAGTAAGGGCTTCTGCCTTAGTTAGGATTACTATACATGGAAATACTCTAGCTCAGATGGCTTCCTTGATGTGAAGTGCTTATGGAACATCAGTCCACTTCTGCCATGCATATCATTTAAGCCACATCATAGATTATCAAGCACATACTCAAGGGATAACTACTTGCTTATAATGTCTATAGTGTGTTACAAATCATTTTATTATACTATATTTAACAAATCACAGCACTTGAATATATTATCAGACTTGTTTTATACTGTATACACTATTAATATGTATTTAATTAAATATTTTCAACAATGAATTTTCTGAGGTTAAGGTGATTTTCAAAATTTCTATGTAAACGTTATTCACTCTAGGGCATTTCATATTTTTTCAAATGATTTTATGACTTCTATGATCACTGAAGAATAGTAAATGAGTGATTTAAAAAATATAGTAACTTTTGATTAAATGACTTCTTTCTTGAAATGACTGACCTTTTAAAAGTTCTGCTACCATTATGCCATTTTCCATAATACTTGCTTGACCCCATTCTAATTGTTTTTAAAATGTTAAACACTTAGAAATTTATAAGCACAACGTTTGTGGAGTCTATAATTTAATATTATAAATTTAGGTCAGCAGGAGAGATGCTGCTACTTGAATTGTAGTGCATTTTTGTGCATACCCTTATCTTTAATATCCAGATGACGTTCTTGAATGTCACATAATAGTGAGATGTGTCTCTGAAAAATTCTAAAATCTGAAGCTGCGTCAGTACTGTGAAGGTTACATTTTTATAGGGCAGCATCAATCCTCTCCAGATCAGTAAACTAAGATTAAGACATGGCTTTTTAAAATTTAAATGAAGTAGCATGCAAATTTTTACAGAACACAAGGGCCAATTTTGTTTTATTAAAGAAGCATCGATATTATTACCGGGTCTTGATGCTCAGTCCTGGTGTCAGGCCTGAGCCTCTGAGGTGAGAGAGCAGAGTTCGGGACACTGGAGCACCAGAGACTTCCCAGCCCCACGTAATATCAACTGGTGAGCGCTCTCCCAGAGATCTCCTTCTCAACGCTAAGACCCAGCTCCACCCAACGGCCAGCAAGCTCCAGTGCTGGACGCCCCATGCCAAACAACTAGCAACACAGGAACACAACCCCACCAATTAGCAGAGAGACTGCTTAAAATCATAAAAAGTTCACAGACACTCCAAAACACACCATTGGATGTGGCCCTGCCCACCAGAAAGGCAAGATCGAGCCCCACCCACCAGAAAACAGGCACCAGTCCCCTCCACCAGGAAGCTTACACAAGCCACTGAACCAACCTCAGCCACTGGGGGCAGACACCAGAAGTAACGGGAACTACAAACCTGCAGCCTGCTAAAAGGAGACCACAGACACAGCAAGTTAAACAAAATGAGAAGACAGAGAAATATGCAGCACATGAAGGAGCAAGGTAAAAACCCAACAGACCAAACAAATGAAGAGGAAATAGGCCACCTATCTGAAAAAGAATTCACAGTAATGATACTAAAGATGATCCAAAATCTTAGAAATAGAATGGAGAAAATACAAGAAACATTTAAAAATAGCAAAAAAGCAATGATGAACAACAGAATAAATGAAATTTAAAATACACTAGAAGGAATAAATAGCAGAATAAATGAGGCAGAAGAATGGAAAAGTGACCTAGAACATAAAATAGTGGAACTAACTCCCACGGAGAAGAATAAAGAAAAAAGAATGTAAAGAATTGAGGAGAGTCTCAGAGACCTCTGGGGAAACATTAAACACAAAAACATTTGAATAATAGGGGTCCCAGAAGAAGAAGAGAAAAAGAAAGGGTCTGATAAAATATTTGAAGAGATTATAATTGAAAACGTCCCTAACATCAGAAAGGAAATAGTCAAGTCCAGGAAGCACAGAGTCCCATACAAGATAAATCCAAAGAGAACACAGCAGGGCACATATTAATCACACTATCAAAAACTAAATGCAAATAAAAATATTAAAAGCAGCAAAGGAAAAGCAACAAAAAACACACAAGGCAATCCCCAGAAGGTTAAAAGCTGCTCTTTCAGCAGAAACTCTGCAAGCCAGAAGGGAGAGGCAGGACATATTTAAAGTGATGAAAGGGAAAACACTACAACCAAGATTACTCTACCCAGCAAGAAGCTCATTCAGATTCGATGGAGAAATTAAAACCTTTACAGACAAGCAAAAGCTAAGAGGACTCAGCACTACCAAACCAGCTTTACAACAAATGTTAAAGAAACTTCCCTAGGCAGGAAACACCAGAGAAGGAAAAGACGTACAGTAACAAACCCAAAACAGTTAAGATAATGGTAATAGGAACATACGTATCGATAATGACCTTAAATGTAAATGGATTAAATGCTCCAACCCAAAGAAATATACTGCTTGAATGGATACAAAAAGAAGACCTGTATATATGCTGTCTACAAGAGACCCACTTTAGACCTAGGGACACATAAACAGACTGAAAGTGAGGGGATGGAAAAAGGTATTCCATGCAAATGGAAATCAAAAGAAAGCGGGAGCACCAATTCTCATATCAGAAAAAATAGACTTTAAAATAAAGACTATTACAAGAGACAAAGAAGGACACTATGTAATGATCAAGGGACAATCCAAGATGAAGATATAACAATTGTAAATATTTATGCACCAACATAGGAGCACCTCAATAAAGCAAATGCTAACAGCCATAAAAGGGGAAATCAACAGTAACACAATCATAGTAGGGGACTTTTACACCCCACTTTCACCAACGGACAGATCATCCAAAATGAAAATAAATAAGGAAACACAAGCTTTAAATGACACATTATACAAGATAGACTTACTAGATATTTATAGGACATTCCATCCAAAAACAGCCAATTACACTTTCTTCTCAAGTGCACATGAAACATTCTGCAGGATAGATCATATCTTGGGTCACAAATCAAGCCTCAGTAAATTTAAGATAATTGAAATCATATGAAGCTTCTTTTCTGACAACAACGCTATGAGATTAGAAATGAATTACAGGCAAAAACCGTAAAAAACACAAACACATGGAGGCTAAACAATACGTTACTAAATAACCAAGAGATCACTGAAGAAATTCAAGAGGAAATCAAAAAATACCTAGAGACAAATGACAACGAAAACATGACGATCCAAAACCAATGGGATGCAGCAAAAGCAGTTCTAAGAGGCAATTTTATAGCAATACAAGCCTACCTCTAGAAACAAGAAAAATCTCAAATAAATAAACTAACCTTACTCCTACAGGAACTAGAGAAAGAAGAACAAACAAAACCCAAGGTTAGTAGAAGGAAAGAAATCATAAAGACCACAGCAGAAATGAATGAAATAGAAACAAAGAAAACAATAGCAAAGATCAAAAAAACTAACAGCTGGTTCTTTGAGAAGATAATCAAAATTGATAAACCATTAGCCAGGTTCATCAAGAAAAAGAGGGAGAGGACTCAAATCAATAAAATTAGAAATGAAAAAAAAAAAGAAGTTGCAACAGAAATACAAAGCATGCTAAGAGACTACTACAAGCAACTCTGTGCCAATAAAATGGACAACCTGGAAGAAATGGACAAACTCTTAGAAAGGTATAACCTTCCAAGCCTGAACCAGGAAGAAATAGAAAATATGAACAGACCAATCACAACTAATGAAACTGAAACTGTCATTAAAAGTATTCCAACAAACAAAAGTCCAGGACCAGATGGCTTCACAGATGAATTCTATCAAATATTTAGAGAAGAGCTAACACCCATCCTTCTCAAACTCTTTCAAAAAACTGTAGAAGAAGGAACACTCCCAAACTCATTCTATGAGGCCACCATCACCCTGATACGAAAACCACACAAAGAGACTACAAAAAAAGAAAATTACAGACCAATATCACTGATGAACATAGATGCAAAATCCTCAACAAAATACTAGCAAACAGAATCCAACAACACATTAAAAGGATCATACACCATGCTCAAGTGGGGTTTATCCCAGAGATGTAAGGATTCTTCAATATACACAAATCAATCAATGTGAAACACCATATTAGCCAGTTAAAAATAAAAACCATATGATCATCTCAATAGATTCAGAAAAAAGCTTTTGAGAAAATCCAACACCCATTTATGATAAAAGCTCTCCAGAATGTGGGCATAAAGGGAACCTACCTCAACATAATAAAGGCCATATATGGCAAACCAATAGCACACATCATTCTGGATGGTGAAAAACTGAAAGCATTTCCTCTAAGATCAGGAACACGACAAGAATGTCCACTCTCACCACTATTATTCAACAGAGTTTTGGAAGTTCTAGCCATAGCAATCATAGAAGAAAAAGAAGTAAAAGGAATACAAATTGGAAAAGAAGAAGTAAAACTGTCACTGTTTGCAGATGACTTGATACTATACACAGAGAATCCTAAAGATGACACCAGAAAACTCCTAGAGCTAATCGATGAATTTGGTAAAGCTGAAGGATACAAAATTAATGCAGAGAAATCTTTTGCATTCCTATACACTAATGATGAAAAAGCTGAAAGAGAAATTCAGGAAACAGTCCCATTTGCCATTGCAACAAAAAGGATAAAATACCTAAGAATAAACCTACTTAGGGAGATAAAAGACCTGTATGCAGAAAATTATAAGACACTGATGAAAGAAATTAAAGATGAAACCAACAGATGGAGAGATATACCATGTTCTTAGATTGAAAGAATCGATATAGTGAAAATGACTATACTACCCAAAGCAATCCACAGATTCAATGCAATCCCTAGCAGACTACCAATGCCATTTTTTCACAGAACTAGAACAAAAAATCTTAAAATTTGTATGGAGACACAAAAGATCCCGAATAGCCAAAGCAGTCTTGTGGGAAAGAAACAGAGCTGGAGGAATCAGACTGTCTGACTTCAGACTATACTACAAAGCTACAGTAATCAAGACAATATGGTACTGGCACAAAAACAGAAATATAGATCAATGGAACAGGATAGAAAAGCCCAGAGATAAACCCACGCACCTATCGTAACTAATCTATGACAAAGGAGTCAAGGATATACAATGGAGAAAAGACAGTCTCTTCAAGTAGTGGTGCTGGGCAAACTGGACAGCTACATGTTAAAGAATGAAATTAGAACATTCCCTAACACCATACACCGAAATAAACTCAAAATGGATTAGAGACCTCAATGTAAGACCAGACAATAGAAAACTCTGAGAGGAAAATATAGGAAGACACTCTTTGACATAAATCACAGCAAGATCTTTTTTGATCCACCTCCTAGAGTAATGGAAATAAAAACAAAAACAAACAAATGGGACCTAATGAAATTTAAAAGCTTTTACAAAGCAAAGGAAACTACAAACAAGACGAAAAGACAACCCTCAGAATGGGAGAAAATATTTGCAAATGAATCAATGGACAAAGGATTAATCTCCAAAATATATAAACAGTGCATGCAGCTCAATATTAAAAAAAAAACCCAATCCAAAAGTGGGCAGAAGACCTAAATAGACATTTCTCCAAAGAAGACATACAGATGGCCAAGAAGCACATGAAAAGCTTCTCAACATCACTAATTATTAGAGAAATGCAAATCAAAACTACAATGAGGTATCACCTCACACCAGTTAGAATGGGCATCATCAGAAAATCTACAAACAACAAATGCTGGAGAGGGTGTGGAGAAAATGGAACCCTCTTGCACTGTTGGTGGGAATGTAAATTGCTACAGCCACTGTGGAGAACAGTATGGAAGTTCCTTAAAAAATAAAAACAGAATTACCATATGACCCAGCAATCACACTACTGGGCATATACCCAGAGAAAACCATAATTCAAAAAGACACATGCACCCCAATATTCATTGCAGCACTATTTACACTAGCCAGGTCATGGAAGTAACCGAACTGCCCATCGACAGACGAATGGATAAAGAAGATGTGGTACATATATACAATGGAATATTACTCAGCCATAAAAAGGAACGAAAGTGTGCAATTTGCAGAGACGTGGATGGACCTAGAGCCTGTCATACAGAGTGAAGTAAGTCAGAAAGAGAAAAACAAATATCATATATTAACGCATATATGTGGAACCTAGAAAACTGGTACAGATGAACCGGTTTGCAGGGCAGAAATGGAGACAGAGATGCAGAGAACAAATGTCTGGACACCAAGGGGGGAATGTGGTGGGGTAGGGGTGGTGTTGTGATGAATTGGGAGATTGGGATTGACATATACTAATATGTATAAAATGGATAACTAATAAGAACATGCTGTAGTAAAAAATAAACAAAATTCAAAAAAAACCCTAGTCTTTTGTCTCAAGGAGCTTAGTTTTGTGTGTGTGTGTGTGTGTGTGTGTGTAGTAGTAGTAGTGGTGGTGGTGGTTGTGGTAATAGTGATGTGTATGGACATCACTATTAGTGCGTGTGTATGGAGTTCGTAAGCTGGATTGGATTGATAGCTCAAACATTTAGTATTCATTTGACTTTGGACTTGTTCCCTAACTTTTCTTCACCTTAGTTCTTTGTGTGTAATAAGAGGATATTATTATTATTGAATCATAAGGTTGTATGTGGATTTAGGAGATCACATATGTGGCAGTAGCTACTAGGTGTCCATCAAAATCCAATCAACTTATTTTCACTTAATCACCTATATCCAAACACAGTCACATTCTGAGGTGCTGGTGATTAGGACTTTAATATATTAATTTGTGGAGACACAATCCATCCCATAACAGTGAATGGCCCCAAATCAACAAATGAAGAACTCTCCAACAATTCGAGATGTAAAAAGTTGGCATGGGCTGTCTTGATAGCTCTCTGTTACTAGAAATGTTCAAGCAAGCTATAATTGATGTTTAAAAGGGAATTATTTTAATTGGGAGAGAGTTTTGGCTAAATTACATTCCTGCTTTTGTTTATATAATGATAAATGAGTAATTTGAAATTATCCACATACATTATTCTGTGTTCACAATTATGTTTCCTTATGCAACCAATTGGTAACCAATATATTAGTCAAATAAAGCTGTCTGGGTAAATTGATCAGTATAAGAACACATCTGGATATCTTTAGAGAACTTTATAATTTACAAACTCCTTTTTATGTATGTCATTTTTAAATTTCACAGTAACACAATTAGTATGATAGAGGAATTATTACTGTCTCTTATTTACACATGTTGACAGAGAAAGAGAGATCAGGAAAATTGCCCCAGATCACTAGCAAATCTAAAGCTCAGATCCACATAAAATTCCTTTTTCTTTCTACTATTCAACCCTGGGTCTATGTGACACTAGGAAAATACAGCAGAGTATCCTGAGCCACGGTTTGCATCTTTCCGAAGCAAACTTTTTTTTGATGGTAGTGAATTAAATCATTATATTCAGATCTAAATAAACATCAATATATTATGAAGTGAAATGCAATCTCTATTTCAATTTTTAAAATAAAAAAGATTTACAGAAGTTTTTTGTTCATGGAAGACTTATGTGGAGAAGCTTCAAGACATTCCTAGTTTATGGTACTCATAGGCCCTTCTATGCCTTTAGGAAGTTTCAACAGAAAAGTTTATACAAAACTCTGCCACAGGATGCTGTCACCTTGCTGTGAAGGGACACTGGTCCTACCTGAAGAAGTGATTTTTGTATGCAAGTGATCATCCATCTAATAGAAACTGCTTATAAAATACAGTTTACTGCAAGCATTTGCTTCATTCACAGCTCATTAATCCATCAGAGAGAGAGCCTCTGGTAGTAAAGACTTTTACTCCTCTCCAATCAACCTGGGCCAGATTTATACTCCTGACCCTGAAAGAAGACTCTAATCTCAAAACTCTGGATATGTCTTTTATAATATCTTGTGGCATGTTCAAAATAGGGATTACCAATTAATGAAGGTTATTCTTTTATTTTTAATCTAGCACTAGAAAACACAAATTGGGTTATGTTGCCAAAGGGGTTGAATTCTGAGATCCTGCTTCTGAAACAGGATGGTTTAAAATGGCCAATTCTACATGAACATTTTGATTCTGGGGATATTTTGATATGACTGAGTCAAAACAGCTATGGTAAACTGCAAAAACTTTTTTTTTATTACCAAGGAATGTGAGCACTGTACATCCTTGTCTCTCATCTCATCCCTGAGATTTGTGACATTTGTGAGGGTTATGGATGAGTTAAGACGTAAGTGATGAGTATACATTACTTGGGTATAAAGAAAAAAGACATATTTTGATGGGGCTCTTTTGACTCAGCTGCACTAAAAATTTTCCCCATATCTAATCAACTATATCCATTTAGTCTCTTCATAGTCCTTTTCCAGAACGTGAATTCAGCCCGGCTGGGCCATAGGTCCCTTAGCTGCCTCCCATAGGGTCTTTCAGCAGCATATATATAGCATATATAGACTCCAAGAGTTTCTGATTCATTAGGTTTTGTGGGGAAGTGGGAACAATAATTTGCATTTCTAACAATTTCCTGAATGATCCTAATGCTGCACATCTGGCTACTACACATTGAGGTCAACTTCCCTAGAATTAGGCCTTGCCTTCGATCTCAGTCTGGGTTGTCTAAGAAGTTCTTAGAAAGATGTAAGATCTCACTTTTGAGGGTATATAAACATCTTACAATGGTAATTATATTTAACTTCTCTCTTCTAGCCCATCAAAAGCCTCTGTCAATATTTTTCTATGCATTGTTAATAAGTGTTCTCAGTCCTGCAAAATTCTGTTCCTGGATCTCAGCACAAGAAGACCTTTTGCATCTGTCTTGCCTAGCTGGCAAGCCATCGCTGTATGGATTTGCCTTGTGGTTTCCCTAAGAAATCTCCACTCAACTCCTCTGCTCCAGATGTGACACCAGCCTAGTGTCCATCTCATTCTGCAAATGCACCTTTTCCACAAGTCACTCTGGCATTAAGAGGTAAGTACCTATTTTCTGGTCTCATACCCACAGAACCCTGCTTCTTTCGATCTTTTACTGACAGTCCTCTTTTTTCTGTGTATAGTATTCCCAATGCCAGATTATCCTTCTAGCTCATTTTAACAGTATTGAGAGGCACTGCTGTTGAATGGTTAAGAGCCCTACTTACAATGCTTAAAGTGCCAAGGTTCAAATGCTATCTTACCATTTACTAACTGTGTTAGTTTGGGCATATTATTGAACCTCTGTGTCTCAGTTTTTTACATGTAAAATATGGATAAGAATAATATCGAACCTCATATGGTTGTTGTTATGAGGTATGAGGATTAACTTAGTTATTATTTTCAAATGGTTTCATACAATGCCTGCCTAGTATACAGCAAGTACATCAGTGTTTGTTGGATAAACTATGTTATTATTTATTTCTTCCTAGACCTAAAATACTTATCCATCAATATTTCAGAAAATGCAATTTTATCCTCAATGTTGCTTAGAAATTCATTTGTTCAAACTTTGTTGATTTTTTTGAGCTCCCACTCCTCAAAGTATTGCAGCCTTGCTTCTGCCACTAAGCTCTCCACCTTCTCAAGGTTGCCTTCAATCTTTCACCCTCAAATTTAAAGTCTTCTTCTCTGCCCCCACTTTCCTTCAATATATCTTTCAACACTGTGGAACAATCCATATGACTGCTTAAATCATATTTTTCTTCCTTATTACAAAGCTAGCCTGTGCCAAGTACCAAAGAAACAAATCTGAAAAGCACAAGTAAAGATAATGGAAATCCCATAATCCTAAAAAATATTGAATAACATGTATTGATAAAGACTACTGAGAATCGTGTGCCACAGGCAAGTTAATCACCTGGCACCCCTTCACATTAATATTTCTTTGGAGGGTCTAAGTATCAGGTGAAAGAAATCAGATGCTTAGGGGCATGGATCAGGCTTCATCTAGTCTTTGTGCTACTCTGGCCCCAAACTTGTACACCTCCCAGATCCAAACAAAAGTCACACAGTTAGTATAACTGAACCACTTTGCTATACACCTGAAACTAACACAATATTGTAAATCAACTATACTTCAATTTAAAAAAATAAAGAAATAAAAGCCCTATAGGGAAATGAAATCAGCAAATTAAAAAAGAAGCCATACAGTTAATTGGGTGTACTCTACTTAAAAGAAAATTTCATGACCATGTTTTAGTACTAGAGTATGGGCTCACCACCCCAGACCCACTCTAACTGCCACACTGAAGTATCTATTCCCTCAAAATAGTGCTCTCCCAAAAAGATGTTCTGATAAATATGCTTTTCTCAGTCTCATTATTTTCCTAGTGATACTCTAGTGTCCCAGATATACTGACACGTATGGAGCTCCCTGCTGGTTTGCCCCTTCGTTTGGCTCAGGCATATTTTAGTCATTTTATAGAATGTTAAATTGTTGGAACATTTTCAACAAATATTGTCCTGCAGTATAATTTTCAGTGGATAAGCAGTAGTCCATGGGACCAAGTGTCACAATTTATTTAAAGAATCCCATCATGTTGGCATTTATATTTTTTCATATCTTGATAGTGTTCACAAATATACTGTACTACTTATATATCGCCGCCTAGAAATCTTTACATTTGTAATGGGTTATTTCCTTAGGAGGAATTCTTAGAAGAAAACTCAATGGTTCAGATAATATAAATAGCTTAAGGCATCTCATGCATATGTCCTTCCAAAAACACTGTCAATTAGTATATTTTGCAGATATGAACTATAAAGCCAGGAAACTATTTGACAGAAGAATGTTCCTGGGAAATGGAACCTGAGACCATGAGATAAGTACATGTTTGGTGTATTCCCGGAAGGATAAGGTAGGCAGTGTGGCTTGAACTGAGTGAGAGAGAAGTGGTAGGAAATAAAGTCATAGAGAAAGCAAGGGACCAGACGGAGTGGTGGCCTCATAGGACATTGTAAGAACTTGGGCTTTGTCTCTGAATGAGATGGAGAGCCAATGGAGTGTTTTGAGCAGAGAATAGACATGATGTATCTGGTTTAACAGAATTGCTCTGGCTGCTGTGTTGAGAAGAGGCTGATGGGGTATAAAGGACAGAAGCAGTTAGACCCATTAGCAGACTAGTGCAATAATAGAGAAAGGAGAAATGAGATGGCAGTGATTTGGAATGCAGTGATGGCAGTGACCTCACATTTTAAATATATTTTGAGGGTGGAACTGTCATGAGTTGTTAATTGACTGAATATGTGGTGCTAAAGAAAGAGAAGAGTCAGGAATGACTAAGCATCTTAGTCTGACCGGCTGGAAGAATGGAGCTGTCATTCAAAAAGATCCAGAAGACCGAAAAGAGGAGGTTTTTTGAAATGCAAAAAGACCAGTTTATGTCCCAGACAAAAAGGGCAGGAAAATACATACCTTGATGGGTTAAGGACTGGGTCACTGACCTGAATAACTATTTTAAAGGGGATGGAACAAATCTGTTTTATTGACTTTCTCAATATCTTAGTCACATTATTCCCTGTGTTATAATTATCTGCATGCTATCTCGCTGGATCACGTACTAACTTTGGGCAAGCCATTTAATTTTCTGAGCTTTAGTTTCCTCAGCTATGAGGTAGGGCAATGGAGACAACATTATTTAATTGCAGGGATTAAATAAGAAGACACATAAAAGGTGCCTAGTACAATGCTTGCCATACATTTACATTTCAACAAATGTTAGTTTCTCTCTTTTCCTCCACAAATTGTTATTTCCTTCAGAAAGGAAACATTGCCTCTGTAGCATTCACAGCATGCTGTACATCACCTTACATATACTAGGTGTGCAGTATTTATTTACTGAAATGGAATAAGTACTTAATAAGCACTTGTTTTTAACCACCATGATCAGTGATCCCAAGTCATATGTATAAATGTCAGGTATGATTAGTTACATATATAATTCTTTGTACTTAACATTGATAACATTTCTCTAGCCTACAGTTCTCTTCTGATAAAGTCTATTTTACTCAAAACTACTTTTGCTGCTTATATCTTTTATTTTCAATTTCAAGTAAAAGTGTTTTTTGTGTATATTATCTTCTGCCTCCCCCATTCAATTCCTCTATCAGAAGTGAAGGGCTATGGGAACAGATGTATATGTATAACTGGTTCACTTTGTTATAAAGCAGAAACTAAAAGAAAAAAAAAAAGAAGTGAAGGGCTCACTGACCTCTCTTCATCAGGCCTAGAAAGAATGAACTCAATGTTGTTTCCTCTCAGGAAGAGGGACTACAAGGTAGCTGTGTCTGGGAAGTCTGCTCTGAGGTTGGGTACCAGTGGCAGGGGTGTGGATGTCTTCCAGACTCTGCCACCTGTGATACAAGATGCTCCGCTCTATGTCATATCTCTTAGAAACAAGCTTGGGCTCCACTCTCATGTTCGACATTGATATAATCATCTGTGGGTGCCAGGAGGGCTGGCTGTGAACACACAGACTTTCCTCCTTCTCCTCCACTTTCAGCTTTGGTCACCCATGGAGGAGAAGCAGCTTGGGGTTCTTCATGAGCTCTCCAAAACTCTTGAGATAATTGCCTGCCTCTTATTTCACACTGCCTTCGAGAGTCAGAAGAAATGGATTTTCTTTGGATTGTAACAGCTTCTATTTTGTTTTTAAATTAACAAAGAGAAAGTTATATGTATTTATATATATATTTGTTTAGTTATTTAGATCTTACCTCCTTCTTAAAAGGCTCTGAGGTATCTGGAAATCTAGGCTATTACAACTCAGTGTTTAATAAAAGTCAGAGTGCAGTATACTAGCATATGGAATAAATTAATTAAATGAATAAAGAACAAATAAGCTAATATGACCTTAAAAATAAAAATGAAAGATCAAGAAAATAAACAATTAATTAGAAAAGCAAAATATTACAGATGGGACCAGTCATTGAACACCGATGAAACAGCCAAATAGAGGAACCTAAATGCAAAAGGTCATGATGAAATTAGATAATGAAATAGATACTGGGATTCTCATGGTATATCTCAATTTTGGTTCGTATTTATAAAATTATAAGTGACTAAAGTTTAAGACATTTGCAATTTAGTGTTAAGCAACCGTTGTTGTTGTTTCTAAATATATGATATTGGTCTTTATTTAAGTCAGTCTGTGTAACCAAGGAATGATGGAAATCTAAAATGCCTGGCTTAAAATGATCACCTAGGAATAAGAAGTTCATAGAAATGAGCAGAGTGCCATTCATTAGCATGTCAATGATGCTTCTTCAACAGGATGTCATTAAATTATTGTGGTGATAATTGAGACACTAAAAAGAGACAGATGCTGGGCCTGTAGTTCCTAACTTATAACCCATTAGCAATTAAATTTCAATGAGCTAACATAACTTCACTCTCACTAAATTAACAACTGGGAAGTCTTTTTGAAGCTGTTTTTTTTTTTTTTTTTTTTTTTTTTTTTTAGGCATGCTTCTGCTGGATTTTAAAGGCCAACTGCAACTCCATTATGGTACATGATTCAGGAGACAGAGCATTCAGGTATTCGGGATGTTCTCTATTCCCCAAATTAGAACCTGGGTGGCAGCAAACCAAGGCAGGGCAGAAACTGGCACTCCAATTAAATCAGAGCAATCTGATGGATACTGCCATTGTAAAGAGCAAAAATGTGTGGTCAGTTCCTTCAGGGAAGGCATGTGAGAGCTCCTAAGTAAGGAAAGCAACCTCAGGGATTCTTTGGATGTGAGATTGAAGGGAATACAGGAAGGCGACAAAATTCCAATCTGACTGGCCTGAATTAGTCAGGATAGACAAGCATATGCTGCAGTAACAAATTAAAACAAAAATTTCACTGGCTTAACACCACAGGTGTATTTCTGGTTCCCTCAATTCCCAATGCATGTACTCTGATACAGGCAGATTTGATCTCATGACGTTAGCATTTCAACATATAGCTTTGAGGTCTCTAGAGCAGGGGAAGTGGGAGTAGAGTGGAAGCTTGCAATAAAGATGAATAATACGGGGAGGAGCTTCAAGACGGCGGAAGAGTAAGATGTGGAGATCAGCTTCCTCTCCACAAATACATCAGAAATACACCTACATGTGGAATAACTCCTACAGAACACCTACAGAACGCTGGCAGGAGACCTCAGACCTCCCAAAAGGCAAGAAACACCCCCACGTAGCTGGATAGGGCAAAAGAAAAAAGAAAAAAACAGAGACAAATGAATAGGGATGGGACCTGCACCAGTGGGAGGGAGCCGTGAAGGAGGAAACATTTCCACACACTAGAAGCCCCTTCACGGGCGGAGACTGCAGGTGGTGGAGGAGGAAGCTTCAGAGCCTAGGAGGAGAGCGCAGCAACAGGGGTGCAGAGGGCAAAGCAGAGAGATTCCCGCACAGAGGATCAGTGCTGACCAGCACTCACCAGCCCGAGAGGCTTGTCTGCTCACCCGCAGGGGCGGGCGGGGCCTGGGAGCTGAGGCTCGGGCTTTGGTCGGAACACAGGGAGAGGACTGGAGTTGGAGGCGTGAACACAGCCTGAAGGGGCTAGTGTGCCATGGCTAGCCGGGAGGGAGTCTGGGAAAAGGTCAGGAACAAGACAAGGATGTCCACTCTCGCCACTCTTATTCCACATAGTTGTATAAGTCCTAGCCATGACAAGAGAAGAAAAAGAAATAAAAGGAATCCAAATTGGAAAAGAAGAAGAAAAACTGTCACTGTTTGCAGATGACATGGTACTCTACATAGAGAATCCTAAAGATGCTACCAGAAAACTACTAGAGGTAATCAATGAATTTGGTAAAGTAGCAGGATACAAAATTAATGCACAGAAATCTCTTGCATTCCTATACACTAATGATGAAAAACCTGAAAGAGAAATTAAGGAAACACTCCCATTTACCACTGCAACAAAAAGCATATAATATCTAGGAATAAACCTACCTAAGGAGACAAAAGACCTGTATGCAGAAAATTATAAGACACTGATGAAATAAAGTAAAGATGATACAAATAGATGGAGAAATATACCATGTTCTCAGAAAGGAAGAATCAACATTGTGAAAATGACTATACTACCCAAAGCAATCTACAGATTCAATGCAATCCCTATCAAACTACCAATGTCATTTTTCACAGAACTAGAACAAAATATTTCACGATTTGTATGGAAACACAAAAGACTCCGAATAGCCAAAGCAATCTTGAGAAAGAAAAATAGAGGTGGAATAATCTGGCTCCCTGACTTCAGACTATACTACAAAGCTACAGTAATCAACTCAGTATGGTACTGGCACAAAAACAGAAATATAGATCAATGAAACAGGATAGAAAGCCCAGAGATAAACCCACACACATATGGTTACCTTATCTTTGATAAACGAGGCAAGAATACACAGTGGAGAAAAGACAGCCTCTTCAATAAGTGGTGCTGGGAAAACTGGACAGCTACATGTAAAAGAATGAAATTAGAACACTCCCTAACACCATACACAAAAATAAACCCAAAATGAATTAAAAACCTAAATATAAGGCCAGACACCATCAAACTCTTAGAGGAAACCATAGGCAGAATGCTCTATGACATAAATCACAACAAGATCCTTTTTGACCCACATTGTAGAGAAATATAAATAAAAACAAAAATAAACAAATGGGACCTAATGAAACTTCAAAGCTTTTGCACAGCAAAGGAAACCATAACCAAGATGAAAAGACAACCCTCAGAATGGGAGAAAATATTTGCAAATGAAGCAACTGACAAAGGATTAATCTCCAAAACTTACAAGCAGCTCATGCACATCAATATCAAAAAAACAAACAACGCAATCCAAAAATGGGTAAAAGACCTAAATAGACATTTCTTCTAAGAAGATATACAGACTGCCAACAAATACATGAAAGAATGCTCAACATCATTAAACATTAGAGAAATGCAAATCAAAACTACAATGAGATATCATCTCACAGTGGTCAGAATGGCCATCATTAAAAAATCTACAAACAATAAATGCTGGAGAGGATGTGGAGAAAGGGGAACCCTCTCGCACTGTTGGAATGTAAATTGATACAGTGACTATGGAGAACAGTCTGGAGGTTCCTTAAATAACTAAAAATAGAACTACCATATGACCCAGAAATCCCCCTACACTGCATATACCCTGAGAAAACCATAATTCAAAAATAGTCATGTACCAAAATGTTCATTGCAGCTCTATTTATAATAGCCAGGACATGGAAGCAAACTAAGTGTCCATCAACAGATGAATGGATAATGAAGATGTGGCCATATATACAATGGAATATTACTCAGCCATAAAATCAAGTGAAATTGAGTTATTTGTAGTGAGTTGGATGGACCTAGAGTGTGTCATACAGAGTGAAGTAAGTCAGAAAGAGAAAAATAAATACCATATGCTAACACATATATATGGAATCTAAAAAAAAATGGTCATGAAGAACCTAGGGTCAGGATGGGAATAAAGACACAGACCTATTAGGGTATGGACTCCTGAGGATATGGGGAGGGGAAGGGTAAGCTGGGACGAACTGGGAGAGTGGCGTGGACATATATACACCACCAAATGTAAAATAGATAGTTAGTGGGAAGCAGCGCATAGCACTGGGAGATCAGTTCAGTGCTTTGTGACCACCTAAAGGAGTGGGATAGGGAGGGTGGGAGGGAGGGATATACAAGAGGGAAGAGATATGGGAACATATGTATATGTGTAACTGATTCACATTGTTATAAAGCAGAAAGTAACACACCATTGTAAAGCAATTATACTCCAATAAAGATGTTAAAAAAAGATGAATAACAGGTACAGAATGAGGACACATCATTTCCATAGCCTAGAACTAATTATGTGGCCCCACATAACTGCAAGAGGTCAGGGAAATACATGTATATTTGTAAGCAGTAACTACATTTGAACCAAGGTCTGATCTGAAATAGAGGAAGATTATTACAAGCAGAGCAAAACTGATAAAAACATTAAAGCTATAATCAGACAGCAAAGTCAGAAACTCAAGCAGCAGGTCTAGAGAGCACTGGGGCTAAAACCACCCTATTAAAAAGAGAGTGGCAGGGGATAAGGAGCAAGATCCAATTTCAATAGTTTTGTAACAGGAGCTTGGAAAGGCTGTGCCATGGTGTAGAAAGAGTATGAATTCTAGACTTACACAGACATTAGATTATATCATAGTTTATTCCTTACTTACTAGGATAACTTGGCAGGTTATATGACTTCTCTGATGCTTAACTTTCTTGTTTGGTATTATGGGCTGAATTTTGTGTCCCCAAAATGCATATGTTGAAGTCCAACTTTGAATACTTCAGAATGTGACTGCATTTGGAGATACGGTATCTCAAGAGGTAATGAAGTGAAAAGGAGGTGTGTACAGTGGGCCCTCATCACATATGACTGATGTCCTTATAAAAAGAGTAGATTAGGACATGGAGAGACACAGAGGGAAGACCATACAAAGATAGCAGTGGAAGAAAGCAATCTACAAGCCAAGGAGGAAAGTCTTAGACAGCAGTCCCCAAACTTTTGGGCACGAGGGACCGGTTTCGTGGAGGACAATTTTTCCACGGACAGGGTGGTGGGATAGTTCAGGCGGTAATGTAAGTGATGGGGAGCAGCAGATGAAGCTTCGCTCGCTCACCTGCTGCTCACCTCCTGCTGTGCGGCCCGGTTCCTAACAGGCCTCGGACCGGTATTGGTCCGCGGCCCGGGGGTTGGGGACCCCTGCCTTAGAAGAAACCAACCCTGCTGACAACTTGATCTCTGAATTCTCCTCTCCAGAACCCTGAAGAAATAAATTTCTGTTGTCCAAATCTCCCTGTCCATGGTACTTTGCTGGCAGCCCTAGCAAACTAATACTAATACATGTGCCAAAGTATAATAGCATCAATACTTGCCCAACGTACATACTTTCCTGTGAAGCACTTTAATAAGTAGTAAAATGTTATCATACAGCTTATTGTTTTTGTTCTATGCTGTTTAAAGAAGAACAATTGCTTCTCAAAGATGGCCTTGTTATTTATTACTGAATTCCCAGTGTTTCACACAAATCCTGGGCATATACGGGTGTTCTGAAATAGTCTGTGGGAGGAAGGAAGGAAACAAGCAAAGAAGGCCAGCCCAGGGGAACTTATTATCAGGGATCCAGGGAAGAAGTAACAAAAGTTATAACCCAGCTGAGGAGACTGGGGAGAAAACTTAAGACATCAGTAAGAATGACCATGGACACTGAGCCAATTTTTACTAATGCAAGTGTTCCTAATATGCTTGATGCTCAGGGCAGGAATCAAGATCCATGGAGAAGACAGCTTATCTTTTGATAATAGACGTGTGCAGTTCTGAGGATCTAGGCATGTATATACTAAAAACATCAAATGATACTGACTTTACCATCTAATGACATTGTGAAATACTCAAGAACCTCATCATGAAGTTTTACTGTGTTTCAAATGACGGCAGTACATTTAGGACCTTAGATGAGGGGTTTCAGTGTAAAGAGAACATCTTCACGGAGGACACCTCAGGTATAAAGAATGATTCAATACGACAAACATTTAGTGAGCACATTCTCATACAAGGCACCAGCTCAGTTAGAGGGAAGAGAAAGGTGACTAAGACCCAGTTCCTGGCTCCAAGAGCTTGTAAAACTCTGCTATTTTGGAAATGATTCCTATTTTCTCAATCAAATAAGCAAAATATCAGCAAATACACACCTGTGTTGGTATGGTTACATAAAAATAAACAGCAGCATAGCCAGGCTGGAAAATAACAATTGCACCTCAAATAATCCCCCTGAAGCTTAAAATAACTTATTTGCATTTTCAGAAAAGGAAATTGAAGTTAAAAAATGCACACAGGCGCTTAGTAAATGCATATTGAATGGAACAGAATTAATTCTTGTTACAGTCAACAGCAAATACCTGCAGGTCAGCTAGTAGAGGTAGGTCAAGGATACAGTTTGTGGTTTAAAAGAAAAAAAAAAAACAAAAAGCAAAACCTACAAAAGACTCTGTCCTGGATGGTCAAAGTGTCGAAGGTCAGGGCATGACCTAAGCACCTGTGACTGTCTCTTATGCAAGGGATTACATATGTAATTCCAAACCTTCCCAAGAGAGCCTTCAAGATATTTGAAAATGTGCCTCTTTGGCATATTTGAAGTGCCTTATCTGTTATTGTTCCCCACTGTATCTTTCTACTGTGAGAATTTGTCTGTGTGTTGGTGTGTGTTTGGCAGGAACAGGATAACATTTTGGAGTAGTAACCAACCCAATGAAGTTTATCACCCTGAAATTAATTTCATTCCTACCTTTACCCCTCATTCTACCCTGCACGGGAGCAGAATGTCTTCCAGATGATCTGAGAGCAGGTGTACATGGTATTTTGAGTCAGCGGTCCTAGAGAGGCCCTACAGTCAGAATGAGGAGGGCATAGAGTGAACTGTGTAGATGGATGCAGGAAGGTGGGAGAAATAGTAGGGACATTTCAGCACAGATGTAGATAATGATCCCAGCTTAGACTTGAGCTGAGATCACTGCTCCTATAGTAGAGATGAATTAACAATAGTAGCTACTATGTATTAAAGTGCCTACAATGTGCCAGGTACTATGTAATATAACTTACAGAAGCCATCTACAACAGCCATATGTGTCTTCTAGGAATTCATGTTGTTATGCACATTTTCTATTGTCAAGCTGAATCTCAGAATAAATTCCAAAACGTCACAAAGCTAGGCAGTAGAAACAGCAGAATTTGTACCAAGGTCAGTGTGATTCTTGATCTGCTACAATACTCGGTGGCAAAAACAAAGACAAAACAACAGAGTAAAGCAGCCATTCTCAGCCTCAGTGTGGTAACACATCATCATGTCACAATTGTTTATTTTTACTCTAGTTGATTTACAAGGTTATATTAAATTTAGCTGTTAGTTTTAATATGCATCTCCAACAGCGATGTGCTGATAATTGTTTAATTTTTTTCTGATTTGTAGCATTTGCTTATTTCTGTGATGTAGATACCCCTCCCATGGTCAATTTTGGGCTCTTCAAGTGAAGGTGCTGAATCTGTCATTGGGAAGAGATGTTCACAGCCAGCTTTCCTGAGTTGTTTGGGCCAGTTTTAGCACAAAACCAACAGCACAGGTCATAGCTGCTGTGTTAAAATTTGAAGAATGCTGTTTTTATATGCGCTAGAGTGGATTCAGGATTATTCCTAAAATATCAACACACTTAGGTACTTGCAATCAAATATATTTCTTTTATTAGGAAAATGTACCATACATGTAAGTGTCATCATCATGTGTGTTAGAGTAAAAAACAAAAGGCCAAGAACTGAATTTAATGCTGTACATCAGAAAAATCTAGCATTCTTATGTAGCAGTTTGTTGAAAACTGTTTTCACATGCTGATCAGTAATCTAGCCACATCTGAATCAGGTGAGATTGTGTTAAAATATAGATCCCTCTCCCATCCATAAGAAAAGGAAAATGGTCTGAAAGTGGGACCATGAAACTGTAACACGGCAGCATGATTCAAGTGTGCAGGAGCCACGCTGAATGCAAGGTTTGATCAAGCTATTGTCCCATTTTCAAGATCTATGTCAGTCAACTATCAGTTAGTAACATAAATGGGAACGTGACTCCATAAGGACTTAGTGTCCTCAACAGCCAATCGCCTATTTAGAGGGACAATGGGCTTGCTCCGAGACTTGGCTTAGCTTATATTCAGCATCCCTGTGAAGGTTTCTCAAGAAATGCCTCCAGGATCCTTGAAAGCCAAAAGGGGACTTCTGATTATCTAGAAAAAAGACGGGAAGGGACTCCCACACTTATATCAAGACGATCAAGGCTTGAACTAAGCTTATTAGAGTGCCCTGAAGTGGCGGAGCGGGGAATGTATCCACCAGTTACACACACGCACGGTATGTCAGTAGATGTTAATGTGTAAATAAAAATGGTCCATGAAAAATTAGATTTGGAGATGCTGGATTAAGTAGACAAAAATGAATATTGAAAGACTTCTTAGAGCATTTATTATTCAAATAACTTCTGAATCTCCAAAAACAGGATACAGTATGTGATGCTTCTGAAGCATGGTTCACCATGGAGTCTTGTGTGTGTGTGTGTGTGTGTGTGTGTGTGTGCGTGTGTGCATCCGAGATTAATGTTCAGTGGTTTGGGATATGCTGAAATAAGGAGATCTCAAGATAGTTAATTTTAGTTATTATTAGGTTAAATGGAAAAATTAAGAGTCTAAGATACCATGATGCTCTAACCTTCTAGCTGGGGAGAAAAATACTTCTTGATTCATGTACATATCTCCTTCCAGACAATATAGCAGTTTAAACTTTGACATTTTATTAGATGTTTTATATGTATTTTGATGATCTATGATAGGATTTACAAATTTTTTAAAGGGCCACTTAGTAAAACATTTTAGACTTTGCGGGCTACATATGGTCTCTGTCAAATAGTTTATTTATCTACCTATCTATCTATCTATCTATCCATCCATCCATCCATCATCTATCTATATACATACTTATTTTTATAGTACTTTCAAATTGTAAAAAAACAAACAAAAAAACCCAGCTCACTAACTATATAAAAATATGCTACATACCAAATTTGACCCACACGCCACAGTTTGCCAGCCCCTGATCTATGGTGACAGTTTCAAAGCTCATTGAAGGATTCAACATCCAACTGAAGGACAGAAAAGCTTTCAATGTTCTCAAAAGAGGCTTTCCACTCCTCCTCATCCGAGCTCTCCTGATATGAGTGTTAAGGTCTCTAAGATCAGACCTATTCTTTCTATGCTCTGAGAGTACACAGCCCCTCGTGACAGCCAAACCCAATAATCTTCCCTCTCCTGGTACTGACAAGTCTGTGTTGTCCCTTCCCAGATTGTTATGTGTGATCAACAGAATGTGGCAAAAGTATGTGATATCTGAGGCTAAATTATAAAAGACATTGTGCCGCCTGCCTCACTTTCATTTTCCTTGTTGATCACTTGCTCTGTGGGAAGGCAACTGTCATATTGTGAAGACACTCAAGTGACCTAGTAAGGAACACAGTAAGGAACTAAGGCCTCCTACCAAAAGGCATGTGAGTTATGCATCTTGGAAGTGAATCCTCCAGCCTCAGTCAAGCCTATGGATGACTCTGCATCCCAGAGGACAGCTTGATGGCAACCTCATGAGACACCCTGTGCCAGAACTACTCAGCTAAGTGATGCCCAAATTCCTCACCCACAGAAACTATGAGGTAATAAATATGTGTTGTATTTAAGTTGCTAACTTTTGAGATAGTTAGTTACACAGCAATAAATAATACCCTCCTTTAGCTAACCATTCTGACACAGCCAACTTGATGTCAATAATATTTTTTTCAGTCACTTTCCCATAGGCATTTTTATGTAGGGATACTTTGACAAGTCTGTTTTGTTTAACTTTCTAAAAAGTACATGGATTACACAAATTCAAACTCTCCTATTTCCAGCTGTGATCTAAATGGTTAGAGACAGGTGAGATAAGGGATGGGCTGAAGCCTAGAATTGAAGTGAAGCTCAGGAATAAATTGAGAGTAAAGTAAGACTTAGGGATCAGCCAAGGATGGGGTGCAGGTCAGATATCGGTTGAAAAAAACAGGGTTAGGGTAAGTTTGCTTACATCCTTTAATAATTTTATTTTTTCATAATCAGTTGACAATTTTTTAATTTACAATATTGTGTTAGTTTCAAGTGTACCACACAGTGATTCAATACTTTATAGATTATACTCTCCATTTAAAGTTATTATGGACCTAGAGATTATCATAGTAAGTGAAGTAAGCCGACAGAGACAAATATCATGATATCACTTATATATGGAATGTAAAGAAAAATGATACAAATGAACTTACAATAAATTTTATTTTTATTTTTATTTTTTGTAATTGTAGTAGTTACATTTTTATTTATTTATTTATTTATTTTTCTTTTCTTATTTTTTTTATTAGTTTCTGCTTTATAACAAAGTGAATCAGTCATACATATACATCTGTTCCCACATCCCTTCCCTCATGCATCTCCCTCCCTCCCACCCTCCCCATCCCACCCCTCCAGGCGGTCACAAAGCACTGAGCTGATCTCCCTGTGCTCTGCGGCTGCTTCCCACTATCTATCTACCTTACGTTTGGTAGTGTATATATGTCCATGCCTCTCTTTCACTTTGTCACAGCTTACCCTTCCCCCTCCCCATATCCTCAAGTCCATTCTCAAGTAGGTCTGTGTCTTTATTCCCGTTTTACCCCTAGGTTCTTCATGACATTTTTTTTTAATTCCGTATATATGTGTTAGCATACGGTATACAATAAATTTTAAATGACCATTATTTTTGTCTAGGCCCATCTTGATTCCTCCTGCTTTATTTTTTGAATAACCAAATTGTTATGCAGGTTGTATACAGGCAGGACAAAAGACTTAACACATGTCAATTACAATTAACTGAATAATTTACTCTATACCCCTACCAACCCATCCCTTTCTATCCATAATTACTCATTTATACATTCATGAATGCTAATCAACTGCATGTATTTTATCAAGTGAGACAAATACAAGCTACTTGAGGGCAAGTGTCCTTAGTTCTCAATCTTTGTATCCTTCCTGGTGCTTAACATGGAACCAGATACATAGTATGAAGCTAAGCAGAACAAAGTCCACATAATATAGGACTGTGGGTTACAATGCATTGCTTCTACTCCCAATTAGTAGCTTACAAGAGTCATTTTGATTATTTGAGTCTCAATGACCCCACTGGAAAATGGGGATAATAATACTTTCTCACAGGGATATTTTGAGGTTCAAATGGAACGATGAATGTGAAAGAGCGTTGGCAACTTGGAATCTATGGAAACGTTAGGTGTCATTAAAACAAAGCTCCATAAATACGCACTGAGTTAATCTATTCAAATGCTTTAGGGACTCTGATATTTTTGTTTTCTAAAAATATGAGTCAAATTTCTTTAAATGTATCAGTTAACAACTGTGTTTCCCTATTAAAGGAAAGCCTGGTCTGCATTTTAAAGAAGAAATAAAACATATGGAAATTCTGATATAATCCATCTATATCAGCATAAATATATAAGAAGGAAATGCCAACATTTTATGTATGTTTTGGTTTTGTTGCTTTTTAAAAATTTTACTCTATAGGAATTAGTACATTTTCCCACCTGTGATTAAAATGCATGACTTAAATTTAAAAATCTATTTCAGTCTCTTCAAGAATGTGATGTTAAATATGTTCTCTCTCTCAGTCATGTGGTGAGATGCCTGAGATGGTGCATTTTCTCTCATTACAATTCAGTTCTCTTGCTCTGAATTCCTCTTTGTTTCAATTTCTTAAACTATAAAATCAGGGCACGTTGCTTGGTAATGGATTTGCTATTCGTTATTTTCTGGCACAGTAGTAGCTTAACTAAATCATTCACAGTTCATCAGTCTAAAAGAGATTCCACTTCAGCACTGCCATAGGGTGTCGGGATGTTATTAATTTAGAAAGTATACAGATTCTTGTATGTGACCCAAGTGTTTCAAATCCAATGAGAGCAAGAGAGAGCTTTTGAAAAGAAAATCTGATCTTGCAAAAAATTTTGCCAGAAGCTCCATTCTCAGACTAGACAGACTAGCAATTTACACAATTGAACAGATTTTGGCATCAATGGATGTAAAAAAAGAACACTTTATATTTTCAAATAGAGTTGAAGAGGTTACATGTTATCTGATTAAATGCAATAAACATTTCTTGTGTTCATTTAATGTACAGTCATTGTTCTATGTGCTGTGAGGGTGTAGAGATGATTTTTGCCCTTTAGGGGTTTATACATTAGAAAACATATAGATAAATACTTTGTATTATATGAGACATGATGAAATAAATGTTAAATCCATGTATAAGTTTGTACTCTGGATGCAGAAAGACAAATGACTAATTGTGAATAGAGAGACCAGGGCACTGAACCTGTGCCTGAGGGAAGATGGAATCTAATAAGCAAAAACCAAGTGGGGCATATAGCCAACCAGAGAGAGGGAACAGCCTAAACAGAAATGCTGAGGCAGAAAAGTGTTTAGGATCCATAGAGTTAAGTACTTTGTTAAGGACTGAGTTCCATATTCAAGGAATGGTGAATTTGGAGAAACTGAAAAAGTGGTTTGGGGGTCCAATTGGGAATATCATGCTAAGAAGTTTGGAGTTTATTTTGAAGGAAATTGGGAGTCACTGAAAAATTTGGAGAAACAGAATTTAAGATGTCACCTTTGCTTTATAAAGACAATTCTGAAAACAATATGAAGATTGGTCTAAGGAGATAAGAGACTGAAAACAGGGTTGCTAGTGAGTCCAGAAGAAAGAAGTGTGTCTGAACGAAGGTAGTGGCAATTTGAATAGAAAGGCAGGGGATAACTGGGACTGACGTGGAAGACATTGCAAAGACAGGATCACCAGGATTTAACTGATTGGGTGGGTGGGAAAGTATGGATATGAAATAATTTAGAACGAATTTGACCTGTCCACCATGGGTGACTAGGAGATGTGATGTGCATTGAGAAAAAAAGATAGGCTGGAAGCGATTACTGTTCCTTATAGAAAAGGAACAGAACAAGATGCATCCAAAAATTATGTGTACATAAGTTAAAGATGGTGACTTCTAGTAAAACGGCATTAGTTCACCTCCACGTGGAGAAATAAGGAAGTAGTCAGCACTTAGCATATAAATCATGCCTTCCGCTTAGGTGAGCCAGGCTCACAGCTGGAATGGTGGCAGGCTTCCATGTGGTCTTTGAGACCCAGAAGAGTAGAATAAAGAATCATCCTGGAGGGATGGCCAGTTAAAAGTCAGGAAAGATTTTAGAGACATGGAGACACCGCAAATGGAATGATTTCTCAGGTATTCAGCAAAATAACAAAAGCTACAGCTAGCCTTGATTGAATATCTATTATGTGCCACAGACTGAGCTGGGTAGTTCACATCTATCATTGCATTTAATCCTTACAACAATCATATGAGGTGGTGATTGTTATTCCAAAATTTTAGATAAGGAGATGGAATGTGAATTTAAGACGTTTTCTCAGAGTCACAAATGTAATTATTGCAGATAGAAACTGAACACGTATCTGTTTCAATTCAAAGCTCACTTTCTGCTTTGACTCCAGGTTACTATTCAGGAAACTTCTGTATAAAACTGAAGAAGGAAAGTTGGGGAAGTACAGATATTAGTCAGAAAATCTCTGGGAAGAGGTAGGCGGTGAGTGTGGAAGTAAGCAAGAAACTTGAATTGGCAGAAGTTTTTCCAGGTGGACATGTGTGAGGGGAAAAAAGCAAAAGGAAGGGAAAGGAGAGCAGAAGACATCAGCCAAAGCACTGAACTAGGAATGACCACACAGTGAAGCATCAGAGACCTGGTCTTCAGGGACCCACTGCCATACTGAAAGATGCACAGCGCTTCTCATTTTTAGAACTGTGACCCAACTTCAGTCAGTGAACCTCTGGGAAACTCCACTGGGATATGGCACGGTCCTGTGGGTGATTTGTTTCTTCCGGTTCCACCTCTGCCCAAGTTTTTAATTAGCTGAATGCTCCTAGAAATCTGTGAAAGTGTAAACATGTTGCAGCATAATATACGTGAAAGCAACTTCCAGCTGTGAAAAGCTTACACACTGGGCAACGAGTTTTCAGGTTGTTGATAAGTACAGTGCAGTTCCAGTTCTGAAGCCCTGCTGGAAGCTTGCCGCTGCAGATGTGTGTGTCAGCAAACAACTGTTGCATCTCCCAGCAGTAAGCTACCTGAATCACAATGCCCGTTGGAAGCAGCACTGTCCTGGGACTGACCTTCATGGGGATCTGATTGTAGTCTAAGATTGTCACTTCATATCCCTATTGTATCCTTTGATGGCAATGCCTGAATGAGTTGATTCAGGACCAAAATTATGGGAAAAAAACTGTTACTAAAAGCAACGAGTTTCCACCAGTAAGTTTGATACAATCTCTATACTTTATATAAAGGAAACAAGAGACTATGACATTCATTCATTCATTAAAACTTTTAAATCTCTCTCCATTTCAAAAACTGTGGTAATCACTGAGAGCAGGATATAAAAATTAATAAGATAGTCTATGCTTATCATCAATTACACTGTAGAAAGAAAGATAGTATATCTCGATATAATAGTATAATGCCTTGCTTCTCAAAAGAGTGCCTGCAGACATATTCTCAGGGTTCGGAGACGAATCTATCAGATTGTGAGTGTGCAGATGTGTCATTCTTCAGAAACTTAATAAGTAATACAAGCCTATTTGGATATCTGGGAGTCTGCTTTATTATAACATATGTTATATATTATATATGTTATGTTATGATATGTTGGACTATAACATGTTATAATATTATAACTTGAAATTTCAGAGCCCAGAACTGTGTTTTTGTTTTAAAGGAGCTAAGTGCCAGGTTTGTGTTTACATTTTTAATCAGACTGGTGCCAATTAGTACCCTTTTTGTTGTCTAGTAGAAATGAAAGGAACAGTTTTATGGGACATATAATGAATTCAGGCCCTGCAAAGGCCAAATCATAGCATGATGTGATGTGCAAACAAAAGTGTGATAGAAAAGTCAAGGGAGAATTCAGTCATTACAAAACTCAAACAATTTGACAAGGTACTTTATATAACTGTAGATTAGTTCTGAGATGTACTTTGATTTCCATACAATTAAATTATTTGAACTGTGTATTTATGTGCTTAAATTGTATTTTTTGATAATAGCATATACATGATTTTAGGTTTGGAAATATTTGAGTAGCATGATAAAAATCATTTGTTACATAATAATTTTTCCTTTAAAAATGGTCCATATATTACCTAAATATTGGAAATCATTGTTATCCTATTATCTATCCTGCCTGCCTCCACCTCCCCAGTGCGCTGATAAAGATCACATGATGTTGATCTCCTAATATCCCAGTTTTATGGCCTCTCACTAGTCCCCATTTTTTCAAGTTTTTGGACGTATTTGATACTGTTTTATATTTCCTACTCCTTGAAACTCCTTTTTCTTCTGACTACTGAAAAATTACTCTTGTCTTTTCTTCTGCCTCTCTGGCCATTCTTTCTTTTTCTCCTTCTGGAATTATTATTCTCGTCAGTCTAATAGGTATTCACATGTCTAAGAGTTTTTCCATAGTTTCTTTTTATTTTTATCACCTCTTACACTTGACATGGGTAAATGCTCCTAATGTTTCAATTACTATCTATAGGATAATGACAAAATCTAAATAATGTAGCCAAATCTCTCTCTGAAGCACAACATCTATAACTACAACTGTCTACTGGGAATCTTCACCTAGATGGTCCATAGCCTTCACAAATTCAAGATGTATAAAACTGAACTCATCAGCTTTATACACACAAACTCGCAACCACTCCTCAACTCCTTCTTACTTTAGTGTCCCCCATCTTGTGAATGGCAGCCATTTTGCATTCCTTATCTATTTTTACCATGTATCCAAGTCAGAAATCTGCAAGTATACTTAAGCTACACTTAGTCAGATGCAAGCAGACAGCAACTTCATTCTTTCTTTACATTTTCTATTTCAAGTTTACACATATAACTTGTTTTAATACCTGCAGATAAAATAGTTGGGCAGCTCCAATTGGTTTTTCACTGACTTTCAAATTCTTGTGAGAACAGGATTAATTTATGGTTTTGTTTATTTTGCTCACTGCTATTTCCCAGATGAGTTTTCTCTCGTCTTTTTGCTGTCTAGTGGTTCACTCTTTTTCTGGGATCACCTAGTTCTCCGATAGTCCTTTTGGGCAGAGTCCCTACCCAAAGGGCTTAGTCTGCCTGTCTTGCTGTGGACTCCCCATCTGGCCCACAGGAAAAAAATTCCATGTTTTTCACCATAAACACTAGAGGTACAAGCCATTCACTATGCAGCCCTATGTCTACATTCTGCAGAAATGTGGATGAACTTAAACCTTAGCTTTTTTACTTCCAACTTTTCAGATGTGAGTCAGATAACAAACCCTGAATCCCTTAAAACTCCAGGGAATGCATGTCAAATTCTTCTTGAATCACCCCTCACTTGATTTGAGGTAGGTGGAAGCTTGCTCCTCTTTTCACCCATGGGAAGCAAAACATATCTACAACTCTGTCCAAATAAATCTGAATCCCTGGCTTCTTCAACCTTCCATGCATTCTTAGCCTTTTCTGAAGAATATGGTTGGCGGGTTATTGCTGGAAGAATCAGTTTGTGGCTATCCCTTGACAAGTGCAGTTAAAATGACTAGTGTCTATCTTTAAAATATTGCTTTTATTTTTATTTGACAACTGTTGCTTTCTCCTCAAGTTTTGATGACCCTTCTGAAATTCACTGACATTAGGATAATTCAAATATGACTTCTTATAATGCGATCTTGGCATTCCCTTTCCCTTATCCCTGAAAGCAATATCTTATGTTTTATGCCCAATTAGTCCCCTATTCTGTCATTGCTAACTTTTACTATCTAACATTCATTCATTCTCATATCCTCTCTTTCTCACACTATTTCCATATTCTAACTTACTCACTTATCTCCACTGATACCATCTTCCTTCTATATACTAATTGCAAACTACCATCCACATATCAAATAGGATGGTGTCTTCAAAATGCTAGTTTGGTCCTATCAAATAACTCTCAGCTTCTTACATGCTATACTCAGAATTCCTTGAAATAGTATATGAAGCCTTTTATGATCTAACCTATGCTTCCACCTTAAGCCTTCTCTCTTATCCTAAATTTTATGAAGGTTCCACCCCAAAATCTGATATGTCAACCATACTGAAACACCTGCACTTCCTGGAATTATCTGTTTGAAACCGCCTTTATTTTACCTATACAATTTCCTTTTTCTAGAATGTCCCTCCCTCCCACACCATCCCATTTAACCTACAATCTGGTTGAAAAACTTGCATTCATCTTTCACAACTCAACTCGATGATGACATACTCTACAAAGCCCTTCCTAATCTTTCCAGATGCTTATGAATTTATCTATTATTATTAGAGTCTCCCCCCCCCGTGTTATTATGGAAGGGCTGTCACTACCATAAGTTGTCCTTAACAGTCTCCAGTCACATACCTGATTTAATCTATGTTGACTCCTATTCTCAATCTAAACATGGGTCGAGATGTCAAATATCATGGATGTTTGAATTAGGAAATTTGGAGGAATATTTATCTTGTTTTGCTTGGCATGGTACCCAGAAGCGTTTTTTTCCCAATATGTTGGCAAATTTGTAGGGTAAAAATTGCTTTAGTTTCTTCCTTATAACATCCTACTAGAATATAGCAGAGCTCTCTGTCCTAATTTGCTCAGTCCCCTCACTCATTGCTTATCTCCCACCTCTGTAACAGAATAACATGGATCTTCAATTATTTTATAGGTTCTATTACTAAAACAACTCCAAATCTACATATATTTATCTCTCTTAACCCATATTGATTACTAATTCCACTTATTTTTTTTAACAATTATCATCAGCAAATTCAAAGATATAAGATACCTAAATGAAATGGATGAAGCAGATATGGAGCCTATATGAACCAACTGCACTATGACAGAAAGCAGACTGTGAGGTCCTCTCTAGGTTCTGTTACAATTACCTGGCACAGCCTAATATCCAATGAGATCTGCTGCTTATTGTCAATGGTTATTATTACAGACAGCTGTGCATGGTGCTCTGAAAACAAAAACAAGTAAATACTTTATCAACACATCACTATCTTCTATAGCTAAATTGTAGCACTACTAACAAATGTGACAAAATCTTGGAAAATGTTAGAAGACTAAGAAGGAGTCAGTAGTTACTGCTCAACAGTGCAAGTAGATAAGGTGTGTCATGGTTACCTTTATGGCAGCAGTGCTTTGGGTAAGATTAAAAATTTCTGGGTATATTCTGTTAGAATTACTTGTAATTTGTTATGAAGAGCATTATCTTGTTAATGGAGCAATTTTTTTTTTGGGGGGGTATGCGGGCCTCTCACTGCTGTGGCCTCTCCCGTCACGGAGCACAGGCTCCGGACACACAGGCTCAGCGGCCATGGCTCATGGGCCCAGCCGCTCCGCGGCATGTGGGATCTTCCCGGACTGGGGCATGAACCCGTTTCCCCTGCATTGGCAGGCAGACTCTCAACCACTGCGCCACCAGGGAAGCCCTTAAATTTTGAATAGACAATAATTCCCATATTCATTTATTCAGGCTGCTATAACAAAATACCATAGATTGGATGGCATAAGCAATAGACATTTATTTTTCAGTTTTGGATGCTGAGAAGTCCAAGATCAATGTGCCAACCAATTTGATCCCTGGTGAGGACCCTCTTTTGGGCTTGCAGATGGCTTCCTTCTTGCTGTCTCCTCACATGACAGAGAGAAAGCCATCTCTCTGTTTCTTCTTATGAAGCTATTAATCTCATCATGAGGGCCCCAGCCTCATGACCTCATCTAACCCAAATTACCTGCTAAAGGCCCCATTTCCAAATACCATCATGTTGGGAGTTAGAGCTTCGACACACAAATTTCGGGGTACAAAATTCAGTCCATAGCAATCCCTACGGTTTAAAATTTTTAAATGATAAAGGGCTATAGAGTAAGATGCTTTTCTATTTCCCAGTTATTTACATTGTCTCTTATACAAGCACTATTAGTTCCTTATATATTGTGTAGAGATATTTTACCCATATACAAGCACATATAAATATCTTTCCCATTTATACATGAATGCTAACATACTATATACACTATAGTTCACTTTCCTTTTTTCAGTTAACAATGTATCTTGGCAACCACTTTATATTGGAATACAAAGAACTGCCTCATTTTTTATATAGCATAAAATTCCATTGTTGGTTGTACTACAATTTATTCATCCAGTCCAATTTATTGATTGATTGATTGGTGTTTTGTTTCAAATGTGTTGCTATTAGAAACAATGCTTCAATAAACAAACTTATTCAAATTATATTTACATATGTTAGAGTATATCTGTAGTATAAATTTCTGAAAGGGAAACTGATAGGTAAAAGGATATATATTCATAATTTTAACTGAAATTCTAAAAGTACCTTTCACAAAGGTTGTGCCACTTTACATTCCTTGAAAACATAGTATGTTTTAAAATTTTTGAATATTTGCTGATCCACTGAGAGAAAAAATAGACTTTTAATGTAGTTAAATATAGCTTGATGCAGTTTAAAATTTCATATTATAAGTACATTATTTTTTTGTTTAAGATCTATTTTTATTTCCTTTACTGTTAATTGTCTATTCATATTATTTACCCAATCTGATGTACTGATGTTCTTTCCTTTATAAAATAATCACATTTCTTTTTCTCAGTTTGATGTTTATCTTTTGGATTTGTTCATGATGGATTTTGACACCTATTTGTTATTAGTAATATATATTTAAATATATAAATTATTTATTTGATGGCCTATGAGATTATATGAACTTTAGAAATGACTTTTCCACACCAAAGCTATAAAAGATTTCTCCCATAGCTTATTCTAGGTTTTTCTTTTTTTGTTTGTTTACTTGTTTATTAGTTTCACCTTTTAAATTGAAAACCTGACCCATGTGGTAGTGAGCCTCTAAGATACTCCCCAATTCCTGGTATTTATATTCTTATATAATCTTCTCCAATACTATTCCAGCATTGGTTTGTGAGAGCAGTAAGAATTAACAGAATTGATAGTATGTTGCTTCTGAGTTTAGGTGATAAAAGATACTGCAGCTCCTGTCTTGGTTGTTTGTTACATCTCAGATCATTTAATCTGGGGGAAGCAAGGTGCCATGTGATATTCAGCCTTCAATGTTGAGAAGGCGCACCTCCTCAAACTCTTCCAAAATATAGCAGAGGGAGGAACACTCCCAAACTCATTCTACAAGGCCACCATCACACTGAGACCAAAACCAGACAAAGGTGTCACAAAAAAAGAAAACTACAGGCCAATACCACTGATGAACACAGATGCAAAAATCCTCAACAAAATACTAGCAAACAGAATCCAACAGTACATTAAAAGGATCATACACCATGACCGAGTGGGGTTTATTCCAGGAATGCAAGGATTCTTCAATATACACAAATCAATCAACGAGATATCACCTCACACCAGTCAGAATGGCCATCATCAAAAAATCTACAAACAATAAATGCTGGAGAGGGTGTGGAGAAAAGGGAACCCTCTTGCACTGTTGGTGGGAATGTTAATTGATACAGCCACTATGGAGAACAGTATGGAGGTTCCTTAAAAAACTAAAAATAGAACTACCATACGACCCAGCAGTCCCACTACTGGGCATATACCCTGAGAAAACCGTAATTCAAAAAGAGTCATGTACCAAAATGTTCATTGCAGCTCTATTTACAGTAGCCAGGACATGGAAGCAACCTAAGTGTCCTTCAACAGATGAATGGATAAAGAAGATGTGGCACATATATACAATGGAATATTACTCAGCCATAAATAGAAATGAAATTGACTTATTTTTAGTGAGATGGATGGACCTAGAGTCTGTCATACAGAGTGAAGTCAGAAAGAGAATAATAAATACTGTATGCTAACACATATATATGGAATATAAAAAAAAAAACTGGTCATGAAGAACCTAGGGGAAGACAGGAATAAAGATGCAGACCTACTAGAGAATGGACTTGAGGATATGGGGGGGGAAAAGGGTAAGCTGGGACAAAGTGAGAGAGTGGCATGGACATATATGCACTACCAAACGTAAAATAGATAGCTAGTGGGAAGCAGCCACATAGCGCAGGGAGATCAGCTGGGTGCTTTGTGACCACCTAGAGGGGTGGGATAGGGAGGGTGGGAGGGAGGGAGACGCAAGAGGGAAGAGATATGGGAACACATGTATATGTATAACTGATTCACTTTGTTATAAAGCAGAAACTAACACACCACTGTAAAGCAATTATACTCCAATAAAGATGTTAAAAAAAAGAACAAAATGTGGAAAAACAAACACTTAACGAAAACTAACCCATTAACATATGTGTGTGTGGAATGGGGGGGGATAGATTCAAACATGAAACACTTATAAGAAGTCAGTGTTTCTTTACTGAAAGTCTTATTCGGGGTGCTAAATACTGTGAGCGTCAGAAATCTTCAATAAAGGTGATGATATGCAACCTTTTCAAAACCTATTTGGCCAGCAAACATTTTTCCCCATTGAAACATCCATTTTACCGAGTACATTGTAGGGATGCCAATACAGAGGATAAGATTATGGGATTTGGCATTGGAGAAACGTCATTTCACTTCATGCTACAGCACTTACTAGTTGCATTAACATGATCTGATCATGTAATACATCAGAGTTTCTGTTTTCTCATATGTGATGAAAGGATAATAATCCCAACCATGCACATTCATGAGGGTCTTATGAGTTGATAGATATAAATTGTCTATAGGATTGTGCTTCATTTTAGAATTTGCTCAACAAGTGCTATTTCCTTCCCCTCTCTCTATTATTTTCATATGCCCTTGCTTTGGCAAGTGTTTGTAAGTGCCAAGTCATTGAAAAATTTAGTCGATTAACTGAAAACAATCAGTCAAATATATAACAAGGTAATGGAGAAAGCTAACTCTTCAGATGATGGAATACTCAGTTGTGTGTAATGCTGTGGTATTGCATGCAACCCTTTCTCAGTTATTACCACTGGTTTGGGAGAGCTTTCAAAGGTTGAAACTCAATATCTGTGAGTTGTTTCTGTTCTATTATATACATTCATTTGTTTTATTTTTTAGATTCCACATATAAGTGATAACAGACTACTTGTCTTTCTCTGACTTATTTCACTCAGCAGTATACTCTCTAGGTCCAGCCACATTGTTGCTAATGGCAGAATTTCATTCTTTTTATCACTGAGTAACATTCTATTGTATATATATACCACATCTTTATCCATTCATCTGTGGATGGACACTTAGGTTGCTTCCATATCTTGGCTACTGTAAACAGTGCTGCTATGCACATTGGGGTGCATGTATCTTTTCGAATTAGCAGACTCACAGATATAGAGAACAAACTAGTGGTTACCAGTGGGGAGAGGGAAGGAGGCAGGGGCAAGATAGAGGTATGGGATTAAGAGGTACAAACTACTATGTATAAAATAAGTAAGCAGTAAGGATATATTGTACAGCACAGGGAAATAGAGCCATTATTTTGTAAAACTTCAAATGAAATATAATCTGCAAAAATAGTGGATCACTACGCTGTACACCTGAAACTAATATAGTATAGTAAGACAACTGTACTTCAATTAAAAAAAGGTTGAAACTCAGAAGAGTGGCATGTAACTCAGTGAAAAAGTTGACTTTTATTTCTACTCTGCCAATGTTTATGGGTATATTAGGGAGTGTCTCCTCTGATTTATGCAAAATAAGTTTTGAGCTGCTATATTATATCCTGGAAGCAGACACCAACCATTTACTGTTTACAAGAAAGTATTACTTCAAAGAAAGTCAGAGCTAGACCAGTTTGGGGTTTGCGTTAAGTAAGTAGTTTAGGTCAAGTGTTAGAAGCAAAGAAATCATATCCGATCTAAGTAGGACCCTCCGTTTAGGAGAAAGTTTAGGTTTGTAAAGAGTTTTTCCTCCAGCCAACTTTTCTGTCCAAAAGATTCAGCAGTACTTTCTTTCATCAAACAGTGAAAGGCCAATATTGTAGTAAAGAATCTTGAAGCCTTTTGTCCCTCCATCCTGAGTGAGTGAAAGATCTAGCAATTTTAAAGCTGAAGCTCAGGACAGGCCGTATTTAGGGGACACTTTTGGGTTGCAATGCCTGGGGTTTAGGATATAAGTTGATGTTTCTCAAGATATGGTCCCTGGACCAGCAGCATCAGCCACACCCCTTGGACTTGTTAGAAATGCATATTCTTGTGACTTTCTCCAGACCTATTACATCAGGAAATCTGGAGCTGGGGATGATAAGCAGAATTTTGTGTTTTAACAGGCCTTCTGATTCTGGGCACATGGTTTAGGTATAAACTCAAATCCTAGGATCTTACCAAGCTCTAGCACTGCCAAGAAAGCATAAGACAGCCAGGGTGGTCCAATGGAAAAGAAGGCTCTAGAAGGCTCTACATGCTGAAATTCGAGAAGCCACTGATTTAAATTTTGCACACATGTGTGTGTACAGAAGATGCTCCTAAAGAATAAGGTTCTTGGAGTGACATCAGCAAGATGGTGGAACAGGAGATCCCCATTCATTTCCTCCACAGCAACAACAATTCGGCAGCCATCCACAGACAAAAGTGTCTTTGGGGGAGCTTCAGGAACCAGGCAGAGGATTATAAAACACCAGTGGAGCCCAGAACTGAGCAGGGCCATTTTGAGAAGGCAGGCCCACACCAGGTAGCAGGCTCACCAGCCGTGGTCCCAGCTACAGATACAGAAGCAGCCCTGTCTCCCCCTGGACTTGGCTACAGCCGCGTTTGGCCTTGGTCCTGCTATCGGCACCATCCACCAGGGAACCTGGAAGGAGTCACAGCCGACTATGCCTCCAGTAACAGGCCTGCCAACTTTGATTTGACCATGGATATTGAAGCAGCCCTGCATCTCAGTTCCAGCCCCCTTCCAGCCATGGCTCAAGAGCAGTCCTATCAGCCCAAGGACCCACCAGGAGAAACATTATCCGTGCACCCAGAAGCGGGCCTGCCAAACTTGGTCCAACTGAAGATCTTGAAGTATCCCTGTAACTCAGCTCCAGCCCCTCCCAGCTGTGGTCTGGGAAATGGCTTGCCCACACAGGGACTCAGTATCCTTGTCCTTGGAGGCGGGCCCACAACCTCAATCCAACTGAGGATCCTGAAATGGCACTGTAACTCGGCTACAGTCCCTCTCAGCTGTAGTCCAGGAGCAGCCTTAATCACCCAGGGACCTACCCAGTGTCCCAGCAGGAGCTCTACCAAGGGACCTGGAAGGAGTCAAACACATCTGCATACTTGGTAACAGGCCTGTCATGTGCAGACCCAACTGCAGACCCTGAAGTGCCTCTGTCCCAGTGCCAGCTCTACTGACCAACATCCTGGAGGTAGTCCTATTCACCCAGGGACCAGACAGGGTCCATAGCCACCCAAGCCCCTGGTAACAAGCCTGACAAATACAGACCCCATTGTATATCCGGCAGTATCCACATTACCCAGCCCAGACCCTGCTCGACTGTGATCCCGTAGGCTATCCCATCAGTCCAGGAACCTGGCATGAGAAGGTCTCTACCTGCTGAAACCAGTACGTAAAGACTGAGAAAGGTGTTTACCCATCAAATGCTCAGACCCCAATGCAAGGCTACACAGATCACAAACAGGCAAACATGATACCACCAAAGGAAACTAATAAAGCCCCAGCAACCAACCTAAAAATGTAGAGATCTATGAAATGCCTGACAAAGAATTCAAAATAATCATCTCAAAGGAGCGCAACGAGATGCAAGAGGACACATTTTTCTGCCACAGAAAAGAAGGAAATCCTGTCATTTGCAACTTGTATGAACAGGGAGAATATCACGCTAAGTGAAATAAGCCGAACTCAGGAAAACAAATTTGCATGATCTCACTTATTTGTGGAATCTACAACAGTCAAACTCACAGAAGCAAAGTACAATGGTGATCACCAGGGGCTAGGTGGTGGGGGAAATGGGGAAATGGTGGTCACAGAATATAAACTTTCAGTTATAAGATTAGTAAGTTCTGGGGATCTAATGTACAGCACGGTGTCTAAAGTTAATAATACTGTATTATATATTTAAATTTGCTAAATTAGTAGATATTAAGTGTTCTCACCACAGGCTAAAAAATGGTAATGATGAGAAGTAATGGATGTGTTAATTACCTTGACTGTGATAAGCATTTCACAATGTATACGTATATCATATCATCACTTTGTACACCTTAAGTATATTCAAGTTTCATTTGCCAACTATTCCCCAACAAAACTGGAGAAAAAGGTTCCTGCACAAATAACTCTCTATTCATAGTAGGGCTGACATATCTGTGTAACCAGTTATAGTGCAGGGCAGAGTTGAACAAATTCTAAAATGTCATTGTATACAGAGGGCTAGGGAATTCTCCTTAAAGGAAGTAGTATTAGAGCTAATACTCTAGTATGACTTTCTGTGATGATGGAAAAGTTGTATGTCTGTGCTGTCCAATATGGCAGCCACATCCTGATGTGGCCGTTGAGAACCTGAAATGGAGCTGGTGAGATAGAGGAACATTTTTTTTAATTTAAATAGCCATATGTTTCTAGTGGCTACCATATTGGAGAGCCCAGTTTTAGGAATTATAACAATGATATCTCCTCTATATGTCCTCCTCCCCAATACAAAGACAACCTCAAGACTTTTCTAATCACTAATCACACAGCTGCATTTCTGAAGGACATTCCTGGGCTCCTTGCTTTTAACCTGCAACTCTTAGAGAAAATTATTTATGTGGGTAAAACGCCCTTGAATTTTTTCAAGTTCCAGAATGCCTTGATATGGCACTGTCTTGGAAACAATACATTTTTGGAGCCAGCCTGGGCTGGGAAATTCAGGATGACAGCATGATTTAAATACCATTATGTTGGTAGCCCCTCAGGTCAGAAGGCCAGGTTATTTCTTAGTTTTTGTATTAATGAGCAGGACTGTCCTTTAACAGATATTCCTTTTTAAACCATCCCTTTTGTGTTCCTCTGTACATATAATCCCAAAGGCTAAGTAAAGGAGATAATTGAGTTAGAACCTGTCTTTTGACTGTCTCATTGAACTTTACAAGATTCCTTTTCAGGATTTGTGGGGATTGGGGGAAACTGATTGGGGATGGGGCCAGAGAGCTGCATTGTTGCCTGTCTCTACAGCAAGACAGGTATGGCTTGTACAGGTAGATCCTCCCCTTAGTGGAGAAAAAATGCAGTGAGCACTGGCCCCTCTCATCCCTGTAAGTGAAAGCAGTGGCTTCAAAGCCAGTTATGAATAGATGGTGCCTGAACACACTGAAATCTCAGAGATTCAACAACTGGATGATTCTAGCCCCACCCTTTCACAAAGCTGGATGAGCTATGTTAATAAATAGAAGTTAGAAATTATATGTTCTCAATGATGTTAATATTTAAAGTACATTGTCCAAAGTTCTTTCTCAGAAACTTTGTTTAAAAAGTGAGACAATCAAGGTTAGAGTGGTGAAAATGCCATGGCAGATTTAGAGCTCAAACATTTGTGTGTCTGACTTCAAGTCAACTGCATATAACTATATACTGCAATTGTATACATTGATCCTTGAAGGCAGAACCCCATTGGATTTAGTTCCTAAATCTCCATAAAGGCAATTTGTGTGACTGTGCCCTAACATAATATCTGCTGTTTAGAAACATATTTCCAACCCCCTTTTTCTTTCTCTCTATCTATGTATTTCATCTTCCCCTCGTACACTCCTAGAGCTGCATGATACCAGGATAAACCATTCTCTCTCATCCCGTCCCCCAAACAGAGAACATATTTTTGTGCAAGTAACTATGGTTCACATGGACATGAAAGGCAGTCTTGGAAGAGTAAGTTATCACCAGTACATGAAGCCAAGCAGGATGATCCTTGGCAGTGGGAGTATGGAGGGAACATTCTAGGCAATTGGCCCTAGTTTATCGGTAATAGCACTTAAGCAAGATTTCTTTACACATTTCTAAGTTCTAACACACTCCACATTAACCTTCAGTTTATGTTATAAATGTACTCATCCTTTGTAATCCATTAGCAGTTAGCCAACCGATATTTATGAAACACTTACTAAGCAATAGTTACCCTGTTAGGTGCTATTGCATTTCATAAATCTAAAAAATGAATGTGATTTTAGTACCAAAGGGATGAAAGAAAAGAAACAGTGTAGGATTAATATATGTTACCTTTGATGCAGGAGTGTTTCTGGCTGGGGGGAGACTGAATTGGGACCAATTCTAAGTTCTTCTGCTATGAGGGCTGGTGGGAAAGAGATGGAACTAAGACCTTCTATGGGTTGGAAACTGGCAAGCACTTTAGAAATATTGTGTCCTGTAAGCTTCCAACAGCCTTATGAGGTAAATACCATTATGCTCTTCGTTTTACAGATGAAGAAACTTAGGCTCAGAAAAATGGTCACTTGTCCAGGATCACAGAGCTAGTGAAGGGATGAAACTGATGGCAATGCATGTGCTTTCAACCACTATGCTCCACTGTCTACTTAGGTGCTCCTGTAATCTCTTCTCCTTTCGAAATACTCTGCCTCTGAAAATTTAGAGGAGTTGTGCTCAGAACTGGTAGGAATGCTTCTGACCTGACAAGGACTGGGGATACTTTTTTCCAGATTTGAGCAATAATAAAACACATTCTTCATAGCAAAGAGAGGACCTATTCAGGTTGGTTTGAACACAAGTCCACAGATGAGGCTTTGGGAGACGGCTGAGCACTCTTGACATAAGGATAACGACCATTATCATTTAAAGAATTCTTACTATATTTCAGAGCCGTTTCATATATTTTCTTTTGAAATCCTCAAATGAACCTGTGAAATATGGATTATCTGTGGACCCATTTTACAGATGAGAACAAAGGCACAGGGAAAAAGAGACTAACTGCTAAGTAATTCCACATTGACTGGAGAAAACACAGCCTCTTCAATAAGTGGTGCTGGGAAAACTGGACAGCTACATGTAAAAGAATGAAATTAGAATACTCCCTAACACCGTACACAAAAATAAACTCAAAATGGATTAAAGACCTAAATGTAAGGCCAGACTCTATCAAACTCTTAGAGGAAAACATAGGCAGAAAACTCTATGACATAAATCACAGCAAGATCCCTTTTGACCCACCTCCTAGAGAAATTGAAATAAAAACAAAAATAAACAAATGGGACCAAATGAAACTTAAAAGATTTTGCACAGCAAAGGAAACCATAAACGAGATGAAAAGATAACCCTCAGAATAGGAGAAAATATTTGCAAATGAAGCAAGTGACAAAGGATTAATCTCCAAAAAATTACAAGCAGCCCATGCAGCTCAATATCTAAAAGACAAACAACCCAATCCAAAAATGGGAAGAAGACCTAAATAGACATTTCTCCAAAGAAAATATACAGATTGCCAATAAACCAATGAAAGAATGCTCAACATCACTAATCATTAGAGAAATGCAAATCAAATCTACAATGAGTTATCACCTCACACCCCTCAGAATGGCCATCATCAAAAAATCTACAAACAGTAAGTGCTGGAGAAGGTGTGGAGAAAAGGGAACCCTCTTGCACTGTTAGTGGGAATGTAAATTGATACAGCCACTATGGAGAACAGTATGGAGGTTCCTTAAAAAACTAAAAATAGAACTATCATATGACCCAGCAATCCCACTACTGGGCATATACCCTGAGAAAACCAAAATTCAAAAAGAATCATGTACCACAATGTTCACTGAAGCACTATTTACAATAGTCAGGACATGGAAGCAACCTAAGTGTCCACTGACAGATGAATGGATAAAGATGTGGCACATATATACAATGGAATATTACTCAGCCATAAGAAGAAGCACCACTGAGTTATTTGTAGTGTGGTGCATGGACCTAGAGACTGTCATACAGAGTGAAGTAAGTCAGAAAGAGAAAAATAAATACTGTGTGTTAACACATATATATGGAATCTAAAATAAAAACGTTCCCAAGAACCTTGGGGCAGGACAGGAATAAGACACAGACGTAGAGAATGCACCTGAGGACACGGGGAGGGGGAAGCATAAGCTGGGACAAAGTGACAGAGTGGCGTGAACTTATATATACTACCAAATGTAAAACAGATAGCTAGTGGGAAGCAGATGCATAGCACAGGGAAATCAGCTCGGTGCTTTGTAACCACCTAGAGGGGTGGGATAGGGAAGGTGGGAGGGAGACGCAAGAGGCAGGAGATATGGGGATATATGTATATGTGTAGCTGATTCACTTTGTTATAAAGCAGAAACTAACACACCATTGTAAAGCAATTATACTTCAATAATGATGTTAAAACAAAAAAATAAAATCCATATAGAAAAACAAAATAAAAAAAGAAGAAGAAAGAGGGCGAGTAGGATGACGACTAACCTTAATATTCAAACACATTATAAGCCTTTACTAATTTAAAGAGTATGGCCCTGATTCACTAATAGATAGATCAATAATGTAGAGTACAAAATCGAGCTAGGTATGAAAGTACATACAAGAGACTCTTTATGATACAATACCCTGTTTGTGGGTAAATGTCAATTATTCAATAAATGGTTTGGTATCTGGAAAAAAATTAAGTCAAATCTCTAACCTCACACTTTAAACAAAAATAAATAAATTTCACATGGAGCAAATATTTAAAAGTAAATAATCAAACCATAACAATTCTAGAAAAAGCTATGGAATGTTTTTTTTTCTTTTTTTTCCCAATAATTGCTGGATAGAAAAGGCTTAAAAGAGTAACACAATACCTGAAGTCATCAAAGAAAAATCTTTTTACAAGACCGTATTTTTAAAATTCCATGAAAAGTAACACCGTAAAACTCAAAAGAAATTTTAAAATAGTAAAAACATATAGTTTTAAAGATTTGTAACTCACATTATAAAATGCTCATCTCCTTACTGTATGCAAAGTCCATGTAAATAAATGAAAGAAAGCTTAGAAACTCAGTAGAAAATTAGGCAAAGGATCCTAACAGGCAAGATAGAATGAAAAAAAAAATAAGGAATGGAATTGAATGATTTTAAGGTGTTCTCAGAGCCTGCTTTGCAATCTTTTCTAGATATACTGCTGATGCCCCATACCACGTGGATAGGTACATCCTAGCATAGATCTTTGTTTTGTGCTTCTACTTGAAATTGAGTCTAAATCCAAGTATTGGCCAAACCCTAGAACTGTGCTGTCCAATAGGGCAACCACTAACCACATGTAACTATTTAAATTTAGATTAAATTTGTAATTCAGTTCTTTGTCACACTTTGCTTCATTTCAAGAATTTAGCTAGGGGCTTCTGCATTGGATAACGCAGATACAGAACATTGCTATTATCACAGAAAATTCTGTGGAGCAGCTCTGATGTACAGCTCAGACTGAAGCATCTTTTTTTCCTAAACCTAAATTTATGTCAGATTCGCCAGAGAACCTTATTAAAATATTACCAACTTCCATCTCGTATGTAAACGGCACGCCACTGCTTATCACTAGTATCAAGGTTGGGCAAACTCTGGCCCTTGGGTCAAATCTAGCCCACTGCCTTTTTTGTCAATAAGATTCTATTGGAACACAGCCATGACCATTCATTTACATATTATTTATTGCTGCTTTTGCTTACAAAGGCAAAATTGAGAAAGAAATTAGTATTTGCAACAGAGAAAGTATGGCCAGCCAAGCCATATTTCCTATCTGGCAAAAAATGTTTGCTAACCCCTGACTTACAGGAAAAAGTCTAAGCTATGGCCTGGCCTACATGGGAGGTACCTAAGGCCTTCCAAACTCTGGCCTTTGCTTATCTCTCCAGCATCATCTTTCCATGTCATGAGCCAGTAATAACTGACCTGTTTTGGTTTCCCGAGCATGGCATCCTAGTTCCTTGTACTGTGCCTCATCTATACCATGCCTTTTTCCCAGGATGTCTCCCCTGATTCTCTATTTCTTTTGCCTCCTTTCTATCACATCTCAACTTGGCTCTCACTTCCTTTGTGAAGCTTTCCTAACCCCAGTTCTAGGTGAGCAGTACGTCCTATATACTGTCCAACACCCTGACTTTCCTTCCTTCCTACACCACAATGTGCGATCATAAATTGGAGGGAAAAAAGGAAAACCACACTCTTCAATCTCCTTATTCTCTGCCAGAGGCTTACCAACATTTTAACGGCCCATATCAGTCGTTAAGGACAAAGGAAACAGGTTCCTCACCAGAACAGATTCAGAATCTAATTTTTTGAAGCATCCCTGCTTTTCTACATGTATGAGCAAATGTACTTTGCCTATCACTCCCATACATACTTTGGTCATTTCTTTACCATAATATTGCAACTGCCTGTTTACATGTCTATTTCCCTCAATAGACTGGGAGTTCCCAAAGGAAGGAGGCCTGGCATTCATCTCTGTGACTCCAATACCCAGGACAAGCCCAGCACTGAGTCAATGCTCAGAGAACACCAGTGAAATAAATCTCTCTCACCCACAAGAATTCATCTTGTGGAACGAGAAATCAAAGGGAATAGGCAGAGGGGCATGTTGTTGATCAGTTTTCCCATCTCCTGTGAAGCTAAAATCAAAATTCTGGTGTCCTCAAGGCAGTAAAAAAAATCTCTTGCAACTAGCATATTACTGATTTTCTTTTATCATGGTTGCTTTATCTAGTTTAATATATTTTAATTATTTGTTGTAAAATTCACATTTTGAGGTCACTTTATTATAGCAAACACAAGTTTAAAACTCTAATATACAGGAGAGACAGCGTGTTTATATCTCTAATATGTCACGAATGGAATAAAAATAACTAATGTGATTCCAGATTACCTTTGGAGCTGAATTTGGATCAGACACAGCTGGTAAATGGGTTTTCGTATGAAGCTCATTTATTAGGGATTTCCATGTACTATCTATCTCTGTATTTTTATAGGATTTTCAAGGCTTAATTTTGTTCTAAGTATTCAGGACACCAAAGCAGAATAAACTGATAGCCATCTCTTGTGTGCAGGCAGGAGGAAGATTGTTTGAGGAACCTCTGTCCAATTGGATTGACTGGTGGCTAGTAGGGGAACTTTTCAGGTTACCAATCCTGGAATCCTTCAGACATAAAAATCCACATTGGTCTCAAAGCTTTCACAGTGTTCCCTTCAAGACATGTTTTTCACATAAATTGTAGAACTATGAATCCAGCTTAAATCTATACTACTGACTCCATATTATTGAATTCAACAATCTGGAATCAACTTTGGCTGTTCAATGTTGCCATATCTACCTATGTAATTGAGAGCACATCTTCATCCAAAGAAAAAGACTCCCCTCCCCCAAGGAATTTGAACTAAGATTCTTTGTGCTAGAATAGCATGGCCTTGAGACCCTGCTTTCACACACAAGAGCAAAGTTGCCACACTTTATTTCGTGGCTTTGATTTTTAATTCTCTTGAATTTCTTTCTTTCTTTGAGTCAGTCAAGGATATTTTAAATACACACGTCATATACAACATGAGCAAAGTGAAGTAGAAAGAATAGTAGCTTTTTGGCAACTTTGATCCATGCCCATGAGAAGAACTCAATACAATTTTTTTTAAAAACCCTACTTAGTAAATCACTCCTCCACTCTGTACTCAGGAAGGGTCTACTGCTCCTTCAATGCTTAGCTCAGACTGACTTAGCAGTTTTGTTGTGAAGACTTGCTCAGTTTCATTGCTCATCCTACACTCTGTACACATCATGTTCCCTTTTCCTTCATTTGTTGTTTAATTATATAACAGAGAAGAGGAAAAACTATATTTTTAAAGCTGACCAGCTGGTATCTTCTTAGGAGAGTATGGTTTTTATTTGGGAAAATAATTTGATGGTTACTGAATATGTAAAAGTAAACCCCCCGCCCCCCGCCTCAGCCACCTTAGGGCACTTTAGGAATGGGCTATGGCGAGACAAATTTAAAAAGCCAAAACATCCCATTTAATAAAATGGGAGGGATTGCTTTTGTTCTGGAACAATTTAAAAATGACAGGGTGAAAGTGCTAATAATCAAAAGGAGAAAGAGGGACAGAGAGGGTTTAGCAACATGACAGGAGGACAGGAATCCTGAGGAAGAGTCAACCAGTGTAAGGGTCCTTGTGATGAGAATGACCACGGGACTTAAAATCTAGAATTATACATTCCTATTTAAGTAAACTTCTTTGCTTTTTGTAACTTTGCCTCTGTTACCCATGAATCTTCTATATCCTATGCACACTTGCCTCTGAGAGAGAGGTGTTTTGGGTAAATTAAGGAAAAGATGATAAGTTCAGAGTTGCCAGATCAAATACAGGATGCTCACTTAAATTTGACTTGATGAAATTCAAATTTAACTGGATTTTTTTTAAAGTTGCTAAATCTTACAATTCTAATCAGGTTACATGTCTAGATCAATATAGAATGGATAGAAGGGAATAGCCACAAGAAACAAGATACAGGTAAGACAAAGAATTCAATCTACGTAAGCCCTCTGAGGTATCAGGGGTGGGATGGAGCCTTTGTTTTCCTCCATAAGTGAGTGCAACATTTTTAAATATTCAAGGGAAAGGTAACTGCACAGGGCCAGAGAACCTGGGGACCCCTAGTCGGCAGAAATCCCAGTTAAAATTCACTCAGTTTTGCATATGTTATTACCTTACAGGCATATTTCTCACACTAGAGGGAATTCCCAGAGGATTGAGTTCCCCACAGCTGTGAGGGAAATTGTATGTGGTTGTAACATCAACAGCATTTAGAGTAATTCAGGCAACTCCAATTTCCCCTATACTTCTTATTCTGAACAAAGCCAGAGTCCGGCAGCCGGAACAGAAATATCCCTGGTCCTCCAATGAACGTGAGCCTGTGGAAATGAGAGATTCAATACTGTTTCTGAAAAGGACTCCAGTAGCTGACAACAGTGGTGTGCCTGCCACGAATTCCTGAGCACGATGACATACCACTCATAGGGTATCAAGAGTAGTTTTCTTCATTTTATTTATACAATCATTTATAAATGGATGTGCAGATGTGTATTACTTGTTTCAACACCTGGCTGTAGATTCATTTTTTTTCTCCTAAGGTTGCTTTTACTTATTTTCTCTCCAAACCTTCTGTTATCCTGTTTACTCCCTTTGCCCTGTTCCAAGTGGAGAGGTTACTTCAATATTGTAGCTCAAAATTACATAGTTTATCAACCAAAAAGCCTTATTACTATCCTTCCTTGTATCTATCATGTGTATAATTTTGCTGAAGCCAGGATTTGACTTAATATATTGCAAAGCTTATGTAAAGGGACACATTGCTTAGCTAGTAAGTCAGTCTAGCCATCTGCCCAGTATACCCTTCTTGATTTAGCTGTTTTCCTCATGTCAGAGAGTACATAGTTTTGTGGTGGAATGACAATGGTATTTAAGAATTGGTACAAGTCCTAGGATGCTTTATGTGTGAATGAAAATATTTAGTGTGCAATATGATGATTAGGACAGACAGATGTTCTCATTCCTGTGAATGAGAGAGGGACACCAAACTCAGGCTGGACCAGGTAGTGTCAAGAAACTTCCCCAGAGGAGAGGATGCTTGTGCCAAATCATGAAGCTACCTTTAGGAAGGGTAGCAAGAGAAGGAGGGGAGGGGGAGTGGAGGGGCAAGGGACAGGAGGAGGAGGGGGAAAGGGAGGGGGAGGAGAAGAAGGGGAAGAAGAGGGGAGAGACTTTCAGGTAGACTGAACAGCATAAACAGAGGAGCAGAACGAAAGAACGTGGCTTATTTTGAGAACTGCTAACTGGTATGACTGTAGTTGAGAATGTGAAGGGTAAGATGAGTGAAGGCATGGCAGACGTGGATAATAACTATATAGAGGTAGTACCGATGGAAGAAGTAAGGGATAGAAAAAATTGACAAAGTATGAACATCTGCACCAAGAAATCAGAGCCCAACTTTCTTTTCCTTCAATTGCTCTATATACAGGTACCTATTGGGACACAGTGGAGACAGAAACAATGAGGCTATTCCAGGCCTAAAGGGGGTCAAAAATATTTATCCTTTCCCTCTCAGCAGCAGGCTCAGTTTAGTCTTGAAAGATCTGAACGTTCGTAACAGTTCTTTAGAGTTCTATGCTTTTGACTGACCGTATCAAAGTTATATATGACACATTCAAATGAAAACTATCTATGTTGAATCTACAGTGAGGACTCCTCCCCGTCATAGCCCTGCTGGTATCATAGGTGACCAGCAATGGCTGGCATGTATCGGAGGTCATGGCACTGAAAAATATCAAGTAGATGTCTCTTGTCTCTTACATATTCCAAGCACAAATGATCTTATCTATGACCTAGTAATAAGTACTTAAAGATTCAATTAAATTAATGATATCAAATGTAAAAGCTTCTTTGAACTATTTCAACTTGTGTTAATTTGAAAGCGCCTGATGTATGATGTTGATTAAGAGGATATCAACTTAATAAGTCTTGCCACATACAAAGTTCGCTATTGCATGAAAATCTTTGAGCCACAACATATCAGAGACTAATTATGAAAACTGACTTTTCAATTTGCTTCTCACTATAATTATCCAACTATCGTACATTATTTGCTTGGAGTAATTTCTATGTAAAATGGTCTTTTTATTATCACCGGAAAAAGAGTCAGGGAATTGTGACCAGTTAAAGGGTCTGTGTCTTTTTTAGATTTACTTCAGTATAGAGATCTCTGGGTGAAAAGAGGGAAAGTTACACAGATAATAGACTCAAAAAAGGTTTCTAAATAACTTATTAATAGAAATTATCATATATAATGAGGTACACGTTTCTAAGTCAAGTCATTCAGTACAGATGATGTAACAAAAAGCCTGCAATCAAAACAATGTAGGGATGAAAGGAGCTATTGCAATTACCCCACCCCAAATCCCAATTGACGCAGCATCCACAAACACCAGATCCATACAATTGTCCTGAAAGGTAGATATGATTTTCCCCGTTTTACACACAATAGAGTTGACTGTCAAAGAGTTTATATAATTTACTCAATATTTTACTGAGAAGTTACAGATTCAGGCTTTGAATCTAAATCTGTCTGATTCAGACACCCATGTTCCTTCCATTTCATCTAATTGCTGGCCACCTCCATATCCACTTCTTCTACCATTGGTCCAGGCCTTAGGATGAAATGAGGCATTTGGTCAAATGCCCTGTGAATTAGCATTTTCCTCTTTAACAAACCCATAATGTTATTAAAAAGAAAGCACAGCTAGTTTGGATGAATTGTTCTTAGTTAGCCCAGACTTATTTTTCGTGAACATCACTTTCTCCAAGTGCTTTCTAAATATATTATTATTGTTATTATTATATAAAAGTACATAGCACTTTCTATATACAAGGCACTATTTTAAGCATTTTATATTAATTCATTTAATCTTCACAACAACCCTATAAGACAGGTACTATTATTATCATCATTTTAGAGCAGGGGTTAGAACCCAGACAGCCAGCAGCATCCATGCTCTTAACTGCTATGGTAGATTAGCTACACTTACCCATATGTATGTTGAATAATTCATTCTGAAATCGTGCCACAGATTGTTCTCACACTTATTGATCTCTGTTTTCCATATTCCACCATTTTTCCCTTTTTAATAAAGGGAGAAGTAGGTGTTCATCCCCAGTCTCCTGGTTTTTCTGTAATATTCTACAGCTTCTCAAGGGTAAAATTGGATATTGTTTTTGACCTTGATAATTTATCTGCATATAGAGCCTTCAACTCCTATAAAGAGTTTAGATACTCAGAAATGTCTTACTTGCATATATACACTACCAAATGTAAAATAGATAGCTAGTGAGAAGCAGCCACACATTACAGGGAGATCAGCTGGGTGCTTTGTGTCCATCTAGAGGGGTGGGATAGGGATATTTATTTATTTATTTATTTTTAATTAAATTAAAAATAAATAAATAAATAAAGAAGTTAATTATGGCAATTAAGGTGCCTAGAGGACAGAGCTGGTACCAAGATGTAATTCTCCATAAAGGACTAATCACTAACTGTTTTATTTTTTTTTTTTTATTTTTATTTTTTTATAACAAATTTAATCAGTTATACATATACATATGTTTCCATAACCCCTCCCTTTTGCGTCTCCCTCCCACCCTCCCTATCCCACCCCTCCAGGCGGTCACAAAGTACCGAGCTGACCTCCCTGTGCTATGCGGCTGCTTCCCACTAGCTATCTACCTCACGTTTGGTAGTGTATATATGTCCATGCCGCTCTTTCACTTTGTCACAGCTTACCCTTCCCCCTCCCCATATCCTCAAGTCCATTCTCTAGTAGGTCTGTGTCTTTATTCCTGTCTTACCCCTATGTTCTTCATGACATTTTTTTTTCTTAAATTCCATATATATGTGTTAGCATACGGTATTTGTCTTTCTCTTTCTGACTTACTTCACTCTGTATGACAGACTCTAGGTCTATCCACCTCATTACAAATAGCTCAATTTCATTTCTTTTTATGGCTGAGTAATATTCCATTGTATATATGTGCCACATCTTCTTTATCCATTCATCCGATGATGGACACTTAGGTTGTTTCCATCTCCGGGCTATTGTAAATAGGGCTGCTATGAACATTTTGGTACATGTCTCTTTTTGAATTATGGATTTCTCAGGGTATATGCCCAGTAGTGGGATTGCTGGGTCATATGGTAGTTCTATTTGTAGTTTTTTAAGGAAACTCCATACCGTTCTCCATAGCGGCTGTACCAATTCACATTCCCACCAGCAGTGCAAGAGTGTTCCCTTTTTTCCACACCCTCTCCAGCATTTATTGTTTCTAGATTTTTTGATGATGGCCATTCTGACTGGTGTGAGGTGATATCTCATTGTAGTTTTGATTTGCATTTCTCTAATGAGTAAAGATGTTGAGCATCCTTTCATGTGTTTGTTGGCAGTCTGTATATCTTCTTTGGAGAAATGTCTATTTAGGTCTTCTGCCCATTTTTGGATTGGGTTGTTTGTTTTTTTGTTATTGAGCTGCATGAGCTGCTTGTAAATTTTGGAGATTAATCCTTTGTCAGTTGCTTCATTTGCAAATATTTTCTCCCATTCTGAGGGTTGTCTTTTGGTCTTGTTTATGGTTTCCTTTGCTGTGCAAAAGCTTTTAAGTTTCATTAGGTCCCATGTGTTTATTTTTGTCTTTATTTCCATTTCTCTAGGAGGTGGGTCTAAAAGGATCTTGCTGTGATTTATGTCATAGAGTGTTCTGCCTATGTGTTCCTCTAAGAGTTTGATAGTGTCTGGCCTTACATTTAGGTCTTTAATCCATTTTGAGCTTATTTTTGTGTATGGTGTTAGGGAGTGATCTAATCTCATACTTTTACATGTCCCTATCCAGTTTTCCCAGCACCACTTATTGAAGAGACTGTCCTTACTCCACTGTACATTCCTGCCTCCTTTATCAAAGATAAGGTGACCATATGTCCGTGGGTTTAACTCTGGGCTTTCTATCCTGTTCCATTGATCTATCTTTCTGTTTTTGTGCCAGTACCATACTGTCTTGATTACTGTAGCTTTGTAGTATAGTCTGAAGTCAGGGAGCCTGATTCCTCCAGCTCCATTTTTCGTTCTCAAGATTGCTTTGGCTATTCGGGGTCTTTTGTGTTTCCATACAAATTGTGAAATTTTTTGTTCTAGTTCTGTGAAAAATGCCAGTGGTAGTTTGATAGGGATTGCATTGAACCTGTAGATTGCTTTGGGTAGTAGAGTCATTTTCACAATGTTGATTCTTCCAATCCAAGAACATGGTACATCTCTCCATCTATTTGTATCATCTTTAATTTCTTTCATCAGTGTCTTATAATTTTCTGCATACAGGTCTTTTGTCTCCTTAGGTAGGTTTATTCCTAGATATTTTATTCTTTTTGTTGCAATGGTAAATGGGAGTGTTTCCTTGATTTCACTTTCAGATTTTTCATCATCAGTATATAGGAATGCCAGAGATTTCTGTGCATTAATTTTGTATCCTGCAACTTTACCAAATTCATTGATTAACTCTAGTAGTTTTCTGGTAGCATCTTTAGGATTCTCTATGTATAGTATCATGTCATCTGCAAACAGTGACAGCTTTACTTCTTCTTTTCCGATTTGGATTCCTTTTATTTCCTTTCCTTCTCTGATTGCTGTGGCTAAAACTTCCAAAACTAGGTTGAATAAGAGTGGTGAAAGTGGGCAACCTTGTCTAGTTCCTGATCTTAGTGGAAATGGTTTCAGTTTTTCACCATTGAGGACGATGCTGGCTGTGGGTTTGTCATATATGGCCTTTATTATGTTGAGGAAAGTTCCCTCTATGCCTACTTTCTGCAGGGTTTTTATCATAAATGGGTGTTGAATTTTGTCGAAAGCTTTCTCTGCATCTATTGAGATGATCATATGGTTTTTCTCCTTCAATTTGTTAATATGGTGTATCACGTTGATTGATTTGCGTATATTGAAGAATCCTTGCATTCCTGGAATAAACCCCACTTGATCATGGTGTATGATCCTTTTAATGTGCTGTTGGATTCTGTTTGCTAGTATTTTGTTGAGGATTTTTGCATCTATGTTCATCAGTGATATTGGCCTGTAGTTTTCTTTCTTTGTGACATCCTTGCCTGGTTTTGGTATCAAGGTGATGGTGGCCTCGTAGAATGAGTTTGGGAGTGTTCCTCCCTCTGCTATATTTTGGAAGAGTTTCAGAAGGATAGGTGTTAGCTCTTCTCTAAATGCTTGATAGAATTCGCCTGTGAAGCCATCTGGTCCTGGGCTTTTGTTTGTTGGAAGATTTTTTATCACAGTTTCAATTTCAGTGCTTGTGATTGGTCTGTTCATATTTTCTATTTCTTCCTGATTCAGTCTTGGCAGGTTGTGCATTTCTAAGAATTTGTCCATTTCTTCCAGGTTGTCCATTTTATTGGCATAGAGTTGCTTATAGTAATCTCTCATGATCTTTTGTATTTCTGTAGTGTCAGTTGTTACTTCTCCTTTTTCATTTCTAATTCTATTGATTTGAGTCTTCTCCCTTTTTTTCTTGATGAGTCTGGCTAATGGTTTATCAATTTTGTTTATCTTCTCAAAGAACCAGCTTTTAGTTTTATTGATCTTTGCTATCGTTTCCTTCATTTCTTTTTCATTTATTTCTGATCTGATTTTTATGATTTCTTTCCTTCTGCTAACTTTGGGATGTTTTTGTTCTTCTTTCTCTAATTGCTTTAGGTGCAAGGTTAGGTTGTTTATTCGAGATGTTTCCTGTTTCTTAAGGTGGGATTGTATTGCTATAAACTTCCCTCTTAGAACTGCTTTTGCTGCATCCCATAGGTTTTGGGTCGTCGTGTCTCCATTGTCATTTGTTTCTAGGTATTTTTTAATTTCCTCTTTGATTTCTTCAGTGATCACTTCGTTATTAAGTAGTGTATTGTTTAGCCTCCATGTGTTTGTATTTTTTACAGCTCTTTTCCTGTAATTGATATCTAGTCTCATAACATTGTGGTCGGAAAAGATACTTGATACAATTTCAATTTTCTTAAATTTACCAAGGCTTGATTTGTGACCCAAGATATGATCTATCCTGGAGAATGTTCCATGAGCACTTGAGAAAAATGTGTATTCTGTTGTTTTTGGATGGAATGTCCTATAAATATCAATTAAGTCCATCTTGTTTAATGTATCATTTAAAGCTTGTGTTTCCTTATTTATTTTCATTTTGGATGATCTGTCCATTGGTGAAAGTGGGGTGTTAAAGTCCCCTACTATGATTGTGTTACTGTCGATTTCTCCTTTTATGGCTGTTAGTATTTGCCTTATGTATTGAGGTGCTCCTATGTTTGGTGCATAAATATTTACAATTGTTATATCTTCTTCTGGGATCGATCCCTTGATCATTATGTAGTGTCCTTCTTTGTCTCTTCTAGTAGTCCTTATTTTAAAGTCTATTTTGTCTGATATGAGAATTGCTACTCCAGCTTTCTTTTGGTTTCCATTTGCATGGAATATCTTTTTCCATCCCCTTACTTTCAGTCTGTATGTGTCTCTAGGTCTGAAGTGGGTCTCTTGTAGACAGCATATAGATGGGTCTTGTTTTTGTATCCATTCAGCCACTCTGTGTCTTTTGGTGGGAGCATTTAGTCCATTTACATTTAAGGTAATTATCGATATGTATGTTCCTATTCCCATTTTCTTAATTGTTTTGGGTTCATTATTGTAGGTATATTCCTTCTGTTGTGTTTCTTGCCTAGAGAAGTTCCTTTAGCATTTGTTGTAAAGCTGGTTTGGTGGTGCTGAACTCTCTCAGCTTTTGCTTGTCTGTAAACGTTTTAATTTCTCCATCAAATCTGAATGAGATCCTTGCTGGGTAGAGTAATCTTGGTTGCAGGTTTTTCTCCTTCATCACTTAAATATGTCCTGCCACTCCCTTCTGGCTTGTAGAGTTTCTGCTGAGAGATCAGCTGTTATCCTGATGGGGATTCCCTTGTGTGTTATTTGTTGTTTTTGCCTTGCTGCTTTTAATATGATTTCTTTGTGTTTAATTTTTGACAGTTTGATTAATATGTGTCTTGGCGTATTTCTCCTTGGATTTATTCTGTATGGGACTCTCTGTGCCTCCTGGACTTGATTAACTATTTCCTTTCCCATATTAGGGAAGTTTTCAACTATAATCTCTTCAAATATTTTCTCAGTCCCTTTCTTTTTCTCTTCTTCTTCTGGAACCCCTATAATTCGAATGTTGGTGCGTTTAATGTTGTCCCAGAGGTCTCTGAGACTGTCCTCTGTTCTTTTCATTCTTTTTTCTTTATTTTGCTCTGCAGCAGTTATTTCCACTATTTTATCTTCCACCTCACTTATCCGTTCCTCTGCCTCAGTTATTCTGCTATTGATCCCATCTAGAGTATTTTTTATTTCATTTATTGTGTTTTTAATCGATGCTTGATTCATCTTTAGTTCTTCTAGGTCCTTGTTAACTGTTTCTTGCATTTTGTCTATTCTATTTCCAAGATTTTGGATCTGGGAAATAGAATCTTGGATCATCTTTACCATCATTATTCTGAATTCTTTTTCAGGTAGAGTGCCTATTACCTCTTCATTTGTTAGGTCTGGTGGGTTTTTATCTTGCTCCTTCTCCTGCTGTGTGTTTTTCTGTCTTCTCATTTTGCTTATGTTACTGTGTTTGGGGTCTCCTTTTTGCAGGCTGCAGGTTCGTAGTTCCTGTTGTTTTTGGTGTCTGTCCCCAGTGGCTAAGGTTGGTTTAGTGGGTTGTGTAGGCTTCCTGGTGGAGGGGACTAGTGCCTGTGTTCTGGTGGATGAGGCTGGATCTTGTCTTTCTGGTGGGCAGGTCCACGTCTGGTGGTGTGTTTTGGGGTGTCTGTGGACTTTTTATGATTTTAGGCCACCTCTCTGCTAATGGGTGGCGTTGTGTTCCTGTCTTGCTAGTTGTTTGGCTCAGGGTGTCCAGCACTGTAGCCTGCTGGTCGTTGAGTGAAGCTGGGTGCTGGTGTTGAGATGGAGATCTCTGGAAGATTTTCGCCGTTTGATATTATGTGGAGCTGGGAGGTCTCTTGTGGACCAGTGTCCTGAAGTTGGCTCTCCCACCTCAGAGTCACAGCACTGACTCCGGGCTCCTCAATTTGGGATGATGTGTTGTCTATTCATGTATTCCACAGATGCAGGATACATCAAGTTGATTGTGGAGCTTTAATCCGCTGCTTCTGAGGCTGCTGGGAGAGGTTTCCCTTTCTCTTCTTTGTTCTCACAGCTCCTGGGTCTCAGCTTTGGATTTGGCCCCGCCTCTGCGTGTAGGTAGCCGGAGGGCGTCTGTTCTTCGCTCAGATAGGACAGGGTTAAAGGAGCAGCCTCTTCGGGGACTCTGGCTCACTCAGGCTGGGAGGGAGGGAGGGGCACGGAGTGCGGGGCGAGCCTGCAGCGGCAGAGGTCGGCGTGACGTTGCACCAGCCCGAGGCGCGCCGTGCGTTCTCCCAGGGAAGCCGCCCCTGGATCCCGGGACCCCGGCAGTGGCGGGCTGCACAGGCTCCCGGAAGGGCGGTGTGGGCAGTGACCTGCGCTCGCACACAGGCTTCTTGGCGGCGGCAGCAGCAGCCCCAGCGTCCCACGCCCGTCACTGGGCTCCGCGCTTTCAGTCGCGACTCGCGCCCGTCTATGGAGCCCCTTTAAGCAGCGCTCTTAATCCCCTCTCCTCGCGCACCAGGAAACCAAGAGGGAAGAAAAAGTCTCTTGCCTCTTCGGCAGCTCCAGAGTTTTCACGGACACCCTCCCGGCTAGCTGTGGCACATTAGCCCCCTTCAGGCTGAGTTCTCGCCGCCAGCCCCAGTCCTCTCCCTGCGCTCTGACCGAAGCCCGAGCCTCAGCTTCCAGCGTTGCGCGCCCCGGCGGGCGAGCAGACAAGCCTCTCGGGCTGGTGAGTGCCGCTCGGCACCGATCCTCTGTGTGCGGATCTCTCCGCTTTGCCCTACCCAGGTATGTGGGGAGTTTCTTGCCTTTTGGGAGGTCTGGGGTCTTCTGCCAGCGTTCAGTAGGTGTTCTGTAGGAGTTGTTCCACGTGTAGCTGTATTTCTGGTGTATCCGTGGGGAGGAAGGTGATCTCCGCGTCTTACTCTTCCGCCATCTTACCCGGAAGTCCCCACTAACTGTTTTAGATGGGCAAGAGTGAATTGTGTTCTTGAAATTAATGGGTAAAATTCGCACACAAAGGCCTCTGTTCCACCATCATCCTATGAAGGGAGCCTGAGAGCAATCATCCCAGGAGGGAAAGATAAACAGAGTGGAACCCCTGGTACGGAGTGCCCTTATCCGGCGGGGTGTGGCCTAGTGGGTGTGGCTTAGCGTGGCATCCTCTCACGAGACCCTTAGAGCAAACGTCATCTGTACCCAGCAGCACTCTGGGCTGAGCTCGTGCCCGCGGCAACGGCGCCTGGAGAGGAAGCTTGTTCACTGCACCACTGAGGTATAGGCCATGGGAGCACAAAGTAGTCGGATGCCATGGCACTGGTGGGGGCGTGCCCCCGAGGAGCCAGGTGCCAGTGGCGGGGAGGAGGAGGCTGAGGAGGCAGTAGTGGCAGAGAGAGAGGAAGGGAACGAGAGTGAAGAGGCCAGACCCGCCGACAGTCAGGGGAGCCGCAAGCGGAAGACAGGCCCAGGGGAGCCGCTCACAAAAGAGCCCCGCCGGAAACATGCTAAAGATCGTTCATGGTCCGTTTATGAGGCACTCTTCCTGAGAGGAGAAGAGAGCGACGTGCGGATCTGCACACTGGGGGAGGAGTGGAACTTGCATAGGGTCCACTTGTGCCAGTCAGGGTACTTTGCTAGCATGTTCAGTGGCGCTTGGCGGGAGACAAACATGGATACTATAGAGATGCAGATGCCTGACGAGAACATTGATCGCGAGGCACTGCACGAGGCTTTAGGCTACCTGTACCGAGGCTCCATTTTCATCCCACCCGGTCGAGTCGTCGCCATCCTGGCCACAGCCAGCATGCTGCAGCTGGACAAGGTGATTCAGCGGTGCGGGCAGGTCATGAAGGAGACTGTCAGTGCCCAGACCGTGTGCAGCTACTACTACTCTGCTGAAAGCTACGGACTCCAGAACATCAGGATCATGTGTCTTCAGTGGCTGCTGGACAACATGATGACCCAGTGTAGTGAGGGGCTATTGCAAGAAGTCAGCCTGGATCTCATGAGAGAGGTCGTTGCCTCTTCACAGCTCTTGGTGATGGGGGTGGAGATGGACGTGTACACCATGCTGAAAATGTGGATGTTCTTGCAGCTGCAGCCGACATGGAGGGGCCTGCGCAGGGCCCTATTGCCTGACACCAACTCATGGCTTGCCAGTTACAGGTGGGATTCGGAGGGCACCCCTTTCCTGGAGACCGAGCAGGGCAGAGCCTTCGTGCCAGTGTTCCAGCAGCTGCGGCTTGCCCACATAATCTGCGACCTGACGTCAGCACTTGTCATCCACCAGGATGTGCTGATCCCTACCTCTTGGTTGTGTCCACTGTACAAAGAGCATTGGCTTGGCCCCCTCTGCGTTGAGCAGACCAGAGAGCTCTGGCCCGTGGACGTCTACGTGTCTGACTCCCAGGGGAACAGCATGCGGTGCGGGGGCCAGCTCCACAGGGACAAGCAGTGCAGCTGGCGGTGGGAAGGCTTCAACTTCAGCTGGGACCTGGTGCTGTGCTACGCCAACCAGCGCATCATTTTCCGGTGCAGCGCACGGAAAAAGTACCACAGCTTTGGGGTCAGCCTACTCGGGCAGGGAAAGCTCGCGTTCCACCTGCGCCTGTTCTCCTTGGACAGGGATGGGAGAGCCGTTTTCAGGAAGAGCAAATACCAGATGCTTTCCCTGAGAGATGATCAAGAGCTAGAGGTAATGAACCTGGAAAACCAAGCCGTACTTTTCCCCATAATATATGTGGCCTGTAACTTCCTGTACCTCCACCAAGGGGGGCGTTTCCCAGGGCGTTTGCCCCTGCAAAAAAGCTCAGAGAACTGAGCAGCTCTTTCCTGGGGTCAGGGACGACCAGCTTGGTCCAGATGCCAGCTCCTTCTGTGGGACCAACCAGGCTTGCCCACCTCTGGTATCCAATTCTGTCAGAGGCTTTGTTGAACTGTAGCTCATAATCCTTGAGATTGTTTACATGAGCATATGAAGAGGACAAATTTTGAAGCCCCCCAAACTCCTCGAGAACTCATTTGGGCTGTTAATGTGGCAACCTGTCCTCCTGGTTTAGGATCCATCGACACCACCCCCCGCCCTGCCCATCATTTCTGTGAAGCCAAAGAGCTATTGACTTTAGAGAGAAACTGTGAGCCTACCTACTCTACTACTCTTAGTGAAACTCTCTTAATATATGTGTTTCCTTTAGTTTGATTAAATGAACGTTAAAGTAAAAAAACAATCACCTTGTCTCTGAGGCTTTTCTTGATTACCATTTTAATAATTATAGTCTCCAATCTGGTATTCCTCATTTCTCTTTTACAGTCTTATTTTTTCTCCATGGCATTTGCCACCATTTTACCAGCTAAATTATTTAATTATTTGTGTTTTTATTGAGCCCCCAGTTACAACCTCAGTGCCAAGAGGGCAGGAATTCTTCTTTGTTTTAGACACTAATATGTCCCCAGCACCTAGAACATTGCCTATCATAGAGTAATTGCTCAATAAAAATTTCTAAAATATGTGAGTAAATTCAGCAATAGCTGGTTGCCCTCCTTCATTTAATGTCATAAAATGTAATAAAATAATGCTTTATTTTTGTTATTTCCAAATAGCTAAGCTGTACTTCTTGGTCAGAATTCAGACTTGGATGGTGAAATTCCATTTTTATTACCTTTTGAACAAGTCAATAATTCAATTATCTGACCCTCTCTTAGCTGATAAATGCTTCAGTAGATATCTCCCATCATTAGTGTATTATATTTCACAGAATATTTTGACATCTGTGACCATAAAGAAATTTCCATTTTTGTATCCTCAAACACCAAAATCAGTCTTGCTTTATATTTTATTCTTATTGAAACTATCCCCACCAAGTTTCCCTATCATGTGTGTAGAATTCTAAATACAAATGAATACTTCCCTAACTTTCTCTCAGAAAACTTTTTTCACTCCAACCACAAGTTATATCAGCAAAAAATAGTGATACCTATCAAATCACATTTACCTTCTTATGATAAAAATATGTTTGTCTGAACTTTTATTACCTTGATTTTTTGGAATCATGTAAAACAACTAAATATTTTACTATGCAAGACATTTGCATATTTTATATACTTCTGGATTTAATGCTTTTGTAAGACTGAGTTAAACAAAGGAGGAAAATTGTCATAATTCCCAAAAGGTATCAAAGAATTATGGTATCATTATAGTATCAGGTATTCATCTGACTTGCTCTGACTCTCATTATAGTATCATTATACTTCGTTTCAGTGTTATAGTAGTACTGGATTCTCTCTCCTGATCCAGTTCCTATACTTCACTAAAGAGTAAAAGAGCAAGACTTATGGTTGAAAGTGGTTGATTGAGCTCACACTTTCACCTCCACCAAGTCCCACTGAAGCAACAAAACTCATAGAAGAAAAATTTATAGGGAGATGCAAGAGGGAGGAAATATGGGGATATATGTATATGTATAGCTGATTCACTTTGTTATACAGCAGAAACTAACACCCCATTGTAAAACAATTACACTCCAATAAAGATGTTAAAAAAAAAGCAAACATGTATTAAAAAATAAAATAAACCACGATAAATGTCACAAAAAAAGAAAGAAAGAAAACCCTTCCTCTCTCACACACCACTCTATCCCCAGCACCTAGAACATTGCCTGTCACATGGTAGTGGATCAGTGTATATTTGCTGAATAAATGAATATGTAAGAAAAAGAAATTTTTCCATAATAAAGCTAAACAATAGGGAGGAGGCTAACAATTCATACTTAGCATAATGTATGAAAAAAAGAAAGCATATATCAACAAAGAAAATAGAATGGAGCAAACTAAAAACGTCATATATTCTGGGAAAATTTTCTACAATTGGATTTTTTAAATTTTCAATAAAAATTCAGAAAAATACCAAGCTTAGAGTCAACAAGCATCAAAATCTGATTGGCCATGGGAGTTAAAATAGGAGAACTAAATTAAAATAACTTCATGGCCAACAATTCTAACATTTATTAGTAAGATTACTGCATGAGAAGAAAGGTTTGTAAAAATTAAATATAAGGAGGAAAGAATGGGCTAAGCAAAATAAAAAACATACAGTAAGACTACAGTAAGTAAAACAGTACAGAATCCCCATATCATCCAACTTTCTTATGTACTCAATTTCTTCTCTAAACATCCTTCAATCTCCTTCACTGAAATCTGGCTTTCCTCTCAGAACGTTATTTTTGCTCAGTCCTTTCATAATTCATGTATTGTTGATACTCTATAAACCATTAACTTAGAAAGTTAAGTTGCACCTTCCTTGTTGCCCTTTCTTACTTACAGATGGCTCCTTTAAAACCTCATTAAAAATACCCAAAGATTAGAATCGAAGCCAATTGACTGTATCTCCTTCTCCATGTCACATAAACCTGAGAGGTTTATGAACCTCTCAAGTATTTTCCCTAACTATTCAAAGACTTTTTCTCTCAATCGTAACTTCTGCCAAATTTTGGCTTTCTTTAATAACCATGAATACAAACTTCTAAGATTCAGGCTTCTAGGCTCTTTGACTGGGAATTCTAGTGCATCATAACTTGTACTCTTCACTCCTATATATTCTTTCAATTTTGTTGTTCTTCATGTCAATAATGTTCTCACCAATACTCTAAAGTGAAAGGTCACTCTTGCCCTTTAAATACATAGTAAAAAACAATCCCTGAAAGAACTAAATTATCTACTTTCTCTGTGACCTCACCCACAAAGCACAGTACTACTGAGCAAAGTCCAACAACATGGCAGATACATTCCACTATAAATCAAAAGCCCAGACAGTGAACGGGCTCACAACACTAATAGCAATCCTATTTCATTCTGTAAACTCAAGCTCCCTTTACCCACAACAGCTATAACAAAACTTTACTCAACAAGCATTCAATGTTGTACCTCCCCTCTGACTGCCAAGATATGATCTTGCTTGTAACTTACAGAGAGAAAGAACAGAAATACTTTGTCCTCTTTGCATATTTGCAGCCACACTCTCAATCTGAACATTGTATCGAATCCCTACACCATTTCTTAGGAAACTGACATTATTGACAAACCCCTCTCTCTTATCTGTATTAAACCATAAACTGTCTGCCAATTATTTCTTATCTCACTGTTGAGACAAGTTGAAAGCTGTAGAAACTGTGTAAGGGGTGATCACATTTATTTTTTTCTTAAATACAAAAAAGTACATGTGTGTTTGTCTCTGTGAGTGCATGTACACACATGTATATGTAAAGATACACTCCAAATGTTAACAGGAGACTTGAACTTTTTGCTCCATATTCTTTCATTTTCACTCTTTAAAAACTACCTCTTAATAACTTATCACTAGTACTTTTTAAAATATAAACTTGAAGAAGAAACAGAAGTCAGATGTATCCTCACATCTAGTGAATCAGAGTCTCCGGGGAGGGGATTGAGCAAGTGTTATTTTTAAAACTCAAGAGGTGATTCTGATGCACAGCAAGAACTGAGACTGTAGAAAACAGTCTGGAAGCACTTCACAACATTAAAGATAGAATTACCATATGATCCAGCAATTCTACCTTTGGGTATATACCCTAAAGAATTGAAAGCAGACACTCAAACAGATATTTGTACACCTGTGCTCATAACAGCATTATTCATAATAGCCAAAGGGTAGGAAAAACCCAAGTGTCCATTGATGGATGAACAGATAAACAAAATATGGTATAAGACACAATGAAATATTATTCAGCCTTAATAACAAATTTCTGACATCTGCTACAATGTGGATAAACCTTGAAGACATTACACTAAGTGAAATAAGCCAGACACAAAAGGACAAGTATTGTATGATTCCTCTTATATGAAGTACCTGGAGTAGTCAAATTTAGACACAGAAAGTAGAATGGTGGTTGCCAGTGTCTGTGAAGGGGCAAATGGGGAGTTGTTGTTAAATGGATACAGAGTTTCAGTTTGGGAAGTTTCCCAAATAATTTGACCTCATAAGCTGAGAATAACATGTCAGAGTAAAAATCCACAATCTGAAATTTTGAATACACATATACTATAAAAATCTGAGCACTTTATTCAATGATAACCTATGTCAAACATTCTTTACAACTTTGCTGGTTCAATTATGCATTGCCTAGGTGGTGAGTTGGTGACTTTAAGGTACAAGGACTAATCACTAATTAAGGTACAAGGACTAATTAACCTATTACTTGACTGTATCTCCCAAATCCTCCTAAGTCCCCAAAATGCCCTGAGTAATTTGTATTACGGCAAGATGTTTTTATTTAGCTTGCTGGGTAAATTTTACTCTGATGACTAAGCTCGAAGCATCTATTATATATTATCATCAATTGGTCTCTTAATATTGCTTTGGTGTGGAAGAAGTTATATAACTTAATAGACTAGACTTTCAGCATCTGAAAACATCCCAAATACAAATACTACACCACTTCTGAAATTTCAGGGTTTTACATTTTAACCTATGCCAGTAATAGTTAACCACTAATCTTAGCATACAGTCGATTAAAATCCTTCTTAGCATGTAAAACGCAGAGATTTTTTTTTTACAGTTTCCTATAATTCTGCTCTATTTGCTCAGAAACCAAATGCAAATCAACATTAACTAGAATGTTATATTTATAGTTCCTAAACATAAATTACAACTTCAGTTTGATTAAAACAGCAGTGCATGCAGTATTAAAAGCTTCTTCTCCCCATGGCATCCAGTGCCAATTTCCTTCTGTCCATAAAAATCACCCGATTTATTGTGGCATATATGAAATATTCAGTTTTCCTGATTTATCTTATGTTGTGTCTTCTGAGTGACACCTAAAAAGTAGAAAGGAAGTAGGGATGCAGATCTCTTGCTGTGCTCTAACTGTACCTACTGGGTAAAGGGTGAAGGTCTAGCACTGTTCATGCAGGGACGACAATTTCTTCTTGGACTCATCCTCAGCAGGTGGTGGGCCAGAAGCAAGCTAATGTTCTCAAACAGGTCATGTTGACTGACACCAAGGTCCATTAGAGACATATTCTCAAAGGTGGGGTGTATAAAAGGCAGTGTACTCGGTGTTGGGTACCTAACTAAAGTGAATTCTGGGCATCTGCCCTTACAACAGGCATGAAAAGAGCCATGGTGATGTCTTAGAATTTTCCTAGCCTGTGTAGAGGAGAAAGTCCAGATCTGAGATTATTAGGCTCAGTTTGGTTTAAACATACATCAGTATCATTGTCTTCTGTCATTATAGCTTTTCAGTGATTGGTATCAGCAGTAGTGGATGATTACATATTATATCTGAGTAGGCGCCCCATTTCCTTTGTGGGACAACCGTAACATTTCATAGAGGTTAATGGATTTGCAGCACAGTAGGATCAGAGCAATACTGTTGATCCTTAGTAACGACCCCAGTCTTATCTCTCACTTCTCCTCTACACATACCTTAGGTTCAGACCAATCTGACTTTTCCCTGAATATGCCCCCATGATGTCATACGATCACATCTTTGTTTATGGTAAATCTACCTAGAACCCATGATCATCCTCAATCCCCACCTATAATTGTCAGTAATATAATCGTTCTTCATACCTTCTATCAAATAGGATTCCAATCGTGCTTTGTACTTAATTCAACATTTTAAAATAGTTACCAGGTGCCTTGCTATGTGATGAAGATCCTCTTTCCTTTTTGTGCCCACATGTATCATGACTTGCCTCACATGACACACTTAATTTATGTAAAATCTTCGGGCATACTTTTCTAACCCTTATTTAACAATAACTACTCAGGGGCACAGACAAACTCATCACTCTAACTAGTGAGAATTTAAGGTAGGGTTTAGCACTAGAATATCTGTTCAATAAATGTTTATTGACTAGAATAAACTAGCACAGAAAGATGACTGTTAAAACCATAAGAGCATTTTCATTCAAAGTTATATCCACTCTGTACTGCCCACTTTTTAAAGGACACTTTGTGAGACTTCTAAAATACTGCACGGTAAAAGTGTATTTATAGCATCTCCTATTTGAAACAGAATGATGTGGGGAAAAGAATAAAGCTGAAAAAGTAAAAGTCCAACCTCAATTAAACTAGGAAGTGGCTACTCCTCAAACATAAAATATGAAGATTATCCAGTTCTACATGTAGGGATCTTGGAAGTCACCATTCTATCCTAACAGGTAAAAAGCTGAACAGACTGAAAAATCAATAACTCTTCTAAGATCCATAAGACAGGGGGAGGACATAGCACAAATCACTGCTCCCGAGATTGGGGAGAGACAGGTGAATACAGGGAGTCCTGGCTTAAAAGAGCAGAGACACATGTTTAGAAACCTTCAGAGGAACCAGAGCAGGGGCAGAAAATCCTAACTGTAACTGACAAATTGTTGGAGGCTCAGTGTGGAAACTCTGACAGTTAAAGAATCCAGGGGGGACCCTTGCATAAGGTGGTCCCCACAATTTTGTGAGGTTTACCTCCATGGACTTGGCCAGATTCCCACAATAAATGTCAGGAAAAAATTCTCTCCTGCTTCCATCAGGGGCAGAGGAAAAGGAACCATTTTGAAATATATCTTCCAAGGCCAGCCCTCAGGGGAAAATAGTTAACCAGAGCCTAACCTGCTAGGGTATTATAAGAGCCTAACTTACCTGGAGGGAAGGGAAATATTCAGCTCAAGCCCACTCTTGCTATCCCCTACAACCAAAGGATGGAGAAAAAGGCTGAGAAACATTTGAGAAGTCCACAGTCCAGAGGCAAATATCCAATATGGGGGAGAGAGGAGGAAAGTCACACTCATGCACTAATGATAAGAGTTTAAATTGACACTGCCTTTTTGGAAAGGGAGGGGGAGGGATAAATTAGGAGTTTGGGATTACATATACACACTATTATATATAAAATAGATAATTAACAAGGACCTACTGTATAGCACAGGGAACTATACTCAATATTTTGTAATAACCTACAAGGAAAACGATTCTGAAAAGATAGATATATATGTATGTATAACTGAGTCACTGTGCTGTACACCTGAAAGTAACACAACACTGTAAATCAATTATACTTCCAAAACATTATTTTTAAAAATTGACACTGCCTTTTTGAAGGGCAGTCAGGAAATATCCATGAACACAGAAAATGTTCACTCTCTTTAATCAAGCTGTTCCAAATTTAGTAAATCTTGTATACCTAAATTCAAAATTATGTATTTAGGTATGTTAAATACTAATTTTAATAGAAGAAAGGAAAAACCTAAATGTTTGCCAGTAGGTATATGGTTAAATAAGTATAAAGCATCTATACCATGGAATATTTTGCATCTGTTGAAAAAGACTGAACCAGATCTAAGTGGATGGAAATAAAAAGATATTCAAAATAAATTAAGATAATGATGTATACTGTAGAAACTGTGTATGGTATGATCACATTTATTTTCTTAAAAATACAAAAAAAGTGCATGTGTCTGTGAGTGTGTGTAGACATGTGAATGTAAAGATAGACTTCAAATGTTAATGGGAGACTTTTACTTTTTCCTCCATGTTTCTTTATTTTCACTCTTTACAAACTACCTCTTAATAACTCATCACTAGTACTTTTTAAAATATGAATTATAAAAAGAAACAGGAGTCAGATGTACCCTCACATCTAGTGAATCAGAATCTCCAGGAGCGGAGACTGAGGAAGTGTGTTTTTTAAAGCTCAAGAGGTGATTCTGATGCACAGCAAGAACTGAGACTGTAGAAAACAGTCTGGAAGCACTTCACAACATTAAAGATAGAATTACCATATGATCCAGCAATTCTACCTTTGGGTATATACCCCAAAGAACTGAAAGGCGACACTCACACAATTATTTGTACACCTGTGTTCATAACAGCATTATTCACAATAGCCAAAGGGTAGAAAAAACCCAGGTGACCACTGATGGATGAACAGATAAACAAAATATGGTATAAGACAAAATGAAATATTATTCAGCCTTAAAAACAACAAATTTCTGACATCTGCTACAATGTGGATAAACCTTGAAGACATTACACTAAGTGAAATAAGCCAGACACAAAAGGACAAGTATTGTATGATTCTTCCTATATGAAGTACCTGGAGTAGTCAAATTTAGATGCAGAAAGTAGAATGGTGGTTGCCAGTGTTTGTGAAGTGGCAAATAGGGAGTTGTTGTTAAATGGGTACTGAGTTTCAGTTTGGGAAGATGAAAATGTTCTGAAGATGGATAGTAGTAACAGTCGCACAACAGTGTGAATGTACTTAGTGTCACTGAAGTGTACACCTAAAATGGTTAAAATGATAAATTTAATGTTATATATTTATTTTTACCACATTAAACAATTTTAATGGAATTAGACCAACTCAAAAAAGAAAACAAGGACAGATAAATGTCTTTACAACCTCTAGTGGATAGGGAATTCTCTAAAAACAAGATAACTTGGTTCCTGAAAATTCTAATAAGCAATTCATCATTTAGAATAATGAGGTCCAGAGGTACAGACAGATTCAATAAGAAATTGAATATCTGTAGTGAGTGTCCTTTCTAAATCCAACAGTGGAAGGGGAGATACAGTCAAAAGAGAGACCACATGGGAATTCTTCCTTTATTTTTTGGCATTTTCTCCTGAAATCTGTAGAAAAGTCGTAGAGGCAATATAGCTTGGAGTACATAGTGGAAGGTGAAATCAGATTTGTAACTATTGACCAAGGTTAATTGAGCAGAAAAAAAATGAACAGGAAATCTCAAAATAAAAAACCAATGAGATACAGGGAAAGCGACATGACATTCACTCTAGTTGATTTGCTTATTTCAAAATGACAAATAACCAAAAAAAGGAGAAATATATTCCTGGGTGAAGAAAGACATTTATAGATAAGGTCCTCTGAGAACACATTACCTGATCAAAGACCATAAATAATATACAACAGAGGAAGGACTACTTCCCTTTGAAAAGCTTTCTCTTGACTCCACATACCACTTGATCCATTATATGGCTCACCTTTTGTTTACTGCAAATTTATAAAAGAAATTGTCTAGACTCACTGTCACCAGAATCTCTGCTCCTAACTTCTCTTGAACCTGAGCCAGTCAGGCCTGCCCCTATCACATCTCTGAAACTGCACTGATCAAGGTCACCAAGGAAGTTTTTGGTTCCAAATATAATAATAATTTCTCATATTATTTGACCTACAGAGCACTTGACACAGGTGACCACTCCCTCTTCACCGAAATTCATTTTCCACTTGGCCTTCAGGATACCACTTTTACCTAGCTGCAAACTGACAGTGTATTTGCTCTTTCCTCTTTTCCTGGACTTCTTTCCTGGACTTCTATTATATATGTACTCATTACATTGGTTAGCTCATCCTTAATACCATCTATACACTGACGACTCACAAATGTCTATCTCCAGTCCAAACCTCTCTTTGGAAATCTAGCTTTCTGTAACACATTTTTAACTTAACATCTTCACTCATATGGTTGATGGAAATACTAAACCTAACAAGTCCAAAACTGAGCTACTAAACTTTCATTTTAAATCTGTTCTTGTTTAAATATTCCCCATCTCAGTTGATGACAACTCCTTTCTTTCAGTTACTCAGACCAAATACCTGGGTATCCTCTTCTTGTTTCCCCTCTCTTTATGATTCTACATCCGATCAATATATAAATCCTATTAGCTCCACCTTCAAAATACAGTCTGTCCAGAAATAAACCACTTCTCACCATCTCCACCACAACACCCTGGTCTTTGTCATCATATTATCTTACTTGGATTACTTCACAGGCTCATTGCTTGTCGCCCTGGTTTTACCCTTGCCTTACTTCAGCCACTTTTCCATATAGCAGCCACAGTGATCCTGTGTCGTTAGAGAATAAACTCTTCTTTAAATACCCATGTATCCCATATTAAGATATGAACAAAAGCTTGAAAAAGTTCCCAAAGTAGAAAATGTGCAGATCAGCTTATTCAAGTACAGAGCTATAAAACTAGAAGGTTTTAATAAAAATAAAAGCAGACAAAATATACTGACATAGAAATACAAGCAACAAGAAGCATACAAATTCTTTGCTATATGGTTTTTATGTCCCATAGGAAACTGAAGATAAAATTGCAGAACATCTGGAAAATGCAGATAATGAAAAGAATATGTATCACAGGATTTGACCAAAGCCATGTCAGAAGAAGTTACATTGTTATACAAAATTAGACCATTAAGTATGAAAGAATAAAAATTAAATAAATTTAATAACTAAAAAAACATGAAGGGGCTTCCCTGGCGGCACAGTGGTTGAGAGTCCGCCTGCCGATGCAGGGGACATGGGTTCGTGCCCCGGTCTGGGAAGATCCCACATGCCGTGGAACGGCTGAGCCCGTGAGCCATGGCCGCTGAGCCTGCACGTGCGGAGCCTGTGCTCTGCAACGGGAGAGGCCACAACAGTGAGAGGCCCGCGTACCGCAAAAAAAAAAAAAAAAATTGTAAAAAAAAAACCCCATGAAGTTAACAAAAGTAAAGCAGAAATGATTAATAATGATAAATCAGATATTAATCATTTTGAACATTGAAAAATGGCAGAGCAACTAAATACTCCCAAGAATTTGTGAAAAATCAAGAAGATAAACAAATCATTAGCTAACATAATCAGCAAAGAATTGAGAAATCACAAATATAGCAAATTGCAAATTACATGGGGAAAATAATTTTAGATACAAATATTGTTTTAAGTAAAACATAATAACTGGCATAAATTTTATGCAAATAAACTTTTTAAAAATCTGGATTAAATGACTTTCTAGAAAAATATAAATTACCAAAATTGATTCATAGTGATAAATAAGACCTAAGCAATCTACTAACCACTATCCATGGAAGAAACTGCAAATATTTTATAAAGAGAAAATCTTCCTAATCATTTCTCACCCATATAATTTCTCAGATGAGTTTTGGAAAACAGAGAAAACACAGATAATTCCAAAGCTATTTAATCAGGTACAGAATACAGAAAATTAATTCAAACTTCCATGTTTTTAATAAAGTCAGCATTATACAGATAGCCAAATTTGACAAACTTAACACAATGAAAACTACAGAACAATCTTGTATGTTCTTGATGTCAAAAGCTTACATATTGGGTAGACCTTCCTGTAGCATATTGAGAGTAGTATCAACCACTTTATACCTCAGTCTCCTCACCTAAACAATGGGGAAATTAAAAACCTCCTAGAGGTTTTATGAGGGTCAAATGAGTCAATTCCATGTAAAGGGCTTGGAGAATAGCCCCTGGTTCATACTAAATGGATGGGTGGATGGACGATGGATGGAAGGACGGACAGAAAGATAAAGGTAGGAAGATAGAGATATACATTTATTTAGATTCATATTTAAGATTTATACTTAAAGTATTTACACACACACATACATCATACCATATTGGGTGTCCCCCTGTATTCCTATGTTTCGATCTCAAAGAGGTGTTACCATCAAAAGAACATAGATCTGCAGTCAAAAATTAATTTAATGAAAGTGAGTGTTTTATTTGTGTCTTTAACACTGTGCTAAGGACAGAGTTCCAAGAAATACTTCTTCAAATTGTCTTTCTTTCCTTCCTTTATTGATTTCCCTCATATTTGAAAACTATTTCCATGACTACATCCTCAGAAAACCCTGAAAAGTGAACAAAGCTCATCAGTCTTTAAATTTTTCCCTCCTTGTTACCACCTGCCCCTCAATTCTTTAGTGTTGGCTTAATCAATTGCATTTAAACCCCTTCCCTCCTCTTTTAGCCTCTCCAACCATGTTCTCTCTTCACATACTTAAAGTGCAAAAGCTAGAAACATCCCCTTGCCAGATCGATCCTCTCTCATAGGTCCAGGGAAAGTAACAATAGACTGTCTTAGAACCCGAATTTTCTTAATTCAGCAGAAGCAGCACAAATGCTGAGACACTCAAGCAATAGTAACTTTTATCTTGTTTCCACATGTACACACTTGTATGCATACATGCATACACACACACACACACAGAGTCCATACACACTGTAACAGAGTTAGGCATCATTCCATAGCAGTGTACACAAAATTACTGCCTTCTGTTCAAAGGATATACAATATTTGATTGTTTGGCTGAAACATTATTTGATTGCTCTCCTATTAATGGATATTTAAGTTGTTTATAGTTTATCTTTTGTTTGAATATACTCCACTGAATATTCTTATACAAATACCTTTGTGAATTCATGAAAATGTATGTTTGTGTGTGTGAATATGTTTGTGTTTATGTGTATATGTGTGTATATATATGTGTGTGTACATATATATATATATTTGTATATATTTAGGATAAATCACTAAAGTAGAATTGCTAGGTCAAACAATATGTGCATTTAACATGTTGATAATGCTGCACTGATTTATATCACACGGAAAGTGTTCAAGAACCCTCAATCTGCCTACCCTCACCCATTTTTAAATACTTTCCAATTTTATATGTAACAAATTATTTTGCATAGTTATTTTAGTTCATAGTAAATCATGATTGAGATTAATCATATATTTTCATGTTTATTGGTCATTTTTCTGTGACCTGCTTATTTAAAATCATGGGTCATTTTCCTACTGTGTTATTTTTTGTTGTTATTAATGTTAAGTCACTTTATCCATCAAAAATATAGGACCTGGTCATATGCATATCAATTTTTTCCAGTTTGTCATTTTCCTTTTGACTCTTTTTGTGAACTTAAATTTGGAACTTTAATAACATAGTTGATCTTTAACACCTTCTAGATTTTCTATCACTCTGAGAAAACCTGTACCCACACAATTTATTTTCAAGGGGTCTATTTTTGTCTTGACTTTTTTCCTCGCCTTTTTAAACATTTTAGGCAATGTCTTCTTCGTTAGTTAGCCAACTGTCCCAACAACACTCATCAAAAAAAAAAAAAAAAACTCCAGGCTTCCCTGGTGGCGCAGTGGTTGAGAGTCTGCCTGCCGATGCAGGGACATCGGGACACTGGTTCGTGCCCTGGTCCGGGAAGATCCCACATGCCGTGGAGCGGCTGGGCCCGTGAGCCATGGCTGCTGCGCCTGCGCGTCCGGAGCCTGTGCTCCGCAACGGGAGAGGCCACAACAGTGAGAGGCCCACATACCACAAAAAACAAAAAAAAAAACAAAAAAAACCAAAAAAACTCCCATATTTCCCCACAGACTTGACATGTCAAATTATGCAGATAGTTGGGTCTATTTCTTGATGTTCCACTCTGTTGCTAATTCCTGCACTATTATAAAGCTCTACTGATTACTAAAAATTTATACTTTGTAGACCCAGATACTCCTCATTAATCTTTTTATCATAGTTTTCTAGTTGTACCCCTCCAACTCCTACCCCACTTTTTTTTCTCTACCTCCTCACAAACTCCTCAGTGAATCTGCCTATAGTCATTACCTTGATTTCCTCTCCTCCAATGCATTCTTGAACCCAGTGGTTTCTTGTAACTCTAAAGTTCATTTCACAAGCCCAAATCTCTTCTCCAAGTTCCAGCGCAATATGTATAGCATGATCCCATTTGCATGTGTGCATGCATGGAGTAGGGTAAAGGTGATTAATGTATGAATGCACGGCTAACCATTGTTTCCTCAGTACCTAGCACTAATATGTATTTCCTTCTGTATTCATTGTCTGTCTTACTTTCTATAATGCAAGATCCATATGCCATGGACTTTGTCTTGTACCATGCTTCATCTTTTTTCCTAAAGGATATTTTCACTGAATATGGGATGGCATTATTTCTTATGCTTATAAAGTCACCGAGTTCCAATAAATAGGAATTTTGTAAACCAACTGGTAGAGAAACAAACTTTCTCCTTGCTGCCAGCTCCAGCAGATCTGGACACAACAGCTGCCCCCTTCCCTGTGAACCTTTGGATCACTTTAGCTTAAGAAGGATTTCTTACATGAAAACCACCTCTTTGGGGGAGGATTAGCTTATTTTGGCAAGTGTGGCACCATTTCCCTAGAATGCTGCTAGGACAACTTGAGAGTGGGAAAAAAATGTTATATTTTCCAGTCTATCCTCAACCCAGGCCATTCAACTGAGTACTACAGGGTACAAGGGTACGATTTTCTCACCTGACAGGATTTAACCCACTTTCTCAGAGCCAGATTTGCTGGGTTAGTAAGTCTCCTCCTGGGTACGTATGTGCTTCATTGAAATCCATTGGAGCCACTCATCAGAGGACTTAATTGCCTGTCCCTGTGAGGCTGTCAGCCATAAAAACCATGTCACTGATTTTAAAGGCAAAAAGTGAGGGTCCGAAGTCATTCCATTCTTTTTTTTTTTCAGTCTTTAAATATAATGAATACTTTAATTCTCAGAACCAGTAGAGTTTATTCACAAATTTCCACTCTTTAAACTTTTATTAGTAGTAAATCCCTTGAGATGCGTCTCCCACCAATTAAAAGAAAAAACTCACAAGAAATGAATTATACAGCATGGAAAAACAGAAAAGCAAGACTAGTTAAGAAACTAATATAAAGTCTCAATGAATTCTTTTTTTTTATTTTTTTAACATCTTTATTGGAGTATAATTGCTTTACAATGCTGTGTTAGTTTCTGCTTTACAACAAAGTGAATCAGCTGTACCTATACATATGTTCCCATATCTCCCCCTTCTTGCATCTCAGGTTGAAAAGCCCTCTCCCCAGGGTGCTTGTCAAAAACAACCAGCAGCAATTGTTTAATACTGCAGCTATATGAAGTAGTGATATCAGTTAGGACAAACCAGTCACTGGCCAAAAGTTAAAACAAATACCTGGGGAATGAGTTATCCATCAAGGGCTTTGAAAAGCAACATACTTTCTGAAAATTTAGAAGTCAATTCACATGTGCAGGGTTTTGTAAGTGCCCAAAGAAAACCTGGAAACACTCAAAACTTTCACCTCAGACTGATCTTAGGGTTCTACACAGGTAGGAAGTGAAAGCTGAGACAGGGTTGTCAAATGCCTGCCTGAGAGTTGAAGGCATGCCTAAGCACAAATATAGGGACCCTTGGAAAAAAATCAAGGAGAAATATTCATTCAGTCATTTAGGTAAACCTCTATTCAATCACTTTGCCTGGATTATCAAAGAACCAAACTGAAGGTAGCATAAAAATAGTAAATCAGTATAGCAGATATGCACTCAATGAAAGATTCTGAGAAAAGGAATCAGGAGATCTGTGTGTATAGATCTTATTTTGACAAGGTATTTCATTTTTAAAGTCACTAAAGGTGGCTTATATTGCTATTGGATGTAGCTATTGCTCAGTTTTGTGGGACATAGAGGCAGAGAAGTCCAGAATAAACTCAAAGTATATATCAGGGGAGAAAACTGGCCTGCAGATATGACTCTAATAGTTAAAACATCCAGTTGTTATTTGAAGCCATGAGAGAGAAGAGACCACTCAAGGAGAGAGTGAAATATGAAAAAGAGAGGCTTCAGACAGAACACTGAGGAGTGCTGCATTAATTGATGAGGAGACTGAAGGGAGCCAGCAAAGGAGCTAAGAAGAAAAAATCAAAGGTGGGAGGATAACCAAAAGAGAACAGTACCTCAAAATTCAAGAGAAAGAGCACTAAATATGCTACAGGATAGAGAATTAACATAAGAAATAAATGATGAAAGCAGGGAGATGTTAGACTATTGTGCTGTTCTTGGCAAGAGAAAATAAGGGTGGTGATTGTATGTATGTAGTGGACAGAATATATTAGGTATATATCCAGGAGGTAATATTGTCAGGACTCAGTAATTATCTGGATGCAAAAGGTCAGAAAGGAGAAGTCATGAATCTTGCCCAGATTTCTGGCTAGGTATATTGGATACATAATTAGTGCCAACCACTAATTAGTGCCAAGAAATATAGATGGAAGAGCTGTTTGGTAGAGACAATGATAAGTTCAGTTTGGGATATTTTATTTGTAAGTGCCTATTCTATATTTAAGTGTATATATACTTATCAAGTAGACAGTTGAATACAGTCGGCCCTCTGTATCCACAGGTCACACACTAAAGGATTCAACTAACTGTGGATCAAATTGCCATTGGTTGAATCCTTGGAAATGGAGCCCTCGGATACCAAGAGCCAGTGCTACTACACAATTTCATGTAAGGGACTTGAGCATCCATGAATTTTGGTATCTGCAGGGCATCCCGGAACCATTCCGCTGTGGATACTGAGGGATGACTGTATACAGTTGTGGAATTCAGAGAAAAGATCTGCACTGGAGATATAACATTGTGAGTCATCTGCTTCTAACTGAACTCAGGGAGTTTATGAGATTGCCCAAGGCAAAAGTGAGAAGAGGGACAAGAAGTCCCTGAAGAACGCCAACATTTAAGGGCCAGCTAAAAGATAGAGTCTGCAAAGGAGAATTTTAAAAGAGCAGCTAGAGAAGTAGGAGAAGAACCAGAAATAGGTGGTTTCTCAGAATCCGAAGGAGTGTTCATGAGAGAAGTCAATTCTGTCATATGTAATAGGGCTGTCTAGTGCAAAGAAGACTAAAACTATTAACTGGACAAACATTGAGGTCACTGGTAAGACACTTTGTGGAAAGATTAATAGTGGAGAAATAGGAGCACACTGGAGGGCTTCAAGAAGTAAATAGATCATGAAATAATGAAGACAGTAAATACAGGCAACTCTTAAGAAGTCTGCCTCTAAAAGAAAAGAGAAAGAATTAGTTGAAGGGGGAAACTTTTAGTGCAATTATAAAGTATTTATTTTTTTCATACACCTTCTTATTGATAGGAGTGTGAGGCTGAGGTCAGATTATGAAGGGTCTTAAATACCATCCTAAGGAGTTGGGGGCTTTTTTCCTGTAGTCAGTGTGGGATCACTGGGAGTGATGAACGAATCTAGATTTTAGTGAGAGTAAGCAGGTTTTTAAGGATAAGATTAACAAAAAGAGACAAACTTGGTTACTACTGTAACAGTCCAGGCAGTCTAAAATCAGGCAGTATTAGTGTATTTAGGAATATTAATGAAATGTAATTAACAGGGTGTGGATGTAAAACTGAGGAAATTACAAGGATAACTCATAAATATTAATCTTGAGTAAATGGCTCAGTGGTGGTATCACATACAGATGTGGGAACACAGGAGGGATGAGTTTATGGGTAAAGTAATGATGGGATTTGAAAATATTGTACTTATGAAATGGCCAAGTAGAAATGTGTAGTAGATGTATGGGAAATGAAGAGAGGATCAGGTGAAAGAATCACTGCATTTAAGGTGTTTCATTGCATAGAAGTCTGGTGCAAATTCTCAATTTCAAATAAAGAAACATTTTTTGTTTGAAGTTATATTTATGTTTTCATTTTCCTAGATTGAATATACGTAATCATAAAATGTACAGTTTCATTAACTTAAAAGATTTTCCATCTCTAGGAAACTCTCTATCAAGAGCTCTATAAAATAGTTGTAAAATTCAACAAAATCCCAGAGGATACTTCAGGGGAAAAATAACTACCAAAGAAACCAACACGTTTGGACTGACAACTTTAAATGATTTGTTTTCACTGAAAAAGAAACAAATCTTTGGCTTAGTTTATTAATAATATGGTCTGTCTCATATATGCTTGAAAATTACCTAAGATACATAATCATCTTGAATACGTAGTGCCCTACATTTATCTCTCTTTTTTTTTTTTTTTTTTTTTGGCCTCTCCCGTTGCAGAGCACAGGCTCCGGATGTGCTGGCTCAGTGGCCATGGCTCACGGGCCCAGCCGCTCCGCGGCATGTGGGATCTTCTCGGACCGGGGCACGAACCCGTGTCCCCTGCATCGGCAGGCGGACTCTCAACCACTGCGCCACCAGGAAAGCCCCCTACGTTTATTGATGGGTTGAGGTTGACTGCCTTTATGGAGCACTGGAATGTGCAAGCCTTTCAAATCAATGTCAGCTCATTTTATTTGGAAGGGGAGTTTGTTAACAGTTTAAGTGAAATTTAGGGTAAATATTATATCACATTTGTTTAATGCGTCAGCATGACATATAAGTCTGTAAATGCATTTCACTCCAACTACCACCTCCAAAGTCAAGGGACCCCAGCTGGAAACTTTATTCTTTGTCCACACTCTGCTAAATTTTGATACCTGGCAGAGACACAGTTTAACATATACCCATTTTCCCCAGGGATATGGTAGGTATGGAACTCTCCTCATCTTACAAATAAGATACTTTTCAAGTTTCTTTTTTGCTCTAAAGATATTTGCTCTTAAAAATATTATGTTATAGAAAGATTCTGCTGTAGTTGTGGTTTCATTAACTCCAGGCAACAATACACATATATATATGGTGTGAGGAGGACAGTAGCATTTAATGGAGCAGATAGACAGACTGGAGATTCAAGTCTATGGATGCCAAGCAAACTGTCTCCATGTGTAGCCTTGAGCTAGTTACTGAACCTCTCCAAGACACAAGCTGGAGCTATTTGAAAAATTCCAGATAATTAACTACATTCAGAAACTTTTACCATATGTCCCTATTCTGGGTTAAGTTGACCTTCTCCATCTTCCCAGAGTAGTCTGAGGAACTCTGTTACTGGCCTTACTACATTGTTAATAAAGGTTCTGTGCATAGGCCTGAACCATGAGGTTTTTACCATGTCTTCTTCACCTGTTTATCATCCACACATAGCAAAGGACAGGGAACTATAGTGAGTGCTCAGTAAAGCTATATGACACTGAACTGAATATTTTCCCATTTTCATCCTAATTATCTCACTAGTGTAGGACTAACCACTGGTCTTTGCAGCTTCACTAGCAAGGAAGATGTGTCATTAAGTATCCATTCAAAACAGCAACTGCTCTAAACGGTCAGAAGAGTTTTCAGTCAGATTTTGTTGAATTATAAAATACTGAACATAATTTGTATTATATAAATAATTTGTCTTGTATAAAGACCCCATTTGATTGTTATTTATTTATTCTGGCTGATTATATAGCTAAAGCCATGCCATGAACAACGAATTTGGTTTCTGATATAAAATCTATGAAGTATGTAAGTGATGGGAAGGAAGGGTCAGAGCCCTCCAGCCTCAAGACAATCAGAAACTCACTCAAAGCCAATCTTAGTGTAGACAAGTAAGCAACTGAGGGATGATTTTATATAAAAATAAGTATAGATAGATATACTTCTTTAAGTCAAAGTAAAAGTGGGAAAACTTCAAATATAAGTACATGCCCTAGAGCAGCTTTGCAGGAGTGAACACAGACCATTGACGTAGCATGCTGAAATGGGAAAAAGATTAATTATTCAAGTTAATTTCAAGTCAATAATTTAGCAAGAATATATTTACATACGGCAGAGTCCTTGGTACTCTGTGGGCAATGCAAAGCTATAACCAATTCAGTACCTAACCTCACAACACTGGTTACCTAGGGAAATAAAGACATACATTCAGGTCATTACAATACCAAACAGACTATAATGGATGCTAGAGCAGAGGTTCAAAAATACTGTATGAACACAGATAGCAGGAGAAATTCATTTGACCAAGGATTGACAAAGAAAGGAACACTTAAGCTGGATATTCCCTCGAAGGAAAGATCATATTTGGACAAGAAGACATAAGGAGGATGGTAGAAGCAATGGCTCTAAAGTGGAAAGAAGCACACTGGAAAACTGCAGGCAGCTGATCTAAATGGGGCTAAAGCACAGTGTACAGGATATGCCTGGTATTTATTGCTTGGGCTTGCCAGCATCTCTTTTTCTTCTAGTAATGGTACCCCCAACACCTTTTGGAGTCGATATTCTATTTGCTGTTCCTTCAGTGCAATTGGAAATGAACTGAGTCCACTGATGGAGCAGAAGACCCAGGCCTGGCCAATTGAGTCACAGAATCCCCTTAGCCACAGTGATTAGTCCACAAGTGGACATGTAACCTCAGCTAGTCCAATCAGAGTGAATCCTTGGACTTGTCCATAATTTACTAGGAAAACATATACTGTCTTTTCCAGTGTACTTGAATTTGGGAAATCATAAGCCTGAAGATTCTGCAAGTCACCATGTGGAGCCTGATAATGAAGGCAACACAGGTGAGAGCAGAGCTAAGAGTGGAGATCAATCATGCCAGGATGACAATGTTTGGGCTCCTAGCTCAGGTCTCACTCAAGAATTTTTTTTATGTGAGCTCACAAAATCTCCTTTTGCCTGTTTGTGTTAGGTTTTCTGTCACTCGTATCCAAGGGGTCCTGTCTAATAGTTGCAGGATTAGAATATGAATAAGAGAAGGAACATCTAGGGGCTTCCCTGGCGGCGCAGTGGTTGAGAGTCCGCCTGCCGATGCAGGGGACACGGGTTCGTGCCCCGGTCCTGGAGGATCCCACATGCCGCAGAGCGGCTAGGCCCGTGAGCCATGGCCGCTGAGCCTGCGCGTCCGGAGCCTGCGCTCCACAAGGGGAGAGGCCACAACAGTGAGAGGCCCGCATAACGCAAAAAAAAAAAAAAAGAGAGAAGGAACGTCTAGAAAATTAGGGTATAATTTGCATCAGACACTTGCCAGGTCTGCGTCTTTTTGATCTTCTCCCCACCCTCCCAAACACAAAGGCTGCTTTCTTGAAGATTCAAACACTGCCAATGGGCCAGTAAGCAAAGTATGCAAGGCCTGTGCACGGGGCGTCAGCAGCTCATTGGTCTTCTGATGAGGCTCCTCATTTTTTCCATCTGTGCAACAACCAGTTAACAAGCAGCCATTCTCCTGGATCCCTAGTGCCTCACTAACTTATTTCAAAAAGTAGCAGAGCTGATGCCAAGACCATCTAGAATCTCTGTGGGATGTGATTTGCAAGAAAAGCTTTGAATATAATTTTCTATCTTAGAAAACGGTAACATTTTATAGGCATACATACAGAAGTATATGACCTCGCTAAAAATAAGTTGCCCTTAGTCATATTCAAAAAATATAAAAGTTCTTATAAAGAAAGGTGAGGTTGATGGAAATGATGAAAAACTCCTTTTAGCAGAAGATTGCAAGAGCCTTTAAAATATTAATAACAGTAATCCTCACTGATTTTATAACATTCCATTTATTACTTCTTAAGACATTCACTAACTGCCTACCATGCTAGATGTTTTGCTGATAGAGATGAATCTGTTGTTCTAGCCCTCAAGGAACTCAGAGTTCTAGTAGGATAGATAAGACCATCTTTCCTGCCTTTATTCCTTCAGCCAAAATGCCTCCTATGTGCCAGACACTGCTAGGTATTGCAGATTGAATAAGAGCAAATATTAAAGGCAGAAATCTGGTCTGATTTGGGAAGGCTAGGGCTTGACAAAATGCCAGGCAAAAAGCTGAGCAAAGTGATAGATTTATCATATGTGGTAGCCAAAATGCAGGCAAATCATATGATGCCAGTTCTAGAAGAAACAGCCTCCACACTGCTTGAGAGTGTTGCTCTCTAATGGACAGTGATTCTGACAAGGACTTCTTTTTTAAACTTCTTATTTTGAAATAATTAAAGGTTCACAGAAAGGAGCAAGGATAGTACCTTGCATCCTTCCCGCATTTGCCCTCAATAGCTACCTCTTATACATAATACGATTATCAAAGCCAGGAAATTGATATTGATACAATGTGGAACTACCATTCTATGTCCTTTGATCACATATGCAGCTTGGGGAAACTACCACCTATCCCATTACCATAAAGATCTATTATACCTTGTGTGACCCTTTTATAGTCATAATCACTCCCCTGCCCCTGTCCACCTTCTCTAACTTCTAGCAGCCACTAATACGTTTCTCCATCTCTGTGGTTTCTATCAAGGAGATTTTAAAATCTTCTTGACTTGCAAATCCAGTCACGAACCCATGTGTCAGCAAAACTGTTAGAAATCTGGAGGTCTCCAAATGAGCACACTGCCCCTGGTTTCTGACTATGAAGAAAGGTAGCAGAGCACGTGCTCTGCTAGGTAGGGTGTAGTTACAACACAACTTAACAGTAGAAACGACAGAGAGGACTCCAGTGGAGTCTGAATGTCTTGTGTTGGCAATGTTATTTTAACATGTGAGTTTGGGATCATCATTCAATATAGCTTAAGATATTGGTAAGATGTTTTAATATTGAGAGTTTTTTATATTAAGATGCAGAATTATCATCTCTGTATTCATCACTAATTAGTATCTGGAAAGAGATTACTTGATCCTTAGGGTTGACACCAAGTAAGAAAACATCTAGTGACAAAACCAGTGAACAGCAGACAAAAGGAAGTAGAGATATAGTAAGAAGTCTAGAAAGAGCAGATTGGCCAGTTCAACTTACCTAAAGAGATAATACCTTTTATATAATAAAGCAGCATTGGGGGAATACCATCAATGGATGTTTGTTTTTTCCACAACATTCTATGTGTTCAGTGATCTGGGTCACCCTGTGTGCATTATACATGCAGGTTTCTCACAGGGTTTTTAGTAAGTTAGAACAAAATTCTGGCCACTTCTCAAGGCAAATGGTTTAATCTTCAGGATACAGTTCTTCTGCAGAAAACCACTGTCTTGGACATCTGCTGAGTAACTAACATCATTTGTGCACATGGAAAGCTGGGCTATATAGAGGACATCTTTCTGTGCCAGAAAAAGCACATGTTAAACATAAAAGAAATCATTATGTACTGGATTAATAGATGTATAGAGAAAGAGGTTGAGAATCTGCCATTGGTAAGATTTGGCAACAGTTGCAGGATATTCAAACCCTAATTTCTCATGAATGAGGAATGAACATCTGCTCAGAATAGAAATGGAAGAGAATAATCAGCTCTCTACTAAATACACTTGCAAAAACACGAGCCATGGGACCATAACCAAGCTATTTTTCAGTACCCATTTATGTGCTAGTTAATACTTCACTAACTGTGCATTGAACAGTATTCTACAGCAAAAGTTCCAATGCTGGTTGCACATTCTGATCACCATTGGAATTTATTTAAAATGCTGATACCTGTCTCGCACCGGAGGAGTACTGAATCAGAAAGTCCTGGAGTGATGTCCTTGAATATGTACTACTGAAAAGCTCCTCCACCGATTCCAATGTGCAGCCAACTCTGGAAATTACTGCTATAGATGCTGTTCAGTAGAACATGTCCAGAACTAAATTTACCATTGCCCTCCTTGATTCTCAGTTAATGAGCCATCCAACCCATTCCACCTTCTATGTATGTACTTCTTAATTCCATTTCCTCCTCTCAGGCCTTACTGCTCCTGCCTTAGTTCCAGGCATATGAACCTGGACCATGGCAGTAGTTAGATAACTTGTCTCTCGAGCTTCAGTCTTGTATATCTCCATTCTGTCCTCCACAACTACAGAGTTCATTGACACATTACATCTCCAGTATCCAGCCACCAATGGATTGGCTTCACGAGAGCTTTGCTTGCAGGACAATACAGGTAATTCCTCACTTTTCAAAAGTTGGCTTTACACCACCTTTTGCTTTTATAGAAGACCTACAATAGTACCTGTTTTCACTAACCAAAAGAAATCTGAAGAGGATTTTTTGCTTTTAGAAAAACAGGCAAAAAGTGAAACTAGTGTTCAGCAAGCCATTATAGTGGCAGTGCACACCCAAGGCAGTGAGAGTGGCACCACCAAACTCCTTCCCCAGAAACCACACTCAGCATCTCAGCATTCAGCTGCCATAGCTTTGAACTGTGTCTGTGAGCATCTGTGCTTTATCTCCATTCATTTTGTGGACCTGTTAGCAAGATGTGTCCTAAGGTAAGATGTGTTTCTTCACTGTTCACCACTTCAGATAAGCAAAGGTTTCATAGGAACACTCTATGCTTGGAGAGTGGGGGAAACCTGTATATATCATCTATTCAGCTCTTGATGATAGACATTATTGTACAGATCCTGCAGGAGAGAAGAAGCAGGTGTGATGAGGCACCTGGTAGAGAAGAACCAGTGTATTGTGGAAGAACAGTCAGGAGTAAACAGTTATGTCAAATTGGGTATCTGATTTTATCTCTACAGTACTTTCCCCAAGAAGTATTTATTTCCTTGCAATGCATGGAGATGTTAGGATTATATTTAAATCTGACTTGTCATGTCCCCACCCCCGCCACTGACCTTGTTATAAATTCTAGTTCTTTGAATGACACTTTATGAACTGTGCACTCTGGCCCCTACCTACCTCCCTTCCTCATCTTCATTTGTTTTTATACTTAATGCTTCCATAATATAAACTTTCTAAAGTGTCATCAATATACCAGGCTGTTCTAAACTCTCTCCCTTGGCACGTGTTGTTCCTTCTGTTTGAACCTTTCCTATTCTTCCTTCAAATGTTCAATTCAGATGCCATCTCCTCTGAGGGACTACCCCTATACACCTAACCCTAAACATAAATAAGCATTTATTGTTTTGTTTATGTCCTTTGTAGATCCTTCTACTCTGAGCTTAATCATTAACTTTTATTTCTTTTAACATCTTTATTGGAGTATAATTGCTTTACAGTGGTGTGTTAGTCTCTGCTTTATAACAAAATGAATCACTTATACATATACATATGTTCCCATATCTCTTTCCCTCTTGCATCTCCCTCCCTCCCACCCTCCCTATCCCACCCCTCTAGGTGGTCACAAACCACCTAGCTGATCTCCCTGTGCTATGTTGCTACTTCCCACTAGATATCTATTTTACATTTGGTAGTATATATAAGTCCATGTCACTCTCTCACTTTGTCACAGCTTACCCTTCCCTCTCCCCGTGTCCTCAAGTCCATTCTCTAGTAGGTCTGCGTCTTTATTCCCATCTTACCCCTAGGTTCTTCATGACCATTTTTTCCCCCTTAGATTCCATATATATGTGTTAACATACGGTATTTGTTTTTCTCTTTCTGACTTACTTCACTCTGTATGACAGACTCTAGGTCCATCCACCTCACTACAAATAACTCAATTTTGTTTCCTTTTATGGCTGAGTAATATTCCATTGTATATATGTGCCGCATCTTCTTTATCCAATCATCTGTCGAAGGATACATAGGTTGCTTCCATGTCCTGGCTATTGAAATAGAGCTACAATGAACACTGTGGTACATGACTCTTTTTGAATTATGGTTTTCTCAGGGTATATGCCCAGTAGTGGGACTGCTGGGTGATATGGTAGTTCTATTTTTAGTTTTTTAAGGAACCTCCATACTGTTCTCCATAGTGGCTGTGTCAATTTTCATTCCCACCAACAGTGCAAGAGGGTTCCCTTTTCTCCACACCCTCTCCTGCATTTATTGTTTGTAGATTTTTTGATGATGGCCACTATTTTATCTTCCAGGTCAATTATCCATTCTTTTGCCTCAGTTATTCTGCTATTGATCACTTCTAGAGTATTTTTAATTTCATTTATTGTGTTGTTCATCGGTGCTTGTTTCCTCTTTAGTTCTTCTAGGTCCTTGTTAAAGGTTTCTTGCATTTTCTCTCTTCTATTTCCAAGATTTTGGATCAGCTTTACTATCATTATTCTGAATTCTTTTTCAGGTAGACTGCCTATTTCCTCTTCATTTGTTAGGTCTGGTGCGTTTTTATCTTGCTCCTTCATCTGCCGTGTGCTTTTCTGTCTTCTCATTTTGCTTTTCTTACTGTGTTTGGGGTCTCCTTTTTGCAGGCTGCAGGTTCGTAGTTCCTGTTGTTTTTGGTGTCTATCCCCAGTGGCTAAGGTTGGCTCAGTGGGTTGTGTGAGCTCCTGGTGGAGGGGACTAGTGCCTGTGTTCTGGTGGATGAGGCTGGATCTTGCCTTTCTGGTGGGCAGGTCCACGTCTGGTGGTGTGTTTTGGGGTGTCTGTGGACTTATTATGATTTTAGGCAGCCTCTCTGCTAATGGGTGGGGTTGTGTTCCTGTCTTGCTAGTTGTTTGGCATAGGGTGTCCAGCACTGTAGCTTGCTGGTCGTTGAGTGGAGCTGGGTCTTGGTGTTGAGACGGAGATCTCTGGGAGATTTTCATAGTTTGATATTACGTGGAGCTGGGAGGTCTCTTGTGGACCAGTGTCCTGAAGTTGGCTCTCCCACCTCAGTGGCACAGCCCTGATGCCTGGCTGGAGCACCAAGAGCCTGTCCTCCACACGGCTACCTAGAAGGGTCCAGGTCTGCGTTCTTGTCCTTGCTTTCCTGAGGAATGATTCTGTGTGTGTTACCTCTCCTCTCTGGGTTGCAGCTTCTTCATCTCCCAGTTGGGTGTATCTCCTTGCGGCTTAGGTAAGCACCAGTGCTTTGGCTCCTCCCCAACTGCTGTGAGTTTCCCACTGTGCTGGGCTCCTCCAGGCTCCAAGAGTTAGGTGTTTGGCCCCGCCCTCTGCACTACTGCTAAAACTCCACTTCTGCCAGACTGATTCCGGTGATTAATTATTGACAAAAGGAAAACACTCCCAGGCAAACTTGTGTGCAACCGCACTGCTCCCAACGACTCCTTCCAGAAGAGAATCCATTAACTTTTCATTATTTTTTGTGTCTATAGCCCTACTATATGATCAGTTCTCTAAAGCTATCACCTGCCTTATTTTTCTCAAATCCTTAAATATTTTTGAAACATGTTAAAACTTAATTGCTGTCAAATATTTCATAGTTTATATATATAGAAACACTCCCCAGTTTGTGCCATTTTAGGCTTATTCCCATATTCTCTTTTATAAATAACACCAAAAAGGACATCTTTATCTGTAAACATTTGATTGTTTCAGTGTATATTTCTTTTGAGAGTATTTCTAGAATTTGGATTAATGCTTCAATAAATATGGGCCATAAGACCTTTTGATTCAGATTGTTAAAGAGCACTAACGAAAAATTGTAAAGTTTGAACTCCCATCAAGCAGTATGTTATGTCTCCTCACATTCAATAGTATTCATAGATCCTCTTCTCTTTTCTATTGACACATTAATCCTGGTAAAATCATGTAGTGCCATACCTCTACGTGTAAAATATATAATAAATGTGTATGTAAAAATAATATATAATATAAATATATATGTATACTCACACATATTTATAAATTTACTCATAAATCTGAATCTCTGACAGGCCCTAAATTTTCTCTAGAACTTCATACTCATACTTTCAAATGCCTATTTGTCATCTCCGCATAGTTCATAAAAAGGTATCTCAAATTTAACAAAGTAAAAAAGAACTATTTAATCCCCCATAAACCAGCTTTTTCTTTCCCAATCTTCTCCATTTCAGTAAATGATGTCTCCCCACATCACACCCTGCAAAATCTAGGAGTTATGCTCAATTTCTTCTTGTTTCCTCAGGTTTCCATAGGCAATTCTTACCACACGCTATGAATGTTACCTCTAAAATCTATCCCAAATTTGTTAACTGATCTCCATCTTCCCTGCTGCCACTGTGGTCTCAGTCATCATCTTTTCTCACTTGGATTATTGCAAAGCTTCCTAACGGAACTCTTTGCCTTTAATCTTGCTCCTTTCTGGAAACAATTCTCCAAAAAGCAGCCAGAATAATTTTTTGGTAAACTCAGCTCATATGATACTACAGCCCTGCTTTAAACCCTCAAAGGGTGTCTCAAGGACACTTTAAGTAAAATCTATTTCTTACCCTATTTTACAAGCCTATATAATTTGGCCATATTAACTTTCCAGCTAGCTTTACCTCGTGTTGTAGTCCTCTTCCATCTTTACATGACTGACTTGCTATTCAGACCCTCAATTAAATACCATCTCATCAGGAGCCTTCCCTAACCACACACTGTTAAGAAGTCGTCCAGTTATATTGATATCCTACTTTAACTCTTGGCATAGCATTTATCTACATCTAATACTTTTCTTATTTTCTTATTTTTGTTAGTCTAAGCTCCTCCCACTGAAAGCAATTTCCGTGGAAGCATGGCTCCTACATGCCTTGCTTTATAAGGCATTCCCAAAATTTCAAAACATACCTGACACATAGTAGTTGTTCATTAAACTTCTTTTTGCTTAAATATATTTTTAGTAACTTTATCCAATTGGATGAAAGGTATCTCATTGCTTTAACTTGCATTACTTTGTTTTCTGACAGAACTGAATGTTTTTCATATATGTAGTAGCTATTTATAGTTCTGTCAATATTCTATTCCTACAGTGAAATAAATGCTTCATGCCCTTTAGTTTTTCTTATAGGTTACCAGCGCTCTTAACTCATAAGACTTCTTAAAGATACTTAGTACTTGCCAAATATGTTGCACATATTTTACTAGTTTGTTGTTTACCTTTATTGATTTTTGATGCATGAAATATTTAATCCTTATGTAGTCAAATATACCAGTCTTTTCCTTTGCCACTTACTGTATACTTAGTTATACTTCATGTTACATTTTAAAATTCCAGAGTGCCGATGAATAGTCACTAATATGCTTTTAGTTTAAGTGATTTTACTTTCTATATTATTTAATCTGTCTGATATTGTTATAAAGTACAAGAAAATTATCTATGTTTTCAAATAGTGCATTTGATTAATAGGCACTAATTCGCTAGTGTTTTTGATACATTTCTCATAAATTTAGTTCATGCACACCTGTGTGTGTGTATAGTAATAGTGGTGGTTATACTATTGCTTGTGAGACTAGTGACGTACATGGACTCTGGAGTTAGTAAACTGGATTGGATTACTACGTCAACCATTTATTAGCCATGTGACTGTGGACATGTTCCCTATACTCTCTGTGCCATAGTTCCTTGTATATAAAATGGGAATGATCATAATTTGTGTGGATTAAAAGAGAGATAACGTGTAGCAGAAGCTTCTAGCTATCCAACAAAATCCATCTTCCCCTTCTTCAAGCCCACAGTTGGATTACTTTTTCCCAGCCACCCATCCAGTTAGGCATGGCCATGGAACTAAATGATATATGAAACTTCCAGATCTGGCCTACATAAACCTCCTCCATGCTCTTTCTGTCTCTGGCTGATTGTGTTGGTGGTAACCACGGGAACCTTGGAAGCCACTTATGTCACATTTTGAAAAAAGACAAACTCTGGCAGCCTGGGCCCCTAAATGATTTACACAGACTACAGCAACCACTAACCTGGGATCTCTAATCAACACTATTATATAAACAAGATACAAACTATTCTTTCAAGCTATTATACAGCCTAACCAACTGTAATATCACATATAACCTGATGAATAGAGTAACTAATTAACACATGATAAAAGCCTAAACAGTATAGATACATAGCCAGATAAGAAATGTACAAATACAGGTAGATATGAGGTATCAAATATTATTTGCTTGTCTGTATGTTCTGCTTCGTGACCTTGCCAATTCTCATAACATCAAAACATTTTGAATACTGTAAACTATACTGTATTCCTTAATATCCTGTAGACTGAATGCTACTTTGTTACTCTTCTTTTCTATAAATATCTAGAGTTGTTTTTCCAAATGGACTTTAGAATCATTTTGTCAAATTAAAAGAATTATAAGGGATTTTGGATTGGATTGTTTTTGAACTAATTAATTAAATTGGGGATACTTAATACATTCACTTTATTCATTTTTCTAGTGTATTAAGCTGTTTATATCCACTTAATATGATTCTTTAAAATAAAGAAATAAAATGTATGCTTTTATTAAACTCATTCTAATGTTTTTATAATTTTGTAATGTTTTGTAATTACTCTAAGATTATTTTCTTATACTACATGCTTTAAAAGATTATTGCCCATACAGAATTACCAATCACAAATATATAAAATCACATATGTAGCAAAAGCTCCTAGCTATCCATCAAAATCCCCAGCTGCCCATCCAGTCACGCACGGCCACGGGACTAAGTTGTTTCTAGAGGAACAGAAATGGGAGTGATTATATATATCCAAAACATATATACATATCTCCAAAACAAATACAGACATAGAGCTATAGATATATCCATGTTATGGATATGTTTGTGTGTGCATGTGTATGACATGACCATTTTAGTGAGCTTTCATTATTTATATTAATTTACACAGTATTATAGTTTTTAATTGGTTATCTTAGCTTCACTAGTTATATGACCTGTCAATAATAACCCATCTCTTTTCCTACACTTCAATGTTCTATCTTTCTGAAATGACTAAAATTTATAGAATACTACTAAATATTAGAATTGATAGACAATACTGTTATATTGATCCTGATTTTAATGTAGACACCTCTATGGTTTCAGTATGATGCTGGCTTTTTAAGAGTCACATATTTTTAATCTTATTAGGAATTGATTTCTGTTTTCTAGCTTTCTATTTATGATCCTACTTTAAGAGTGGTCTTTAGTTTTAGTTTTTTGTGCTTATTTGTAAAAGAACTGTATGCCAAGCTTGTATTATAATTTTAAAACAAACTGAGAAATTTTATATATTTTCTACGATTTGAGACATTTTATAGAGCAAAGTACAAACGAATCACTCATAAAATTGTCTGTTCTAGAATTTTTTGGTTTCAGCTTTCTGATGACTTTCTTTAAACTTTCTTTCATAGTTAATGATGTATTAGTATTTTCTACCTTTTGAGAATTTCAGTTATTTATATTTTCTGAAAAATTATTGATTTCAGTTCGATTTTATAATATGTAAGCATACAATTGAACACAGCATTCTCTCCCATCTCCTCCCCCTCCTTCTCTCTCCACACTTTCATTTCTGTGGCTATAAATGAAACTATAATTGGTTATATATAAACTAGAAATGAAACTACTGTGGCTATAAAAACTACTTTCCACATACTTTGTCTTTTTTCTTCATCATTATATGTTACAGAGATTTTTTTTTACTTTATTGCCCTCCACCCCAAACGATCTTGATTATTCATTCACTAAATTTTTAATTATTTCTTTCTGTTTCTGTACAATTTACTTCCTCAAAATTCTTGAGGAAATGATTTGAGGAAGACTAGTTTCTTTTCCTCACCTCTCTAGGTTGTAAGCAATCGAGATACATTATAAGAATACAAATGTGGATGGAGTTACAATACTGGAACCTGAATGTAGCTAGAGGTGTATCAGACAATGTATCAAAGTCTCCTATCCTTCTCCTGTTATGAACTTACATAGCCAGTCATATGCATGCACAAAAGGTGGATAGTGGCTAAACGGTGTGGACCAACTCCAGTAGTAGGCTTAGACAGGAAGCAAAGTACATATTTTTGAGGGCTTCCATGTGTGAGAGGGAAGGAGAGGGAGACAGGCCCATGATGCCTGACTTTTCCCCAGTGACTCTATCACTGATTAACATAACCACCTGGGCATTAGGACCTACCTGTTTTCACTAATCAGACACATACTTCTTCCTCTGGTGGGGAGGCCTGGTCTATGGGCTTTAAAGAGGGGCCAGAAAGGTTAACTCCAATACTTCGTCCTCTGGGAAGTGCTATGGGCTCTGGAATCTGACGGTGCATGTGTAGTGTTGGCTGCTGTGACAGTTAGAGCTGAGTGCCTCCTGTAAATTCAATTAAGAGGAAAAGAGCTTCCATTCCCAAGGTCACACTCATTCACCAAAGGCAGCCCAAATTTAAAGTTGTATGGGTTTAAGGGTATAAAGATGTCCAGCTACCTTTACTTAATTTGGGATAAATATGGAGGGCTGTGCCAGCTGCAGACCTCCCTGTGGCAGAGACCTCTGCTGTAACCACTGAAGGTCAACCTTGCCCAATTCTCCTTTGTTCACCAGTGTTGTTGCTGAGAGTTTCCCAAAAAACTTCCTCTATTCAAATCTCTATCACAGAGACTTTTTCCTAGGGAACTCAACCCAAGACAAATGCACACTGCATATACTCAGGAGCTTTTTAACAACACTAGACCCAACGCAGAGATTCTGATTTAATTGGTCTAGGGTAAAGCTTAAGTATTTTAAACCCTCCCCAGATAATTATAATGTGCAGCTAGGGATGAAAACAACTGTCTTAACACATTGAACTTGGACAAATTCTTAGAAAAACACAATCTTCCGAGACAGAACCAGGAAGAAATCGAAAATATAAACAGACCAAACACAAGCACTGAATTTGAGACTGTGATTAAAAATCTTCCAACAAAAAAAACCCAGGACCAGATGGCTTCACAGGCGAATTCTATCAAACATATAGAGAACAGCTAATACCTATCCTTCTCAAACTCTTCCATAATATAGCAGAGGGAGGAACACTCCCAAACTCATCCTACAAGGCCACAATCACCCTGATAACAAAACCAGACAAAGATGTCACAAAGAAAGAAAACTACAGGCCAATATCACTGATGAACATAGATGTAAAAATCCTCAACAAACACGTGCAAACAGAATCCAACAGCACATTAAAAGAAGCATACACCATGATCAATTGGTGTTTATCCCAGGAATGCAAGGATTCTTCAATATATGCAAACCAATCAATGTGATACACCATATTAACAAATTGAAGGAGAAAAATCATATGATCATCTCAGTAGATGCAGAAAAAGCATTCGACAAAATTCAACACCAATTTATGATAAAAACCCTCCAGAAAGTAGGCATAGAGGGACCTTACCTCAACATAATAAAGGCCATATATGACAAACCCACAGCCAACATCGCTCTCAGTGGTGGAAAAACTGAAAGCATTTCCTCTAAGGTCAGGAACAAGACAAGGATATCCACTCTCAATAATATTATTCAACATAGTATTGGAAGTTTTAGTCACAGCAATCAGAGAAGAAAAAGAAATAAAAGGAATCCAAATCGGAAAAGAAGTAAAGCTGTCACTGTTTGTAGATGACATGATAATATACATAGAGAATCCTAAAGATGCTACCAGAAGACTACTAGAGCTAATCAATGAATTTGGAAAAGTGGCAGGATACAAAATTAATGCACAGAAATCTCTTGCATTCCTATACACTAATCATGAAAAATCTGGAAGAGAAATTAAGGAAACCCTCCCATTTACCACTGTAACAAAAAGAATATGATACCAAGGAATAAACCTACCTAAGGAGTCAAAAGACCTGTATGCAGAAAACTATAAGACACTGATGAAAGAAATTAAAGATGATACAAACAGAAGGGGAGATATACCATGTTCTTGGATTGGAAGAATCAACACTGTGAAAATGACTACACTACCCAAAGCAATCTACAGATTCAATGCAATCCCTATCAAACTACCACTGGCATTTTTCACAGCACTAGAACAAAAAATTTCACAATTTGTATGGATACACAGAAGATCCCAAATAGCCAAAGCAATCTTGAGAAAGAGAAATGGAGCTGGAGGAATCAGGTTCCCTGACTTCAGACTATACTACAAAGCTACAATAGTCAAGACAGTATGGTACTGACCCAAAATCAGAAATATAAGTCAATGGAACAGGATAGAAAGCCCAGAGATAAACCCACGCACATATGGTCACCTTATATTTTGATAAAGGAGGCAGGAATATACAATGGAGAAAAGACAGCCTCTTCAATAAGTGGTAATGGGAAAACTGGACAGCTACATGTAAAAGAATGAAATTAGAACACTCCCTAACACCATACACAAAAATAAACTCAAAATGGATTAATGACCTAAATGTAAGGCCAGACTCTATAAAACTGTTAGAGGAAAACATAGGCAGAACACGCTATGACATAAAATCACAGCAAGATCCTTTTTGACCGACCTCCTAGAGAAATGGAAATAAAAACAAAAATAAACAAATGGGACCTAGTGAAACTTAAAAGCTTTTGCACAGCAAAGGAAAACATAAACAAGAAGAAAAGACAACCCTCAGAATGGGAAAGAATATTTGCCACTGATAAAGGATTAATCTCTAAAATTTAAAAGCAGCTCATACCGCTCAATATCAAGAAAACAACCCAATCCAAAAATGGGCAGAAGATCTAAATAGACAATTCTCAAAAGAAGACATACAGATTGCCAACAAACACATGAAAGGATGCTCAACTCACTAATCATTAGAGAAATGCAAATCAAAACTACAATGAGGTATCACCTCACACCAGTCCGAATGGCCATCATCAAAAAATCTACAGACAATAAATGCTGGAGAGGGTGTGGAGAAAAGGGAACCCTCTTGCACTGTTGGTGGGAATGTAAATTGATACAGCCACTACGGACAACAGTATGGAGCTTCCTTAAAAAACTAAGAATAGAACTACCATACGACCCAGCAATCCCACTACTGGGCATATACCCAGAGAACACCATAATTCAAAAAGGCACATGCACCCCGATGTTCATTGCAGCTCTATTTACAATAGCCAGGTCATGGAAGCAACCTAAATGCCCATCAACAGACAAATGGATAAACAAGATATGATACATATATACAATGGAATATGACTCGGCCGTAAAAAAGAATGAAGTTGGGTCATTTGTAGAGATGTGGATGGACCTAGAGACTGTCATACAGAGTGAAGTACATCAGAAAGAGAAAAACCAATATCATATATTAACGCATATATGTGGAACCTAGAAAAATGGTACAGATGAACCAGTTTGCAGGGCAGAAATAGAGACACAGATGTAGAGGACAAGCGTATGGACACCAAGCTGGGAAAGTGGTGGGGGGTGGGTGGTGGTGGGATGAATTGGGAGATTGGGATTGACATATATACACTAATATGTATTAAATGGTTAACTAATAAGAACCTGCTTTGTAAAAAAGTAAATAAAATTAAAAAAAAAAAAGAACTTTCTCCCCAAGAAACGGATGGTGGTATGGACTAGCCCAGAAGTCTTGTTGGCCATCTACAGTAAGGGAAGTTGAACAAAAACATGCTAAAATGAAAATGCATACAATTTTCCTAAAGAACTGAAAACCCAAATATAAGTATTCTTTAAACGCAAAGAGTCAAGGCCTGCTGTTGGAACAGTAGGATGCTATAGTTGGAAGCTATTTACTAGTACTAAAGAAACAGGTCATAGAGTTAGTTATCAATTCATCTACTTCTTTGTATCTAGTTAGTTATCTCCTCAGGCTTGCTCAACCTCACCCTATTCTTTTTTTTTATTTTTTATTTTTTTAAATTTTATTTCATGTATTTATTTTTGGCTGCGTTGGGTCTTCATTGCTGTGCGCGGGCTTTCTCCAGTTGTGACAAGCGGGGGCTAGTCTTCGCTGCGGCGCGCGGGCTTCTCATTGCAGTGGCTTCTCTTGTTGCGGAGCACGGGCTCCAGGCGCACAGGCTTCAGCAGTTGTGGCTCGCGGGCTCAGTAGTTGTGACTCATGGGCTCTAGAGCACAGGCTCAGTAGTTGTGGCACACAGGCTTAGCTGCTCCATGGCATGTGGGATCTTCCCGGACCAGGGCTCGAACCCGTGTCCCCTGCACTGGCAGGCAGATTCCCAGCCACTGCGCCACCAGGGAAGCCCTCACCCTATTCTTATACTGTTTTAATCTGGTACTTAGGCACGTTCCCCAGATAGTCTTACTTGATGGGCTCCTGAAATCAACCTGCCTTAATGGGAAACATTGGAAACCTACATCCAAATACCAGGTGGAATTTGAAATCTGTTGCATCATTATAGGCCACCATCCAATATACCTAGAAGAAACCCTCAACAATTCTGGGTATGCCAAAAGTAACTTGACCTTACCAAGCTAATCTGCTCTCTATTCCTACCTTATTTTCTGACCATCAGCCCTATTCTTCATGGCTTATGGAAACCCTTAATAACATTTTCTTGAGGGCTGGATTCTTGATCCTTTTGTGATAGCTGCTAACAATAACTGATGGGATTCCCATGGTTGTGCCTAATAATTTGAAACTCCTCAGATACAATCACCTCCAAGGATCCACACTCAGACAGTATCCCTTATGGCTGGCCCGACAGGTGAGATTCCACAGTCTCAGTCCAGACTTACGGTTTAGTTGCTATGACTACAGAACACACCTTCCCGCCTCCCAACACACAGACACACAACAGTTTATTTATATGCTGAAATGTGTTTGCTTTGTATATGGCAGATAGGGAGAAAGTTTGGATGAGAGAAATTTATCTGAGGACGTACAATCAGTATAGCTTTATTTATTTTTTACAAATTTATTTATTTTATTTATTTTTGGCTGTGTTGGGTCTTCATTGCTGCGCGTGGGCTTTCTCTAGTTGCGGCAAATGGGGGCTACTCTTTGTTGTGGTACGAGGGCTTCTCATTACAGTGGCTTCTCTTGCTGGAGAGCACAGGCTCTAGGTGCGTGGGCTTCAGTAGTTGTGGCTCGTGGGCTCAGTAGTTGTTGCACGCCAGCTCACTTGTGGCTCATGGGCTCTAGAGCACAGGCTCAGTAGTTGTGGCACACGGGCTTAGTTGCCCCATGGCATGTGGGATCTTTCTGGACCAGGGCTCGAACCCGTGTCCCCTCCATTGGCAGGAGGATTCTTAACCACTGTGCCACCAGGGAAGTCCCAGTATAGCTTTATTTCAGTGTTTTTAATGACTGTAAACTATCCTCTATCACATGGATGCATTATTATGTATTTGATCATTCTTCTATTAATGCACATTTACTTTATTTTCAGGGTTTTTTTTATAAACAATACTGAAATAAACATCCTATTAAGTATGCCCTTATATACTGGTGGGATTGCCAAGTCAAAGACATAAATAATATAAATATACATATATGTAAATGTAAATATAAAGTATAAATATAAATCTCCAGCTCGTTTCCTGAAATACTTGTAATGCTTCACATCTCCACTATCAACAGGTAATTATCTTTTTACTATTGTCCATCTAATGGGTGTAAAATGGTATTTAACTGTTTCTTTTAGATTTCCTAACTGCAAGTAAAATTTCATCATTTTTTCATATATTTGTTGGCCATTTGCATTTGCTTTTTTGTGAAGTGTATTTAGTAATTTTTTGCCCATTATCCTTTTGGATTATCTTTTCCGCATCACTTTGTAAGAGTTCTTATAGTCTTACAAATATTTGTTTCCATTTCTGTCAGTTGTCTATGAATTTTGTTTATGAATTCTGTTTATGGTATTTTTATACTCAAAATTTCTAAGTTCATTGTGAAATATGTTTACCATTTATTTTACAGTCTTTGGATTTCTAGTCTTAGCTAAGAAGTCTCCATGAATCCCAATTTATATATTTAATCTCATTTATTTTCTTACAAGATTTCATGGATTAATTACATATGTATTTAATACATCGGAATTTATTTGGGGGTATCTTATAATGTGGAGATCCATTTTCTGTATCTTTCAGATGGATTGACAATTGTGGCAGGACTGTTAAAAAATTATTTTCTGACAGAATTGAACTACATATAACTAATATATTAAAATCTCATATATAATAATATATATATTTATATTCCTAGTATGTTCTAGTGATATGTTTTCTATTTCTTTACCAAACTCATCTTTATTTCACTATAGAAATTCTTTGTTCTTATATTGATTAAAGCACTTATTTTATTTTTATTAGCTATTTTAGAACATATACATTCATATAAGTTCAAGATGATTTTATATGTCTCTCAAAACATAAATTTGTTGGGATTTTAACTATAATTGCATTAAATTTATGTATTAATTTCAGAAATTAATATTTACTGGTTTTAAATGTTCTACACAGAAACACTGACATAAGGGATATCTAAAGTTGATTACAGTTTAAAAGTATGAACTAGATATATATCTAGCTATCTATCTAGTTATACTTTAACCTGGATAAATCTTTTAAAAATTAAGTTAAAAAAGATCAAGACACAAAGTAATATGTAATGTATGACACTTTTGTCCATTTAAAAAACATAAAACATAGTATAAATATATTATTTATAAATACCTATATATGTAGTAAAAATATTTTTTAAAAAGTAAGTGGAAAAGCTGAATATCAACTCAGGAAAGTGGTCATCTGTGCAGAGAGAGAGAGAGAAGTAGGATGGTGAGAGGAGTTTTACGTATATGAAATTTATACCTCAGTTTAAAAAATACTTGAAGCATATAGCAAAAATGCTAACATTTGTTCAAAATAGATGGTGGGTACCCAGGTTACATAATTTTCCATAAGTTTGAAATATCTCATAATTTACTGATTACTTGTTAAATATTTCTTCTTTATTTTTGAAGTTTAGAAATCTCACTGGTGTATGGCTATTTGTTATTTTTCTTTCACTCTGCTTGCTCTTGCTGTGCCCTTTTGATCCCCAAAATCAAGCTTCTACTGTAGCTTACGGGTACTTTTCTTCTATGGTTTCTCCTCCATTTGTTTTTTCCTCTCTTATCACTCCTATTATTATTATTTTTGTTTGTTTTGCGGTATGCCGGCCTCTCACTGCTGTGGCCTCTCCCGTTGCGGAGCACAGGCTCCAGACGCGCAGGCTCAGCGGCCACGGCTCACGGGCCCAGCTGCTCCGTGGCATGTGGGATCTTCCCGAACCAGGGCACGAACCCATGTCCCCTGCATCGGCAGGCAGACTCTCAACCACTGCGCCACCAGGGAAGCCCCTTATCGCTCCTATTATTATAGACTATCTGGTTCTGTCATCTATTTATTGTATCTTTTCACTCATCATTATTCGCATTTTAACATTTTTAAAAATTTGCTCTGGATTATAGAATACATCTTCTAGTTTATCTTCTAGGTCAATTATATTCATTGTTTTATCTTGATTCTAATGAATTTTGTTTTTAAGCAAGCATTTATCCAAGAAATCTTTATATTTATACTTTTGTGGTAACTTTTCAATTCTAATCTAGAATTTACCTTAGTGTGTTTCATCTTGTCTGCATTAAATCTGTTTCAATTCTGTACTGAATGTTCAGTGTGATCCCCCCTTCTTCAAGCTATTGATTCCCCTTAAAGGTGAAACAATTTACTTTTCTTGCTCATTTGAGGGCATAAACTGTCCTGCCTACCCGTTAATCAACTGGAGTGAGTTCCTTCAATGTCTCTACATGTCAAGCTGTTGGACTCTCATAGGCAGTGGTGAGTCAGTAGCTAGTGAGGCACTGTGAGTACAAGTGGAATACCTCTCCTTATGGTAATATAATGGATTAGTTCAACTCAGCTTGCAAGCCCCCTCAAGACAAGCTTGCATCAACATGTCTTCTTCTAGAGCTGGAAGCTGACAGTGGTCAAGGTTAATTCTCACCCACCATCTATATGTGTCAAACAGACACACTCTGGCTAAATGCTGATCTCCACCTAGCAACTTCAGGTTAGTAGACTTCCTCCAAATTCTCCCAGAGAAATAGGTATCCTCTCAAATAACACATTCCCCATTCTTGTTCCACCCCTCCACTACAATAAATAGTGAAAGAGAACCTGCCCTTCAATGGATCATATCTATAAAGATACAGACAAGAAGTTCAGCAGGTATATCAAACTTTGTTGAACTGCTTTAGCATGATTAAAAAGTGAGCATTTAACATTCAGATTCTTAGATCACCCTTTATGGAGAGAGGTAAAGGTATAAGGTAATAATGAACTAATTCAAGAGGTAATTTGTGAGACTCTGGGCATAAGCGGAGCTCCTCCAGGGACCAGGTTACAAAAAAATGTATCTCACAGTTGATCTCCCGCCACAGAGTACCCAGAATAGAACCAAGCAACTCTTGGGCATCTTGTGGATTTCATTCTATGGGAGTCTCCTGAGATGACAACCCTTGATATGGACACGGATATGCCCATGGAAGGTAGTGGAATCAGTGAGGTTTCTCCAGGAGGTCTTTCTAGCAGTGAAGGAAACAGAACAAGAAAACAAGGTCAATGTGGAGGCTCTGTAGTGACTACAGCTGCCAGACAGTCAGACTTGGTTGTGATTACATGTGAGACATCCTTATTTGAGAACTTCTAGAACTAACCAAGGTGCATCTTGGGTGGGGGGACTGAGATCACTGTTCATGTATAGGTATACTATTAAGCCAACAGATAGTTGGGTAGCATGGTAATAATAACCAACACTTATCAAGTGCTTTCTATGTACCAAGAAATGTGCCAAGTGCCTCTTTTACTTGTATTAACTTATTTAATCCTCTCACCTACTCTGAGTTTGTTACTGTTATCACACCCTATTTTACAGGTGAGAAAACTGAGACTTAAAACATAAAATGACTAGTCTAATGTCACAAATCTTCAAAACCTGTGAACACTTTAATCTCTGCATTCTATATTATATATATTAGAACTGGACACTTCACACTGGGTAAATACTGAGGCCCATAACAATACCTGGTTGTAAACTAATAGGCACCAAAAAGAGTTTAAGGACACAGAAACTTCTAAAAGAGATAAGCCAGCTAAGTAAGGCATAAGTTGTCAACAAGTTGATCAAAGGCTGCCACAACCAGAAGCCAATCACAGACAACCTACAGGATCAGATTTGTCATCTGTTAAACGTACTGAAAACATTATCAGAGACATACTTGTGAAGATTTACCAAAGTCTCTTTTGGCTCAAGATGATGAACTGACCCAGGAATTAAACTCAAGTTTCATCAGGCAAGTATTTAATATGTGCCTCAGATTTTATTGAAAAAAAAACTGATGAATCATCACAAGAAATACAGAATAACTGGACTGAAGCAAAGGTAAACTGGACAAAATATGTGAAATAATACATTTTCAAAAATTTTTCATTGTGGGGATTAAAGGACAATTTCATAGGAAATGAATCTAGCCCCTTGATAACTTTGTAGGAAGGGTTCTTCAGGTAAATTTTGAAATGCTACTTTGAATGAGCTAAACTCTCCAGGTTCTAGGATTCAGAACCCTGAATTGGTCTGAATTCTCTGAACTGTTAGAGTCAAGTAGCCAATTGCTCTTTGTGCTGATATGAGGTTCTTTATATATAAAAAAATAAGTCTCAGAGACCTCAACACAACCACCAACCTTATTAAATGTAATGTCTGTCAAACAGAATGAATGGGAATCAATTCATAAACTCTTTTAGAGTTCACAGTAAAAATGGGTGACCGAAGATAAACCCAGACATCTTTCTTCATGATTTGAAATGTTTCAGAAAAGTTACTTTCCACCAAAAACACAAACAAGGAAAATGGATACCTAACCTCACCTGGTCTTTGTTACAAGCAAGTTAGTATTTAATAAGTGATATGTCAAATGGTTGTGAATAAAATATTGTTAATATATGTTTGGCCACTTAGTTTGTAATCAATTGTATAGTCTTCCCATGATAGCTATACAACCAACACAGCTACACAGCTATAGAAATAGGAATGTAGTGTACGTTTCTTGTATTTGGTTCATCATTAAAGACTTTAACTATAACCCATCCATGTATTCATTCACTCAACAAACATTTATTGATCTCCTACTATGAGATGGAGATAGAGAAGTAAAAAAAAAAAAAAAAAAAGACAAAAATCTCTTCTCTTCCTAGCTAACAATCCAAGAATTATATTTGAGGAAAATAATTTCTCTTTTCCTTATTAGTGAGTGGTATTTCCATAGCAGCTTCCTGAGAAAAGTATCATTATGAATATGTACAAAGCAAATTTCATTAGTCTTGACCAGGGGTTAGTAGTAAACTTTCTCTGAAAATGTCCAGATAGTAAATATTTTCATCTTTGCAGGCTATATGTTCTCTGTCGCAAATATTCAACTTTGCCCTTGTAGCACCAAAGCCGCCATAAATAATATGTTCCAATATAACTTTTTTTTTTTTTACACAAAATTACGTGGTTGTCTGAATCTGGCCCATGGGCCTAGTTTGAGTCTTTATCTTGACCATTTTCAAGTTAAAAGGAAAACATCTTAATTGATTAGAAATGGATTATCAGATGAAGTGAGTTAATTTTACATTTAAATAGAATATACATAGATGGCCTACATAAATTAAGATACAAGACTGTGTAAACTTATAATCTACACGTTTATGTGTCAAATGGATAAAGTAATGACAAAAAATGATAGCAGAAAGTTGTTGAATTGTACTGCCAAAAACCTATAGAAAATGTCTTTAGATCAAGCTCATATTGGAAGTGACTTTTCACACCAAGAAGATATAAAAATTGCCTCCAATTGAAAAAAACCAAAGAACTCTGCTCACACACAGCAATGGAGCCACCAAAATATACAAGTATGGTTACATAATATTCTGGTTTGAAATACAGAGCTGCAGCAGCATAGTTCCACAGATGGAATTAAGCCTTTTGTACAATTGATAAAAACTCAGATTATAAGAAAATCTATTCTGAGCCAGTACATAAGCAAAAACTCAGTCTTAGCAATAATATCCCTGAAACCTCATTACTACGTATGAGTTGGACAAGAGCATTAGAACACACAAACTAGAGGCCATATGAAACCATAACCCTTCCCTTGACCATACTGATTAAGGGCTATCAGAAATTCCTTTCTGAGGAAGAATCAGGGAATGAGAATGAGGACCTCCTCTACCTCCAATGTTTCTCATTCCAGAGCATGACATTAGCCATTCTCAACTGATGCTTTTATAATCTTCATAAAGTCATGAGTCAAAAAGCCACCATGCAATTAAATATTGATGCCTACATTTTTCAGACCTACTTGATTATTAAAGCTAAGCCTCTGTTGCTCACAAAAGCCAACTCTAATGGGTTTCCACTGATCCAGGAGGCTACAACTTGATTACAGAAGGGTAATAAGTGCAATTGGATTGATATATAGCAAGTACACAAACATCTAAGAGTTCATAATAATACTAAACAATAATTCATTGGACAACATTGGAGGTTGTAGACACCCACCAACTCATTACCATAAAAAAATGGTAAAGGGAAAGCACTAAACATTTACCTTACTTTTTTTTTTTTTTACAACTATACCTCAGGGTATCCAAATATTTGAAGAGGGACAAATGTATTTTTTATACAAGGATTCTAGATAACAAAGGTAAAATGAAGGATGGTATTAGGAAAAACATTTTTGCAACCCTGAATATCTTAATAGGGCAAAGCCATTATCATCCTGGTTTTAAAATTATCAGATGAAATATTAATGGGAACTTAAACAAGCAGGAGGGATCAGATTGATATACCTGAAGGCACTGATCACTCACTGATCACATCACTAAAAATGGGACCACATATTATATGTCTTGTGATTTCTTGCAAGAGAAAGTACATAAAACCACATATGAAGTACTCTTACATAAAATTCAATTTAACCTGAATCTAATCATGCCTCCAGATCTAACTCATAGTTTGCAGGAAATACAAGCTGAACATACCACAAAATATCAGCCAAAGCTAGAATGTGAGCCATTCTACAGGACAAAGGACCTATGTTCTCTAACAAATCAATTGCATGATAAAGAGGGACTTGGGGATTATTACAGAATAAATGAGACTGAAGATGCAGCTCAATCAAATGCAAACCAACTGTAAAAAGACATTTTGAGACAATCATGGGAATCTAAACATGGGCTGACTGTTAGATGATTTTAAGTAACTATTGTTAGATGTGATAATGATGTAATAGGTATGTAAAAAATATCCTTATAAGTTAGAGATGCATACAGAAGTATTTGTGTTAAATGACATATGTATAGGACTTAATTTAAAATACTCCAATAAAAAATAGGAGACAGTAACACAACAGAGTAAAATGTTGGAAATTGTTGAAACTGATTAATGGATACATGGGAGTTCATTACAGTATTATTATTTGTTCTAATTTTGTATATGTTAGACAATTTGGGGGATAAAGACTTTCAAATGCTGGTACCCAGACTGGCAAAACCAAGTAAACCACCCTCAATATAGAAAGTGAACAAAATGAGACTGGTTTTGAATTGGATGAGCTTATATGCTATGTTCACATACAATCAAGTATGCTATTTTTAATTTGAAATTACCCAGTATTTTGGCTCAATTTTCTAGTCATTAATTACTAAATAGTCAATAAGCTAGCCTTACATTCAGTAAAGTCATTTCTTGTTTTCCCATTATAAAGGAAAAGATCTGTATTTCATTCTGTGTGTGAATGTTCATGTTAATCAAATTATCAATATCTGTTCAAATCTCGAATACTCAATGTCATATAAAGACAAAGAGCTGTTGATTATCAAGAAGTCAGAGACAGGTCAAAGCACTGAAGAGTGTATTTGTGCAGACACAGAGTCAAACAAGCTTTCATTACCAAAACGTAAAAATGCAAGAAATGTCAATGGCATTTTTAAATAGAGGCATAGTATTAATAGATAGAGGGTAGTGGTAATATAGAGTCCAATCTGGTTGCAATTCAAAAGATGATGAGAAAATACTCCAAATGGCAAGAGTAGTATTCTCTTCATAGAGTAGTATGTCTTTAAACTGAGACACTTTCTTCTTTGCTTTACATTTCAAAATTCCTTCAACAAATATATATCATCTGTGAAATCAAAGTTAATTGTAAGAAAATAAATGCAAAAATATATGGGAAGGTGTATGATACCTAGGTGACCTCATGATTGTGAGTTTAGTCTATGTATATTTAATACAAAGAAATGGTGATCAAGATCAGAAAAAGGACAAGACAACCAGGTCTGTAAAGATGCTATTCTTTCAAAATATTAAGGAATAAGGTTATGTAGCTACAAACAATCTTTCTAGTAGGGAATAAGTAAGCTTTGCTTGTTGAAATTGTATTATGGACAAAATTATGTGCAAAGAACATGAAGTCGGGGACTTTTGCCTGTTTTTGTTAATTGCATCATCCCTGGTACTTAGAGGAGTACCTCGTGCATAGTTGGCATTTAAATATTTGTTAAATGAAGGAATAATTGAATGCATTTTCTCAGTCTTCCAAATAATCCTTTGAAATAGAATACAGACTGGAACCAGAAGTATCTGACTCGAAAAATGTTTGCACTGTCCACACAAATTCACTGAAACTGTGTGTCTTGTAATATTATATATGTGACACTAGTAAAATTAAGGTGCACCAGTACGTATAATTTGGAATCAGTCAACCTACAATGCACCCAATAAACACTACAAAAGTCAGCCTTAGTCTTGCAAATTGTAGCATATTACTATATGGAAATGGAGAAGGTTAAAGTTGTGATAGTGAGTGCAACCAAAGAGAACAGTTAACAAAAGATCTAGGTAATAAATCTATGTAACATGACTGTAGGTGTGCTAAAATTGGGTGATACAAATTTTAAGGCTTGTAAAACTACAGAGAAGGAAAAGGAGATCCCATAATGTTGAAGGGACTGACCTTGAAAGTCATAGTGAAGAACATAAAAGAAATTTCAGGTGAGGGGAGCAAAACAAGTAAATGCAGGCAGGAAGGCTGTGACGAGACCACTCAACTCCACTCTACGATCTTAGTGAATTCCTGTCCTTCTCTAGACCCCAATCTCCTTGCATTGAAAGAGGTGGCTATATTAGTACAATAGACACATTTATCTGCTGAACCATTTCCCAAATCTACTGTTTTCTGAAAATTTCCCCTTCTCCCTGCCCCTCACTCCCCTCTGTAGTATACAGGGTTATAGAGGGAGCAGCCATGTTTCCACAAGATCAACCCATCTTCTTTTACCACAACGTTTTGTCCCAGAATTGGGGGTATCTGAACCAAAAATGAGAACCCCTCTCCCATTAATTTGAACTAGAATTATGACATTCCAGTCTCAGTATGATTGGTCTCTGGAAGAAAGGGAATGTAAAACCCAAGAGCTGTGCAAAAATGAAGGAGCTAGTTCGTATCAAGATTGAATGAACCAAGCAGACAAGCAATGTAGCAAAAAGATGAGAGTATGAAAAAGACAGTCACTGGTTCTATAAGATGTCCCACTATCCTTAAATAGTAAATCTGTCTCCCTTTTCTTAAGCCAGCTAAAGCAGAACTTAGTTACCTACTGCAAAATTCCTGTCCCATATAACTAGAAACTTTTAAAGTCATTTTTGGTTTTCCTATTCTCAAATTGCACAGGTAATTATGCTGTACTTGTGGTACAGTATGCACATAAAACTGACTGAAGTGTGGTTAGAATGCAAGCCCCATGAGAGCAGAGATATTTGTTTTTTTTGTTTTTTATTTTTATTTTTATTTTTTATTTTTTTATTAGTTTCTGCTTTATAACAAAGTGAATCAGTCATACATATACATCTGTTCCCACATCCCTTCCCTCCTGCATCTCCCTCCCTCCCACCCTCCCCATCCCACCCCTCCAGGCGGTATACAGTACCAAACGTAAGGTAGATAGATAGTGGGAAGCAGCCGCATAGCACAGGGAGATCGGCTCGGTGCTTTGTGAGCAGAGATATTTGGTGTGCTCACTGATGTACCCTAAGTGCCTAGAACAGTCCCCAGCACACAGTGGCTGCTCAATATATGTTGAATGAAGACAAAGGTATATAGGACATCAGTGAGCCATCTACTTCCACATATCAGTGGAGCCAGATTATAGGTAATCGGAAAGGGAGCCCTAAGAATAAATGTTATCTAGAAAGAGTTAGGGAGCCCATGCTGAACCACCAATATAACAAAAGTCAGGTTTCAGAAAAATACTTCAAAGAATTCCCGTTGGTTTTGAAATAAATAGAAAAATACCTGGAATTGACTCTAAAAGCATATGTGGACTGGCCCCTAACCATACCATCCACAAAACTCTCAGCAAGCTCCTCATCAAGTCAGTGCTGAAGCCACACAGCTTTCTTTGTTTTTTTTTTTAAAAAACAATGAAAGAAAGCTGCTCAACATTACTAATTATTAGAGAAATGTAAATCAAAACCACAATGAGGTATCACCTCACACCGGTTAGAATGGGCATCATCAGAAAATCGACAAAGAACAAATGCTGGAGAGGGTGTGGAGAAAAGGGAACCCTCTTGCACTGTTGGTGGGAATGTAAATTGATACAGCCACTATGGACAACAGTATGGAGGTTCCTTAAAAAACTAAAAAGAGAACTACCATATGACCCAGCAATCCCACTCCTGGGCATGTACCCTGAGAAATCCATAATTCAAAAAGACACATGCACCCCAATGTTCATTGCAGCACTATTTACAATAGCCAGGTCATGGAAGTAACCTAAATGCCCATTGACAGATGAATGGATAAAGAAGATGTGGTACATATACACAATGGAATATTACTCAGCCATAAAAAGGAACGAAATTGTGCAATTTGCAGAGACATGGATGGACCTAGAGACTGTCATACAGAGTGAAGTAAGTCAGAAAGAGAAAAACAAATATCATATATTAACGCATATATGTGGAACCTAGAAAAATGGTACAGATGAACTGGTTTGCACGGCAGAAATACATACACATATGTTGAGAACAAACGTATGGGCACCAAGGGGGGAAAGCGGTGGGGGGGTGGGGGGGATGAACTGGGTGATTGGGATTGACATGTATACACTGATGTGTATAAAACTGATGAATAATAAGAACCTGCTGTATAAAAAAATAAATTAAAAGAAACCCTGCTGTATAAAAAATAAATTAAAAAATATATATTTGCCAGGTGCACTTATACCACAGAGAACTGTATATATTATTCCATCTATCTGGAAAAATATTCCCTCCTCAACTTTCCGAAGTAACAAATCTTACTCATCCTTCATATTTTATTTCAGTTATCACTCCATCATAAATGTGTCCCTTGTCATCTTCAAGGTTGACATTGAATATTTCTTCATGTGATTTGATAAAATTAGCAACTGTCTTTCTTACTGGGCTGTATGTGGAAGAGAATGAGTCTTTCTTTACTCATCAGAGGACCCTCTGCTTCTAGAATATACCCAGTATATACTAGCTGCTCAATAACAACATTTTAATTAATGAGTGAATGAGGAAACAGTTCTGGCAGTCCTATTCAAGATTAATTAGAAAACGCAAACTAAGATGGAGGTGCCAGATGAGAGACAGTGTCAATAAATGTGGTATGGGGACAGTAACTTCTAGACTATGGCCATGGCAGTGGTAACGGAGAGAATGATAAAACTGTGGGGCTACTTTTATTAGGTATTTTTTCTTTTTTTTTTTTTACTATAAAAGCAATAATTATAAAAAAGACTTCACACAGCCAAGAAGAGTAAGATATAAAAAGTAAAAGTTTCTAATCCTAGTCACCTGAATCCCATATGCCCTGTATAGTTAAGTTTTGTTTCCTTCTAGAACAAAAATGTAAATATGTACACAAACACATTTTCTTTTCATTGTACACATGTGTATACACTGTACACATACAAGATATCTGCTTTTGCCCCTATATATCCATTTTCCATCTTCTTCCACCCTGCTCTTTTCCTAAGACTGAAATGTATGGATTACATCACCCTTGGCCTCTTGCCCTCTGGCTTCCAACTGGGTTCAGCCAATGGGAAGCTCTGGCAGAAGGTGAGGAAGGAGGAAGGCAAGTTGCATAAGAATAGTTACCCCTCTGCTCCCACCTCACAAGTGTGCTTTACACTTGCTGTGCCCCTCCACTGAAGAAATTTCTCCTCTCAATACAACCTGCTTCACATGATTCACTCTCCTTCCCAATCCTGCTAAATTTTTCCGTTTCTCATCACTGTGGCCCTAGGAGCGGAATTAGCTCCACTGCTACTAGATGCAGGTTCCTACACTATTACTTATGGCTACCCCATGACCCACCCGCATCTTTGTAATTAACTGCTTTATAAGTAAACCCTCTTCACATTACCCTAATTTTGATGGATCATCAGTTTCCTGCTGCGATGTGATTGATATAGGTATCATGCTCTATATATTGTAGTGTCCTTGATTTTTCCACTTGCTTCATTTTACTGATTCTGTGATGCACATTTTCCACATTTTAACATCCCTGTAATTGGGATGCATTTTACAATAAATGCTGCATCGCAGCTTAACTCTCAGTGTTTTTACTTCCTTAGTGGTACATCAAATAGTGGTGCCTCTCAGAATTTATGAAACACAATAATATATCTTGCATCTCTATGCCTATCAGTAAAAAGAGATAGAATACAGAACGTCTGGAGAAGAAAATTAGGTGTGGGGGCTTCTGAGAGATGAGGTAAACATGATCATATGTTCAAGCTCAGATACCTGGGAGAACAGTGGTGCCACTGACAGAATTGGGGCCTTGAGCAGGGGTGTCTGGTGTGCATAGAAGGTAATACTGAATTTACAAAAGTCCACAGGGTACTTGGAGGTAAAGCATTACGGCTTAGATTAGAGGACATCACCAGGGGTCTAGATGAACTTTTAAGAAAAAGCCAGTGTCTTTGATGTGGACTTGTCTTAATCAGTTCAGGCTGCCACAACAAAATACCATAGGCTTAAAAAAAACCAGACATTTATTTTCTCACAGTTCTGGAGGCTGGAAGTCTCAGATCAAGTGCTAGCAGGGCCAGGTTCCAGTGAGGGATGTCTTCCTGGCTTACAGATGGCTACCTTCTCACTGTGTGCACACACAGCCTTTCCTTGGTGCATGCACATGGAGAGAGACAGAGAGACACAGACAGGGAGAGATATTCTCTTACAGAGCCACCATTCCTATCAGGTTAGGATGCCACCTTTATGATCTCCTCTAAACCTAATCAGTTCCCATCTCCAAATACCATCACACTGGGGGCTAGGGCCTCAACATATGAATTTTAGGGGGACATAATTCTGTCCATAACATTCTGTCCCTTGCCCCCCCAAATTCATGTTCTTCTCACATGCAACAGCCCAAAGAGTCTTAACTCATTCCAACATCAACTCTGAAGTCTGAAATTCAAAGTCACATCTAAATGTCATCTAATGAGTGAGACTCAAGGTAAGTTTCATCCTGGGACAAAATTCCTCCCAGATGTGCACGTGTGAAACCAGACAAGTTTTGTGCTTCTAAAATACAATGGTAGGACAGGTATACGATAGACATTCCCATTACAAGAGGAAGAAAAAGTGTCAGATCCCAAACAAGTCCAAAACCTAGGAAGACAAATGCCATGAAACCTTAACTCTTGAGAATAATCTTCTTGGCTCAATGTCCCATCTTCCAAGTCCACTGGGGTGGCAGCATTACCCCCATAGTTTTAGGTGGGGAGTTCTGCCCCGACAGCTTTGCTGGGCTAGGGTTCTATTGGGTGTCCCAGCCCCCAAGGTTCCACTAGGCTTGTCCCAGCTCTTTTAGGTAAAAGTATTTTGCCACAGCTGTAAAATAAAATAGCTTTCTAAATTGCCAAATAATCTGTAAACTAGACACCATCAGTCAATTTCTAATTTTTATACTATGTCCTGTCTTCACACTGTAGTGAAAAACAAGGATGTATGGAATCAGAAATTAAGAAAAGGAAAAACATGGATCAAGAGTCAGCTACGAGGGATAGCCAGAGGTGTCTGCTGACCACTTCACCTAGTACTTCAGAGGTGATTGTATATGTTGACATTTGGTGTCTTATGAAAATGACTGCGACAAATCAGCACAATTAATTGTTGTCATTCAATCATGGATGACCACTTTGTTCCCTCTTGCCCTAGCTGAAACATTCTTTCATCCATTCAATTATCAATTCAACATTGATAATTTTTTGTGCCAAATAAAGGTCTACACATTGTTCAGCACTTTTTGTGCCAAATAAAAGTCTAAACTTTTTGGATAGAGTGAGGAATAAGACAGGTTCTATCCTCATGGAACTTAGACAGTAGTGGAGGGTATAGATAAGTAAACAGGAAATTATCATAAGGTGTATTTGTATGAGATGAGAAATGACCTGGGTGCTATGGGAACACTGAGAGGCATCTACTCTAGAGTCAAAGTGTTGGGATGGGAGATGTTGGGGTGACTCAATCAAGGAAGGAGTGGAGTGATTTAGGCAGAGGGAACAGTGTGTACACAGGTTTTGAGTTAACACAAAAAATGTGGCATGCTTGAGGAAATTAAAGATAGTTGACTGCTAAATCAATCGATCAATCAATGGTAACCTTGGTATAGAACAGTGACTGTCAACTGGGAGTAATTTTCCCCCCCGAGGGACATTTGGCAACATCTGGAGACATTTTTGATGATCACAACTGGGTAGGAGGTGCTACAGGCATCTAGTGAGTAGAGGTTAGGGATGCTGTTAAATATCCTACAGTGCACTGGACTGCCACCTACAACAAAGAATTACCTGACCCAAAACACCAATCGTGCCAAGGCTGAGAAACCCTGGGCTAGATTCTACCATGTCCAAATAGTCACTTGTTACAAGTTTAAGTAATTAATACTAGAATACTTTTATGGCTATCTCCTCTGCTACACTGAAACTCCATGAGGTCCGAGACTATGTCCTGTTCATTATCATGTCCCTAATGTCTAGCATAATTTTTAGCACATAGTGGGTATTCGATAAGCATCCACTGACTGGTTTAAAGGGTGATTGATAAATGACCAGGGATGAGGGTGGCCAAAAGTGAAATGAATTTTAAGGAGGTGCAAGTCATGTAGGGTCATGTCTTAGGGGACAGATCAAGAGGGTGGCTTGGAAGAGGGGCAATCTTTTCACCAATATATTGTTAGCCATCTTCCCAGTCTCTGGTATGAAAAGTTAACATTTTCTCAAAGTGTTGCAAAGTGCTATGCAAAATCAGTCTTAAGATGAGTTCACTAACTCCTGATTCCGAGCACATTTATCACCATAATCCCCTCCTGTAACTGCAAAAGCATTTTCTGTATATGACTTCTGGACGGGCCACTGCTGTTGTTTTAAGGGGCTTAGACTTTTTGATGGAGAGAATAGGCAGTGACATGATCAAACATTCATTTTAGAACATTAACTCTTGCTGTAATGTTAAATGGTTTGAAGGAGGAAAGACTGACTACAAGGAGGACAGTTAGCAGACGGCATTAACCCAATAAGAGATTGTAGAAGCTGAGACTAAAACAGGCAGTAGAGCTGGAAAGAGGTGGATATAATTTTAGAACTATTTAAAAGGATTAGGAGGAGGTAAAAAAAGAAGTCAAAAATGATCCTAGATTTTTGCCCTGGGAAATTAGGTGGATGTGACAGGAGAGAAAACGGAAGATGAGCAAATTTGAAGGTAAAAATGATTTTTATTTTAAACATGTTGAGATTAAGGTGTATGAAAAACATCTGAGTAGCAATACGGGGTATCCTGTTGCCGATGTTACTTTGAGGTTCAGAAGCTGATCTGAACTGGAAATACAACTTCGTAGTTCATGAGAACATCACTGATGTGAGCATTGGGAGTGTCTAAAACCACCCAGGCAGTGGGGTGTATATTGGGACGAGAAGGGAGCACACGAGAGAATCCTGAAACTTGCCCATATATAAATATTAAAGTAGAGGAGGCCAAAGAATGGATAAAGATGTGGTACATATATACAATGGAATATTACTCAGCCATAAAAAGGAACGAAATTGGGTCATTTGTAGAGATGTGGATGGACATAGAGACTGTCATACAGAGTGAAGTAAGTCAGAAAGAGAAAAACAAATATCATATATTAACACATATATGTGGAATCTACAAAACTGGTACAGATGAACCGGTTTGCAAGGCAGAAATAGAGACACAGATGTAGAGAACAAAGGTATGGACACCAAGGGGGGAAAGCGGGATGGGGGGGATGGTGGTGGTGGTGGGATGAACTGGGAGATTGGGACTGACATATATACACTAATATGTATAAAACAGATAACTAATAAGAACCTGTATAAAAAGTAAATAAATGAAATTCAAGAAAAAAAGTGTACAAGGACCAAAACATTAATAGAAGATGGCTCTGGGTGATGAGATTAGGAACTCCATTTATTTTTATGACTTTTCTGAATCTTCTTCACTGAAAATATATTAATTTTATAATTGAAAAATAAGACATTTAAAAAAGTGAGCTATGTTCTTAATTATCTGGTTATTTCATCTATACAGTGACAAAAGTAGATTGACTTTGTTATTAATGAAGCTGATGTGTCTTTTTAAAAAATACTACATATGGACTCAATTAACTGGTACAGTATAGAATGCCAAACTGCTTCTAGAATTTAACTGTCTCTAGGTTTTAATACCAACTAAAACTAGTTTTATAATACTAATTCATTCTCTCCTTCCCTCCCTCTCCCCCCTCTCTCTCTCATGTTAATGGTACCCCTGATTCTCTATAACATACACACTCTAGTAGAGATTTGGGGATGTCTTTCATGTATAAATAATGGATTTTTGAAGAATGGTGCTTAAACTACTTCCTGGTTTTTATAGTGTATCTCTTCCTAAAATGCCTTTGCTGAATTTGGAGCCTACCACATATCCTGGGTTGACTGCTACTGTTTTCAAAGGGTTACATGTCATCAATGAACTACTTTATTTGCCTTTAACCAAAACGTTCATCTGAAGTTTTCCACAAGTGAACAGGACAGCTTAAGGACATCTTGAGGATGCCAGCTTTGCCTGCTTGGGCAGAACTAGGCCAGTTCTACATGGAGATCAATTCCATGGGCACCTATTAACTCTGGAGACCTTTATTTTTTTAACATTTTTGGGGGTCCACCGCTGCATGGTTTGTGGGATCTTAGTTCCCAGACCAGGGATTGAACCCCGCCCTCGGCAGTGAAAAGCCGAGTCCTAACCACTGGAGCGCCAGGGAATTCCCTGGAGACCTCATTCTAATTTACTGTGTGACCCTGGGTAAGTTTCATCCTTTCTTAGGGCCTCAGTTTCCTTATCTGTTAAATGACAGTGGTGAATTACATGATCTCTGAGGTTTCTTACATCCCTAATACGGGCATACCTTGTTTTATTGTGCTTCACAGACACTGCCTTTTTTTTTTTTTTAACGAATTGTCTGTGGCAACTCTGCATGGAACAAGTCTACCGGTGCCATTTTTCCAACAGCATTTGCTCGCTTCGCGTCTGTATCACATTTTGGTAATTCTCACAATATTTCAAACCCTCTAGCAGCAAAAAATGATTATGGCCCACTGAAGGCTCAGATGATGGTTATCATTTTTACCAGTAAAGTATTTTTAATTAAAGTGTGTACATTGTTTTTAGACATGCTATTGCATACCTAATAGATGTTTATAATGTAAACATAACTTTTGTATGTACTGAAAAACAAAAAAAACTGGTGTACCTTGCTTTGTGATATTCATTTTATTGCACGGATCTGGAACTGAACCCACAATATCTCTGAGATATGCCTGTACACTCAATTCTTGCTAAACTAATTTGCACCAAAATACAAATGTGTAATAGTCTACTATGTCTAACTTGGGGAAACAGGGATTTGCAAAGTTTTAAAGCAGCTACAATTTCTCTCAGAGTCCTGAGTGAAGAGCTTGGAGGATCCAATGCCATCTTTTAATCCAACAAACATCTCTAGCCTGTGGTGTGCCAGGGTCTTTGTTCAGATTTATACTGCTTGACTTGCATTGCCTCCTTTACAAAATTAGCACTAATTGTTTCTTGAAGGTCAAATATTAAAGCTTTTGTACATAGCTACTTAAATATTTGCACTAGCTATCAACAGTTAAATCCACCCATGTGTATGCATATGTGTGTGTGTGTGTGTGCGTGTATGTGTGAATGATGGGAATGTAGCATATGCTACCTAGAGCCCCTGCTTGGGAATTCAGAGGCAAACAGATTTGGGTCACTAATACCTCTGTTTAGGTGTTTTTTCTTTTCCTATGATGGAGTGTAGAAGTGCCTCACTTTACAAAAACCTGTTATATGAACATCTGTACACATGGAGCATGCAAAGTGATTATGGACGTGACAGATTTCTTCCAAATTCCTGCAAACATATCATCAAATGGCTTGGTCACATCAAGACTACATCTTCACAGCACTACAGACACTCAGAGATGAGTTCACTCGCATACATATGATACATGCCTTCCTGTCTGTCCACATATTTAGAGAAGCTTGTGTGCGTGGCCATGTGTGTGGAGGGAGTGTTCTTGCTATTTTTTTTTTGGTTTGTTTTCTGAGGTGATTTTTGCCTGCCCAGAAACCAGAAGACGAAATTTTAAAACACTATCACCTAGAAATTAGTTACAACCGATGCTCCAAAAAGAAACCTAGCACTCTTAGCAGGACAAACCTGAGCCTTCTACTTCTGATTCAACTAGAATGCCTCATGACTCTCCCTCCTCACAGTGTTCCCCCAAAACAGAGAAGCAACATGACCAATGTCACTGAACGGGGCTGGGGTGCACTTGATTGCTCTTCCTCACTGGGGGAGCGAACTTCTCACCAGTACAAATCACCAAGCCCTAAGGCAGGTGGGTCACTCAAGTCATTTATGTACAGAACTAGGGTCAGGAGAGGAAAGCCACTATTTTTCTACTTCAAATGCAGAAACGTAAATATGTTAGCTTTGTCTTTCAGCTAAGGGCTAAAATTCACCTTATGTCTTAGATATGTAGAGAAATTAATCAATTAACTATTAACCCATCACAAAATCAAAAAGAATCACCAGATATCCTTTCTGACTAATCAGGCCCAATAACTGCCTCAAGCTCAATTTTTTTTTTCCCAGAAAGTATTAGTTGAAATGTAATAATTATTCAACAGATAAATCTCATTCCAATCTAATTAAGTCAAATATGAAAAAGCCACATATGAATGATTATGCTACTTTACCATTTTAAGAAATGTTTAATTATTTCATTGGTATTTAAGATATTAAGTTGAATTTCAATTTAAAAACTCAAATATCACTTGGTAAGCGATTAAGACGTGTTTGATTAACCTAGTAAAAATATTTTGTATAATATTAAAAATCGAAATAGCTTTCTGAAGTTTATACAGTAAAAAAAGTCATTTCTGAAATATTCAATTCCAAGGGAAAGAAACAACAGACTAGACATACACATAGAAACATGGAGAGGTCTTCTTTTTTAATTTACTATTGCTTTTATTTTTTTTAACATATTTATTGGAGTATAATTGCTTTACAATGTTGTGTTAGTTTCTGCTGTACAACAAAGTGAATCAGCTATATGTATAAATACTGCTGAGTGAAATATTAAGGAACAATGATATATAGCAGATACATAAATTTAAAATGCATGCCCATAGACCACAATGTGCATTTTATTAACATTCAAACAAGGGGAAGAATGTGCATAAAATTCATTAGAATGACTGACTGTGAAGAAAAGGCAAATGGGGCTGGGGAGTGGAAATGAAGGAGAATAAATGAGTAAATAAACAGCAGAGAGTCCCAAACAAGTAACTCAAGGAATAGGATTAATTCAATCCTCTAGAGTTGATGTCGAAACCTCTAGAATACCACCCCAAGAAAGATTTTTGGAGGCAGTAGAATATTTAATGACTGGCATTATGTAGAAATGCTGGCATATGGTGGAGATAATAAAAACACAACTAGCTTTTACTTAGTTTTACTTTTGTATTAAAAATTCTCAGGAGGATAAACAAGGTCCAAATGTACAGGACAGGGAACTATATTCAATATCCTGTGATAAACCATAATGGAAAAGAATATAAAAAAAGAATGTATATATGTATAACAGTCACTTTGCTATACAGCAGAAATTAACACATTGTAAATCAACTGTACTTCAATAAAAAACTTAATTAAAAATTTTTTAAATGATCAAAATTTTCAGTAGACAATGCTCCTTATTTTCACCTTCACTCTCCCACTGCCCCACCCACCACTGGCCACTGCTCTATCCCAAGTTTCTGAGCAAGTAAGTACCCTAATTAGCGTTGGGAATATGGCCTACAAATACCATCATTTTAGTGTTTAGGGATGTTGCTGGTGACTTTCAGTAGGATGAAGTTTTTTGTTTTTGTTTTTAAATTTTTCTGAGGGCCTTTAGTTGCTTACAGCATAGGATGACGTGCAACAAACACCACTATGAAGTATATGGCCTGGAGGTAATATGTCTGCTTTTATGGGGTGTGTGCCATTGTCACCTGACACATCACATGTCAACCCATCTGGAGGCCCTCTGCCACACTCACACTCACACATGGAGAAACTCCAAATCCTTTTCTTCCTGCCCATGGGATAAAGTGTTCAGGAGGAATCTGTCTTCAGGTCGCAGTCCTCACCTCATCTTTATCCCCCATGTCTGGCTAACTGTGGGCCTGCAGGTCTGGCCCCTGACTCTGCAGGACTCTTCTCCCAGCCCTCAGACACACCTGCCCCTCCCTTCCCTCCCTCCCTCCCCACAAAAACAGAGAACTGGCACACGTACATACACATACACACACACACACGCACACACACACGCACACCTCTTTCTCAGATCTTGTTGATGCTATTTCAACCATCACCACCTGTGTACGCTGTTGGTGCACACTTCGGTGTCTGCAAGGGTGGCCGTTTCTCCACGGGCTCCTCTGGGGACGCAGCAGACAGCTGCTGGTGTCCAGGCCTCTCTATACACAGGGCGGTTCTGGGATGGGCCGGGTTGTCTGCGGTGTCTTGGTTCTGCTCCGGCTGGAGCTGTGGTCTCTGATTTTGATTCCTTCTGTTCATCAGCTGGAGGTAACAGTCAGATGTCGTTGCCCTTGTTTCTCTCGTGTGCTTTCTCGAACAGGTAATAGACGGTTCAGGGGATCTTGGGACTGCACACTCTTGCAGGGACATTTCTACCCACCTGGCTACCTTCCACACTGGGTGGTGGTGGTGGGGGCAACAGGTGAGCACGGAGCACAGCACTAGTTTGGGGGAAGAAGATGGAGACTGGATGGGGAGGGGGCTTCACATGGAGTGGAGGCTGAGGATGGGGTTTGTGCCTGGCATGGACAGCATAGGCGTCTGGGGTGGGGGATCTATGAGGAAGAGGAGGAGCATGGGTAGGGTCATCCGACCTCAGCACTGTCTCTGCACTTGGAATGACAGGGGGTCATCCTCTCCATTTCTTGAGTCCTTGTGGCTGGTTGTTCTCCACTTGTGGTTGGTTGTTCCATGCTAGGGGTCGGTTGTTTTGAGCTTGCACTTAGTTGTTTCACGCATGTGGTTGGTTGGTTGTTCCATGCTAGGGGCTGGTTGTTCTGTGCTTGTGGTTGGCCGTTCAATATCTGTGCTAGGTTCCTCTGATTTGCAACACACCTCATCCATGTTGAAGGCAAGCAGTGATCTATCCCAGGGCTCCTATCTTTCCTATATATACCCCCCCCAAGTCAAAGAGGATCAATTATCCTTACCCTTTGTTTGGTCAATCAAGTCATTGCTCCAGCCAGTGGTAGCCCTGAGGCGGCTAGACATCTCAAAGCACTGCTCCCAACACCTCCATGGTGCTGGTGGTGGAGGGGTTGAGGTGTCAGGGAAGCCAAAATGCTCTGGTTGGATGAAGAGGGGGTTTCTTTAGCACCCTCTAAAGATGCATCCCAAAGCGACTTGCCATGTCTTCTTATCTCCCCTGGTTCCATTCTGGTAGTGCACATGGCAGGGAGAGAATGTTTCCCCCATGCCTTTCCCCATTGGCCATCTCCACTAGTGGTTCATGCTGTTCTTGCCCACCCTTCACCATTGTCTATTATTTTTGATGTCTTATCTAAAATCCCTCTAAGACAAAGTGGCCATATTTAAGTGGAAATTTGAATCACCCTACTTCCCCTTCTATGACTCCCGTTTATACACCTTGAAGAACTTATACTTCTTGGTTCCTACCAGGGAACTTTTCTGTCCTACCTCCTTTTCCCTCTGTTCACGTAGTTCTCCTCAGTTTTCTATTCCCAGACTGAAATCTCTTTAGGTTATCAAAGTTCTTAGTGAATAAACTTGTTCTACTGGGTATCCTCATCTTGTTTCAAATCTAGGGGATTGAGTTCATCTCAGAGGTGTAATACTCAGACTTGGATTTTACCACTATAGGTGAGTAGAGGAAAATATGCCCATGTTGGAAGTTGTACTGGGTGTTTTCTTACAGAAAACTACAACGTGAGACTTAGGAACAAACCCAGGGAAAGGCCTGGCTTAACCAGAGGCATGGGAGCCTTCTGTGAAAAGCACTTCTCAGTATGGTTCCTCAGCCACAAGACACATTTCCCACCTTATTTTACTGCTGGTACTGTGAACATGCTACCTCCCTTCCTTCTCCTGGAGAAACAGAGCCTATCTCACTCCTGTGAGGAGGGACACTTGGGGGGGGTCATATTCATGAATAGCTATACAACAAACTTCCAGCTTCTTGGAAGACAGTTTGTGAATCAGTCCTATCCATTTAGCTCACTAGGTAAAGGGTCTCTCATTCCAGATTTTGGCCTTGGAGGAAATGGGTGGTGGCTTTAGCCATAGGTCATAGGTTCCTAACTCTAATAGAGGGCTGCCTAGCTTATGATCTTCACCTTAGCATGTGTCCTTCTGCCTTAGTGGGTTTTTCCTAGATTTCTTATGGACCGGTAACTTCCTGGAAGTTACTAGTGGCTTACTCACCCAAGGTACATTGATACACTGTACTACTTTAAAAATTTAAGGCATAACACAACATAACAAACTCAAACTCAGAGATAACTGACAAACTTGGAAAAATATTTGTAGCATATATCCTAAATAATAGGCTAATACCACTAATACATAAAGACTTTAAAAAATGGTGGGACAAAAGACCCCAAATCTGATAGAAAAATGTGAAAAATACATGGACAGAAAATTTACAAGACAGATATAGAACTGACCATTAACCATCTGAAATGATGTTTAATCTCACTAAATAGAAATTCAAGTTAATAAATGATATGGAGACCAACTCAGAACTGACACAAGTATTTGAGTTAATAGCCAAGGATATGCAAATCAAAACAATGAAGTACTACTTCATTCCCACTAGGATGGCTATAAAAAAGAACAGAAAATAACCAATATTGACAAGGACAGAGAGAAATGGGACCCCTAGTTCACTGGTGGTGAGAATATAAAATGGTTCAGCTACTGTGAAAAACAGTTTGGCAGTTTCTCAAAAAGTTAAACATAGAATACACCATATGACCCTGAAATCCACTCAAAAGAATTGAAAACAGAAAACTCAATTATATCTACATGTATGTTCACAGCAGCACTGTCCTTAATAGCCAAGAAGCAGAAACAGCCCAGATACCCATCAGATGAATAAACAAAACTGTACCTGTACAATGGATATTTTTCAGCCATAAAAAGCAGGTACTGATACATGCTATATAGGTAGATGAGCCTTGAAAAGATTTTGCTAAGTGAAACAAGCCAGATGCGAAAGATCACATGCTTTGTGATTCCATTTACATGAAATATCCAGAATAGATAAATCCATAGAAACAGAATGCACATTAGTGGTTGCCAGGGGCTAGTAGGAATTGGGAGAAACTGCTTAAAGGGTAAGGGGCTTTACTTTGGAATGATGGAAATGTTTTCGAACTAAACAGAGATAGTGGTTGCACATCCTGAATGTACTAAATGTCACTAAATTGTTCACTTTAAAATGGTTAATTTTATGTTATGTGAAATTCACCTCATTAAAATATTTTTTTAACTTTTTAAACGAAATATTTAAGTTCTAACCCCTGTGAATGTGACGTTATTTGGAAATAGGGTCTTTAAAGATGTAACCAAGTTAAAATGAGGTCACGCTAGCTTGTGTGAGCCCAACCAATGGTTAGTGTCCTTATAAAAGAAGAGAAATTTGGATACAGACACAAGAAGAAGGCCATGTTACAAGTGAGGCAGAGATCAGAGTAGCTGAAGTGGCAAGCCATGAAATGCCAAAAATTGCTGATAACCACCAGAAGCCATAAAGAGGCTAAAAAGGATTCTTCTCTAGAGTCTTCAGAGGAAGGATGGGTGCTGCACCTTGATTTCAGGCTTCTAGCCTCCAGAACTGTGACAGGATAAACTTCTATTGTTTAAGCCACCTAGTTTGTGGTGATTTATTATGGTTGCCCTAAGAGATGAATACAGACCTGGAGCAGCCATCATGGACCACAAGATAGAAGCCTCATGTTGAGAATGACAGAATAATAAGCTATAAGGGGCTGGGTGTAAGCGTTTACTATGCAAATAAACTAAATCTGTGTTCAGAGAATATGGCTTAAGACATCTTCAGAATCAAACTATTGTAAGAAATATGACTGGTGTACAGAAAAGATGCGTGATGGAAAACTTGGTGAACTGGAAAAAGGGACTGCAAATTAAACTTTGTTTAATGCAACTAGAATAAATAATGCCTCTGTGAAAGGCTGTTAAGTGAAAAAATAAAATCACAGGCATCAAAACATACAGATGGCAAGTTTACAAAGGAGTACCTATCAAGCATAGTGGAAATTATGTCTTCAACAAAAATAAGCTGTTGCAAATTTCAGTTTCACCAGTAACACTGCTGCTCAGCATGCTAAATAACATGACTGAGAACTTATAGGAAAGGTATATGAAATGTTAAATGATGTGTGAGGTCTTCCATTTCCAGATATAAATGTGGATGTGAAGACTAAATTTTTTTAATTCTCTTATTTCAAACTTCATGAAAATGAATTTATTGTTCAGTTTAATATTTTCAATTCATATTGATAGTATGAATCAGATACATACAAGTTGTTGAAGTTCATTATACTACTATCCTGTAAATTAAAAAGACAATTAGAATAGACGAAGTCTACAAATATCTCAGAACTAGTAACCCTAAATATAAAAAATATGCGGATTCTATCCATATTAGGAAGAACTTACGCATTTGTAAAAGGATGAGCTCAATGTCATCAAGCTGCCATTTTTCTGTGTCTTCCTCGAGGTATTGATAATACACCCAGGCCACTACAACACCCTCAGTGGCTCCAAAGTTGCCTTCCTTCCCAGTTCTTCCTTTATATCACCTCATTGCAATGACTTCTGTTAGAGTAGGGGATCTTTACCTGGTGTTTATGAATTTAGACAGGAACAATTCCATCTTTCTTTTCATTAAACTTTAACTGAAATTCAGGCTTTCCTTACATTATAAATGGAGTAGCTGTGACTTTGTCACCAATAGGAATCACAGATATTTAAGGTCACATTACAGTTGTTGAAAATGGCTTCAAATGTCTTTCAGATTTAGACAAGCTGCTAAATCTTGTTATGTAATTCACAGGAAAAAATACACTTATAGTACTCTATCAAGCATTTGTTTTCTCTGCTTAGATATTTCAGGGCTGGGGACCCCATAAGATTTCCTCAGTGGCTATTTCACTCACCATGAGAGTGAAAAAAGTCTCTTATATCCAAATAGCATTTTTCCACATGTCTTATAAAGTTTGACATTACCTTGAATATAGTAGATCAATATCAATAATATGGTCATCATTACATAAGAGGCAATACAGAATAAAATAACTTCTTCAGTGAAAAATGACACAGCTTGAACAAATTTCCCTCACAGCTATTCAATCTGTAAAACTGGGATGTCTGGCAGGCTACCTGTGATAATTCAATGGGATGACATACACCCGGGATGGTATTTGGCATACAGTACAAATATGGCAGCTATTTAAGAGTACTGTTATATCATGCATGTGCTGCAAATTAACAGTAATTCATGAGTTCTCCTTAAATATATCTAACTATGTTTCTTTAAATTTATCAATCCAAAGTGAATTTCTAAACAAAAAAGGCCACATCTGTAATATTTCAATTTAGTTCATAATTAAACTACTAATATTTTGGAAGCAAAAGTATCAAAAGATTTGATAAAGACAATATTGGGAGAGAGACACATTTTGGTGTGTAATAATTAAAATTCTGAGCCTCTAAAATTTGGATTCTGGATTAGCCTCCAGTTGAAGAAATGCTCACAATCTTGTTTGAGAAAGAAAGATTGTTCTGAAACTTTCAGGTACATTTTCAGGATTTTCATGGTCATGTATGATTTCATTTGGTAAGAACTTATAAGTGAAGCTGGAAAACTAAGATTTTGGTGATGTCAACTGTTAAAAATAAATTCTGGCTTCCAAAGACAATATTGGAAAGGAATTTCTTTAAACTTTCACAAGACTCAGTTCCCTGTTGGCAGGGATCCAATTTATTCATCTTTGTATTCTCAGCATTCTACAATGAAATATGGCCTAGAGTACTTCCTACATGTGCACTGAACAAATACTGTTGATTGCTAGAGGACAGGGAAAATTGTTGTAAGTTCCCTCAAGAAAATAACATTTAAAACACACATACAGCTAAACAGGTAGTTTGAGAAAATTCTGGACATGGCAAGAGTTCACCAAAGGAAAATGTATTTCAGTTCAGATATATCATACCCTTGTTGCAATCTCTCACCACATTAGCCTGGGGATGAAGAGGCAGGGAATAACAGGAAGCACTGCTAGATGGCCAGTGAAGGGAGGGATAGTAGTAAAGAGAAAGAAAACTAATAATTTTTGAGTTCTTTCTTTGCAAGAGGCACTACACTTTGGATGCTGTTTTTTTTTTTTCTTTTTTGGAATTTGCAAAGTATTTTGATATTACATTTCCCAGTTTTATCATTCTCATTACCATTTTCAAAAAAGACAACATGGCTGCTGTCTTATGGACTCTTCAAGTAACTCAGTTGGCACAATAAAGGAAAGAAAACAAGGAAGGGGGGCACGAAGGGAGGGGAGAAGCAAAACCTGCACATGGCAAAGTAGCACATTACATGTATCCTATGCTGTGGCATTTGCCAGCCTCACCTGTGCAGCTTTTAGTCTCGGCAAAACCAAGGAGAGCTTCTCCTTTCTGATACATTAAACTGTGAAATGGCTATTCTTACAACAATCTCAGTGGTGAACTACAGACTATACTTTGAGTCCCCAAGTTGTGATAAAGCGCAGTGATAAAGGCTTTGATAAAGAGCTGTGACTGTTATCATCTATAAAACTTAGTCTTTGTGACTTAATTATTTGGATTCTGCTTAAACTTCTGAATTCTTGGGTAACCTGACAGCTACATTTCTGTTTATTTTCAGGTTTCACCCCATATATACTGCAATTTCCTGGGAACCAGAAGGGGTTCCTTTAGAAGTTACTGCTATCCTGCTTATACCTATTGTGTTTTCATGTGTCAACTTGAATGGACCATAGGGTGCTCAGATATTTGGTCAAATATTATTTCTGGGTGTGTCTATGAGGGTGTTTTTTGGACGAAATCAACATTTAAATTGATCAACTGAGTAAAGCAGATTGCCCTCCCTAATGTGGGTGGGCATCATCCAATCAATTGAAGGTCTGAATAGAACAAAAAGGCTAACCCTCCCCCAAGTAAGTGAGAATTCTTCCTATGTGACTTCCATTGAACTGGGACATCTACTTTTTCCTGCCTTGGATTCAAACTGAAATATTGGTGCTCCTTGGTTCTCAAGCCTGCCAACCTTCTGATTGGAACTACACCACTGGCTCTTCTGTTTCTCAGGCATTTGGACTTGGAACAGATCTACATCATTGGTTTTCTAGGGTCTCCAGCTTGCCAACTCACTCTGCAGATGTCAGGACTTCTCAGCCTCCACAATCATGTGAATCATGATATATATATATATATATATATATATATATATATATATATGTATATATACATATACATATATCTCCTTTTGGTTCTGTTTCTCTGGAAAACTGACTAATACACCTGTCTTCTCCACACTTTGACAGTGGGTGTGTTGGCCTACAAATAACCTGGCCTTTTCCTTAGGTTCCCTCAGACTATTAAGAGCTCTACTTTCCCCCATCCCTGGAGGCTTTCAATGTCAGAGACCTGACATAAATTATCTGAATAAAATAATAGCATTTCAATGTCAAGAAATCCTGCATATCCTTCCTTACTTCAGTAAAGCTGGGTTTTTCAGCTTCCACTTCTGTGTCACTACCTTTTTCCTGCACAGGCCCTGAAACAGTAGGGGTCACATTATTGTGAAAAGGAAAATTAGAATTCAATGTCAAAGCAGTGAATGAGCAAATATATTAATGAAAAGATAAAAATCATGAATCTTTTACACAGTTGAATTTGATTGCACTGAAATATGTAAGACAAAATTATGTCAAAAATATGAGAAATTGATGAAAACCTAACTATGGTATAAGACTTTAACATATCTATCTCAGTCATTTTCTGACCAATTAGGCAAAAAATAAAACTACAGAAGATACAAGCAATAAAGTTAATAAGGTTAATTTAATAGCTGCATAGAACACTGCCAAATAAATAGAAAATATAGCTTCTTTCCCAAACCCTCATGGATCATTTATAAAAATAGATCAATATTAAGCTAGAAAAATACCTCACTTCAAAAATACCTAAATTCAGAAACTGTATAGGTCACATTATCTGACCACAATATGATACAAATAGAAATTAATAAAGATTCAAGCAAATAAACAACACAAATGTTAAAGATATTATTGAAAACATGTCAGAGTTAATGAAAGCTACAATTATGTAATATTTAAAACTATGTGAAAATACTTTATATTAAAATTGATGGAATTTAATGCTTTTCTTATTAATTAAGAGAAACTGGATAAATAAGCATTTAACTAAGGTGAGAAAAAAGGAGTCTATATCTAAGATGGGAATGAGTAAATAATAAGATTTTTTAAAAGCCAAAATTAGTGGTTTTGAAAACACAAAATTGAATAATAAGTAAGTGCAAGAGCTATTTACTGAAAACCACAACAGAAAAATTTCTAGCTAGTCTAATCATTAAAGGAAAGGGCAAAAAGCAAAGATGCCTGCTCTTAAGTCTTAAATCTTATCTTCACGAGCTATTTACATTGTTTTGCTTCAGTTTTAACAGGTTATGTTTTCTAAACACACATATATAAATACACATACATACAATGACTTATGGAAAGATTGCACACTTGGAAAAACAAATGTAATCTAAAAACATGTATATCAAAGCAGTTTTCCCTTATGAAATAACTGTAAAAGGCATTATCACATCCTTTTCAGAAAGCTAGCTGTTGCAGGCTATTATGAATTGCTTGCTCTGGTGTTCACATAGGGAGCTGCTGAGGCCTGTCCTGCTCTGCCCCACTGATGAGGAGTAACTGTTATTTAACTGGTGGGGAATAAACCAGATGTCCCTGTTTGTCACCTTTCTCTGGCTTGAAGTCAGTAAAAAAAAAAAAAAAAAAATCACTTACATTATACCCCAAAACAGAGTGTCCAAAGGAGGTTTAAGAACAGCAATGTTTAAATACATCATGTTAGGTTGTTTGCTTTGTTACAATCGAAACATCTTGTGACTTCCCCAGACGTCTAGGAAAATCTGCTAAATCACACAAAAGCTTTGTGTGGAAATTATAGGACTAAATTCCACATCTGAGATGTCCCAGTATAGATCAAAGACAGAAAAAGGGGTATGGTAAGATGGTCTTGAAGCAGAACCAACTCAGTAATAAGGAGGAATACAAAGTCGGGGGAACCATGTAAAAGGAAACCACAGACATCTTCGGGAAACCATGGGTCTTTCCACTAGGTACATATAGACTGTTGTTCAAGCCTATCCTGAGATGACTGTAAGGATCAGTGATAAACAACTAACCCTTGGGAAATCTATCAAAGTGTTAGAGATTATCTATCTATCATCCATCTATTTATTTTCATCCTATACCCCAAATTATATATCACAGATGGGAGTGCTTCAGGGAAATTAATCTCTTTAGTGTTCTACTTACTCACCAAACTTATATTCTGTAGACAATATCCCGGCTATCTATCCTGAAAATTATTGACATTGGATGAAGAGAGTTCCTTAGTTCTACTACAAATTAAGTCAAGGGTGCCCAAATTGTTCGTAACTATATATTCAAACCCAGGCCTACAGCTTTATTTAACTAAAAATGAAAATATATATTTCCCCTCTGTGCCATGTGGCTCACTGTTCAAAATAATGGTAAAATATCCTCTATACAATGTTGGAACTTTCTTAAAAAACTAAAAATAGAGCTACCATATGATCCAGTAATCCCACTCCTGGGCATATATCTGGAGAAAACCATGGCTCGAAAGGATACATTCACCCCAATGTTCGATGCAGCGCTGTTTACAATAGCCAAGACACTGAAGCAACCTAAATGTCCATCGACAGACGAATGGATGAAGATGTGGTACATATATACAATGGAATACTACTCAGCCATAAAAAAGAATGAAATAATGCCATTTGCAGCAACATGGATGGACCTAGAGATTATTATACTAAGGCACACAGAGAACGACAAATATCATATGATATCACTTATATGCAGAATCTAAAAAATGATACAACTGAACTTATTTACAAAACAGAAAGAGACTCACAGACTTAGAAAACAAACTTTTGGTTACCAGAGGGGAAAGGTGGGGAGAGGGATAAATTAGGAAGTCGGGATTAATACATACACACTACTATACATAAAATAGATAATCAACAAGGACCTACTGTATAGCACAGGGAACTCTACTCAATATTCTGTAATAACCTATATGGGGAAAGAATCTGAAAAAGAATAGATATATGTGTATGTATAACAATCACTTTGCTGTATACCTGAAACTAACACAACATTATAAATCAACCCTACTCCGATATAAAATAATTTTTTTTTCAAAAAGATTGATCATACATCTGCCATTTCCCACAAGTTTCTCCATCCACTTTCTTTCTGTTAAGGCAGTTTCATGACATTCAAAGTGCCAGAGACTATTTATGTTAGGATTTTATTTAAAAATCCCAATCATAACTACCTTAGTGTTTTTCAGAAAAACAATGACCTACCTTCTTACGCAGCACTTTTGTGGTTACCTTAATTTTTCCCATTAAATTTACCCACTCAAAAATGGACAATGCAAGGTTCCTGTAAGTGCCATCTTTCCTAAATTGTCACCATTATCTTAGAGCCTAGGGTATGGGCATCACTACAGTGACACTAAAGATGTTTACTAGTGGCTTAAATTCTAAATGGTACTTCATTGCTTGACATAACCCTGATTATCCAAATGCTATGGGCTTAAATATTTTCTAAATTATTTTGTTTCTTAAAATGAAGAAAACTAGGCAATCTTCTACACTCTTTGTCTTGCAAGGTTTACTTTGACAATGCATCACATGGAGACAAGTTGCAAAAAATGAAAAAGAACAAATAATTGTTCTTTCGTTAGAGCTGATTCAAAATTCATATTAGCATTAGCATACCTGATATATTTCAGTGAATTATGTAGTAGCTTAAACATATTCAGCATTCAGTATTTCCATGACACATAGGTTATAGTGATTTATCAAAATCTGTTGGATGATCAGTTTGTAACAACTGAAGATGCTGTCGTTGTTTGCCTGCTGCAGGGGTATTAAATCACTTCACACATGGAGCAGGGAGGCCATGTGAAATAAAGTTCAATGAGCCTTTTCCTTCCACATGAATGTGAACTACCTGTATTCACCAGCTCGTCATGGGTAAGGAAAGTGGATTCTTATTTGGATGGGCTTCTCAAAGTAATCCAGTCCTCCTACCCAGCACTCTTAGATGTTTTTAAACCTTGATATGGGATGCTACCAAAATAAGAGAGTGAGAAGAAACAAATATTTGAATTTGTTGAAAAATGAGGGGCAATCATAGCTAGTGCATTACGTCAAGTTGACATCACTATGTTTGTGCTATTTACATTCCAAACAGATTTTGACATGTCCTTACTCCTAGGCATTTAGTATTTATTGGCAACTCAGAAAGTGAATGGATATGAGAAGACACCAACTGCAAGATATGATTATAAAATGTTAAATAAGTTTGCCTCAGAGAGTCAACGTTATTGGAATTGTTAATGTCACAAAGCAGATACTGAAGTGAGACAAGACGCAGAACCCTACTTTCCATGAATAAGATTAAAATAGCATGTTAATGGCAACGGGGAACTTAGCATTCTAGTCTAAGCCTTGTGCCAACATCACACACACACACACACACACACACACACACTTTCCTGTGTTGTTTAATTGTTGTTAAGTAGGAAAAATAGAGACTCTGAGAGGGATTAAGTGTGTTAGATGAAGAGCACATATAGTTTTATTCCCTGCCATATCCTTTTTCCTGTTGCTGACTTTAGACAACCAAAGTTGTGGACTTGATTCCAAGTAGTACCATTTATCCTTGTTTATTACAGATATTTACACTCATCAGTATTTACTATAGCACAAAGTAGCCTCCTCCAAGGGAAAAAGTCAATGCACTGCATTTGCCATTTTCCAGGGCAATAATATATTGAGTGAGAAAATAAAATAATAAATTTTCCAGGATGATAAGGATAAAAGTGAAATTTCACTTAATAAAAAGAATAGTGAACACTTAATATGTGCTTTTACTGTCATTTGGGAGATAGTCATTTAAATTTCACACTATTTGATTGAATGCCAATCATGGATGTATCAAAGGGCTAGTTCTCAAATGCACAGATATGTTTGACTTGGCTGTTGTCCTCTATTAGGTCCCAAACTATGAGACTACATAGCCCACACACAAATGACTGAGAACATTGAGATAAGTGCTCCAAGAGATATGTAAACAAATTACTATAGAATAAAGATTAATTTTGATGGGGAAAACTGCAAGGATTCTTAGAGCAACTATGATCAAAGTTCGTGTGGAAAGGATGGATAGAATTCAATACGTGGAAGTGGGGAGAGTGGTGGTACTCTTGCTAAAGGAGAACTTTAGCAAAGACCCAGGGATCGCAGAGTGAAGGACACATTCTGGAAAGTAAGGAAAAATAAGAATGGAGGTAATAGAGTATGATAGGTGTATGTGTGTGTTTTGGAAGGAAGTGTATTGTATAGATATAGGAAAGAAAAATACAGAGGTTGGCTGGGTTTTTGAGAATGGTGGTAAAGGGCATTATCAGAGCAAACCAAGAATTATCTCTACTTGAGTCAGATCATCCTAGGCCTATGGATAGATGCTCTCTCTAACCCCAAGTTCTAGCTCTCTCCTCCATAGTCATAACTGGATGGAAAAGAAGGAATCAAATGTCCATGATCCCCAAAGCACACACCTCTCCAGTGCCCCAAATGGTTGGTAGAGCCTACCCAAATTTGGTATACCATAGTCAGATGATAATTCTCTGGGGACTTAGAGCAGAGAAGGATCAATGGTTGGCTGTAATCAGTGAGGAAAAGGCAGAGATCAAATGAAACTCCTAACAAAGGGAACAAGAAGATAGTAATGACACAAATGTACTGTAAACCAATTCTTACTAACGTGGCTCCCATCTTATTAAATGGCACTAACATCAACCTAGTTGCCTAGCCAGAACCTAGTAGTTATACCTGATTCCCCACTTTACCTCTCCTCTACATCTAAGTCACCAGCAAGTCTTGCCCATTCCACCTTTAAAATATCTCTCATTCTATCCAGTTTTCTCAACCTCAATCGCTACTATTCTAGTCCCAACCACCATCAACTCTCAGTTGGGCTATTTCAACAGTTTCCCCTGTTACGCCATTACCCTACTCCCATGCCACCCTCTGCACTGTAGAGATATTTTTCTAAAATGAAATCTTTATAATCAAGTCACTTCCCTGCTTAAAACCTGTATTTAATTTTCCATTTCCCCTAAAGATAAAAGCAAAACCCCTCAACATGGTCTTAAAAGCCCTTATTGATCTAGTACCTCCCTACCTTTTAAACTTCATCTCAATCTCTCCTTCAGTGTGCATCCTGCACTTCAATTACACCCATCCATTTGCTGTTGTGTAGACAGGCCTTGTTGATTTTTGTCTCTTCAGCTTTTTTGTTCCCTGTGCCTGGATTCCCTTCCTACCATGGGTTGTCATGAGAATCTTATAAGATGGAACTGAACCCTCTGCCTCTGCTCCTGTTACTGTGTCTTCCATCTGTGGAGGACACCATTATCTAAAATTCTCAAAAATCAGAAGTTAATGATTCATCTTAAAATGTTCCCTCTTCCTCACCTCCCATTTTGAAAAGGTTTCCACATCCTGTGGGTTTTAACAACTTCGAACCTACCATATTCCCCCCCCACCTTTATTGTCACGTTCATTTCCCCACCCTAGTTCAAACTCTCATGAAATGTCACACCTGGATTCTAGCAGCAGCCACTTAACTGGGCCCATAAATTCCACATGCCCTTCTAGCACTTCCCATATCCTACAAATAGGGAACTGTAGATTTCTTCACTTCAAAGCAGCCTGGCAGGATCAGCTACAGAGCAGCTGGGATCAAAGAAGTTGGACTTCAAAGGTCTTAAGCTTCGTCAGCTAATTGCAGCCAAGGAACGAAACAAGTCTTTTTCATGCCTTCATTATGATGAATTCTGCCCTCCACGCTGCAGGTAGGTTGCAAAGGTACACATCTTGCAATCACTATGATATGATTCCACTCCTTAACAGATGGGATTGACACAAAAGAATGAGGGATCAGCAGAGTATAATTCATTATCATGACAATAGAGAAAGGCTTCCTGTTGTGTGGGAGACTAGAGAAGTAGAGGGAAGTGGATGATAAGAGGACATAGGAAAAGTCACTGGATCAGCAGAAATTCAATCCGCTAAGTGTGCCAGGGCCAGACGTAACTATTACTATTGCCTCATTTTTCCTGCCATCCCTACCACTAAAGAGCTGTATGTCTTTAGGAAAGTAATTCAACCTCTCTGAGCCTATTTCCTTATTCGTAAACTTGGGATAATACTAAAATCTACCTCACAGGGTTTCTATGAGTCTTAAATGAGGTAACATGAGTGACACACTTAACCTGGCACATAATCAGTGTTCAATAAATGCTTTTTCAGCATTCAGAAGTCCCTTGTCACCACTCTTCCCAGGTTTCTTATGTTCCTTCTACTCTGGCAAATTAGAGTCAATAGTGAGAGATGACCAGGCCATCAGACACAACATGCTAATTTGTGCTTTGTTAAACAGTGGCAATGCATCAATCTATCAGCTGGAAGACTAATTAATTGGCCTCCCTGAGCTGTGCCTGCTGAAGTAGATGAAGATTTCTTAGGACACCAATATCCATGGGTAAGCAATCAAGCACTTTGTCCAGAACAGGGCAGATACCAGCTTCTGTGGTAAGGAGGAGCCAGGCATGCTTTAGTCAGGTCCTAGGGATCCCAGGAGCCCTCCACAGAATCCTTTCAAGCTCCCCACATTACTGAAGATTGTTAACAAAACTCTAGTTTCCTAAAAATTGTCCAGAGGATAAGAAGATCTGTGGTGCAAATAATACGTGGTGCAAAGAGCTTGGTGTAAAGCTCATACACTGGCTTTCCCTGTGCTGTATCCCATGGCCATGAGGTTCCTCCCAGCCTGATTTGCAAAATGATTTCCATGATTAATGAGTGGTATGACGAGACAGCCACAAGGAGAAATGGGAAAGAAAAGAGAGTGCTAGTGAAGTGGAAATTCCCAGGAGGTGTGTGGAGATGAGTGGTAAATTTGAAGTGAAAGGCTGTAGGGAATAGTCAATTGACTGGAAAAGGAGAATGAAGGGCTAGTTTTCAAAAAGAAAACAAAAACAGAAACACAAGTACATCAGCCAGCTGTCTTCTAGTGCTACTCATCTCCATTTAGTCAGAAGATGAGACTCTCAATAGAACTTCTTTTTTCTTTCAAAGATTTTTTTTGATGTGGACCATTTTTAAGGTCTTTATTGAATTTGTTACAATATTGCTTCTGTTTTGGGTTTTGGGTTTTTTTTTTTTTTTTTTGGCCACGAGGCATGTGGGATCTTAGTTCCCTGACCAGGGATCGAACCCACCCTCACCCCCGCATTGGAAGGCAAAGTCTTAACCACTGGACTGCCAGGGAAGTCCCTCAATAGAATTTCTAAAATAACCAAAGAAGATCTATTTTATTGTCTAAGATCCAATTTTGTACAAGAAACAAGGTGTATCAGTAAGGATACTCCAGAGAAACAGAACCAAAAAGATACACTATACAGTTGACCCCAGAACAACACAGAGGGATTAGAGGCATCAACCTTCCACTCAGTCAAAAATCTGAAATCCCCGTATAACTTAGAGTTGGCCCTCTGTATCCACGCTTCCTCTGTATCCACATATTCAGCCAACTACAAATTATGCAGAATTTACTATTGAAAAAAATCCACATATAAGTGGACCTGTGCAGTTCAAACCCATGTTGTTCAAGGGTCAACTGTATTATATCACATGAGATCATATTATGTATTTAGAGATTTGCATTAAGGAATTGGTTCATGCATTTGGTGGTGGAGACTGGCAAGCCCAAAACCTCTATTGCAGGTTGGTAGGCTGGAAACTCATGCAAGACTTGACGTTGCAGTCTTGGGTCTAAACCCCATAGGGTAGTCCAGCAGGCTGGAAACTCAGGCAGGATTTCCATGTTACAGTCTTTTTTTCCCTATGTTACAGTCTTAAGGCAGAACTCTTGTCTCTAGGAAGCCTCAGTTTTTGCTCTTAAGGCCTTCAGCCAATTGAATGAGGTCCAGCTACATCATTGAGGATAATCTCCTTAAAGTCAAGTGATTAATATTTACCATCAATCACACCTCAAATTACCTTCACAGTAACACCTAGACTAGACTAGTATTTGACCCATCAGCTGGGCACCAAAACCCAAACCCATGTAAAATTTAACCATCACACAAGGGAAAAATTATCAAGAGATTTTAAAAAGCAGCTAACAGAAGAATGGGCTACACCAAGTTTCTGAAGGTGATGGTCATGCAGCCCAAGCTCAGAGATTGATGGAAAAGAAGAAAAAAAAAAAGAAAGAAAAACCTAAGGTATCTTAGAAGAAAGGCTCTAAATAAAAGCAATCACAATAGTTATGTTTCAGGGAATGTCTACACTGTGTTGTATCCTTACATAAAGTATCACAGTTAATCCTCACAACTCAGTGAGATACCCTCTCTCACAGAGGAGGAAATCAAGGTTTGGAGTGTCTCAGTGCTTTTCCCAATGTCACACAAATGATAGGTGACAAATCTGTCTAGAACTCACATCTATCCTACTACAGAACCTTTGCTTTCATCATTTTGAAGATTCCTAGGAGAACAAATTGAAAAGGTTCATATTTCAGTTAAAAATAATATCCGTTAGAGCTGAACTTATTTTACACGTATTATACTCCAGTCACTGGTCTAAGACCTTTACATACATTAACTCCTTGGATCCTATTAATAATTCTATGACATAGGCATTTATATTATGCCCACTTTGCACATGAGAAACCAGGCTTATGCCTTGCCTACACAGGCAAGTAACAAGAATGTTCAGAGCAAAATGATAAACTATGAAAATATTTCTTTTGTTGCCCAAGCTCTTACATCCACCGCTGATGACCAGTACTTTTTGGGGGGGAGCATTAGCCAGCGGAAAACCCCAGCCTGGTCTGTCTTATACAGTGCTAATGGTAAGAGCACAAGACTGAACGTCAAAAATCCTCAGCACTGGCCTCTGCTCCACCACTAAATATCCTCTCTCTAGGACCCAATTTCCCAGTCCTTAAATCATAGGTGTTGACTGCTTATTATCCTGGGTTCCAAGCACTTTGTCCCTGAGAAGCTGATGGTTAAGACCAAGGGCATGGTAACTATTACGAATAAACAAGATGAAAGACAGTATGAGCAGAGCTTTGTCTCTAGGGATCTACCAGAAAATATGTGCTGAATAAGTTTCTGGAGGTTTGAATCCTAATATATCAGTTAGAATTGGGCTTATCTGTGTATAACAGAAACCAAACTATAGTGACTTAAGCAAACACTGATTTTTTTCTAATGCAACTAAGTCTGGAAATTCATCCTCCAGGGCTGTTACAGCTTCTCCACAAAGGCTCATTCCAGCTTTCATCTCTGACTTCTGGCATATTTAGCATGTGGCTTTTTTTTTTCTTTCTAGTATCAAGATGGTTACAAAGATAGCTATTCCACCTCTAGGTATTATTTCCATGGCTAAGCTTAAAGAAGGGTGCATTTCAGCAGAGTCTGGCCCCTTTTATCAGGATAACAGCTTTATTGGAAACCCTACCCAGTATATTCCTGATTACATTACATTGGACAGAGCTGTGTCACATACATAACCAAAGCTCCAGGAAATTCAGGAAGTTGAAATTTTAGCTGGCCACATTTCTACTCTGAGGGAAAAAATGATTCTTTGGTAAGGAAGTCAAGGAGAACATATTTTAAGTAGTCTGGCAGTATCTGCCACATCCAATTTCATTGCCAAATAGCTTTGCAATCTTAGGTCACTTGTGTGAACACAGGCATGAAGTCAGCCAGCCCTGGCTCAACTATGTCTAGTTTTGTGAACCTAGACAAATTGCTAATCTTCTCCTGTATAATAATTATAGGATGTAGAACCCATCTTTATCCTTATTTTACAGAAGAGGAAACTGAGGCTCAGAGGGCTTAGCAAATTTGTTCAGGGTCATACCGTTCATCAATAGTGGAACCAGGACTCAAACCAAGGTCTGCATTACTTCAAAGCCTTTGAGTGAAAGCACCACCTATATTGCACCAATCTCAGGTCAAATCATAAAGGAAGGGTGCTCAGAGAGCATATTGCTACCTTTTCCCTGTTCACGGTATCCTTTGCAAAGCCAGGTTGACCAGTTGACCAGGTAAGGCCAAGTGACTACAAAAGCACATGATTTATCAACCACACAGACATGACCAGAGTCAGTGGGAAAGATACAGGTCTAAAGTACCTCTGAAGGTCTCACACAGAGTTATGCAACAACCTTCTGGTCCTTGTCCTTTTACTTTCGACTCCACCCAGGTTCCCAGGCAATTAGGGCTGTCTCACATTCAGGACTGTCCCACAATGCCACTCTCTTAAACCAAATTAGACTTATATGGACTCTTCCTTTTGCCATTATGCCATGACACTACCAATAATGTCACAGTTGGGCATCCTAAAGCCACCTTGTTTGGGAGTCCACTGCAGTCCTTCCTGAATGATCACCTGCATGCTAGTTGGCTTTCTTCCAGTGGAGCGCTGCAAACCATATTTTGTTTTCTGTGATCAAAACTATGCAAATGACCAGATGTTAGTTTTTTCTCATATCTTATAGACACCAGTCGGGGTTAAATTGACTTATTTTTTTCATTGCCATTATGTTTTTGGTTCTGATTTTTGGTGCAAGCCTGTATTTTCTCAGATTGTTTATTTTAAATGCACTATCAAATGAACTATTTGACCTTGTACACAATATATATTATTATTTTTCTATCATTTTTCTTTCCAACACAGGCAAGTAAAGTGACTCACTCGAGCTAACACAACTTATTAGTGTCAGAGAACTAGAAAGCATTCCTCATATTTCCAGTGCTCTTTGCCTTATTTTACACAGCATTCTTAGTGTAAAATCCAATTAATCCGTACAGTTTATTGATCATTTACAGATGTCTTAATGTAATATCTCTCATATCAATTCCTTAGGAATTCTGCAATGGCCTCTGTGTTTTAATACTACTATATTAAAAACTTAGTAAGAGACCTCAAATGTATTTAAGATTGTTAATATCACTTGCCTTTGATTGAAATCTTCCATAAACAACATAGTTTTCTGGGTCTATTGGCCATAGGAAAACGAAGCCTTTGCTTGTGCAATGTAAAATAAGTTATCAGGTTGGAAAAGTGAATGAAGTAACCTGCACTAAGGCTTCTGCAAGCGCCACAAAGTGGACTGCATCAGATGCAATGACCACTTCCAGTGTGTTTACACAAAAGGGTGCTTAGAGGATGAAGAACTTGGCCTTCTTGATTTGGTCTCATGTCTCTAGCTTGTTTTTATTAGCATAAGAGGCTAATGAAAGTGGGTTTTTTCTCCTTCAGCAATAGACCCAAAAGACTAGGGAAATCACATAAGATTTCAAATTGGCATCCAGATGGATGCAATGTGGACAATTTTTAATGCAATCACCCTTTTTTTCAAAGTACCCCCATGTATATTTAATATATAGTGAATATTTTATCAGTGCTAAGACTCAGTTGTACTATTACTACTTAATTTACCTCGAGAATATTTTCAGCAATTTATGACTGAATTGAAAATGAAAATAAAGTATTTCTCGGTGATGACAAGTAGAATTCAGTCAAATTCAAGTCCAGAAGAAAAATGGCACTGCACCACAACCATAAACTTTTAGAGAAAGACAATTTTCAACAATATGATTTATGGTCATAACATTCTAGAATTCTGTCTTTTCCAACAAAGCTTTGCAATCATTTGAGGACTGCAAGCCTGGAATGCACATTAGTCTTTAAACATGGCATTGCCCACTTGCATGCCACTGTAAATAAAGGAGCCACTGCACAGCCTGACATGTGGGGCACCAAAGGGCAAGTTTCCTCAAAATTGATTAGCAGTCAGCAGCTGCAGGTGACTCAACACCTCTGACACTCCAGGCAGATCTAATTGCTTCTCTTCGAGAATAATATGCAGAGACTTTGAGCATGAAGATATTTTTTGGACTCTTAGGATTTCTGACTCTCCCAGTTCTCTTAAAGGAAAATAATTTAACAAAAACAATCTCATTACAATAAGTTGGCCATAGAGAAACAGATATATCCTACAACGTTGAGTTTTTTGAAAAAGCATGATATTAAATTGCATATACAGTATGATCTCAAATAGCTATTTACACACATAGTCAAAGCATAGATGGTAATAAATCAAAATGTTAGCCATAGCGTATCTTCAGGCAATGAAATTATGAGAAATTGTCATTTTCTTCTTTGCATCTTTCTGGGTTTTCAAATTTCTTTTGAGTTTTAGCATGTGCTACATTTTTGAGCAGCAAAAAAGGTACCCATATTAAAACGATCAGTTGGGAACATTTTTCCATAACTGTTACCCTGTATTTCCAGGGGTTGGTTAAAGATCAACTTCTTTAGGCTAACTAAAAAAAAAAAAAGAGACAGAGAGAGAGAAATTTCCTTCTTTATATTTTTTCTGGTTTGAAGGTGCCACATGAACTCCTCTGAGGAATTCTTTTTACAGTTGTTGGTTCGGTGCAGTACAGTCCACAGGATCACCTGGCTTCTATCTCCAACCTGCTGAACCAGAATCTCTAGAGGTTAGACCCAGGAAAATGCAGCTAAGCAAGTGTCCCAGGTTATTCTAATGCACACCAAAGTTGAATTACTATCACAATAGTAGTCAAAGAAATCGTAGCTATTTTTATCATTGTGGCCACTATGGGTGAGGACTCCCTTCAGAATCACATTCATAGCTAAGAAGATATAAAGGCTCCCTTGGGAATCATCACTTATTTTTCCCCTTTTTCTGTATTTATGATCATGACTCACTGGGCCAAGAAATATAGATAGTTTATTCTCATTAGTTCAGGGAAGAAGATGAGTAGAGAGCCTTTTCCTTCCCCATACCTTAGTTGACTGGCTCTTTCTTCATATGCTCAGATCATGAAGCAATGTTCTATAATTTTCATCTATTCAAGCAAGCAAACAATTTCTTAGTACCTATTATGAGCCTGCTTGGTACTTTGCTAGTTATAGGAAATACAGCAGTGACTAAGAGATGGTACCTACCTCTTTTCGTTTCTGATTACTCCTGTTAATGAATTACCATAAACTTAGTAGCTTAAAACAACACACATTTCTTAAGTTGTGGAAGTGAGTATTCTGAAATGAGTCTCACTAGGCTAAAATCAAGGTGACATGCCAACAGAGCTATGTTTCCTTCTGGTGGCTCTAGGGGAAAATCAGTGTTCATGCCTTTTCCAGCTTCTAGAGGCAGTTTGCATTTCTTGGCTCAGGGCCTACTTTATTCATATTCAAGGCCCATAAAGCTGCATCCCTCTGACCCTTCTTCACCATCCTCACTGGCCTCTGACCATAGTCATGAAGGAGTCTTTGATTTTAAGGATGCATGTGATTAGATTGGGCCCATCAGGATAGTCAAGGATCATTCTTCTATTGTAAGGCCCTTACCCTTAATCACATCTACAAAGTCCCTTTAGCCATGTGAGGTAACATAGTCACAGTTTCCAGTGATTAGGATGTGAATATCTTTTGGGGGGCATTATTCTGCCTACCACACTACTCAAAGAAGTTCAGTTCTGGCAGAGAGAACAACATAAAAACAATCACAGAGCAATGTGCCACATCCCATAATAATGACCTCTGCAAATGCCCTTGCCAACATAAAAAAGGAGCAACGAATTCACCTTTGGGTTGGGAGAAGTCTGGGTAGGTTTACCAAAGGTGATGCCTGAGATGGGTTTTGAACGGTGATCAGGGAGAGAGAACAAGACAAGGAGTGAGATGCACTTAGATTTCAACTCCAGCTCTACCACTCATGAGCTCTATGATCATGGGCCAATTTCTTAACTCTTCTGAGCCCACTGTCCTCAGTTATGGAATGAATAATTCATTTCTCATAAGTTTGTTATATGTATGAACTAAGTAAATGGGGTGAAAGTGCTATGCAAGCTGCAATGTCCAAGTGAACGGAATGGGTTACATACATTAACATGGCTTCTAAAGAAGTAGGGTTTCTAGATATCTCAAATAAAAATACAGGGCAGCCAGTAAAATTTGAATTTCAAATAAACAAGTTAAATTTGTGGTATAAGTATGCTCCAGGCAATATTTGGGACATACTTATACTGAAAAGATATTCGCTGTTTATCTGAAATTCAAATTGAACTAAGCATCCCATATTTTATCTGGCAACTCTTTAAATGGGGTTGTAATCACTTTATGCTACTAAGAGAGCAATTGCTATGTATGCTTGGTCCTTTTTGAAAAAAACAAAACTATGGAAGTCTTTTTGTTCTACAAGAGAGAAGCTATTGAAATTGATGCCATGCAAGATTCAGGAGCACTGGCTTCAGAGTCAAAAGGTCATGAAGGTATCCCACAGCCCCCTGAAATGCCAGCAGAGCAAGTTCTTCCACTTCTCTGAGCTGGAAATAGTGTAGTGGAGAATGGATCATGGACTTTGGAATAAGACATCGCTGGGTTTCTAACACAGCTTATCCATTTAGAAACTTTGTGACCTTGGGTAAACAACTTCATCTCTGAGGCTTAATATCCCCGCCTATAAAATTGAGATAATCATAGAATCTACTTCATAGAGCTATTTTAAGGATTAAATGCAGTCATTCAGTTAGAGACTTTGCACAATGTGCATAGCAGTGCCTTAAGCTATCAATATAACAGAAAATACTAGAGAGCTTTATATTCTTATGACAGAATCTGGACTGTAATTAACTTTCATTTTATAAACAATAACGTTCCTAGTATATCTGTGAGATATAAAGGCCTCATTATTCTTTCATTACATCAAGACTCATTGGGCCAGGCACTTGGAAGGGTCCTGAGGGGAAATAATAGGGCAACACAGAATCCTTACTGTCACAGAGCTCAGTTTTGATGGGCTATCAGATAAAAGAATGGTCGTAGTGAATATTGGAATTTGGCACCATTTTCACCCTCTTCTTTACTCTCCCCTGAATTGCAGGGACTGGAAGACTGGGAACTACATTTCCCAGATTCCCTTGCCAGAAGGGTTCAAGGTCCAGCTTAGGTTCTGCCAGTGTGAACCATAACTTGACATCTGTAAGGCAGAAGAGAAGCAGAAGCCACACTACCTTTTCTCTGCAGCAGCAGGCAGACAACTGGGCCTTAACATGTTTAAATTTAGTAGCAGTCTGTAGGCGTTTCCACAGAAGTAACTTACCTCAATGCTGCACAGCAATTGTGGCCATATTCAATAGTGCCTTCCTGTTTCCTGACCTGGGAGAAGGGCTAGAACGGTGTAGTGGGAGCAAGCAGCAACTTCTAGATTACTGGAAGCTAGAATAGAACCTGATATCTAGTAGTGGCTTCCTTGACATTCTTTCTTCCAGTTCTTCCAATTGATTTGTAAGCACTTAATTTCCTATGTTGAATCTCCTTCTTGAAATACTTGCAATGGTGTCCATTTTCCTGACCAACCCTGACTAATGTAACAAGCACCTGCAGTACCATACCATAAGCACAAGGTGATTCAGATACACATAATATGGACACCTAATAGAACCTTTAATAGAAACAAGGAAGCTTCTTTAGAATCAAAATATAACACATAAGAGGAACATTAACTATTCCTGCATGGCTGAATTCAGAGTGAAAGAAGAGTGGTAAACAATAAGGCTGGAGAAGTAAGGGAGGTAGATGGTGGTGAGATTGCAAAGGGCCTTGTAAACTATACTACCAGATGATGGTAGCACAAGTGGGATTGAAGGGATTTATGCAGAGGAATGATACAATCAGATTTGAGAAAAATCATTCTGCTTGTACTATATGGAGAATGGTCTGCACAGTTTAACAACAGAAGCAGGGAACCAGTTAAGACAGTATTGTGACAGACCAGATGAGAGAACACAGCCATGAAGATGTGGGACGTGGATAATTTCAAGATTTAGTTTTCTTTTAAAATTGACAAGATTTGGTGATAGATTAAAATGTGGTTGGTGAGGAAGATAAAAGAAGTATAGGATAACACCTGTTTCTGGCTTTAGGAACCAGATAGAGGTGTCATATACTGAAATGTACAAGTCTAATGAAGTACTCAGTTTAGGGGGAGAAAACAGATTTGACTATTAAACATAAAAAGAGAAGCACTTTTATTTTGGCCTTGCCATGTGGCTTCTGGGATTGAACCCATGTCCCCCTGCAGTGGAAGCGCTGAATTTTAACCACTGGACTGCCAGGGAAGTCCCAAGAGAAGCACTTTTGAAGTGTCCAATTAGAGATAGACAGAGAGCAGTTGGATACAGAGGCCTAGAATTCTAAGAGAGGCATCTAAGAGGTTGGGTATCTAAATTCAGGAGCCATCGCTATTTAGATAGTAAATGAAATACATTGGAATATATGAGATAACTTAGAGAAGATTTGTAAAGTAAGAATAAAAAGATGGCTTAGTACAGATGTCTGAGGAACTTCAAATTTAGAGGTTTCAAAAAAGTATGGTAAACTGAACTTAAAGCTATAGAGGTATCAGGTATAATAAGTTCTTAAAAGAGAGCCACTGGATTTATCAACATGTGTGTCATTGATCATTTTAACACAAACCTTTCTTGGTAAAGTGATGAAGGTAGAAGACAGACTACAGCAAGCTGAAGAAAACAGAGGAAGGGAGGGAACAGAGTCAGCAAGTGTAGAAAACTCTGAAGAAATCTGAAACAAATCATAATAAAAAGGACCATAGCTAAAGGAGGTCATGGAGTGAAGGGTGATTTTTACAAATTGAGTTTAAATGCTGAGTTGGGGCCAGTAGTGAGGTTGAAGATAGAAGAGAGATATAGGATGACTGAATATAATCATCCCAAGAAGTGAGGAGGGAGTGGAATCTAGAACTTTGGTGAAAGATTAGCCTCAGACTGGGTAAGAACTTTAAGGATTCATGCAAATGTAGCTGTCTCTTGGCGAGGTAACAGAATACTGGGGAAATTACCTCTGAATAGCCTATCCTTACTGAGAACTAGCAGGCCACTGAATCTGTTGAGAGTAAGGAGAGAGGTGGCACTGTTTTGAGAGTAGAATCAGTTTGAATTAGCCACACTTTCGAATTTGTCTAAGGATAAATACCCCATCAGAAAAATGAAAGGACTGATGGGAAATGTTGAAGGCCCAACATCTAGACCATCTGACAGTCCAGAAGCTGAATCCTAGCAATTCCTCTTATTACTGTATGACCACCAGCATGCTAGCTGACTTGTATGAGTCTGTTTCTTTGTCTGTAAAATTAATGATATCCATCTCACAAATATTAAATTAGATTAATAAATGATGTAATGGATATCTGTGCTTGTGTCCTCCCAATATCTCCTCTTCCCCTTCTTATAACAGAACACTTCTTTACCATTGGGAATACATTTCATAAAATTTGAGAACAACTTAACCTATCCACCTGTAGACACATGATCCAGGCCTGGCCAATAAGAATACTGACACCCCACCAATACCAAGACCACAGTGATTGATTCAGAAATCTATGTCTGTCTATCTCTAATCCAAGCAGAGCCAACCATTTTTCTTTGAGATTCTTATTTATAAGAAGCTATATGGCAATATACACACAAAGTTTCTAGAGGTCATCTTTGCCACCGTATTTGCCAATAATAGGTTCAACCTTCCCTGATACTGAAAGTAACAGAGTAGAAAACTCACCTGTGAAGTGGAAAAAGGTACAAATCTGTTTCTTTCATTTGAACATGCTGATAAAGCCATGCTTACAGAAAGATCTGCTTCTGGGCTTTTCAACTTCATGATCCAAGTAAGTTCTTTTTTTTTTTTTCTTACTGTAACTGGGGTTATTTTTCTGTCACAAACTAAAGAACCCCAACTACATGACAATATAAAGTGCTTAGATGTTGTGTCTGGGACAAAGGGTGGAAGAACTACAGGTATTATTGTTATTACTGGAGTACTAATGCTAATAGTATAAAAAACCAAAATTTTTGCTGGGTTCTTTTTCATATTGCCACAGAGAAAAGAGACAAAGTCCCTAGAACAATGCAAAGAAGGTACAGAGAAGGGGCTGAACATGTCTCCCTGATGTTCTGGCTAGATTTCAATTACACTGGAAGATGTGAGTCATTTTGTTGGTGGGAAGTATACAAAGATACACTATTTATGGAGGAAAAAAACCCTTACAGGCTATAGTGACCCTTAAATAAACCAATATAATGAGCATAAATTAAAGAAAGACTACATTTGATATGGTCAGACAAATGTCAAGGTTAAAAAAAGATAACTGAAACAGACAATGTCCCATGAGTAAATAGGAAACTCAACCAGTACTGGTGAAGGTTGATTGGCACAATATGAATTATCCCAGAGAGAGGCTAAATACAATAGTAAAATGGGGCAGCAGGAGTGCCAAAAGCTCTGAATAGGAAGGAAGCAGGTCATCTGGAAGACAGTATCAAAGAGAAATAACTGATGGAGCACTGGGTCTATGTATGCTTGCTATTTATCAACATTGGTCTTGGCAGGATCCAGGTGCAAGCTGAGTCAGTAATAAAAGCCTAATAGCTGCTTGAAGCTCTCCCAAAACATTATAGAGCTCACACTGTTAGCTCCCTCCCATTGGATGGTTGTCATTACAATGATTTTTATAGTTTGTCCATTCTCAATTCACCTAAGAAACCCATGAAGAATTAGAACATTGCTTCACTCTTACAGCAACTAAACTGAGTCAGGATGACTGCTGATTAGTAGGATACTGGAATTTCTCTACATTCACCACACTTTTTTTCCTATCAAATTTTTTTCTTTTGAATGCTTGGATCCTATTGGTTCCATTTCAGCAATGAGTAATCCTCAAGAAACTTATTTTGTCTTTATTTGGTAATTTGTTAGATTGTTCTAGATCTGTTTTGAGCTAAAATCAAGATGTTGAACTAAAAAGTTCCTAAAAACCACCTAGGGACAGTTATGTGCATGTTCCAGTGCAGGACAGGAAACCAGGAACTCAGTCCTAAAGAGAGTCACTCCCTTTTATCTCTCTTAATAAAGAGATCCTGAGTTTGACAATACTATAAAAGCACTGGTGCATCAGCCAGAATCCATCCACCTCAATCTCCTCTTGTATGATGCTAATCCCTTACGAACACTGTCGTTGATATTCTCAAAAAACATCTGCCCAGTTCCTAAATGGGAAGGGAACTAGGGTGCACCTAAGTACACCTGTCTTTACTCCAAAAATGCTTCTTAGTGAATATGGAAGACAGCACCAGCTATAAGTTCTCCTCATTCTCTTTCAGATTTAAGAGAAGTTCATTGTATGCCTAGTGATATGTGGCAAGTGCTTTAATAATAAAGTAACTAATATTTATTGAGTGCTTATGATGTGCCTTTGTGCTGAATGATGTTTTGAAGAGATTATTTCACTTAATTCACATTAAAAAGCCTCCTGAAAAGGTACTATAATAATCCTGAGGGTTGTTTTTCCTTTCCAGAAAATGAGGTCCATAATGGGTACCTAAAGGTTAGTACTGGTAGATCCAGGATTATCTAAAATAAGAGGCTTGCTTCTTTTCAATGCATCACACTACCTACTTAGAAACTTCTGTGATATTCTAATATGCATGTCAGAGAATGTTCCAGGACTCAGGGGGAATAAGTCATATCCAATAAACATGTCATGATACTGCGTGAGTCCCTCTCATCTCCAGACCCCTTACCCACTCCACAACTGAGAAAGTGAGAACCCCTAATCGCCACAACGAGTACCTTGGTTCTACCACCAGAGTCCTATCAACATAATTCATTCCTGGATTTTTACAATAATATTTTTTTAACATCTTTACTGGAGTATAATTGCTTTACAATGGTGTGTTAGTTTCTGCTTTATAACAAAGTGAATCAGTTATACATATACGTATGTTCCCATATCTTTTCCCTCTTGCGTCTCGCTCCCTCCCACCTTCACTATCCCACCACTCTAGGTGGTCACAAAGCACCGAGCTGATCTCCCTGTGCCATGCGGCGGCTTCCCACTAGCTATCTATTTTATGTTTGGTAGTGTATATATGTTCATGACACTCTCTCACTTTGTCACAGCTTACCCTTCCCCCTCCCCATATCCTCAAGTCCATTCTCTAGTAGGTCTGTGTCTTTATTCCCGTCTAACCCCTAGGTTCTTCATGACCTTTTCTTCCCCTTAGATTCCATATATATGTGTTAGCATATGGTATTTGTTCTTCTCTTTCTGACTTACTTCACTCTGTATGACAGACTCTAGGTCCATCCACCTCACTACAAATAACTCAATTTCCTTTCTTTTTATGGCTGAGTAATATTCCATTGTATATATGTGCCACATCTTCTTTATTCCATTCATGTGTTGATGGACACTTAGGTTGCTTCCATGTCCTGGCTATTGTAAATAGAGCTGCAATGAACATTTTGGTACATGACTCTTTTTGAATTATGGTTTTCTCAGGGTATATGCCCAGTAGTGGGACTGCTGGGTCGTATGGTAGTTCTATTTGTAGTTTTTTAAAGAACTTCCATATTGTTTTCCATAGTGGCTGTATCAATTTACATTCCCACCAGCACTGCAAGAATGTTCCCTCTTCTCCACACCCTCTCCAGCATTTATTGTTTCTAGATTATTTGATGATAGCCATTCTGACCAGTGTGAGATGATACGGGATGCAGCAAAAGCAGTTCTAAGAGGGAACGTTATAGCAATACAATCCTACCTTAAGAAACAGGAAACATCTCAAATAAACAACCTAACCTTACACCTAAAGCAATCAGAGAAAGAAGAACAAAAAACCCCCAAAGTTAGCAGAAGGAAAGAAATCATAAAGATCAGATCAGAAATAAATGAAAAAGAAATGAAGGAAACGATAGCAAAGATCAATAAAACTAAAAGCTGCTTCTTTAAGATAAACAAAATTGATAAACCATTAGCGAGACTCATCAAGAAAAAAAGGGAGAAGACTCAAATCAATAGAATTAGAAATGAAAAAGGAGAATTAAAAACTGACACTGCAGAAATACAAAAGATCATGAGAGATTACTATAAGCAACTCTATGCCAATAAAATGGACAACCTGGAAGAAATGGACAAATTCTTAGAAATGCACAACCTGCCAAGACTGACTCAGGAAGAAATAGAAAATATGAACAGACTAATCACAAGCACTGAAATTGAAACTGTGATTAAAAATCTTCCAACAAACAAAAACCCAGGACCAGATGGCTTCACAGGTGAATTCTATCAAACATTTAGAGAAGAGCTAACACCTATCCTTCTCAAACTCTTCCAAAATATAGCAGGGGGAGGAACACTCCCAAACTCATTCTACGAGGCCACAATCACCCTGATACCAAAACCAGGCAAGGATGTCACAAAGAAAGAAAACTACAGGCCAATATCACTGATGAACATAGATGCAAAACTCCTCAACAAAATACTAGCAAACAGAATCCAACAGCACATTAAAAGGATCATACACCATGATCAAGTGGGGTTTATTCCAGGAATGCAGGGATTCTTCAATATATGCAAATCAATCAACGTGATACACCATATTAACAAATTGAAGGAGAAAAACCATATGGTCATCTCAATAGATGCAGAGAAAGCTTTCGACAAAATTCAACACCCATTTATGATAAAAACCCTGCAGAAAGTAGGCATAGAGGGAACTTTCCTCAACATAATAAAGGGCATATGTGCAATAATCTTATCATTGATCTTTCTGTCCCTTTTCTCTTGTAGATCAAATTCATCAAGTTCATACTTCTAAATTAATCTCTCTGAAATAACACTTTGCTTACTCTGATAATACTGAAGGCCAAGCTCCTTAGCATAATGTAAACCCAGGATTGAATTCATCTCTAAACAGAGAAATCCAAAATTAAAGCAGTTTAAACAAAGAAAGAAGTTTACTCCTCTCTTACATAAAATAAATCCAGAGTTAAACTGTCCAGGAACAGTGTGGTGACTTCAGAAATTTTACCAGGACCCAAGAACTTTCCAATTTACCATGTGCTATCAATAGAGTATGGGTCATGTTCTCATGGTCCAAGATAGCTGCCATACCTACAGCCATCATACCCAAGTTTAGCACTGCAAGAAGGAAAGGAGAAAAACAGTATCCCCTCCCATTTAAAGAGGCTTTAAAGAAGTACCACACAACACTTCCATCTCAATGGCAAAAATTTAGTCACACGGTCACATCAAGCTGAAAGACTGGCTTGCGTATGTAGTATTTTAGCTGAGGAATGGTTTGCCCTGATATAAATCAAGATTTTTATTATTGATGAATAAGTTACAGATAATGGGAGACAACTAGTAGTCTCTATTCAACTTTTATGGTACTCTTAATGACTAGTCCTTGCCCATCTGTTCAAGTCAGATCTTAGAATTTGGGAAAGCAGTTTCTAAAATACTCAAAGTTCTTAGGATTACTGATACTAAGGTGTTACAAGGGACAATGTTCAAACTAGATATGCAACTCTTGATACCAACATTCTAACACTGCAAAAGTCAATAATTCCCATGAGGACAAAAAGGGAGGAGTAAACAAAGAGGAACACAGAGCTGCACATGGAGCCCCCCGAAGGCTGCCCTCTAATGAGTTGAGCTTGTAAGAACACAACAGATGGAATGAGTGATCCATAACTTAAAGGAGAACCAGAAAAGTAGTCCAAACCTGTTATATTACTGATCAAAGACTGTATTTAAATTTATATTCAGGGAAATAGAAAGAATGCATTACATTTCTACTGAAAGCTTTCTCAAATTCTATCCTGTTTCTGTTATCTCAACAAAAAAGTATCTTCAGACAGGAAACAAAAGGAAAAACTTTATTTAAGAGGGGGGTTTGGGGGCTTCCCTGGTGGCACAGTGGTTGAGAGTCCGCCTGCCGATGCAAGAGACATGGGTTCGTGCCCCAGTCCAGGAAAATCCCACATGCCACAGAGCAGCTGGGCCCGTGAGCCATGGCCACTGAGCCTGCGTGTCTGGAGCCTGTGCTCCACAATGGGAGAGACCACAACAGTGAGAGGCCTGCATACCACAAAAATAAAAAAAAATTTTTAATTACAAAAAGAGGGGGGTTAAAGGCCAAACAAAGCGAAGAGTTATAAGAGAAAAACCTAAGGTGGTTTAATGATCTCCAGTTTAAAAAGGTATCTGGATTATGGTGCCTTAGAGAATTCCTTGCAACTTTCTGTAACTCAGGAGTTCCTTGGATTCTTTCCCCTTCTTTTTCATGGGCTCCATCCTTCACTATCATATATCTGTCCACAGCTTTACTCTGGCTTATTTTTGCTACCACAGATCCCCAGATGGAACTCAAGTCATCATCAACTAGACATTATAGATTTGCTATCATCTAGCAAAGAGGAGTGGTTTGAGAAACATTCATATTTGCTAGTAAACCTGCAAGTCTCAATCCTGCCCCACCATTTGTAACTTGGCCCAGAGCCTCAAGATGTGTACACGAGTGAGGGATCTGCAGCCAGAACCATGATGCGCCTTTGGATGTTAAACATCTTAGAGTGGGAGATAGGGTGGGATGAGCATCATAAGGAAAAACAAAGAAATGAAACACCAAAGGGCTTTTTGTTAGCGTGACTAACTCAGCACTCTGAGCCTGTGGTTCAGCCAAAAAGTGTCGAATCGGAATGAGATTCTTGCTGGGTAGAGTAACCTTGGTTGTAGGTTTTTCTCCTTCATCACTTTAAATATGTCCTGCCCCTCCCTTCTGGCTTGCAGAGTTTCTGCTGAAAGTTCAGGTGTTAACCTTATGGGGATTCCCTTGTATGTTATTTGTTGCTTTTCCCTTGTTTTTAATATTTTTTCTTTGTATTTAATTTTTGATAGTTTGATTAGTATGTGTCTTGGCATGTTTCTGCTTGGATTTATCCTGGATGGGATTCTCTGTGCTTCCTGGACATGACTATTTCCTTGCCCATGTTAGGGAAGTTTTCATCTGTAATTTTTCAAATATTTTCACAGTCTCCTTCTTTTCTCTTCTTCTTCTAGGATCCCTATAATTCGAATGTTGGTGCATTTAATGTTTTTCCAGAGGTCTCTGAGACTGTCCTCAATTCTTCTCATTCTTTCTTCTTTATTCTGGTCTGCAGTAGTTATTTCCACTGTTTTATCTTCCTGATCACTTATCCGTTCTTCTGCCTCAGTTATTCTGCTATTGATCCCTTCGAGAGAATTTTTAATTTCATTTATTGTGTTGTTCATAATTGTTTGTTTGCTCTTTAGTTCTTCTAGGTCCTTGTTAAACATTTCTTGTATTTTCTCCATTCTATTTACAAGATTTTGGATCATCTTTACTATCCTTACCCTGAATTCTTTTTTCAGGTAGACTGCCTATTTCCTCTTCATTTGTTAGGTCTGGTGGGTGTTTGCCTTGCTTCTTCAACTGCTGTGTGTTTTTCTGTCTTCTCATTTTGTTTAACTTACTGTGTTTGGGGTCTCCTTTTTGCAGGCTGCTGGTTCATAGTTCCCGTTGTTTATGGTGTCTGCCCCCAGTGGGCAAGGTTGGTTCAGTGGGTTGTGTAGGCTTCTGGTGGAGGGGACTAGTGCCTGTATTCTGGTGGATGAGTCTGCATTTTCTGTTTCGGGTGGGCAGGACCATGTCCAGTGGTGTGTTTTGGAGTGCCTGTGAACTTAGTATGATTTTAGGCAGCCTCTCTGCTAATGGGTGGGGTTGTGTTCCTGTCTTGCTAGTTGTTTGGCATGTGGTGGCCAGCACTGGAGCTTGCTGGTCATTGAGTGGAACTGGGTCTTAGCGTTGAGATGGAGATCTCTGGGAGAGCTGTCAGCAATTGATATTATATGGGGCCAGGAGGTCTCTGTTGGTCCAATGTCCTGAACTCAGTGCTCCCACCTCAGCGGCTCAGGCCTGACACCCAGCTAGAGTACCAAGACCCTTTTGGGAAGTCTGAGGTCTTCTGCCAGCATTCAGTAGGTGTTCTGTAGGAGTTGTTCCACATGTAGATGTATTTTTTATATATTTGTGGGGAGGAAGGTGATATCCACATCTTACTCCTTTGCCATCTTGAAGATCCCTATGTAGTACAGTTTATTAAATGTAATACATTTTAAAAAGTAATTCATATAATGAACTTACTTTTTGATTCAAAGTGGGGGCACAGCAATATCTGTTTCAGTAAATAATTTGGCAATGATATGAACTGCAATATAAGTCAAATTCTGATTAAATACAAGTGAAGCCTGGAATTTGTATTTTAACACACTTTGCAGGCCATTCTAATATGTAACGAGGGTCACCTACCACTCAACCAGGTTAGTGATACTATATCATCCTATCTGTTCTGGATCTGTAGGAATTTACAAATGAAAATTACAATTTGTGTAGCCTATGAAGCTCTCAGTTTCAGGGGCACACACACCAGGCATTTTATTTTATCCCCCAAACATTACCTTTATACTTTATAGCTATTGTATACTTTTATTTTCTAGCTCATCAATTGGGTGAATTTGAATGGTTAACAGTGGACCAGGGAAGAGTAAGAATGGCTGGCCTATGAAACCAGGAAATCCAGCTATATGTGCTAGGAACTAGGGAGAGGGTTTTAGTAGGGTCAAATACTTAAACTATCTACTATGTGCAAGGCACTAGGTATGTACAGTAGAAAATGCACTGGACATGGAATTAGAAGTTCTGGGCTGAAATCTAAATTCCTATACTGACTTGCTCTGAAATAATGGGTATAATAGTGTGATTAAGAGATGCATCTGGAATAGACTGCTTAAAGTTCAAATGCTGACTTTATAAATTACTACTTTGGTGAGTTGCAAGACTACTAGGTGTCTCAATTGCTGACTTTATAAATTACTACTTTGGTGAGTTGCAAGACTGCTAGGTGTCTCAATTGCTCCATCTCTAAAATGGAATGAGATGATAGTAGTACCTATTTTCTACAACTGTGATGAAGATTAGATGAGGCAACATGCATAAAACAGATCAATGTTTAGTACATTCTGATCAGTCTTAGCTCTAATTATTACTGCCATTTATTTAAAATCAGAATAAGATCTTCCCTATTCCTAGATTGTTGTCAGGATTAAATGATTTGATGTTTATTCATTCACTGGTCAATATCCATTATGTATATACTATATGGAGGGCATCATTCAAAACATAGTATTGGACTTCCCAGGTGGCACAGTGGTTAAGAATCCACCTGCCAATGCAGGGGACATGAGTTTGATCCCTGGTCGGGGAAGATCCCACATGCCGTGGAGCAACTAAGCCTGTGCATCACAACTACTGAAGCCTGCGCGCCTAGAGCCCCTCCTCTGCAATAAGAGAAGCCACAGCAATGAGAAGCCCACACACCACAATGAAGAGTAGCCCCCGCTTGCAGCAACTAGATAAAGCCCACGCACAGCAATGAAGACCCAATGCAGCCAAAAAAAAAAAAAAAAGGGACACAGTATTGCTCTATGAAGATGATGCAGAAATCCCCTCAAGAAGCATATAACCTGGTAAGGGATATAAGACAAGTACATAAAATAGACTAGTAAAATGCATGGTAGAAAGTGACCATATGCTGAAACAGGTATAGGTAACATACTTTGACAGTTCAGGTAAAGAAATCATCACTTCCCACTAGAGCCATCGATAGGAGCTGGATGGATGTGCTAACATTTACTTCAGGGCCTAAAGGGATACTAGAATTTGGAGATGAAAAATCTGGAGGGAAAGACACAGCCATTTCTGGTGGTCAGGCAGTGTGAAGAAAAGTATGAAGGTTGTTAATAAGACTAGCGTGTACATAAAACCATCATCAATGGCAAACCGTTCATCACTGCATTTCAAGTCTTGAATCTCTTGGCTCTCACAGAAGGACACTCATATACATGAGTGCTTTCTAAGACAAATAGGGAACCAGGGAATCTCGCACGGTGATTTTTGCAAGAGAGCTTAGGCTTCTTGTTCGTGTAGCACACTCAAATAGTAACAGTATACCGTCAATCCAGACCTAACCCAGTTTGCCTTTGTTAACTGGGCCAATTCCCACAGTAGAGAATGGGGTGAAAATCTGCTGACCTGCATGATACCCGTGACCCACTCTCGCCCGTGAAAGGATGGGCATCCGTTTTCAGTATTCCTAGCTCACGTTCTAGAGCAGAGGAAAACTGCAGCCACTGTATTTCTTGGCAAGCTGCTTGAATAAAAATAGCGATCTGCTGACTAAGTATTCACTATATATTTGCAGTCATTCCCCAGCTGGGAAAATAGAACTTTCCCCCTAATCTCTCCCCTTTTGAATGTTTAAATTAGCCCTTCTACCATACCTCTTCCATAAAAAAAGATAAATAACTTTTCTGAATTGGTATTTTTAAAATACACTCTACTTATATTTTTTAAATTTGTTATCTGTTCCAACCGTTCTTAACTGTTAATCCTAAAATATGTTTCTTTTGGAGATAAAAGAAGGCCTCCATGTATGTCTTTGAATCTACACATCAAATTGGGGTTTTTTTTAATTAAAGAAAATGAATCTGAGCCCATGACATCATTTAATAAATGCATTCTGGAACCAATGAATTTACAACTAGGGATATTTCAGAGAGCAAGTATAATATTTTATTCATTCAAATACTTGTAGGCCCTGTTCTAAGCACTGTGCATGTATTAAATCCCTTAATCCTAAAAGCAACCCTGTGAGATTGGTGTTATTGTTTTCCACATTTTGTGGTTAAGGAAACGTAAGCACAGAGAGATTACATAACTTGTCCAAGGTCACTCAGCCAGAGTGTAAAGGAGATGTAGGAGTCACACCCAGGCAGTCTGTGTGCAGGGGCCATCCTCTTAAACATTATACTATACTACTACTCTGTACAGATGATGATTTTAAGGACGGATATATGTTCACATCTGAAAAAAAACATTCAACTCCAAACAAGACTATCATTTCAGGTTTTCGAATTTTTTTCTCTTGTCCTAATTTGTGACAAAACCACTGACCTTTCTGTTTAGTGATAATATCAGGCCCCATAGGAGAGATCTGAAATGCTCTGGCCTCCATATGACAGTACTATTAACACACTCTAGGGTAATATCATCCCCCAAACTGATAACAATATTGTAGCTCAGGATGGGGTTGCTGCACAGATTCAATGAGATAGCACAAGTGGACGTTCTTGCCACAGAGAAGGCAATTCATTCCCAGTAGCTGAATCAAAAGGGATAGTAATGCATGGTTTTCTTAGTCCCTTCCATCAAAAGATATTCTTAAATTGCCCTCCCAGAAGGCCTTCATTTACCCAATTTATATTTGGAGGCAATATGTTAAGGTCCCTTTTAATCATAATGATGGATCCTGGATATACTAAACTCATAAAATTAAAAATATTTCATTTTGTTAATCAGTGAACATTTTTATGACTATGGCATAGAAAGGAAGTTTAATCTAGTACTTAAGAGCATGGACTCCAAAACTAAATGGCCTGGGTTCAAATCCAAGTTGTATATACTAACTGTGTGATTTGACCCAAGTGCCTCAATTGCCTTGTCTGTAAAATGGGGCTGATAACAGCACCATCTTCACTGGTTCATCATGAAAATTAAGTGTAGTGATTTTTTAACTTCTTATTGGAGTATAGTTGCTTTACAATGTCGTGTTAGTTTCTGCTGCACAGCAAAGTGAATCAGTGATACAAATACATATATCCACTCTTTTTTTAGATTCTTTTCCCATACAGGCTGTTACAGAGTACTGAGTAGAGCTCCCTGTGTTATAGAGTAGGTTTTTATTTGTTATCTTTTTTTTTTTCAACGTGGACCATTTTTTAAAAAATCTTTATTGAATTTGTTACAATACTGCTTATGTTTTGTGTTTTAGTTTTTTGGCCGTGACACATGTGGGACCTTAGCTCCCTGACCAGGGATCAAACCTGCACCCCCTGCATTGGAAGGCGAAGTCTTAACCAGTGGACCACCAGGGAAGTCCCTAGTTATCTATTTTATATATAGTAGTGTGGATATGTCAATCCCAATCTCCCTATTCATCCCACCCCCCACCTTTCTCCCCCTGGTAATAATAAGTTTGTTTAAGCGTAGTGATTCATGTGGAATGCTCAGACCACTGCCTGGTAAATGGTAACTGATAAATTATATATATATATATATATATATATATATATATATATATATATATATATATATAGTTTCTATTACTCTAAATAGATGCAAAAAACATGGGTCTATAAAACATCTAAGCACACGGTCTATTCAAAGAAAACTTCGTTATATGCTGGTATATGCCTGGCTAAGTGCTAAGTACACAGACTTAAAGAACAATGCAAAAGAGAGGAGCTTTAAGATGGCAGAAGAGTAAGATGTGGAGATCACCTTCCTTCCCACAAATACATCAGAAATACATCTACATGTGGAACAACTCCCACAGAACACCTACTGAGTGCTGGCAGAAGACCTCAGAACTCCCAAAAGGAAAGAAACTCCCCATGTACCTGGGTAGGGCAAAAGATAAAAGAATAAACAGAGAAAAGAATAGGGACGGGACCTGCACCAGTGGGAGGAAGCCATGAAGGAGGAAAGGTTTCCACACACTAGGAAGCCCCTTCGCGGGCGGAGACTGCAGGTGGCGGAGGGGGTAAGCTTCGGAGCCGTGGAGGAGAGTGCAGCAACAGGGGTGCGGAGGGCAAAGCGGAGAGATTCCCGCACAGAGGATCGGTGCAGATCAGCACTCACCAGCCCAAGAGGCTTGTCTGCTCGCCCGCCGGGGCGGGCGGGGCTGGGAGCTGAGGCTCAGGCTTTGGTTGGAGTGCAGGGAGAGGACTGGGGTTGGAGGCGTGAACACAGCCTGAAGGAGCTAGTGTGCCACGGCTAGCCGGGAGGGAGTCCGTGGAAAAGTCTGGAGCTGCCTAAGAGGCAAGAGACTTTTTCTTCCCTCTGTTTCCTGGTGCGCGAGCAGAGGGGATTAACAGCGCTGCTTAAAGGAGCTCCAGAGACGGGCGCAAGCCGCGGCTAACAGCGCGGACCCCAGAGACGGGCATGAGACACTAAGGCTGCTGCTGCCACCACCAAGAAGCCTGTGTGTGAGCACACGTCACTATCCACACCTCCCCTCCCGGGAGCCTGTGCAGCCCGCTACTGCCAGGGTCCCGTGATCCAGGGACAACTTCCCCAGGACAACGCACGGCACGCCCCAAGCTGGTGCAATGTCACGCCAGCCTCTGCCACGGAAGGCTCGCCCCGCCTCCATACCCCTCCCTCCCCCCGGCCTGAGTGAGCCAGAGCCCCCAAAGCAGCAGCTCCTTTAACCCCGTCCTGTCTGAGCGAAGAACAGACGCTCTCAGGAGACCTACACGCAGAGGCGGGGTCAAATCCAAAGCTGAGCCCCGGGAGCTGTGAGAACAAAGAAGAGAAAGGGAAATCTCTCCCAGCAGCCTCAGGAGCAGCGGATTAAATCTCCACAATCAACTGGATGTACCCTGCATCGGTGGAACACCTGAATAGACAACAAATCATCCCAAATTGAGGCAGTGGACGTTGGGAGGAACAATATATATATATATATTTTCCCCTTTTTCTCTTTTTGTGAGTGTGTATGTGTATGCTTCTGTGTCTGACTTTGTCTCTATAGCTTTGTTTTTACCATCTGTGCTAGGGTTTTGTCTGTTTTTTTTTTTTCTAGTACACTTTTTAGTGCTTGTTATCACTGGTGGATTTGTTGTTTGGTTTGGTTGCTCTCTACATTCTTTCCTTCTTTTTTTATTACCTTTAACTTTTTTAATTTTTAATAATTACTTCTTATTTTAATACATTTTTATTTTATTTTACTTTTTCCTTTCTTTCCTTTTTTCCCCCTTTTATTCTGAGCCGTGTGGATGACAGGGTCTTGCTGCTCTGGCCAGGCATCAGGGCTGTGCCTCTGACATGGGAGAGGCAAGTTCAGGATATTGGTCCACAAGAGACCTCCCAGCTCCACCTAATATCAAACAGCGAAAATCTCCCAGAGATCTCCATCTCAACACCAACACCCAGCTTCACTCAACGACCAGCAAGCTCCAGTGCTGAACACCCTGTGCCAAACAACTAGTAAGACAGGAAGACAACCCCACCCATTAGCAGAGAGGCTGCCTAAAATCATAATAATGTCACAGACACCCCAAAACACACCAACAGACACGGACCTGCCCAGCAGAAAAAGAAGATCCAGCTTCATCCACCAGAACACAGGCACTAGTCCCCTCCACCAGGAAGCCTACACAACCCACTGAACCAAACTTAGCCACTGGGGGCAGACACTAAAAACAACAGGAGCCACGAACCTGCAGTGGCAAAAAGGAGACCCCAAACACAGTAAGATAAGCAAAATAAGAAGACAGAAAAACACACAGCAGATGAAGGAGCAAGGTAAAAACCCACCAGACCTAACAAATGAAGAGGAAATAGGCAGTCTACCTGAAAAAGAATTCAGCGTAAGGATAGTAAAGATGATCCAAAATCTTGGAAATAGAATGGAGAAAATACAAGAAACGTTTAACAAGGACCTAGAAGAACTAAAGAGCAAACAAACAATGATGGACAACACTATAAATGAAATTAAAACTTCTCTAGAAGGAATCAATAGCAGAATAACTGAGGCAGAAGAATGCATAAGTGAACTGGAAGATAAAATAGTGGAAATGACTACTGCAGAGCAGAATAAAGAAAAAGGAATGAAAAGAATTGAGGACAGTCTCAGAGACCTCTGGGACAACATTAAATGTACCAACATTCGAATTATAGGGGTCCCAGAAGAAGAAGAGAAAAAGAAAGGGACTGAGAAAATATTTGAAGAGATTAGAGTTGAAAACTTCCCTAATATGGGAAAAGAAATAGTTAATCCATTCAAGGAAGCACAGAGAGTCCCATACAGGATAAATCCAAGGAGACACATGCCACAACACATATTAATCAAACGATCAAAAATTAAACACAAAGAAAACATATTAAAAGCAGCAAGGGAAAAACAACAAATAACACACAAGGGAATCCCCATAAGGTTAACAGCTGATCTTTCAGCAGAAACTCTGCAAGCCAGAAGGGAGTGGCAGGACATATTTAAAGTGATGAAGGAGAAAAACCTACAACCAAGATTACAATGGGGGCTGCTAGAGTTTGTAGCTGAGGATGATGAAACATTCTTGTGCTCTGTTCTAGAGTGAAAAGGATGTGTTAATCCAAGCAATATAGAAGGAAAGAGAAAAGACAGAACTCAAGTTGTAGAAACAGTGATTTTTTTTTATAAGAGCGTGGATAACTATACCTGCACCTCTTGCAATATTTGGTAAAGCCTGATACGCACACACAGTTGCCGTGTGCATGTGTGTTTTCTTGGTTCATTTTGGAGAAGTTATGGAAAGGGCTGAATCCCACATCCAGGATGATTTGTCACAGAATGGGGACAACACATATAGGACAATGCCACAATCCCTGGTTTGAATTAATTCAGTGGAAACATGATATCAAAGCCACAGTTGACCAAGGAAGGTCCCATGAGTTTGTAGGGCTATCAGGAGAGTATTTTGGACTTTGTAAAATCAGTGGAATTTTTCTCTGTTTACTCCTCACAACAACACTTGGAGTTGGTTATAAGTTTTATGGATGAGGACACTGATGCAAAGAGAAGTTAAACAACTTGCCCAATTTTATCTAATTCATCATTCAACCTCCACATCTTACAGTTGAGGAAAATGACAGCCAGAGAAATTAAGACAACTAGTGTGTGCCAGTTGAGTTAGTTCCAAACATTTACCACTGCACCACCCTTCATCCTCTTCAAGAAAAGACTTGTAATCATTACTGACTCCCTGAAAAACAAAAGTTGGGGGGTCAGTACTGAACACTATGAAATGCATGAGACTGGTAGTAGGCTGCTTAAAAAAGACAGGAGAAAAAGGAACAAGAGGGAAACAACCTTCATTTCTAGCTCAGAGAACTTTCCCAAACACACAGCTGGCTAAACTAGAGAGAAGTTCAAAAATATGTAAAATATATACTTCTTCACTGCTTGCCAAGAAGAAATCCACATAACCAGAAGTGTCCAAGGTAACCAGCCAATCAGACAACCCCACTTATATTTTTATTTATTTTGGGCCAGATACATACACGTGAGCACACGCACAAAGTCGTCTCTTAAAACTCAAGTAAGGTGATATGTTCTTGGATTTAACAAAGCCTACAATTGCCTGCTGGGTTTGTATGTGAGAAACTGTGCCTCGTTAGCTCACCTCAGAGACTCCTTCATGAATTATGAGGACGTGTTTCTTGTGGTATTAGAGCAATAAAGCCATTGCTTCCAGATGAAATATACAGTGTGGACTGGTGTTAATTTCCTGTTCCATGACATTCTTTAATACAGACATTCAGTCATAAAGAATGAGTATCTTGACCATAATAGTAGGCCTGAGTATATTTTTATTGCCTAACTGGATGACTCAATGAATCATATACATTTTGCATATAGATTCTTGAAGGAAATACTGTCTATTATTTAGATACTTATATAAGATATTTAGAGGCATTGATTCATAAATATGGCTCAAGAACTGACATGGATGTGAACTCTCCAAGAACTTTAAGAAACATTTGACAATTACCACAAAAAGCATCTTCTCTTCCATTTCTATTTTAATAATTAAAAATGTTTCCAAGTAGTTTATAAAGTCCAATAGTTTCTTGGGAACTGACACAAAACAAAGCAATGAAGCTAAAACATGTTTTATCCAGTCATCATTTTGGGGTTACCTATCCTTGAATCATTCCAAACTGATAGAGAACAGTGAATTGCTTAGATCAGGCCCCAGAGTCAAAATTCAGCAGAAGGCTGAAATAGGAGTTTATGAATTTGACTAGTATCGACAACCAAGTTGGATAAGTCTAGAGCTGAATGTGGCTTTTGCTCTGAGTTTATGAAAGTAGGCTAGGTCAATACAAATTCCAAACTGGTAAATTCATTGAATAATAAACCAGGTAAACAGGATGTTGTATTGAACTACTAAAATCTGTCAAAATATGAGTTCCATGGAGACACGGGCCACAGAGTACCAAGAAAGGCACCGTGGCTGAAGTAGTCACATCAGAGGTAAGGTCCTGGTTCTGCCACCTACTGGATGCATGACCTCAGGGGAGCAGCTGAACCACTTTCCCCCTCATTATTCTCATGGGGAAAACTGGGACTATTTTCACAAATACATGCCAGGGTTGTTATCACACTTTGATCATGCTCTGCTTTACCATGTGACAATGTGAAGAAAAGAGTAAGGAGTACGGTATTTGAAATATTTCAGAAACTGGGTTTGTAACCCTTGTTCAAGGCATGAGGATTATCATTGCAAAAAAAATGTACAACATGCAATTATTATTTGAGAAAGGTCAGTGGACTGCTATAGGAAATGAGCTTTTAATATATGTGTGAATATTTTTTATTTTTAAAAAATCTGTATTAATTATCTACCACACAGAAGTAGTAAAACAATTTTGATTCTGGGCCCATATGATTTAATATGTGAGGCATCCAGCGTACTGTCAATTGATCCCATTAACATCTAAGGAAAGGCAGACATTAGCCAAAGTTTCCTTTTAGCCACCTGATGCAAAAATTATAAACCCTAAAGAAAACTGCTGAAATGTTTATTTATAATTTATAGCACACCATTTTCCAAACTGATTTGTTCATCTCCTTTCCAAGCTTTCTGTTCTTTTTTCCCAATAACCAAAAATCAATTCCTACATGCTGCAGTTGGAAGTAATTATAAATTAGTCCTGGGAACTGTATGAAAATTCATATAATCACTTCTGACATATTCATTGCTCTCATTCAGTATAAATATTTGGGATTGCTACGCAAAATGCTTTCAATGCTTTTAGTTTTGATAACTTTTCACATCCCAATTAATCAAATACCGTAATATGAAACAATACAATAATTATGTACTTAGGTAGCATGTAAGTTGTGGACCTTATATGTGGATGTATCTAACTTAAGGCCTCTGGTTTCTAATAAGGACACCAGATGCTGTAAGTCTCCTGGCCATCTGGCTTTGTAAGGAAATCTTCCTTTTCTCCACCTCTTCCCTCAGAATGCAACTCAAACAACTAAAACCATTCTCATTATATATTAAACTACGAAGACTGACACATCATAGCTTTGATAACTTATAGAAGACACCACCATGGCAAGGTTATAAAGTAAAAATGTTAATGTAATATTTTATATATACTTAGGTATAGTGTACAGAATATACCCAGATTCCTTCTTTTATTTTAATTCACAGTGAAAGCTTGCCCATGCTCAAATATTCCATTACAGTGGTAGTAGAGAAGGAAAGAGCCTGAGAGATCTATTTCAACCACTTCATTTTAACTAGTCAATAAACTATGGCCTGGAGCTACAACTGGCCTTCTATTTTTCAGTGCACCCTCCATTGCTCCTTGCCACAATGATTTATAGAGAAAATGCTTAAAGAACTGGCACAGTTAGAGTTTTTCAATGAAACACTGAACTTTCAAATATAAGAAAAAAGGAACACTTACTAAAACAAGAAGTTCCTTTTTTTTTTTTCCTTACAAGTCACCGTTTGAGGGCCTTCTTCTCATGGTCTGCCCTATCCTACCAGCACTGTTAGTTCAGAGCAGCAAGTAGAAAGACCTGGAAACAAATTAGTTCTTCCAGTGAAATGCAAAAGACAGTGAGAAATAGATCTACACCGTGAAAGTATTTTACAAGTGTGATATCCAAAAGTCAAAGCCATGCTTTTCTGAAAAGATTATGCAAGCACTTCCCCTACATCTTTCTGTCCCAAGGCAGTCAACCTCAGCTGCAGTCAAACAAACTCCACACTAGTGTTCAATATCACCATTTCTAGAGTGAGAGCAAAGCTGTGGCTGACTGTGGCTCAGTGTAAATAAGCAAAAGAGGAAATCAACAAAGAACATTCTACAGATAAGAAATTTAGAGGTTGGGGAAAACTCCACTGAGGGACTATCAGGTCTAAAACTAATTATTAAATCCTAAATTGTTGGCAGCACTTTTAAGTTCTGTTAACTTCACTAAATTTTATCTGCATTTGGCATCATCACTGCCACTACCTAGTTGACTGTTATAGCTGCTGTATGTGATGTTAGCCCATTGCCAACCTAATAGCTGTTCAGCTGCCTGAGTATGCCATCATCTTATTGAAAACAAATTGCTCATTACAAAGCAAGGAATAAAACATAGATTTTGCTGTATTCAGCTTCCGGTAGTGAAAGACTAATTGTCCCCAGAGTGGCAATAACAGAACAGCCAACCTGGAGGCCACTGCATTACCTCTGTACAGAAAATATTACCATCCATCGGAAATAGGAGAATGATGATCCACCATGCCTGATACACACACATAATGGCTGAAGAAAATGTATGCCACTTTTTAATCAGAAGTAGAACTGTTGAACCTACTTGGGAGTTTGGGGTTCACTGATACCAAGTCACTAAGTTAGCATGGATCAATGCAAGGTATTATACAGTTTTTCTGTTTGAGGTTGTGGGTTTTTTTTTTGGGGGGGTGTTGTTTGGGGGTTTTTTGCCCTTGGGAATGTTTTGATCTAGATAGATAGATTGATGATTGATGATTGATGACAGATGATTGATGACAGATGATTGATGATAGATGGTGATAGACAGATGATAGATGATAGACAGATGATAGACAGAAGATAGAAGATAGACAGAAGATAGACAGAAGATAGAAGATAGACGATAGATGATAGATAGATGATAGATAGATGATAGATAGATGACAGATAGATGACAGATAGATGACAGATAGATAATAGATAGATAGATAGATAGATAGACGTAATAGAAATTAAGTTTCCAGTGAGACAAACGAGAACAGTTTCGAAAGGTTAGGTTCATCAAGAAAAATCTCCTAGAGGAGCTACTATCGAGAACTATCAATTTCCATAAGCCTAAGCCAAACAGTAAAGAGCTCAAGACAGGAAAAGTAGCATAAGCTGAGACAGTGAAGATAAGTGGATGGTGAGATACAGTGAACAGGCCTGTTTAGCAGGAATGGATAATTCCTGGAGGGAAGTAGTGGGAGCCAGGTGGGAGCAGGGGCTTCATGCTGGATTTTGGAAGGCTAGGACTGCCAGGCTCAGTTTGGAATAAGGAGTTGTCCTAATATATTTTAAGTCTAGGGGCTCTGTATGCCTAGGGTTTGTTTAGGTCAATTTGGTGGTTGCCAAAGAATGGATCAGGACTGAAGACAAACAAAACGCCTATAAATGCAGACATATTTGATTTATACAGAAGTTCTTAATAAGTTTGAAAATGTGATTTGCCTCAATGATGATGATACTTAGAATTATAGACATATGTATTTGTGTATATATACACATGTGTACTTGTTATATATAAATATATTTATATAATATGTATTTCAGTTAATTCACCCAGATTATATAAAATGTTTTCTTTCTTCAAATGCTTTAATGAAATATCACTTAATTTTTAGAAACCAACTAAAATTTAAACAGCAAAGGAGAAGCCTGTATGCACTGGGTAGGATTCTAAGTAAAACCATCCTCAAATTTTTTTTAAGGCCTACCTAATTACAAGACAATCAGAGTGGAAAATTAGTCATTTAAACAATGTTTTGGAAACTATTTGGCAAAAGATGAAAATGTTTGATATAATTTTAAATGAAAATGCAGCACAGAACATGATACACCTATGTTAAATATTGACATGGACAAGTATTAGCAAGAAATGTGCACATTTAGCGTTATGGAATTATGGACAATCATTGTATTTAAATATATAGGTAAATTCTAATTCTTTCTATAATTTCAAACGATAAATCAAGACAAATGTTGATAATTTCAGTCATGTTGGAAACGGACAAAAGCCCTAGAGTAGCTTAGAGTCTAGATACTAGCTTAACATACTTGACATGAACGTTGTCTGTCCTACATACCACTATTCCTCAACCTGTGCCCATAACAGACATAACTAATCAAACTTGGTCTTTCCTTATTTATACAGAATTCCCAGGAGCCACTATCAGTAATTCAGAATCTTCACACAAGATGAAATCTCTATGCCATCTACAGCCAATAAACAGCTTTCTGTAGCAGATACTCAATGGAGAAGTAATTAGGGAATTATTTCTACAAAGTAATTAATAGATAAATGAATGAGTGCAGTGGATAACCAAAATCTCATTTCTCTCTGAACCCACAGCTTCATTTCCTTTAGGCCAAGATGTGTCCCAAATAGATTTGTCAAATTTCTTTCTAGGCATAATTAAATTGAGCAAGATTTTTGAAAAGTATAAGTCTGTTTGCATTTTAAGCATCTTGGAGAAAATTTAAAGAATATATAGAAAACAGAGTAAGGGCCACTTGATAAATTCTCTATATATGCTTTGTCTATACAGCTTCCAGTACTTCAGTGAACAATTCATTCAGATACAATACGCATTTGCAGCCACCACTGGCAGAATATTTAAGGAGCGTTTGAAAATTGCTTCCAACGTGGAAACATCTGCTAACGTACTTTCCCTCAACGTTAGGCTAGAGAAAACTTCTTTTGTGGTTCTTTTGGTTTTTAACTTTAAAAACAGCTGTGGTACCTTGAACATTTTCTTTTAAGTCTCTTGAGTTGGTTTCAGCCATCCCTGAGCTGAAAACTTCATCTAAAATGACAAGAGGAAAAAGTCTGTATCATGGCCAGGAGACACCTTTTTGAGAAGAACACCTGATCATTGCCACCTCCAACCCCACCCCACTGTTCCCAAAGTGTCCTCTCTGGCCATGTTCTAGCAACAAATTTGGATGTTCTAACGGAAAGGTAAGGTCTATATACAGCTGAGAGAGAAGACAACAAGCCTGGGCAATAAGCCTTAGTTAAATTAAGTCTCTTTTTCATCATGGGGGAGAAACACCAATTTGACTGCAAGGACCAAATGCAGCCCACACTGGACAACAGCAACTGTTTAAAACATACCTGTGGATATGCTCTTTGAAAGGCCTGAGTCGACTGGCCACTCTGAGTGTTGGATCAATACCTACTCATCTTTCTTAACTCAGCATACTTGCTATCTCTTCTATGCTACCTTCCAGGAAGTCCAAACACAGAGTTAATTCTTCTCCTTCAGACTCTCTACCTCTTGGTGTGTGTCTCTGATAGAGCACTTATCTCAATTCATTAATTCATTAATCTCTAGTATGTAAATACCTTGAAGGTAGGGAATCAGCTTCAGTAACTGTTGTAACCCCAGCATCGTGCACAGCGCTTAGCACATAGTAGACACTCACATTTTTGCATACTGACTAAGCAATTATATCTACATCATATATAAAAGTTGGGGGGGGTCCTCTAATGAGATATAGAGGACCTAGGATACATCATGTAGTGTTCATCAAAATGTTTATACTCAAATGAAATCACAACTATAAAAGAATATCAAGGGCAACCTTGAGTGGTACATATTGTTAAGAAAAAGTGTTCAAATAAGCATTTGGCTAGCTGAAGGTGTGGGGTACAGAAGAAGAAAGTGATGACCTCTGTGATAGGCTGAGATCATGTCAGAATTACATTAAATGAGCTGTGCCCATTTCCACCATGTGCTACCTCCCTGGTTGCCCGATTCCTACAGGCACGTGTGTGTGTTTATGTACAAGTGCCTGTAAGATTCAGGACAAAGAGGGAACTTGCATATCAATCTAAGGAATTTGAACTTCATTTCATAGGCAATGAAGAGGTTGTGAAAATTTTTGAGCTGGAGAATAAATTCAGACTATACTTTAGAACCACTTGTTTGTTAACCAGGGATGATTTTGACTCCCCACACTCCAAAGATATTTGGTCATGTCTGGAGACATTTTTGGTTGTCAAAAATGGGGTACCAGTGCTACTGTGATCTAGTAGTTAGAGGGCAACAGGCTGCTAAACATTCTGCAATGCACAGGACATAGGCCCCCTGCCATAAAGAATCATCTGGCCCAAATTTCATGAGTACCAAGGCTGAAAAACTCTACTTTAGAGCCATGTTTCATAGAAAATATTTCATAGACATTGCTCCCTTGAGATGTAACTTGATTAAAATGGTTTTTATATTTACATTAAAGTGGAAAATGCTGTTTACAATAGACCCATCTTTTATTCACTCAAATTATATTTATTGAGCATCTACTATTTGATGGGCATCATGAGAGTATTCTGGAAATATATCAGTGAAAAAGGCAAAGAAATCTTTGCCCCCCCATGGGATTAAATATTTTATTGAAGATTAATAACATAAACATGCTAGAGACTCTGAAAAGTCCTATAACAAACATATTTTACTCAGTTTAGCCCAGCATTTCCCAATACCATTTGACAACTCCCTTCTCAAAAAAAGCATACTCCCTATTAACATTCCACAGAATTATCATTATATGAAACAGTTTGAGAAAGACAGCCTTAAGCCAATGGAATGAGCACCAGTAGACAGGATTATTGGACAGCTTGAAGTCTGAATTCAGAGCGGCCAGCTAGATTATTGTAATAGTCAAAATAATAACGGTAATAGAATGGAACAGAGCATTAGTGGTGGAAATGGAAAGTAGATAGAAAAGATATTTCAGAGGTAGAAACAACAGAATTGAATGGGGTGGGCGGCAAGTTAGGGGGATGAATAAAAGAGAACTCTAACACTTTTAGCCTGGAAAGAGGAGTTCTGATTTCAACATTTTGAGATCAAAAATACACAGGCAGTAAGCAAAAACAAACAAAAAAGAGCTTGGATATTAAAACTAGAGAGTATATGTCACATACACTTTGGCTTTAAAATTGATTTTCAAGGGTAACTGTGTAGAAGGCTAGAGACAAGGAAAGCATAGGCAGAACTCTGAGGGGCATCAACACTGAGGGAGTGAGTCAATAAAAAGAAAAATCATTGAGGGGGTGAAGAAATGGAGACAAAGGAAGAGGTCTAAGGAACGCCATAGGAGTCAAAGGAGCCTGTCAGTGGATTCCCATCCCCAGCTTCTACAGTGATGACATAATTAGAGTAAGGCCCCTATCTCTGATATGGTCTCAAATGTATAAAGTAGGTCCTCCCCAGGGCCTGCTGTTGTTTGCTACTATTCTTATAGTGTACAATTCAGTCTTCCACAGTTCCTCACCATGGAGTTTGTCTTATTCTTTGGACCTCAGTATCCACTGAGTGGAATCTTTCTTAGGCCCAGAATGAATACATGGCCAGGGGGTCAGAACAGTTTTCCCAACTGGGCTACTCTTTTCTTTGACATTCCTGTTTCATTACCGTTTTCACTTTCTGAAATTTTGAAACTTCAGTTTTCCCCTAGTCAATTCAGCTCTAAAGGGACTATCTCAGGCTTATCAATTTAATGTGTATTCTATCTTCACAGCCTAAGCCTAGGGGGAAAAAATTAAGCCCAACTGTTAGCTTTGGCCTCTGTTGAAAAGGTTATAATTATCTAGGCCTTGCTGGAACTCCCAAAGCTATTACTTTGATTTTTTTAAAATGTTTTTGGTAATTCTCTTAATTGGCTAGGTCCTGAGTCACAACCACTCTTCTTTTAAATGATGTTATTTTTGTTACTGTTTTTTAAAATATCAAACCTAAATTCGTATTTGATCATCTATGAACTCCAGTGATCTCATCTATAAAATGGAAATTGGGGATTGATGCTAGTACCTACTTTCAAAGTTTGTAGATAGGGAGGGTGGGAGGGAGGGAGATGCAAGAGGGAAGAGATATGGGGACATATGTATATGTATAACTGATTCACTTTGTTATAAAGCAGAAACTGACACACCATTGTAAATCAATTATACTCTAATAAAGATGTTAAAAGATGTAAAAAAAAAATGTTAAAAAAAAGCTGTGGCACATACATACAATGGAATATTACTCAGCCATAAAAATAAATGAAATTGAGTTATTTGTAGTGAGGTGGATGGACCTAGAGTCCGTCATACAGAGTGAAGTAAGTCAGAAAGAGAAAAATAAATACCGTATGCTAACACATATATATGGAATCTAAAAAACAGTGGTTCTGAAGAACCTAGGGGCAGGACAGGAATAACGACGAGGACATAGAGAATGGACTTGAGGACCCGGGGAAGGGGAAGGGGAAGCTGGGACAAAGTGAGAGAGTGGCATGGACATATATACACTACCAAACGTAAAATAGATAGCTAGTGAGAAGCAGGTGCATAGCACAGGGAGATCAGCTCAGTGCTTTGTGACCACCTAGAGGGGTGGGGATAGGGAGGGTGGGAGGGATGTTCAAGAGGGAGGAGATATGGGGATATATGTATACGTATAGCTGATTCACTTTCTTATAAAACAGAAACTAACACACCATTGTAAAGCAATTATACTCCAATAAAGATGTTTAAAAAAAGAAATGATATCTGAGAGTGCTTTACAAACAGAAAAGCATTTTAAAGTATTACTTATGGATAACATCTTTATCATTATCACTATCATTCTCTATCTTGACTGCGATCAATTTCATACTGGTTATAGTCACATAATCTTCCAGTGGGAAAGAACATAAAGTTCACCCAACACTTAGTGTAGACCCAATATCCTGCAAACTCAATTCCTGGGTTCACTCCCACTCTAGCATTTTTGCCCCCAATCTTCTCTATATTAAAAAAAAAATCACTGTGTTGTAGATAGAGACTTAGTCCTCTATAGCCAGACACTGCCAGGTGTCTACTAACTAGTCCTGGCCTCCTTGGAAACTTCGAGGGGATGTCTTCTTTCCTCTCAACCCATGAACTTGTGATCTTCTCAAATACATAAGGTAGGCAGCTTGCTCTTTACTCCTCTGTCGCACTGAGAAGCTCGGGTTTGGGAGACCAGAGATCAGGACCAGAAGTGAAAAAGAATCAGAATATTCCACAACTTACTAGTTGAGTGACCCTAAACAACTAACTCAGCCTCTCTGTACTTCAATTTCCTCATCTGTACCATAAGCATGATGACAATACCTACCTCACTGGGTCGCTGGGGATGTCTAAACGATTCCATATCAGTTATGTAGCACAATTTCTGCACAATGTAGACATTTTATATTTTGAAATGGCATTGATTGTTTTTTAAAAAAACTATTTGACTGCAGAATCTCCTCTCATTGCCTGCTCGAACAAAATACTAAAATATAAGTTTTATATCTGCCACATTACCTTTTCCCTCCTTCCTACCACTTAGCAACTCCTCCCAGGCTGAGTATCATACACTAGACTTGACCTTACATATAGATATACCTATACTTAGCTCCTGTCTGGCCCAAAGCATTTCTCCCTACCTTGTAAATAAGCCGGCCACAATTCTTGGGTAGTGGAGTCTCTAGTGTGCAATTTTTCCAAATAGTTTGCTTCTCTCACATATTGTTTGATTTATCTATCTCCTCTGTACTTTCAGCCATGTATTGGTGCCTGGCATGGAAAGGGCATATTTTACAAAATGACATATGCCAAAGGCAACTTCAGTATTGAAAGGGGACCTATGTATTTGCCCATTAGCTTTGTAAGTATTATCACATGAGACCAGTTAGCAACATTTTTATTTAGAAACTGTCACTGTAAGAACTAGAAGCACATTTTACACCTCCAGAAATATTAGCCCCTGGGAACTGCAGGAGGTGTTTCCAAGAGGAGAATTTCTGTGTGTTTTAAATGTTCTCTTAAAGCTGGAGAGAAAGATTCCTTTTGGATTTACTTTTTAGGCAAAGGGATATACAGCAAAAGACATTGAATGTACCTTCCAGAAAAGGTAAATGTCAAAAAAGTTAACAGGGGATAAAATACTAAAGCACATCATTGTAAGAAAGTCAACCATGCAATTCTCATGTGTTTTTCCAAAGTAAGAAAAAAGGACTTAAGATTATAAAATATCATTTCTGTATTCTATGGGCATCCTCTGAATTATCAGTGGTAAGCTCAGTAGTTTATTTCTCTATTTAATGAATCAGTCACCTGTTATATATTGATGTTATTTTATAACTCAGGGATAATGGTTTTTAAGATTTGCATATTTGAATGGTTAGATCAGTTCTGATAGAGTAATATAATGCCTATTTTAAAGGATATGAAGGTAGATAATAGACTATATGGATATTTATACATAAATTAGTGCCCAGTTATGGAAGCAAAACAATGCACAAATACTATATACAGTCTAAAATATATTCATATTACTAAAGATTGGAAGTTACAGGAAACGTTTTGCATTTGACTCTCATAATTATTTTTATATAGATCACTGCTTAGCTGCAGAATTTATAAGTGAAAACCAATTTGTAACCTCTGCATAAAATTGAAAAATCACAGAGTTCAAAGGAAACTTCAAGGTCATCTCGTCAAATATCCCCTTATCTACCTCAAGTCATTGACTATGAATTTTAATACCTTAAATGATATAGGTGATATGTGCACATGAGCACTGAGACACACGCTATATGAAAAAATAATAATTCAGAACCCGTAACAGGAGAAAGAAACTATGTTCTCCTGTCAGGAAGAGATAGATACAGACCCATTTGAGGAAAATGCAGAAAAAAATAATCCTTAAAACCATGGACATTGAGTGGCTGTAGGAGCTAACTTAAGAGAAAAGATCAAAGAAATAATAGGTGCATTTGACTAAATAATGTCTAAGGAGTTGCTGTCTACAGGTATTTGAAAACCCTAGTAAGATGGAAATTACAGGGACGATTTGAGGAGTATAATTAAAAATAATGGGATTAAATTGAGAAAAGAAAAATGTACCTGAATAGAGAAGAAACCCCTGATTTTCAGTGGATGAAATCTATTAGACTGGGAAGTAACCTTCAAAGAGAGGCAGCAAAATCTTTCAATGCTCAGCACATGGCAGCATCATACAGGCCAAAGCCCCCAAAACAGAAGCATTGCCCAGGTCCAAGGGTGGAAAAAATGGCCTGGGATGTGTTTGATCTCCCTTTTCTGATTCTCTCTTTAGTAACTTCATTTGTCCAAAGTGCTGTCTTTTCATCTTGTCTTTTATTTCTCAACCTATCTGGCAAGGGCTGATGCCCCTCTGTAAATAAACAAGAGAAAACAGGAGTAGAGAAGTCATAAAAATCAAAAGGTAATTTAACTAAAGCTTTTCGTTTTCCCTAAATCTGATTTTCTTTACTCTGCTATAGCAGGCATTTCCCCCCCCGCTGCCATCTAAAAGAAGGATCTATATTTGCAATATAAACTACATTTGTGTAATTATTACATCATCATTATTAAAAGCACATGGAAATAAAAATCCAGCAAGTACAGAAAGGTACAAAATTAAAAGCTATGGTTCTTCCCACTCTCCCCTTTCCTCAGAGGCAACCATATTTATACCATTTTTGGTTTTAAATTATCTGTGGTTGACTCCATAACTCTAAATAATTTGCTTATACCTATGTTTATAAACTTTAAACAGCAGTGACTGCTAACTATTCCTCATATCTATTCTCTTCTTCCACATTAAAAGCATTTTTAGCTGAGCACATATCTGCCCCAATAAAGCCTGTATTTCCCAGTTTTTCTTGCAGATAGGTGAGGTCATATGACTAGTTCTATGAGGATGTGAGAAGAAGGGATGTGTTTCCATGTCATGCCCTTAAAGTAAAGGAATGTGTCTTCCCCTTTGGGTTTTCCTTAAAATCCATAGCTTGAAATGAAGTCATGATGGTTGAGCTAAAGCATTTAGATGGATAACAAGATGAAGATAGCACAACAATGTAATCAAAGGAGCGTAGATCCCAGACCCCATCAAACCAACATACCAGCCAGGACCAACTACTTAAACTATTACATGAGAGCGGAAAAAAACATTTTGGTATTTCTTCACTCTGGCAGCCTAGCTAGTATTGTAAACAATAAAAGAGTACTTATTTCGTATCCACCATAAAAGGAGAGAAATTTAACTCACTCCCACTACTATGGGACACTCTAATTTTTGTAAATTACATGTTTTCAGTTGTTCTCATTCCTGACATTATAACAGTATATTTAATGATTGTTTCTTGATCCATCACCTGTAGATAGTATCTCTTGACTCCCCACTGTATATGTTACCACTTTATACTCCCCACTACTTCTCCTTCTATTGTTAAACTGTATTACATTATAATCTGTTTTCAATTATCATAGTTTTCTATAACCTTGTTTATAGATTTCTTGGTTTTCAATTTTTAAAAATCAAACTACCAACCAATATCTCTTATGAAAATAGATGCAAATATCTTCACACTATTAGCAAATTGAATCCAACAACGTGTTTAAAACTATATATACCACAACAAACTGGGATTTATCCAAGATATGCCAGGCTGGTTCCACATTCAAAAATCAATGTATTCCATCACATCAACAGGCTAAAAAAGAAAAAGTCACATGATCTTATCAATTAATGATGAAAAAGCACTTGACAAATTCCAACACCCATTCATTATAAAGAAAAAACTTAGTAAAGTAGGAATAGAGGGTAACTTCCTCAACTTGATAAAGGATGTCTACAAAAAACCTACAGCAAACATTGTTCTTAACGGTGAGAAACTCGAACTTTCCCACAGATATCTGGTAAAAGCAAGGATGTCCCCTCACCACTCCTTTTCAACCCTGCACTGAAGCGAGGATTACTGACTAATCCTCCCGGTTCAAAGTCAAAGTGGTTCTCTTTTCACTGACCCCATTTATTGCCTAAAATCATGGCACATTTTCAAGTTATTTCATTTTGTTTGTTTTGTCTGTGGGCCAAGACTCTCTTGTGTATAATTTCATTCTTCCAGAAATTGCTAAAGGCCTTTCTATGTCTTATTTATAAAATAAATATGCCTTCTTCACCATGAAATATCACTGGGTATCATAGTTATACCATTTGTTAAATGCAATAAAGTGCTTTCAAGTCATGTCAGAGACTGCTAGTTGCCCACCCCAAAATCTGTTCTCTCCCTGGTCCTATTTGAATACGATCTCCCTTGCAACTAGGTTTGATCAATGACATTTAAGTAGAAGTTGTAGGGTGGGGCTTCCAAGGATTGACTTTACTGGGAGGTACATTTTATTCCCCTTTCCCCTATTTCTCTGTTTCATCCTAGAATGCCAATGCAATGGCTAGAACTGCAACCGCCATTTGGGAACTTTGAAGTTGTACTGTTGATAAAATGCCAGCAACCAACTACCTCAACATTGTGCATAATATGAGAAGAATATTTGTGTATTTTAATGACAGTCAGGACTGTCACCATCAGCCAAACACAATTTCCAACTATTATTCTAGGACTACTACACAGTTATCATCCTGGGAATTATTTCTATTGTACTCCTTAGTTTCATGTTTCTTAGATCCTATTTCTACTCTTTTCATTTTGATTGGTGCATAACCACAAAAACTTTTAAATCTTTTTTTTGAGAAAATAATTCATGACTAAGTCTTTGCATTTTAAAAAATAAACTGCTCACTCTTACTTAATTTGGCTGCGTATTGACTTCTAAATCCAAAATCATCATCCCTCGAACTTTAAGGTATTGTCCACTGTCTTCCAGAGCTTATGTCACTACCTAGAAGTCTCATGCTAATCTTTATCATTTCTTTGTAGATAATCTACTGTGCTTGTTTTGTCTCCTTTATAGATACCTTTAGGTCTTCCCATCATCCTTTGTAAAACAATATCTTTATGAATATTTGTCTAGGTATTTTTCATTTTATCATGCAATGGGCCCTTTCAATCTGTAGAGATTTAGCTTTCTACAACACTTGGAATTTCCTTTTATTTCTTTGCTACTTGTTTTTCTCACCTTCTTTGTTCTTTGGGGAACTCCTAATTAGGTGGTTGCTTGTCCTTATAGATTGGTCCTTAATGTCTTCTAACTTTCCTCTCATACATTCTACTTCATTTTTTTCCTGACTTCTGAAAGTGTTTTTCAAACATTTTGTTATTGAATTACTTATTTTGGTAACATTATTTTTAATTTTTCCAAATTCTTTCTTGTCTGTGATTGTTCTTTTAAATGAGAAGATTGTTCTTGTTTTACAGATGCATGTCTTGTCAAATCTCTCTGAAAGAACAAACTAGTTTTTTTTTAAGTTCTTTTCTCTTCCCTAAACAATAATATATGCTTCTTCCTGAATCAGATGTTGTTTGCTTATATTGGTCCCTCTCTTCTGGTTAGTTTTCCTATTATTTTTGAAGATTCTTATTTTTCTAATTTTTTAAAAGAATAGTTGATGAGATAGTTCATAATTCCCTCCACTGTTAGCAGTCCCTATTATGAATGAGTGGATCAAACTACCCATCTTTCTGCTAGCAAATCTTTAATCAAAGCCCTTGACTTAGTAAAATTCTCATTATATGAAGATGGCATAATACTCTATTTATAAAACCCTAAATACTCCACACAAAAACTATTAGAACTGAAATGAATTAAGCAAGTAGCAGGATACAAGATTAATATACAGAAATGTGTTCATTTCTTTACACTAACAATGAAATTTCAGAAAGAGAAAGTTAAAAACAATCCCATTTAAAATTGCAAAAAATTACCTAGGAATAAACCTAACAAAGGAGGTGAAAGACTTATACATGGAGAACTATAAAACATTGATGAAGGACATCAAAGATGATTCAAGGAAATGGAAAGATATCCCATACTCTCATATTGGAAAGAATTATTGTCAAAATGGCCAAACTATCAAAGCAATCTACAGATTTAGTGTGATCCCTATAAAATTATCTATGACATTTTTCACAGAACTAGAATAATACTAAAATTTATATGGAACCATAAAAGACTCAGAATTGCCACAGAAATCTTGAGGAAAAAGAACAAAGCTAGAGGTATAACCCTCCCACACTTCGGACAATACTAGAAATCCATAGTAATCAAAACAGCATGGTACTGGCACAAAAACAGACATGTAGATCAATGGAACAGAACAGAGAGTCCAGAATTAAACCCACACACTTACAGTAAATTAATCTTTGACAAAGGAGGAAAGAATACACAATGGAGAAAAGACAGTCTTCAGCAAGTGGTTCTGGGAAAGCTGGACAGCCTCATGTAAATAAGTGAGGATTGAACACTCCCTCACACCATACACAAAAATAAACAAGATGACTTAAAAACTTAAATATAAGACATGACACCATAAAACTCCCAGAAGGGAACATAGGCAAAACATTCTGACATAAATCGTACCACTGTTTTCTTAGGTCAGTCTCCCAAAGCAAAAGAAATAAAAGCAAAAATAAACAAATGGAACCTAATCAAACATACGCTTTTGCACAGCAAAGGATACCATAAACAAAAAGACAATCTATGGACTGGGAGAAAATATTTGCAAATGATGTGACCAATAAGGGCTTAATTTCCAAAATACACAAACAGCTCATACCATTCAATATCAAAAAACCCAAACAACCCAATCCAAAAATGGGCAGAAGACCTAAATAGACATTTCTCCAAAGAAGATATACAGATGGTCAACAGGCACAGGAAAAGATGCTCAGCATCGCTAATTATTAGAGAAATGCAAATCAAAATTACAATGAGGTACCACTTCACACCAGTCAGAATGGCTGTCATCAAAAAGTCTACAAATAATAAGTACTGGAGAGGGTGTGGAGAAAAGGGAACCCTCTTGCACTGTCAGTGGGAATGTAAATTGGTGCAGTCACTATGGAAAACAGTATAGCGGTTCCTTAAACTAAAAAGAGTTGCCATATGCTCCAATAATCCCACTCCTGGGCATATATCCAGAGAAAACTCTAATTCGAAAAGATACATGCACCCCAGTGTTCACAGCAGCACCATTTACAATAGCCAGGACATGGAAGCAACCTAAATGTCCATCGACAGATGAATGGATAAAGGAGATGTGGTCCATATATACAATGGAATATACTCAGTCATAAAAAAGAATGAAATAATGTCATTTGCAGAAACATGGATGGACCTAGAGATTATCATACTAAGTGAAGTCAGGTAGAGAAAGACAAATATCATATGATATCACTTATATGGGGAATGTAGAAAATAATACCAATGAACTTATTTACAAAACAGAAACAGATTCACAGACATAAAAAAAAACAAACATGGTTACCAAAAGGGAACGGCGGGGGAAGGATAAATTAGGAGTATGGGATTAACAGATTCGCACTACCATATATAAGTAGGTAAACAACAAGGATTTACTGCATAGCACAGGGAACTACATCCAATATCTTATAATAACCTATAATTGAAAAGAATCTGAAAAAGAAATTTATATATATATACACACATTATAAACAATCACTTTGCTGTACATGTGAAACTAGAGCAATATTGTAAATCAACTATACTCTATACTTCAATTTTAAAAAAGGCAAACACAATCCACAAACAAACCAAGAAAAATAACTTATATTCCTCTTCTCACTTTCACTCTCCATATCTGCTGACTCCGGAAAACTGCACTGGGAAGAAGAGCTCTCTCCTCTACTTGAACCTTCATGCGTGGGTGCTCTGAGCTTTGTTTTACTCTGATCAGGATCATCTATTAATATGACTTCCTTACCTTTCCATTCTCCCAAAATTCAACACAATCTTTAGCCACTGATTCCTGATCTCTATCAGAATATCCACTATATTTTTACTAATTTTTCCCATTCTTTTGCTTTTTTAATGTCATTTCAATGGGTTGGGGGAGGGAGAGAAGAGGTGAACGTGTCTTCCGTCTCAAATCAGAAATCATAGATCTCTGCTTTAAGAACTTTTCTTAGTATAACCATACTTTTATATCTAGTTATATAATCTAGTGTCTTCAAATATACCAGAAAATATGTTTGAAGGATGAACTTATTAATTCAATTAAAGAAAACCAGTTGTTATTTGAAGCTCTTTTACTCTATTAGATATAGATTATATTAAAACATTTATATAAATCTTTGTATCATACATATTTTAACTCCTTGTACCATTTAAATATTTCATTCTCACATCTTTCGAAATAGCTTTCCAAGAGCAGACAACAAATTCTCTATACAGCAGCCTACACAAAATTTCCAAAATAGCAGTACAAGCTCAAAATCAGACCAAACACTAAAACTGACAGAGGCATTTTTCCTAACATTTACCTCATTAACTGTAAAATTTATTGAGGAATAAATCAATCTGGAAACCTCAGTGAATAGCTATTAAAGCTTCTTCTCTAGACACAGTAATTGGTAAGGTTAGACCTCTGAACTGAAATATCAACAGAAAAAAAGAATTTTTAAAATGTAACTTCCCCATATATTTGGTGAAGGAGGGAACAGGCAATTTGTTTTCTTTGTTTCTTAGACTCCAGTAAGTCAAAGGAGTAAAACTAGCCCATTCTTCCACACTTGAAGAATTCCTTCAAATGACAGGTGATTTGGGGGACTTCCCTGGTGGTCCAGTGGTAAAGAATCCGCCTTCCAATACAGTGGACGCGGGTTCGATCCCTGGTCGGGAACTAAGATCCCACATGCCGCGGGGCAACTAAGCCTGCGTGTCACAACTACTGAGCCCATGCGCCTCAGAGGCCACGTGCTCTGGAACCTGCGTGTCTCAACTAGGGACGATCCTGCGTGCCTTAACAATGATCCGATGCAGCCAAAAATAATAAATAAATCTAAAAAAATGACAGGTGATTTTTAAAAGCCCCTGGTTGAATTAGTCAAATACCCATGTGTGTCTTTATGATGCCATATATCCCATATTTACCTTGAGTGATGATTAGAATACCTTGTATAGGTTAAGGTTAGTTCCTAGCCTAAAAGCCAATTATCTGGAGAATGATGCTTTAACAATGTGCATATTAAGAAGGAAGCAAGACACAAAAATCACATAAATCGCCAAAAATGACTGAAATATAACTTTAATGTTTTCAGTGGATGAAGGAAGATGGATTTTTGAAAATGTCATAGTTCAGGTGAACATAGTTAAATTCTAAGAATAGTGACAGTGACACTGAACCACTTGAAAGTACAGAGAAAGAGCCGAAATATGAACACCTCAAGGAGTCATTTTAAGAACACCTTGGGTGTGCTGCAAGCATTCTATTCTTATCTAATAAATGGGGAGGGAATCTAAAGATTAGCCACATTAACCTTTGCTGCAAGCAACCTTAATTGCTTTGATTTGTATCTCATTGTGATGTTTCCTGGCTCTGGGTGATGGTTTTAAAGTTTTAACATATCAGCATACCTACAAGAAGAGGATATTGTTTTTAGTCATCTTATTTCTCATAACTGTGTAGCAATTACCAGAAAGTGAATCAATTCATCACACTCTTACACTGAATTAACAGACACTATACAAAGACTACAGATCCATTTCCATTATTGAAAGAAAAATCTACTTTTATCTGATACAGTCCAATCATTTTCTCTTTGGGGGTCTACTAAGTAATACCTAGTGAGACAGAAATTACCTTTGACGTTAATGGCCAAAGCATTTCCAATAGGCACTCAAGATAGTAAAGGCATCAACATATACGGTGCATAGAAAATTTCCTGCTGAAGATTATTATAGCTCCATTAATCACCCACTATGTAAATTAGGTTGATGAGAAAAAGCAAAAGGGGACTTATTTAGCCTAGACAAACACAGCTCTGTGAAAGAAGGCAATAAGCATTAAATATCACTTCTTAGGAAAGAATTTCATTTGTAGAATCACATTCTCCTTTTATTGTAGATGAAATAAAATGCAATGTTTTAAACATAAGAAAAAATTTAGGTGAGATGTAATTCAATTCCATTGGTATTTAGTAAGGCTACACAGGATAGAGAAGGTAACCCTATAGTCAAGGTGCTTTGCAGTTTAAGTGTGTAGAATAGAACAAAGCACCATTGACACAGTTAAAAACAAAAGAAGAATGTGCGTGTGTGTGTGTGTGTGTGTGTGTGTTTACTAAGGAGTTGTCGGAAGATTACACAGTTAGCTAGGGATGAACAGAATTTATATTAGTGAAGAGGAAGAACATGAACAGTCCAGGAAGAATGAACAGAATGATGAGATAAAGGTATAAGACTGATACCAACCTAAATGGAGATATTCCTTGGGATGTAACGGAAGACATGAGATTGTCTTAAAACTCCCTATAATTTCTAAGGATCTTTATTATGTATGAAAATATATTCATATATGTAATCCCATGTTATCTTATTATTAGAATTATTATGCCCACTTGGTAAATGAGGAAAAGACATTTCAAAGAAGAGAAATTATTTAGCTGAGGCTTCAGTTAGCATGGACAGAACTAAGACTCAAACTTTTTCTTCTCTAATATGAGATGACCCTATTATGGAAGCTTTGAAAGCTAGGGGGAGGAATTTGATCTTATAACCATGGCTGTCTGGTCACAAATATAAGATGGTTAGGTAGGAAAATGAAGATTTTACTGATATCAGTAATTGTATCTCATCTCCTTCCTTGAAAATATTTAACCATTAGCCAACTTTCTTAATTGACCTAACTTTTAGAAGATTACTGGAAAACTAAACCTTTGGAGAATCTTTTCTCTAAAATCTTATTCTTCCTATTTATTCAATCCAATCAAATCCATAATACCACTATCTTGTTGGCCTTTCAGATACCCAGACTCACCCTTATATTCTCTTTTCTTCACCCAATTTATCTATTCCAATGTGGGTCTCATTGTCTATCACATCATAGTTCACACATATCTACCTTCATATCTGTAGCTATTACAATAGTCCAGGCTCACAAATGTGTCCTTGGAATATTCTACTGGTTCCTACTTCTTTCTTACTTTCAGTTTATCTTTCCTCCAGCTATTATAGTGGGAAGGAAATCCTCCTTACAGAATAATTATATACTCTAGTTACCACTATGTTATACTAAATAATAGTTATGATAATAGAATCCTAGAATGCAAAGTTACCCTTACATTTCCACTGGGGAAATCATTTATTATGGTCGTTAATAGCATGGCTTTGTAGTCAGAAATACCTGTGATAAAGTATTGGTACTGTCATGTTCTATCTCTATAATCTTGATAAAGTTATTTAACCTTTCTGAAATGCATCTTCACCATTAATGAAATTAAAGTATTAACATTCTACATGCCAGACTGCTGGGTGGATTAACTGAGATAATGAAGGTAGAGCACCTACCCTGATACTATCTTACTCAACTTTCAAAGGACACAGAATCTAATCTGATCCTCACAAAACTATGAAATAGGCTGCTTATTATCATCATATCAGCTTGATAAATGAAGAACTAGAAAGGCAGAGATGCTTAGTGTCTTACCAAAAGTCACTTTGAAAGCTTTCAATAACACGGTTGGATTAAAAAGTAGCCTTGTGAGAAAAGCCTAAAGATTTCTGAATGGGGAATTGGGTAAATTGTAAAGATCTGCATAGAAAGACAGGTTTATCATTGTTTTGAGGATAGCAATTCTCACCAAGAACTTAGTATATGCCAGGCATTTGGCTATCTATATCATTCAGTCTTCTCAATGACTCTAGGTTTGGGACTATTAGTTTCCCCATTTAATGGATGAGAAACTGAGGTTCAGAAGCACTAAATAATTTTGGCCAATGGCACACGATTATTGTTTGGTGGAGGGGAGACTTCAACCCAGGTCTATCTCAGCTATTAGGAGGAAGTGTTTGTACATTCTGTGTAAAACATTAATCTCACATACAGAATTGTTTCCTCAATATTGCCTGTAATTGCTGAGACAAATAATCCAAAGTAAAAACATACTAATCAATGGTGGCTATAAACATTTATGAAGAAACCCCTGGAAGAAGTTTTTATCCAAAGTGCCATCATAAAAAAGGGCAAAGATCCACAAATCAAGAATTCTTTATCCTTCAATCGTTCCTGACCACATGGACTAAAGACAAACTAGTAAGTCAGACACTGGCCACATACCATCCTTACATGCTTAGACAAATCCAAATAAATAATTATTTCTTCAAATGATGTTGTTTCATCCAAAGGGAAAAACATCAAGTAAGGAGTCATTTGTCATTCTCCAGAATTCCCCTAACATGTGGATAAAGAGCTCCCCAAATATAGAGTCCCCACCGCCCCCATGCTACTGCTTCAAGCTTAGAGAGCCACACAAAGAGGTGCACCCTTTAACTGTCCTTAAATGCCCTTACTTATGAGGAAAAGAAAATTAAGGTGGTACCCCATTTAACTGTCCCTCCACAGTTGGAAAATAAACATGGGATAAGTAGTTTATTCCTTAAATTTCTGAGCATGTATGATTTTCTAAGAGTTGTTTCTGTACCAACTCTTCCTATATTCTTGGCCAAAACATCCAAAAAGAAGGTATTATTTGCCACCAAGAATCCCTGATGACTTGGATAAATAACCCCATCTCAAATGCTTAGCCCCACAATGTCACCATGAAGAATTACAAGCAAGGAGCAGGGGGCAATTTGTCCCCAAATTGTACCCAAACACATGATGTGACTTGAAACCCTAAAGGAGGACTTATTTGTTCTCAGACTCGTTTGTGTAACTTGGTAAAGCAACCACAAATACAATCCAATTTGTCCTCATGTTAGCTAAGTCTTTGGAAAACCACTTGAAATCTGGAGTTGTGACCATAGTCTGCCACAAACACTACCAAGTAAGGCCACATTTCCCCCCAGAACATCCCTGTTCAAATGGAGAAACACTCTAAGTAAGGACATATGTATCTTATATCAGTAAACCCTCAGCCAATTCATCCCAAGCAAGGAGTTCTCTGCCCCTAATCAGTACCTACATACACGGAGAAACAATTTAAAAATAGAGACATGTTTGTCCTCAAAACATCACCATACACGTGGCTAGGGAACCCTGCATGAGAAATATCTCCTAAATTTGCTTTCATATACAGGCAAAGAGGCTGAGGAGTTGTTCTCTAGCTTGTCAATGAATGCTACATCAGCAAAACTCCAATTTGGATTTATTCAATTTGTCCCTGAATACACAGGAAAATATTACTTCATAAGGCTGTTCTTGAGTGGAAGAGGTGTTCAAGCTATCCTTACATTCTCGAGCAATGAACCCTAAGTAAAAAGCTATTTGTCCCCAATCTTTGTATTCAATAAACTGCCAGAGAGTTCATTTTTCACAAAGCAGGACAATAAGGTCCAAAATAAAACACACGTATATATATATATATATACACATATATCCAAACTCACCTTGTATTGGTTGACAAACATCCACTCGTTTATTTTCCATGTCAAATATAAATATTTGTTTTCCCAAATAAATTAAAGGTTTGGTTTTTCTTCAGGCTAAAAATACCACTTTTCTCCACGTTCAACCCTCTGATGTCAAATGTTTGCTCCTAACGTCAGGGCTAAAGGATCAAGATCCTCTCTCAAAATTTTAAAGACAAAAACCTGCCTTTAATAGATTACCACTGGTAAAACCTCTTTGCTTGATTGATCTGATTTCTCCAAGTCTATTGAGCAACAAGAGCCTACCCTTCCGGCTCCCCCAAATTAACATTATGTATAATCTACTTATGTAATATGTGATGAAGAAGAAAGTCATCTCTTTAAACCTGGATCAGAAGTTGTCCAGATTAAAGTAACATCTGATATCAACTAACTTAAATTGCCTCCCTCCAAAAGTCCCACTCCAATGAGCAAAACAATATATCAAACTAAGCGAAATATGCATCATCTCTGAAAATTTTGTCCAGGTGCAACTAGATTACAGGAAGGGCTACATTCAAGGCAAACACCCGCCTGGGGAATAAATGGAAGAAAACCCTAGCAAAAGCCCACTAACACCTCCAAATTCTGACTGGCAGGTACTGGAGCCAAATATAAGGTGTGGGACAGGTGTCGCAGGATAAATCTTAAACCTATAAGCATATCAGAATGTGTGTATGGAACAGTGTTGATAAAACAGCCACAGAACTCACTCATATCTTGGAATCTGTGTAAGAGGTGCCATAATTAAAACCAGGGACACTTTCATAGCTGGCCCATAAGCAGGACAGTGTTGCAAAGATAGAAAGGAGTGAAAAAAGCTGAAAGCAAATTCAATAAAAAGGAAAATTCATCACCACCTCCCTTTTCCGCTCCAGAAGGGAGAAGAGGGTGTAATACAATGAGGAGTCATGACTGTGGAATATATTAGTTTTATATTTCTGTGTAACAAATTACCACAAACTTAGAGATGTAAAAAAAGAAAAGGAAAAAGAAACAATTTATCAACTCACAGTTTCCACGGGTAGTGAGTCCAGAACTTGTTTGCTGGGTTCTCTGCACAGGGTTTTGTAAGTCTGAAATCAAGCCTTAGCCAGTTGTGCCTTTTTCCTGAGGCTTGACTGGGGAAAGATCAGCTCCCAAGCTCCTTCAGGTTGTTGGCAGAATTATTTCCAGTGTGGTTGCGAGACTGAGGTCCTGGGTTTGCTACTGGCTGTAGGTTTGGGGCTGCCTGTAGGTCCTAGGGCACGCTCAGGCCTTTGTTAAGTAGCTCCTTCCACAATCCCCCTCACACTTCAAATCTCTCTCACCAGGAAGAGCCCAGAACCTTTTTAAAGTCTTGTGATTAGATCAGGAGCACCTGGGTAACCTCCCTATTTCAGTCAAGCAACTTAGGACTTAAATTACATCTGCAAAACCCCTTTACAGCAGCACCTGTCTGATTAAATAAGTGGGAGAAGGTGGGCTTACAACACACATGAGAATCTTTGGGGGCCATCTCAGAATTCTTCCGACTACACTGAAGTAAGTGAAAACCATGATCACGTCCTGCTAATGAGTGGCTCAAACTAAGGCACCTCTCCTTTCATTAGTGATTGAGCACTCCTCATTTCACCTTAAATATGCATTCTCTGTGGAGGCAATATCACCCCAAAAGGGGTGAAAATTAGTTTAGGTACAGGGGAGAAATCTTAGTACAATGGTTTGGGAGCCTCCAAAGCTCTACCTGAAAAACTTTTATTCGTTGTTGTTTAATTTCTCTCATTAGGGAGAAATTTAATGAAGATTAATTTAAATCATTCATTGGACTTAATTAAGTTGATTAATTTTTAAGTTTAATTTATTTTTTCTCTTAGGGGACCAATAATAAAAGAAAGGTTGAGTAGCTCAGCTTTTAGGGATCCCCTGAGTCTACATCTTAGATAACTTTCTATTCTGATTTCTGGAACTGTCACAGTTGCCTCTGTAGCTTTTCTTCTTTTACAATAGGAGAAAATTTACTTGCTGCCACCAGTACAAAGTGCAGGTGTCATGATAACTTAAACTTACTTAAACATTGGTCAATTAGCTTTCTCATCAGGTGAAATGCTCAATTACATCCTCAGTAGAAGAGTCCAAGAACACACATCAGTATCACTAGAAGCCAAAGGAGTCTATCTTTCAACAGCCCATAAAGCACAAAGAAATATCACCTTAACCTTTAAATAATAAATTTGTTTAGCCAGGGATACTAAAATGTAGATGCCCTCTACAAATGTGTCATGAGATTTAAAATTGGTCATATCTTTGACCCAGAAATTTAAATTCTAGGAATCTATTCTAAGGAAATTTTCAGATATGGACAAAGATTTTTGTAGAATTATCTTTATTTCAATATTGCTTACATTAAAAAATACATACACATCAATAGTGAAACGGTTCAATAAATTATATATCCGTAGGATGACATATTAATCTAACATTTAAAATGATATTTACAAAGATATATAAGGATGTGGGAAAATGCTTAAGATATAATGCTAAGGAAAAACTGAGGACTAAAAATGTAAGTAGTTTTATCATAATGTTTTATATGCATATACATGGAAATATAAACAAAATGTCAACAGCAATGGGTTTATGCGTAATTTTTATTTTATTTCTTATGTATTTTGTATTTTCCAAATTTCCTATAATGTCAATGTCTTACTTATAGTTAGAAAAAGAAAACTTAAAACAATGAGGAGCCCTAAGCTGAGAAACAATATAACTTCAGCATTGCTCATTGAATAGAGACTCATGTTATCCAGTTAAATACTTTCTGCTCTTTATTGCTGGCATCCACCAATCGCTATTTCTTCATGAAGAGTGTAGTTCCTGAATCACTGTCTTCCTCTGCACTCCAACCCTTATTAGCATGTCAAGGGCATTCAGTATCCAAGATGGTGACCCATGCAACAACTTGGACTCAACACCTTTTCCTCCTTACTTAACCTCCAACCTACTGAAGACACCCACTCCAATTATTACATTCTGGGTCTTGGTATCTCTGTTAACTGTACCACTTTTGAAACTGTCATTTTAAGCATCCCCCTTTCTAACCTCCTATATTTCCAACACACTTATTCTAGTAACTCAATGCAACAACACTAACTTCTTTGAAACTTCCACGTTATCGAAACACACACTTTTGCTCAAATCCCACTGATGGATGAAACCAACAATACACACAAATGGCTAAGAAGTACATGAAAAGGTGCTCAGCATTACTGATCATCAGTGAAATGCAAGTCAAAACCACAATGAGGTATCACCTGTTAGAATGGCTATTATCAAAAAGACAAGAAACAACAAGTGCTGCCTAGGATGTGGAGGAAAGGGAACTCTTGCACATTGTTAGTGGGAATGTAAATTGGTACAACCAGTACATCCAGTATGGAAAACAGTATGGAAAGTTGCCTCAAAATATTTAAATATGAACTACCATATGATCCAGCAATTTCATTTCTGGGTCTATAGCTAAAGGAAATGAAGTCAGTATTTCTGAGAGATATCTGCACTCCCACATTCATTGCTACAGCCAAGATATGGAATCAAGCTAAGTGTCTACTGACACTTTATACATAAAATTGACTTTATATACATGTATATAAGAATATAATTCAGGCTTAAAAAATAAGGAAATCTTGCCATTTGGGACAACGTGGATGAACCTGGAGGACATTAGGCTAAGTGTAATAAGCCAGACACAGAAAGACACTGAATGATTTCACTTGTATGTGGAATCAAGAAAAATAGTTGAACTCATAGAAGCAGAGAGTAGAATGGTGGTTGCCAGGGGCTGGAGGCTGGGGGAAGTGGGGAGATGTTGGCCAAAGAGTACAAAGTTTCAGTTATGCAAGATGAATAAGTCCTGGAAATCTGATGTACAGCAAGGTAACTATAGTTAATAATGCTAATGGTATACTTGAAATTTGCTGATAGATCTTCAATGACCTTGCACCACCAACAAAAATAACTATGTGAGGTGATGGATATATTAATTGACTTGATTGTGGTAATCATTTTACAATGTATATGTATATCAAAACATGTACACTGTAACTATGTAAAATTGTTATTCTCAATTATACCTCAACGAAGCTAAACAAAGAAAACTCATTGAGGTCTTTGATAATGTTTAAGAGTGTAGGGCCTCCCTGGTGGCGCAGTGGTTGAGAGTCCGCCTGCCGATGCAGGGGATACGGGTTCGTGCCCCGGTCTGGGAGGATCCCATGTGCCGCGGAGCGGCTGGGCCCGTGAGCCATGGCCGCTGGGCCTGCGCATCCGGAGCCTGTGCTCCGCAACGGGAGAGGCCACAGCAGTGAGAGGCCCGCATACCGCAAAAAAAAAAAAAAAAGAGTGTAAAGTGTTCTTGAGATCAAAGAGTTTGATACCTACTGATTTAGACTAACATATGAGTATTTGACAAAAATAAAGCAAATTGGGAGCTCTGTTAGCCAGGAGGAAGGGGAGGAATGGCTATTGAATAAGCAAGCAGTAGTGTCTGCTTGTCCTAGGCCTTTCCAGCAGCCCCCAGTAACCATTCTTCCCATGTCCAGTTTTTTTTAGCTTCCATCCCCACCCCTATTATCCACATATCAGCCAAAAATGCATCCTCAAAACATAGCTTTGATTATGTTACCAAGAATTGTTTAATGGCTATCCATTACATTTATAATCCAATTCAAACCCTTTTTGGAAGCCCACAAGGCCATGTGTCATCTGACCATTATGTCTGAAGCCATACTGTGTTCTGGTTTAGAGCACCCTCTCTACATGGATTAGAGTCCCAGTGCAACTCTTTACCAGCTGCGTAATTTTTGCAAGTTACTCAAACTCCTCATGTATTCCTTTCCTCATCGGTAAATGGGGCTAATAATAATAATACCAAATTCACAGGCTTGGTATGACTATCAGTGGAGATAAGCCATAGAAAGTTCTTAGAAGAATTCCTGGCCCAAATGTGCTCTTAGACAATGTTAGCTGCTATTTCCCAATCTCATTTTATGCCGCTCTCCCATTTACTTGTTAGTCCACCCAGACTTAAGCATTCCAAGTTCTTTCCTGTCTCAGAAACCCTTCACATCCTTCCCACTGTTGGACACATAGCTACCTTCTTCTTTGAGGTGAGGCTTACATGTCAGTCCTTAGGGAGGCTTTCCCTGACCATGATTTCTACACAAGATCTCTTCTCATCAGCACCCCACCTCTGACTGTTATTCTATCTAACAACCTGTTTTTCCCTGGAACTCATCACGATTTTAAATACTTATTGTTTAATCATTTTCTGTCTCCACCATTGAACTGTAAGCTCCGTGATGGTAAGCAACATACCCGTGTTCAGCCTGTGTCCACAGTGCCTTGATCAGTGGCTGAAAGTACTCAATAAACACTTCCTGAGTGAATATATTGATGAATAACTGGCCACATGATGCAGGTCACAGCCATGATTAGCTGGACTTGCCGGTTTCAAGGGTCAAATACATTAAGGGTAGTCAAATCTATGTCCAACCAACAAAAATTACATATACAATTCAAATGCCAGCTAATGCCCATGATAGGAAATAATGAAAATAAAAGCATGAACTATGACAGTTTCCTCTTTTCAAGTGAAATCATATGCCATTTATATATGAGTGCCTAAGAGTGCTGATCCCATTTCCCCCCTTGTTTGAAAGGAAGACTTATCCAATTCAAATGTCTTGAAACTCTGAAATCAAAAATCCTAAAATCTTAGACCTGGATGGAACCCTTAATATCTTTCAGTCCAATACCATCACTTTGCAGGAGAGACTGTATAAAGTCCTAAAGAGGTAAAGTGAATTGTCAAAAATAACACAACTAGAATTGGAACTCAATCCTCCTGAACACTTACACAGTTTCAGAAATTTTCTCATCACCATCCCTGGGTAAATGCAAAGTAAATTTTCCTTGTGTAATGCTCACCAAAAACCATTATCAAAGGGACACATTTATTTGAACAAATATATTTTGGAATAGATGCTGAAACAGAAACAAGTCATGGATTTCATCATTGATCAGGCCTGCTGTGGAAGTTGAGCTTTTGCATACAGACCTAAAATATCATAATTCCAGATACGCACTGAGGGAAAGCTAAGAATTACCCTGGTGTATGCAATATGGGCATCAGAGAGAAGTAAAGTTTCATGGAGTAAATGAGCTTTAACTTGTCAGTTCTTTTAAATGGCAAATAATCTGGCAAAAACTTAAATATAAGTCTTTTAGGAATAAAATACAATATTAGCTTTGTATTAGAGTTCGTGCATCTAATACTCTGTTTATTTTGTGAATAAACAGTCTTCCGGATAACTGTGTGAATATTAGAAGAAGAAAAAAATGCTGTACCTTCTTTCTCAGTAAGTCAGGACTTCAATACATAAAGGTCACACCAGCACTTATTGAAAACTAGAGATTAGCATTCTGTGAACCTCTGAGCTAATCTGTTAGTGAAAGATGCTTCTCTGTATCTATATAAATTGACTTCATATATTTTAGTCTGCTGCTAGTTCTTGGTTCTATATTTGTCTAAATATTTTCATTACTTTATCTTTAAGAGTAATTATAATACAGAAGGCATATGTATAAAATGTATAAAAATACACTAAAAACACTGGACCTTAAATGTTCAAGAAAAACCATAGCGCTATTGGTATTGTGAATGCTAATGCTTTCTGTTCTCATCTATTTTATTACTCCTTGATTCTGTTTGATTTTATGCCCTATTTTTGTCCTTTATGGAAAAGGCTATGATTGTTAAATTGCAATTCCACACCTTGGGTAACCTCCTACTTTTTTTTTTGCGGTACGCGGGCCTCTCACTGTTGTGGCCTCTCCTGTTGCGGAGCACAGGCTCTGGACGCACAGGCTCAGCGGCCATGGCTCAAGGGCCCAGCCGCTCTGCGGCATGTGGGATCCTCCCGGACCGGGGCACGAACCCGTGTCGCCTACATCGGCAGGCGGACTCTCAACCACTGCGCCACCAGGGAAGCCCCCCCTCCTACTTTTTAAAGTCTCAGTTTTTTCATCTGAAAAATGGGATAATGATAGTATTGCTTACATTCAAAAGGGCTTTTATAAAGATTTGATAAGATGATATAATAAAACTTTGAGCACAAGGCATCTACAATGCCTGGCATGTAGGAAGTATCCAACAAAGGTTAACTGTTACCAGGACTGGTCATGGTGATAGTAGTAGTGGTAGCAGCAGCAGCAGCAGCAGCAGCAGTAGGCAGTTGTCAGCTATGTAGTCACAGTGGACCTCTTCTCCTCTGCATGGGCTGAGCATAGTTCTGTGTATTCAGGTACAGAAAGGTAGGCAAAGAAATCCTGCTTGTGCCCTGTTCATTGATGGGGTATGTAGAAGGCAAAAGATAATCAGAGTTTGACTGTCCCAAGACAGGTCAAAGGCAAATCTTCTCTTCTTTTTCTTTATAACAAATCAGTAGAACCAAATTCATTAAAAACTATTAAGTGGGCTTCCCTGGTGGCGCAGTGGTTGAGAGGCTGCCTGCTGATGCAGGGGACATGGGTTCGTGCCCCACTCCGGGAAGATCCCACATGCCACGGAGCGGCTGGGCCCATGAGCCATGGCTGCTGAGCCTGCGCGTCCGGAGCCTGTGCTCCACAACGGGAGAGGCCACAACAGTGAGAGGCCCGCGTACCGCAAAAAAAAAAAAAAAAAAAACTATTAAGTGATAAAAGGATACTAGCTTCTCCTACTAATTCATTTTCACTTCATCTTTTATCTGGAAGGTTGAAGCTAAAATATTTTCTGGGTCTAGTATCTGGGCAAAGTTAATGTTGAGTGAGCACGATGTATGGCCCTCTGCCAGATTTCCAGGGTAGGTATCAAATGAGGAGAAAAGAACCTCCCTCTGTGACCAATGAAAACTTCTTTTTAAAAGGATGAAGGTGAGAAATTCTCAAAGCTACTGCTGTGTCCCAAGTTTTTGATGCCGAGAGCCTTGAATTAATACAGTGAGGCACAGGATGTAAACAGCTTTACTGAGCACAACCTATTGAGCTAAATGTCTACATAAGACTAAGTCAAACTCTCCCTAAGTCTTCTTTCAGGTAAGAAAGTATTAGGTGTGTGCAGAATCTGGTGTAGCATCCAGATGATGTCTTACCTTTGGGTGCAAGCCCTAGGTAGGAGGGAAGGGGGAGGAAGTTGGCTTGGAGACTGTGCTGAGGACACAAGAGGAAAAATGTTGCAGTTGGACAGCCAGGGTGTGGAGGAGTGGCAGGGAAAGGGGGGGAAGGGGGGAGGATATGAAGACACTGAAGGGAAAATGGATGAAAGGCCTAAGAGAGTGATCTTTTCTCATTCCAGGGTAGAAAAATATTGGAAGAAGATGTCACTTAATAGCACTTCCTACAAAAATACAACAATGCATTTATCAAATCTGTTAGTACACCCACTCCAATAAGAGGCAAACTGAAGGGGAAAAAAAGGATGGTGCTGACCAGGAAATATGGATACTGCTGAAGAGGTTCTGCTTGGCCAGCAGTTTTGCCTTTCCAATATTCTTCATTCTGGAAAAGGTTAGCGGCAGTCTGGGCCCTGCTTTGAATTTGGAGTGGTTTGAGTAAGATAGGGGTGCATGTTTCCCAGGAGAAGTGTCCAAACACTTTTTTTTTTAAGGAAATCAGTCCAATCTGCATCTTGACGCCATATGAGACTTTAAAACCTATTTGCTTTCCTGAATTACTTCATTGAAAATTAACTAAACCACTTTGTAGGAAGATAAACCTTATCCCAAGAGAGGTCTATATCAGTTCCATTATAAAGATTGTAAATATGTAGACTAACAAAGAAATAAAAGAGAGCATTTCCTTGGTGTTATATTTCTTTCAGTGGCTTTCCATGTGATTCATTAAAGGTATTTTTAACTTCTTTTTCCCTCAGTTGAAAAATTACATATATAAATCCTGACTTTGGAACTGCACAAACATGCACAGCTGCTGGTTTAAGCTTATAAAAATACCAAACAAAGCAAAACACAACTTGGAATAGAGCCATGGTTAAACCTTTTGTAACTGAATTTGAGGAGGATGGAGGTAGAAATCCATTTCACACAGAAGAAATCATTTTATTCTAGTTATACAGAAAGGACTCCATGATGATATAAATGATTTTCTATGTCATAATGAGAGGGCACGTTATTCTTAATCTCATACACTAGGAAGGAAGCCTGATACATTTTTGAGAGCACACTGCCTTGATGCAGATATTTACTACTCATTAGAAATGATAGCCATCTCATTGTTTAGCGATAATTTGGGAGGCCCTTTTTTGTTTTGTATCCTGGAACATCTCTAAATTTATTTCTATTAATTGGCTTTTTTGTTAATTTCTGCAATAATCAGAACACAGCCAGTCCTCTCATAAAAGGCCTACTGGCTAGGTTGAACGTCGGAAGAAGAACAAAAATGTTTTGCCTAAGGTCCTGGGTGGAAAGAAGTGGGAACGTCAAGTTTCTGAATTATAACTTGGTAACAGGCTACAGCATTTTGTATTCATTCATCATGGCTGAGGCACCAATATCCAGTTTTCTTTTCAATTAGATTTGCTGAAGCTATCCAGCTTCTTGTGCCCATCTATCATGTTGCAAGGTCTACGGTCCAAATGCCCCAAGCATATCTGAATACAGAGGGCCAGGGTTTGCTTCTGTGTGGGGTGGGGGTGGACAGGAAGGTGTCAGGAAGACAAGACTGAAAGAAGAAAATCACCCAGTATGATCATGGACAAGTTCTCCTGTATTTATTCTAGACCTCTTCATAATAAGGCAGCCACCCTTTTTCAAAATTCTGGTGGGTATTGTCCAGTCTCATAAAGAAAGATACATAAGATGTGAAGGTTAAAGCATTTTACCTACTTCCAAATCCTTGCCAAAATAAAAAAGGGATGGGGGTTAGGGATAGGGGATCCCCCCAAATAAATTTGGTTTTGAAATAACAAGTACACACGGCAAACCTGAAGCTTGTTAATTATTAGGTTCAATTATGTAATCTCACCTAAGGACCTCAATGAATGACAGAAGGTTCGCATCACTGATCTCAAGATACTAAATGCCAGTAGCTCCTCCCAGACACTTTGACGACTATATGTCCCCACACACTTCTGAGTACTCACTAGTTGGGCAGTATAGCCTCAATGTGAGAAACACTGGGACATGTGGTCCACTGTTTCCTTCCTAGAAGTTCCTTGATTGTGTCATTTCTCTTGCCTTGAATGGGTTCTGCATTCTCTCTCCTAGTCTTAGTTTCCACATAAGGTTCAACCTTATTTCCCTTTCCACCACTAAACTCCCAGAAGTGATCCATCTTCACTCCCATCACCCCTAAACTCTTCTTTTCACTACTGGTTTCACACTTAGCTTGATGGTGTTTTTCTTGCATGTAAATATCTTACATTCTCTATGAAGCTGAGAGTCAACTGAGGGCAGGGGTCTTCCTTGACTCTCCAGCAAGTAGCACAATAGCATGTTTTAGTTTCCCTCATGTGTTGGGCTTTCTCATGACTCTCAGCCTTGGCTTATGCTGTTACCATGCTCTGGAATATCCTTACCTATCGTTTTCTACCTTTGAAATTCCTCCTCATACTCAGGATAGAGCTCAGCTGTCACCTTCTTTGGGAAGCCCCTGACCCTAACCCCATGAGAGGGACCCTTGTCTGCTTTCTCATGGCGTTCTGCATGTACCTACATCTTAGCACCTGTCACTGTATAATACGTTTGCCTGGTTAAGTAACTTCGTCTCCCCCACTCTAGGGGGAACTCCTTGAGGTGGGGCTTTTATTTTCCAGTCTCTAGCACAGCATCTGTCACAGGTGCCACCGCTTTCAACTTTATAACCTCCATTATGTTGGCTTTGTATGGCAACAGCTCATTTGTTTTCAGCCTGGAAAATATGCTAGGGATCCTATTCCCAGTGTCAAGAGGATGATTCTGATGCTTACAAGTAAGATAAAGCTTTTTCACTGCCCTATAAAAGTTTTTTTAGGACTGGAGGATTGTAAGGCATTGAATAAAACGAACGTTTCATGATCATCTAACATGAGCCAAGTATGACCATATACACATTACAGCAACACACACTCAAACACATGCAGCCAACAACAAAAACAACAATAAAATGCAAATATCCTACTATCTCCCTATTAGACATAAACGGAAAGAGGGGGGAGGGGGAGAGAGACAGAGACAGAGACAGAGACAGAGAGAGAAGTTTTAAGGAATTGGCAAATTGGCTCACACAATTGTGGAGGCAGGCAAGTGTGCAATCTGCAAGGCAGATTAGCCAACTGGAGAACCAGGGAAGAGTTCATGTTGCAGTTCAAATACAAAGACAGTCTGGAAACAGAATTCCTTTCTTTTCAGGGGGACCTTAGTCTTTTTCTCTTAAAGCCTTCAAATGATTCAACGAGGCTCACTCACATTATGGAGAGTAATTCGCTCTAATGATTTAAATGTTAATCTCATCCAAAAACTGACTTCACGGCAACATCTAGAATGGTGTTTCAGCAAATATCTGGGCAGCATGACCTAGCCAAGTAGACATATAAAATTAACCTTCACACTGGGTAATATCAAAGAGTAAATGCTCTGGAATATTCTTACAACTTCATTTTTTATAGGACCTTTTCTTCTAGAAACCACTTTTACTGTTTGACCTTAAAAAAAAAAAGATATTGTGAAATGAGTCTACAGATTCTGGATCTTCTCTTGGGCTGAGATAAGGAGTCTTTCACTCAGGCAATGGAGAGGGAGAGAGACACGAGATGGTACCCCTGTGGGTTGGAGCTGGACACAGAATGGGAGAACCCACTTCTGCCCCAACACACACACACGAATTCCTAGAAATCCCAACTTTCTGGGCCTCCTACTCTTCCATTTCCTGTCTCTGCCCAAGGGTCATCTGAAATTTCACAGCCCATCAGGGTATATTTTGAATGTACCTAATACCAGGTGTGAGATGTCTAACAGCCACATATCTCTCCTAGTCAACTCCAAACCTTTAAACTTTGGAAATGTTTTCTCCTCCCCATCAGAATCATTTTCTTCTGTTCCTTCCAGAGTTTAGGCTCACAGAAAGGAAGAATGTGTCTAAGGAAAATCAAGAGTTCCTTACCTGCCCTTTCTACCTCCGATATAAATAATGATTATGGTACTATGTACCATGGTTTATAATTTGTGTAGATCCAGCATATTTATCATCTTATATGACCCTCAAAATTTAGGTAGATAGGATAAGAGTTATTCTTGTCATTTTTTTGGACTTCATATATGAAGTTTTAAATAGCAAGTGGGTTGAATACATTATATACTTTTAAGGAGAAAATACATAATCTTGTTTGCATCAAATTATTCATATTTTTACTCTCTGAATCATAGGCCTGGAGTAGACACAAATTTGGATGACTTCCCAGGTCACAGAAACTTCCCCAAGGATTATGCCTTTGCTGCACCCATGCTCTTCTTTGGAGGAACCATTTCTCCCCCCTTGTCCCAACTTATAGGTGACCCAAATAGGAGCTACCTGACCCCATCTCCAGACTCCCAAGGATTGGGCTAATGCATGGGTGTCTTACCACACTCTTAACCCAGTGATTAGCACAAGAAATAGACATAAACCCCAACATTTAGTCACTGAAAATTTTCAAATTGAAGATTAGAGTTTCATCTTTGGCCAGTTTCATCTCTGCCACAAATATGTAAGAGTGTAAACCCAGAAGCTAATATGGACAAAGTTTCAACCATAAAGTGACAGCCAACCTGAATGAACAAAGCTATCACTCAGAGACTAGCAAAGGCATAAGAGGGCCAGAGAAGATAAGAAAATCATGAGAGTGAGGACCCCTGTTCTAGTTCAGTCTCCTCCTACTGCTTAGTTATTGAGCCTTAATTACTTGGTTACTTTCTACCTAAACAAGAAATCAAAGCAGAGAGTTCTTTGAGAAAAAACAAAGCATCTCATCAATTATCTGCATACTATTCTAAGTAATTGAAGGTGTTTCCTTTAAAGTTTTAATTGTTAATTGATTGAAATTGCATATACACAGCCAGAGGATTTGCCTTCTGAATTTGTTTTAGAAGAACTATATTATTTTACCCTTTCCTATCCAATGTGGATGTGTCCCTAAAAATGCCAATTTCTTCACAGGAGAATGTTTTAGCTATATGGATAATTTCTTAATAAAAACTAAGTTTATTTTATAAAGCACCAAAGTATTTAGTCAATGTAATACTGTTTTTTTAAGTAGTGAATTCTAACGGGAGGTGTCTAAATGACAGTGTCTCATAGGAGAGATTTAATAGATAACTTTATTTTTTAAAATAAATTGCTTTGGTACTATTAACATAATGTTTGTGTGTAATAGTAGACCTCAAGGTTGTTGGAGAATTGGTGGTTGGAAGGAAAGATTAATGGTGTGATAACAGAAGTGACTATCAATGACATGAAATATGGAGGACATTTTTCAGGTGGTTTTCTAACTGTGCATTTGTTTTCATTCTAACAAAACATCATCAAAAGCAGTAATACTGCCCATCATCACCACCACCATTATATGACTGAGCTGATAGAAGTACAGAGAGAACACAAATAAGAATAGAAAAAGAAGCCATTGTGGAATGTTTTATAGGAAGTGCATTTGTGAAGAGTACACACCCTTTTGTGACAGCATTTTATATATGGTAGAAACAGTAGACAAATTTATAGAAATAGAGTTGAACAGTTGTACAAAGAGATGAAGAATCTTCTGGGAAATCAATTCTGATACATGGATGTCCATAACAATGACAACCAGCAAGGAGCATGGAATAGCATGCAACTGAGAAGAGCATAAGCACACAACACAAATATAAGTTAACTCTATACACATTACATAATTCTCATTCCAAAATCATACTCTAGAAATAGCTTTGTGGTTTGTATAAAGTTGCAACTTACAGAAATTCTCCAGGTATCGTTAAAGATAGGGGTATGGACTGGTTGGGTACTAACTAAAAATAAGACTTAAGACTTTGATGTCCAGAGAGGGCAGACCAGGTACACAGCTAGGCAGTACTGATTACTGGTACCTGACCTCAGCAAAGCCCTATCTGCAGGTTCTGCATGTTACTACTCATAATGCAGTAAAACAATGCTTTATTTTAAGGTTAAAATTAAATCTTCACTTGATAAATTTATTATTTTCACCTGCTTTCCAATCAATTCCAACAACTTGGTTTACTAGCTATTTGTGAGGACTTCCCACAGCAAAGGGCCTATGTACAATATAGTTTTTATTGTTTTGCTAGACTCATGGGAAGTAAGGGAAATATCCAAAGAGCCAGGAAGAGTAAATGGAAAAAAAAATGTAGGCTGAAACCTAATCAAAGAGCAATGAGCAAATACAAAAGTTCTCGGCTTATCAGCATGGGAAGTAGAAAAGGATAAATGAACCTGATTAAACTGAGGGACTCAGCAGGGGCCTAGAGTGGTGCCAGTTTTAGAGTGGCATGGCCCTTGGTAATGGCAGAAACAATGCAAATTATATCTGGAAGAAAGCTTCCTCAACAATGATGAAAGAAAACAAAGACCTAAATAAAGACATACTATGTTCATACATTGGAAGAATCAAAATAGTAAAGATGTTGATTCTCACAAATTTGATACAGTATGGCTGAATGCTTTCCAAAATTAATGACAGACACAAAACCACAAATCCAGGAAGCTCACATAATACCAAGCAGGATAAATACAAAAAAAAAAATAAGGCTACACTTAAGCATATCATATTCAAACTAAAGAAAATCAAAGATAAAAGAAAATTTTGAAAGAAGCTGGATGGCATGGGTGTGACAGGGAGTCAAGACACCTTGCCTGCAGAGAAACAAGGGTAAGAATTACATAGGACTCCCCTACAAAACTGTGCAGGCAAGAAGAGAGTAGTATGAAATATTTAACGTGTTGAAAGAAAAAAGTACCAACTTAAAATTCTGTATTCAGTGAAATTATCAATTAGAAGTGAAGAAGACATAAAAACTTCTCATACAAACAAAAACTAAAGGAAATTGCCACCAGTGGGCCTACCTTGCAAAACATGTTAAAACAAGTTCTTCAGTGAGAAAGAAAATGATAAAGTCAGAAAATCAGCTCTACATAAAGAAAGGAGGACCAGTAGAGAAGGAATAAATTAAAGTAAAATAAAATATATTATTTTTCTTATTCTTAGTTGATCTAATCAATAATTGTTGGGTCCAAATAATGATAATAACAATGTATTGGTTGATTATAGTTTATGTATAATTTAAGTGAGCGACAGCAATATTTAAAGAGACAAAAGGGAGGAACTAGGAACATCCTGTTATAAAATACCTGTATTACTCATGAAGAGGTACAGTGCTATTTGAATGTGGACTTACATTAGCTGCAAATGTGTATTGCAAACGCTAAAATTAATTTTTAAAGTACAAATGATAGAAAAAGAGGAGGGAAAATTGAATCATAAAATTCTCAGTTAAAACCAGGGAAGGCAGAAAAATGGGGGGAAAAGAAAACAAAGAACAAATACTACAAATGGAAAACAGTTACAAATATGATAGCTAATAATCCAACATTATCAATAATTACTTTCAATGTAAATGCTTTAAATAAACAACTTGAGAGAGAGAGAGACTGACAGTGAATTAAAAAATTAAAAACTAAGACCCAACTATAGGCTGTCTACAAGAAACCTATTTTAGTTTAATGACACAGATAAATTAAAAGTAAAGGGATGGGGCTTCCCTGGTGGCGCAGTGGTTGGGAGTCCGTCGGCCAATATGGGGGACGCGGGTTCGTGCCCCGGTCTGGGAGGATCCCACGTGCCGCAGAGCGGCTGGGCCCGTGAGCCATGGCCGCTGAGCCTGCGCGTCTGGAGCCAGTGCTCTGCAACGGGAGAGGCCACAGCAGTGGGAGACAGCAGTGGGAGGCCCGCATAACGAAAAAAAAAAAAAAGTAAAGGGATGGATGGGCGTTCAAGATGGCAGAAGAGTAAGATGCGGAGATCACCTTCCTCGCCACAAGTACATCAGAAATACATCTACATGTGGAACAACTCCCACAGAACACCTACTGAATGCTGGCAGAAGACCTCAGACTTCCCAAAAGGAAAGAAACTCCCCACGTAGTTGGGTAGGGCAAAAGAAAAAAGAAAAACACAGAGACAAAAGAATAGGGATGGGACCTGCACCAGTGGGAGGGAGCTGTGAAGGAGGAAATGTTTCCACACACTAGAAGCCCCTTTGTGGGAGGAGACTGCAGGTGGCGGAGGGGGCAAGCCTCGGAGCCGCGGAGGAGAGCACAGCCACAGGGGTGCAGAGGGCAAAGCGGAGAGATTGCCGCACGGAGGATCGGTGCCTACCAGCACTCACCAGCCCAAGAGGCTTGTCTGCTCACCTGCTGGGGCGGGCGGGGGCGGGCGGCTGAGGCTCGGGCTTTGGTCTGAGCGCAGGGAGAGGACTGGGGTTGGCAGTATGAACACAGCCTGAAGGGGTTAGTGCGCCACGTCTAGCCAGGAGGGAGTCTGGGAAAAGTCTGGATCTGCCGAAAAAGCAAGAGACTTTTTCTTACCTCTTGGTTTCCTGGTGCGCGAGGAGAGGGGATTAAAAGCACTGCTTAACCGAGCTCCAGAGACAGGCGTGAGCCGCGGCTATCAGCGGGGATCCCAGAGATGGGCATGAGACGCTAAGGCTGCTGCTGCGACCACCAAGAAGCCTGTGTGCAAGCACACGTCACTATCCATACCTCCCTTCCAGGGAGCCTGTGCAGCCCGCCACTGCCAGGGTCCCGTGATCCAGGGACAACTTCCCCAGGACAACGCACGGCACGCCCCAAGCTGGTGCAATGTCACGCCGGCCTCTGCCGCCGCAGTCTCGCCCCGCCTCCGTACCCCTCCCTCCCCCCGGCCTGAGTGAGCCAGAGCCCCCAAAGCAGCGGCTCCTTTAACCCCGTCCTGTCTGAGCGAAGAACAGACGCTCTCAGGAGACCTACACGAAGAGGCGGGGCCAAATCCAAAGCTGAATCCCGGAGCTGGGAGAACAAAGAAGAGAAAAGGAAATCTCTCCCAGCAGCCTCAGGAGCAGGGGAGTAAATCTCCACAATCAACTGGATGTACCCTGCATCAGTGGAACACCTGAATAGACAACGAATCATCCCAAATGGAGGAGGTGCACTTTGGGAGCAATGATATATATACATTTTTTCCCTATTTCTCTTTTTGTGAGTGTGTATGCATATCAGGAACATTCTGATTAAGAGATGAAAAGAAGCAAGAGTCAAGCAAGCTCCATTAAGTGTGATAGTGACAATGCCATTGGTTAAGTGAATGAACTCCCTTTGGTATTCACTGTGTTGAGCCTAAGGGGCTCCCCAGCTATCCACGTGTTCTAAGAGATGACCTCCTCTAGCACTGTGGCATCCGGCAAGGGACCCAGCACAGGGGACGTTACCCTCTCCTGAAAGTAGGGTATGCAGAGGGCCCGGGTTCAGCTCCATCCTGTAGCAAGGAGGCCTCACTAGCTGTGCTGGGCTTGCAGGGTGCTGTTTCCATGATCAAAGGCCTAACGGGCAGCTGTACACTGAGGGTCACAGGTTCAGGACCTGAGATAGTTTATGTTTCCAGGAAAGTCCAGTATGTACCCACCAATTGCTACACTAATGGCATACAGCGTTGGGCCAAGGAAGGTAGTTCCTTGTATCAGAAGCCCATGCAACTAACGGCCATCACTGATGGTAGAGGGACTCCGAGATATATGAGAGAAGGTTGCTAAAGCTCCCACAGTGAAGGAATCTCGGGGTGGGGGGGGGAGGGGGGGCGTAACAGGAATGCCTGTTCTATGGCAATTCAGGCAGATTCTAGTATCTTTTTACAGGGGGTCTCATTCAAGTTGGGCCTATTTGCAAGTTACAGAACAAAAAAGCTTTGTAAATGAGGAATGTTGCCTCCAGAATCTAAAAATGTCAAAAACATGTTGGGCTTGTTTTAACAATGTGGGTCCTAAGAAGACTAAAAGCTGTTTCTTGACACTGTCAGGACTGGAGCAGCCCTCAACTTACTAAATAATTTTCAGGAACTTAACTGAAGTGCTGGGGCCCTGTACTATGTGTCTCATGTGAACCTCCTCAAAGGAGGATGTCATTAGTGAGATGTCATAACTGTGTACCCGAAAAAAGTTAGAGCTGGTTAAAATATTGCCTGTGAAGACTATGTGAGATGGCAGGCGTGGAGACTGAGCCCATTGAGTACCCAGGTGAAGGTGTATTGTGTCCCTTTAAAGGTGAAGGTTAACTGCAGCTGAGAGGTTGTTGAAATAGGCACTGAATAGAACATGCTAGCCAAATACTTTGCTATAACGACAAAGTATTTACCAGTTACTTATTATTATTGGGTGGAATCAGTCATTTCAATAATATATATGGAGCCCTAGTGGGTGGGGCCATGACGCCAAGGGTACGAATTCACACTGAGGCACCGGTCCTGTTTTCCCGGGTTTAAGAACAAGTAAAACTTGGCTGTTAAATGCAGCAGAAGTGGGGATAACCACACCTTCTCTAAATAGGTCTTATATAATGGGTTTCAATCTGTGAAAACCGTGCTTTCATTTAGATTGAACCTTTTCTTAAACACTGAGGTGAAAGGTATTGTTTTAACTAGGGGGAAAGGTCCATAGGGTCCCATAGTTTTCAAGCTGATTATAAGGGCCAGAGACTTAACTTTATTACTTATTGGGTCAGGTTCTCCACGTGCACTAGAGGATATTTTAGGGTAATGGATGTCTTGGCTATGGAAAAGTCAGGCACGGAAATAATTCGGATGGTTCAGGTTAGGCATATCTGTTTCTAGTTCATGTTCACCTACTCCCTGGCTGGGAGTAGGTGGACATAAAGTGTGGGCCAGATGTGGGCCAGAAGGGGAAGGGGAATTAATGAGGCTTCAAAACTGTCAATTGTCAAACATCAAAAGTGGAATCAGATTATGACACACACTGCCACCACCCATACAGCACCCCTCTCCCCATCTGGGACCTCCGAAACACACACGGAAATACCAAGTCCTTTTCCTCCTCACCAGCAGGATAAAGTGTTCAGGAAGAAATCTGTCTTCAGAGCTCAGTCCTCACCCAGTCCTTATTCCCGGTGTCTGGCTAACTATGGACTGGCTGGTCTGGGCCCCAAACTGGCAGGATACTACCTCCCTCCCTTCTCACACGCCTGCCCCTTCCTGCCTTCCTTCAGTCCCCATCACCGAAGAACAGACAGAGATACACACACATCTTTCTACAACAGCTTGTACATCAATAGCTGAGGGCTTTTTTATTCGGTCTCTACACAGGTGACCATTTCTCCAGTGCTTTCTCTGGAGAGACCACAGAGACAGCAAGGTCTCAGTCACCTGATAGACCCAGGGCAGCACTTTATGAACTGCCGGAAGAGCCCTCTGGGACGTTTTCATCCTCCTCTGGCTCTTTAGTCATTGTTGTACTCCGCCGGTAGTAGAATGCTAGCATCTTTGACTTCTTCTGTGTAGGACCTCTTCCCGAATTCTGACGACGGACTGATTTTGTTAACTCGACCACCTCCTGAATCTGGTCGGAAAACAAAGTGATACAGAAAGATATTGATTTGGGGAAAGAGGATGGGAAGGAGAACTTTGAGAGAATGGGTGTGGATTGAGAAGGGCTTTGTGCCAGGGAAGGGCTGGGTAAGTCTTGGGTGGGGGATGAAGAGGAGGCACGTGAGTCGGGTAATCTGACCTCCTCCATCTTATAGCCCTGGAGTGGAGAATTCATCCTCTCCCTTCTGCGTTGGCCCCCTGGTGTTTGTTGCTCTGACCTCTCGGTGTTTGTCCGTGCATGGCAGTTAGGCCCCTGGGGGATTGTACTTTCCTCCGCCATGTCAGTAGCAACAGTGTGCTCTACTCCAAGGCTCCTGGCCTCTCTATATATACCCTGCCAGGACAATGAAGAGCCACACCCATCAGCTTTGATTGGTCAGCCAATGGTAGCGCTGGGGTGGCTGTGACATCACAAAGCACTACCCTTGAAGATACGTGGGGGGAGGGGAGGGGTGCAGAGCATTCTAGGTGCTCTGGTTAGAGAAAGGGAGTGCTTCCTCAACACCCAGTAAAGAGCCTTCCCAAATTGACCTTCCACTCTTCCTCATCTTCTCTGGTTCAATCCTTGTGGTGCACATGTTAGGGAGAAGGTGTTCCCTCCAAACCATTCCACATGGCCACCCCCATTCAGTGTTTAATTCTGTTGTCTCCCAGATCTCATCACCTAGTATTGTGTGGTTTTTAAAAACTTTTTATTTTAGAACAGTTTTAGATTTACAGAGTAATTGTGAAGATCATATTCATACATGCCACAACAAATTTCCCTTCTTAACATTGTACATTAGTATGGTACAATTGTTCAACTTAGTGAACCAACACTGAAACAGTATTATTCACTAAAGTCTGTACTTCATCAGATTTCCTTTTGTTTTTAAATGTTGAGCCTTCTTTTAATTAATTTATTTTTATTTTTGGCTGTGTTGGGTCTTCGTTTCTGTGCGTGGGCTTTCCCTAGTTGTGGCAAGCAGGGGCCACTCTTCATCGTGGTGCGCGGGCCTCTCACTGTCGCGGCCTCTCTTGTTGCGGAGCACAGGCTCCAGACGCGCAGGCTCAGTGGCTGTGGCTCACGGGCCTAGTTGCTCTGCGGCATGTGGGATCTTCCCAGATCAGGGCTCGAACCCATGTCCCCTGCATTAGCAGGCAGATTCTCAACCACTGTGCCACCGTGGAAGCCCCAGATTGCCTTATTGTTTACCTAATGTTCTTTTTCTGTCCCAGGATCCCAACCAAGATTCTACATTAAATTTAGTCGTTCCATGTTATAACTTCTTAGGCTCCTCTTGGCTGTGACAGTTTTTTAGACTTCTTGTTTTTGAAGACTTTGACAGTTTGGGGTTTTGTGTTTTGTCTTTTACATTAGATCTGCAGATGTTATTGCTCTTATAGGTCAAAGTTTTTATAAGTTTCTTCTTCCAGAGAGCCTCAAATCAAGTCAGTACCACCAGTGTTATGGACTTCCCCATGGCAATGGTGGAACTAATCTCTTGGCTTTGTCACAGAGGTGACACAGATGTTTTTCTCTAGAGGTCTGAGGATCAGGATCATTTTTTATTTATGACAGAGGCACAGGGGCAGCAGCAGAAGCATTCTGTAAGGTACTAGTGAGTCATTTACTTTTAGAAGTATGACCTCAGCATCCCACATAGTTAACGGCTCTTCCTCCACACGAGTGACCATCCCATGGACCTGTATATTGAACAGACTGTCAGTCTTTCTCCTGAGCTCTATATAGAAAGGGGGCCAACATGTGGTTGAGACACAACCAGTGTTCACAAGGTAAGAGTCATTTCTTTGAGGTTAGTGTCAGTCACACCTTAGTTTGGAATTGAAACACATGATTCAACCTGAGAATCACAAATAGGTCCAGGTTGAGACACAGGATTCAGGACTGCTTTAAGCAAGGTCCCAATCCAATAATCCTTTCACTATATGCCAAGTGGCTAAACTGACTTATGTTGGTCAAAGCTTTAGCAGACACTCAGTAGGACTAACAAATGCAGCACAAAGAAGCAAGTTCAAAGCACAAGCTAGCCAGCAGGCAGTAGCCCAAGTGCCTGTTCACCAGCATACAGCAGAGCCAGTTAGAAAGCCAAAGCAAGAGAAGAAAGACCCCTGGTGGTAAGGGATAGCACCTTGATGTCCTGCTCACAGGACCAGTTGTTGTAATCACACCACAGAGACAGGATGGATCCTTCAACCCAAATTCGGTTTGCATGTCGAGACTGATAACACATACACCTAGAGAGTATGAAAAACTTTACTACATAAGAAGGAGGCTTTGTGGGGAGAGCAGGGCAGGCTCTCAAGCAGGTTCAAGAATGGCTTAAGAGAGCAGAAGAAGGAGATTGGCTTGGCTTTTATGGTGGTGAGGGGATGACGCTGGAGTGTTCCCACACACAGGTCAGGTTTTGCACAGTCTGAACTTCCTCCTGGCCCACAGAAGAGAGAGTACCTGAGCTTTCTTATCAGATATAGGTAAGCAGGGGAAGAGGCAGCGGTAGGGCTCTTTTATAGAATAATGTTGTGTAAATGCAAGGTGTTTAGCACAGTTTAGAATTCTCATAACCCTTATAACCACAGTTATATTGTTTTCAGTTAAACTACGTTTCACTAGATTCGTATTTCCCAAATTATGGTCCTTTAAATATTATTTAAGGTGGCTTAGAATTATCTTGGTTCATCACAGAGAAACTGTGTAGAAAGAGAAAAGACTGCTAGCCTCAGGAGGTCTGACACACTGGTCACAAAAGAGCAGACTTCATTGTACTATCTGCTGAATTATGAGGGGTTTCTAACATGTTTCCCATCCTGGGTGACTACTGTAGCATCCAAAGACTGTAATAATAATTACAGAAACTAACATTTATTGACTACTAACTCTATGTAGGAATTATGCTAAATATCCATATACATAGTTCATCCTCGTCACAACCCTATTGAGATAAGTGGCCAAAGAGCGGTTTCTGTCATTTCTGCCAGGACATCTCCATTCCAATTGCAGAAGCAGAAAAGAGCATATAGGAGGGCACATGGGAATATTTATGGGCCAGGCTCAAAAGGGGTATGCATTACTCCTGCTCACATTTCATTGGGAAAAACTCACATAGCCACATCTAACTACAAGAGACAATGAGAAATGTAGTCTACCTAGTAGAAGAGGAGAACTTAAATGTTGGAGATAAGCTAGCAATCTCTGTCTCCACCATCTTGTTCATCACTCTCCCCAGTATTTACAGTAGAGCCTGGCACATAGTAGGTGGCCAAGAATATTTCTGTTGAATGAATGGGTTTCAACTTTTTTGGTCAGTTATGGGGATCAAAAACATATAGAACTTGGTTAAGCAATGGTTTCCTAGATATGACACAAAAAGCAGAAGCAACAAAGAAAGAGTAAATTGGACTACATCAAAATTTTAAAATGTTTTCTTCTGCAAAAGAATACCATGAAGAAAGCAAAAAGGCACACCAAAGAAAGATCCTGGCAAATCATATATTTAATAAAAGTGTAGTATCCAGAATACAGAAAGAACTCTTACAACTCAACAACAAAAATACAAACAACCCAACTGAAAATCAGGTAAAGGACTTAAATAGACATTGTGCTAATGAAGATATACAAATAGCCAACAAACATATGAAAATATGCTCAATACCATTAGTCGTTAGGGAAATGCAAATCAAAACCACGATGAGATGCCACTTCATACCCACTAGGAAGGCTATAACTATTTTAAAAAGAAAATAACAAGTACTGACGAGGATGTAGAGAAATTGAAACACTCATACACGTCTGGTGGGAACATAAAATGATACAGCCTCTGTGGAAAACATTTTGGCAGTTACTCAACAAGTTAAACATAGACTTGCCATATTACCCAGTAACTCTACTCCTAGGTATATAATGAAAAGAGTTGAAAAGGAGGGAACAACAACAACAAAAAACAGGTGAATTGAGCAACACAAAAGCAAAGGGCAAATAACGTTTCAAGCAGTAAAACATGGTCAACTTTATTAAATACCTTTTACAGGTAATATAGGGACAGACAAACGACGATTGAACTTGTTAGTAGAGAGGTCATTGGTAAATTTGATAAGAAGGAAATTGAAAGAGTGGAAAATATTTTAATATAAACCTGGATGTGTATTAAGGAGAAAATGTGAGATCAGAAAGTGAGGGGCAGATAGCCAATTTCTTTTGAGAGATTTGGTGCTAAGGGGAGGAGAAATATGGGACTATAGCTGGAGGGGGATTTGGTATTAAGAGAGTGTATTTTTAAGAGGGTAGATTCTAGAACGCATCTAGCCAATATAAATGACTGAATGAAACTGACGACATAAAAAACCAAAGGGATAATTGCAGAAGAAAAAATATTGAGAAAGCAAGAGGGGTATTCAGAGCACTAGTAGATGGGATCGGTAGCAAATGTGGAAATATTGGCTTTCCATGAGAACGAGTAATATTTATAGATTTTACAGTGGAGAAGGAAACGATTATGGTATGATTACAAATGCAGGTAAGATGGTAGATTTGGTGGGGAAGACATAAAAGAATTTTCTCTCGACTCTGCAGTTTTCTCAGTGAAGGATGAGATAAGGGCATAAAATAACAAGAGTGAGGGTCGGGTTTTGAGAAATTGAGGGGAAGATAAAGTATTGGATATTCATTTTGTATAATGGAAATGGGTGTATAATATGGAAGGATTGATAATTTAAGATATGTGGTCAAGAATTTAAGGTGAGATCAGTTAGCTTTGTCTTGTAAATTTCTACAGCAACATCCATCACTTGTATATAGGAACAAAGTAGGTAGATAGCTAAATTTAACAAGGGTTGTGGTTTTGCCAGGGAAGTACTAGGGTGGGAAAGTGAGTAGGGAGATGAAGGTTTATGAAAGTAAGTGATACTAATGATAAATTGGTAAGCAATGAGGAAATGCGAAAAGGGAAATGTGGCTGATGCTGAAAAGTAGTAGAATTCACAGACTGGAGTTCAAAATTGAAGAATTTTTAGAGTTGGGTGTGTGTAGGTGTGTATACCTGCATGAGAGAGAGGTATTTTGCTAGGAAGAATAATCAGTTGTAGCCCAAGAGATGTATGTTTTAAAATCAGGATTTCAGAGTTGCTGTAATTTTTGAGAATGTCAATGTCTAGTGCATGAGCATTAGAGTGAGTGGCTTAAGTATGATGGAAGAAAAATACCATTGGAATTGAGGGCATGAAAGATTTGCAAAGCCAAAAATGCTGGATGAATATCCACATAGATGACAGATGTTGAAGTTGCCAAGATGGTGGCAGTACTAAAAGTGGAGAAGAAGATCAGGAAAGTGTCTAACGAATGAAGGTAAAGAAATAGATGGCGTAGCACATGATATTATCTAATAGCAAGAACTACAAATGAGCTCTGAATTTTGAAAGAGGAAGGAGCAGAAATGGTTTGAAAGTGACAATGAGTCGACTCCTTGGGGTATGTGAGGAAAACTAACGTTTGCTCAAGAGGACTGCAGGGGAAGTGATTTCCTCAAGGCACAGCCATATTCCAGTCATAAAACAGAGATTAAGGGAACTCTGAGAGAAGAACTTGAAGCTACTGGGGAGTTTCTTAATGATAGACTATGAGTTACAGAGGGCAGGAGAGAAGCGCTCATGAAGTTGGGGAGAGAGTTGGGTCCAATTCTGTCAAGTGCAGAGCAATACGTGAATAAGGGTCTAGTTAATGATGGATAATCTGCAGGGTGGTGACTTAAGTAAAAGTGATAAGACAAGATGGACCTTGTGACTGCATGGCAGATTGGGAGGTGAGTAAAGCCCTCCAGACTAGAGATTGCTTAACCTAGGCTGACCTAGAAGTAAGAAGAATCCAGAAACACCATTGAAACCTGTTTCCTCTAAATATCATGTATCCTGTATGATGATCCAGCATTTCAAAGATAGACTAGTAAGGACATCTAAGAGGGTAGGTCTGAAAGGAAAGGAGTGTGTTTGCTTAAGAGTGTGAGTGTGTATGAAAAATGTCAACAGCAAATTCTAATGTCAGAGGGTTGCTACTATAGGCTTATGGAGCCATGCACTATTCTTGGACAACCCAAGATGCCTGCACAGATGTGGCCCAGATGCAAGCACCAACACTTACTGGGCACCTGCAAAGCCAAAGCTGGGGAAGATGGAAGGCCAAGGGGAAGTGGTATTATCCCAATACAGGAATGTATTTACTTAGGCTTCCTAAATGGCAGGTGGACAAAAAACGGAAGAAAGGAAATTAAGCTTCTTTTGCCTAACATCTCTCCACAGGAGGAAGTACTGGGAGTTGTATTTCCTACGTAAATTCACCTGCTAAAACTCCAGGGAGCTCATCACATTAGAAGGGTTCTCCTTGTCATTGTCTTTTAAAAGAACAATTCCCCATGCTTATAAATCCAGGCTCAGAACATCAATTCAACCAACCTCAGGAGCTGTGTGGCTACACCTTCCTGCTGGGAATCAGCATGGTCCCCAGAGAATCAATTTGAGGAGTATGGCCAAAGTGTTTTCATTTTCAGTGTTTATCCCCTGGAATGTCTAGGAGTGAAGAATAGACAGGGCAGTACAATCCTAAGATTCAATTTCTTTCATCAAATACAAACCGTATATATGAGCATCAAGGCAAGAGGATGGAGGACTTTAACTGAAATTCCAATAGAGATCTAAGCGCAAATCCTGGAACCATCCCATGCTAGCATTGTGAGTTAGGATAGGTACTTAACCACTCTGAGCCTGTTTTCTGATCTCTAAAAAAAAAATAGAAGGGTAATATCTCATACAGCTGTTGCAAAGATCAACTCAAATAATTCATGTACAGAATATAGCACAACAACCTACAGAATGGGAGAAAATATTTGTAAATCGTGTATCTGATAAGGGATTTTTATCCAGAATATATAAAGAACTCTTACATGCCTGTGATAAGAAGGTAAATAACCCAACTTTTAAAATGGGCAGAAGATCTAAATAGACATTTCTGCAAGGAAGATATACAAATGGCCAGCAAGCACATTAGAGACGCTTGACATCATTACTCATCAGGAAAACACAAATCAAAACCACAGAAAGATACCATTTCATACCCATTCGGATGGCTAGAATCAAAAAGTTAGATAATCATAACTGTTGGTAGGGATTTAGAGAAATCAGAACCATCATACACTGTTAGTGAGAATGTAAAATGGTATAGCTGCTTTGGAAAAGTTTGTTGTTTCTCAGAGGGTGAAACAGTGTTACTGTATGACCTACTTGTAGGTATATCCCCAAGATAAATGAAAATAGATGTCCATACAAAAACTTGTACATAAATATTCATAGCAGCAATATTCATAATACCCAAAGATGGAAACAACCCAAATGCCCATCAACTGACCAGTGGACAAACAAAATGTGGCAAATCCATACAACAGAATATTATTCAGACATCAAAAGGAATGAAGAACTCATATATGCTACAATATGGCTGAACCTTAAAAACATTATGCTAAGTGAAAGAAGTCAGTCACAAAAGACCACATATTATGTGACTCTATTCATATGAAATGCTCAGAACAGGCAAATCTATAGATACAAAATAGATCAATAATTACTTAAGGCTGAGGCAGAAGTTGTTGGGAGCACAGGGGATTAATAGCTAAAGGTTACGAGGGTTTCTTTTTGAGGTGTTGAAAACGTTCTAAAATAGACTGGAGGGAACTTCAAGACGTCAGAAGAGTAAGACGTGGAGATCACCTTCCTCCCACAGATACATCAGAAATACATCTACACGTGGAACTGCTCCTATAGAACACGCACTGAACGCTGGCAGAAGACCTCAGACCTCCCAGGGAAGAAACTCCCAACGTAGCTGGGTAGGGCAAAAGGAAAAAGAAAAACCAGAGACAAGAGAATAGGAACGGGACCTGCACAATGGGAGGGAGCCGTGAAGGAGGAAACGTTTCCACACCCTAGAAGCCCCTTCACTGGCGGAGACTGCAGGTGGCAGAGGGGGGCAGCTTCGGAGCCACGGAGGACAGCGCAGCAACAGGGGTGTGGAGCGCAAAGCAGAGAGACTCCGGCACAGAGGATCGCTGCCGACTGGCACTCACCAGCCCGAGAGGCTTGTCTGCTCACCTGCCGGGATGGGCGGGGGCTGGGAGCTGAGGCTCGGGCTTCGGTCTGAGGGCAGGGAGAGGTCTGGCAGTGTGAGCACAGCCTGAAGGGGTTAGTACGCCACGCCTAGCCAGGAGGGAGTCCAGGAAAAGTCTGGAGCTGCCGAAAAGGCAAGAGAATTTTTCTTACCTCTTTGTTTCCTGGTGCACGAGGAGAGGGGATTAACAGCGCTGCTTAAAGGAGCTCCAGAGACAGGCGCGAGCCGCAGCTATCAGCACGGATCCCAGAGACGGGCATGAGACGCTAAGGCTGCTGCTGCCACCACCAAGAAGCCTGTGTGCGAGCACAGGTCACTCTCCACACCTCCCCTCCCGGGAGCCTGTGCAGCCCGCCACTGCCAGGGTCCCGTGATCCAGGGACAACTTCCCCGGGAGAACGCACAGCGCACCTCGGGCTGGTGTAACGTCACGCCGGCCACTGCGGCCGCAGGCTCGCCCCGCCTCCGTGCCCCTCCCTCCCCCCCGGCCTGAGTAAGCCAGAGCCCCCGAAGCAGCTGCTCCTTTAACCCCGTCCTGTCTGAGTGAAGAACAGACGCCCTCTGGCGACCTATACTTAGAGGCGGGGCCAAATCCAAAGATGAACCCCAGGAGCTGTGAGAACAAAGAAGAGAAAGGGAAATCTCTCCCAGCAGCCTCAGGAGCAGCGGATTAAATCTCCAATATCAACTGGATGTACACTGCATCTGTGGAATACCTGAATACAGAACGAATCATCCCAAATTGAGGAGGTGGACTTTGAGAGCAAGATTTATTATTTTTTTCCCATTTTCCTCTTTTTGTGAGTGTGTATGTTTATGCTTCTGTGTGAAATTTTGTCTGTATAGCTTTGCTTTCACCATTTGTCCTAGGGTTCTATCCGTCCGTTTTCGTTTCACTTTAAACAATTTTTTTTCTTAATAATAATTTTTTTATTTTAATGAGTTTATTTTATTTTACCTTACTTTATTTTATTTTCTTTTATCCTCTTTCTTTCTATCTTCTTCCTTCCTCTCTCTCTTTCTTCCTTTCTTCCTTCCTTCCTTCCTCCCTCCCTCCCTCTCTCTCTCTCTCCCTGTTTCTCTCTTCCTCTCCTTCTCTCTGCCTCTCTTTCTCTCTTTCATTCTACTTTTTCTCCCTTTTATTCTGAGCCGTGTCGATGAAAGGCTCTTGGTGCTGCAGCCAGGAGTCCATGCTGTGCCTCTGAAGTGGGAGAGCCAACTTCAGGACACTGGTCCACAAGAGACCTCCCACCTCCATGTAATATCAAACGGCGAAAATCTCCCAGAGATCTCCATCTCAACACCAAGACCCAGCTCCACTAAATGACCAGCAAGCTACAGTGCTGGATACCTTATGCCAAACAACTACCAAGAAAGGAACACAACCCCACCCATTAGCAGGGAACCTGCTGAAATATCATAATAAGCCCATAGACACCCCAAAACACGCCACCAGACGTGGACTTGCCCACCAGAAAGACAAGATCCAGCCTCATCCACCAAAACACAGGCAGTAGTCCCCTCCACCAGGAAGCCTACACAACCCACTGAACCAACTTTAGCCACTGGGGACAGACACCAAAAACAACAGGAACTACGAACCTGCAGCCTGCAAAAAGGAGACCCCAAACACAGTAAGATAAGCAAAATGAGAAGACAGAAAAACACACAGCAGGTGAAGGAGCAAGATAAAAACCCACCAGAACTAACAAACGAAGAGGAAATAGGCAGTCTACCTGAAAAAGAATTCAGAATAAACATAGTAAAGATGATCCAAAATCTTGGAAATAGAGTAGAGAAAATGCAAGAAACATTTAACAAGGACCTAGAAGAACTAAAGATGAAACAAGCAACAATGAACAACACAATAAATGAAATTAAAAATACTCTTGAAGGGGTCAATAGCAGAATAACTGAGGCAGAAGAACGGATAAGTGACCTGGAAGATAAAATAGTGGAAATAACTACTGCAGAGCAGAATAAAGAAAAAAGAATGAAAAGAATTGAGGACAGTCTCAGAGACCTCTGGGACATGATTAAACGTACCAACGTTCAAATTATAGGGGTTCCCAAAGAAAAAGAGAAAAAGAAAGGGACTGAGAAAATATTTGAAGAGATTATAGTTGAAAACTTCCCTAATATGGGAAAGAAAATAGTTAATCAAGTCCAGGAAGCACAGAGACTCCCATACAGGATAAATCCAAGGAGAAACACACCAAGACACATATTAGTCAAACTATCAAAAATTAAATACAAAGAAAAAATATTAAAAGCAGCAAGGGAAAAACAACAAATAACATAGAAGGGAATCCCCATAAGGTTAACAGCTGATCTTTGAGCAGAAATTCTGCAAACCAGAAGGGAGTGGCAGGACATGTTTAACATGATGAAAGGGAAAAACCTACAACCAAGATTACTCTACCCAGCAAGGATCTCATTCAGATTTGACAGAGAAATTAAAAACTTTACAGACAAGCAAAAGCTAAGAGAATTCAGCAGAACCAAACCAGCTTTACAGCAAATGCTAAACCAACTTCTCCAGGCAGGAAACACAAGAGAAGGAAAAGACTTACAATAACAAATGCAAAACAATTAAGAAAATGTTAATAGGAGCATACATATCGATCATTACCTTAAATGTAAAAGGATTAAATGCTCCCACCGAAAGACACAGACTGGGTGAATGGATACAAAAACAAGACCCATATATGTGCTGTCTACAAGAGACCCACTTCAGACCTAGGGACACATACAGATTGAAAGTGAGGGGATGGAAAAAGATATTCCATGCAAATGAAAATCAAAAGAAAGCTGGAGTAGCAATTCTCATATCAGACAAAATAGACTTTAAAATAAAGACTTACAAGAGACAAAGAAGGACACTACATAATGATCAAGGGATCGATCCAAGAAGAAAATATAACAATTTTAAATATTTATGCACCCAACATAGGAGCACCTCAATACGTAAGACAAATACTAAGAGCCATAAAAGGGGAAATCAACAGTAACACAATCATAGTAGGCGACTTTAACACCCCACTTTCAACAATGGACAAATCATCCAAAATGAAAAAAAATAAGGAAACACAAGCTTTAAATGATACATTGAACAAGACGGACTTAATTGATATTTATAGGATGTTCTATTCAAAAACGTCCAGAGATAAACCCATGTACATACGGTAACCTTATCTTGATAAAGGAGACTAGAGTATACAATGGGGAAAAGACAGCCTCTTCAATAAGTGGTGCTGGGAAAACTGGACAGATACATGGAAAAGAATGAAATTAGAACACTCTCTAATGCCATACACAAAAATAAACTCAAAATGGATTAAAGACCTTAATGTAAGGCCAGACACACTAAAACTCTTAGAGGAAATAAAAGAAGAACACTCTTTTGAGATAAATCACAGTAAGATCTTTTTTGACCTACCTCCTAAAGAAATGGAAACCAAACCAAAAATAAACAAATGGGACCGAATGAAACTTAAAAGCTTTTGCACAGCAAAGGAAACCATAAACAAGACTAAAAGACAACCCTCAGAATGGGAGAAAATATTTGCAAACAAAGCAACTGACAAAGGATTAATCTCCAAAATTTACAGGCAGCTCATGCAGCTCAATATCAAAAAAACAAACAACCCAATCCAAAAATGGGCAGAAGACCTAAATAGACATTTTTCCAAAGAAGATATACAGATTGCAACAAACACATGAAAGAATGCTCAACATCATTAATCATTAGAGAAATGCAAATCAAAACCACAATGCGGTATCATCTCACACCGGTCAGAATGGCCATCATCAAAAAATCGACAAACAATAAATGGACAACCTGGAAGAAATGGACAAATTCTTAGAGAGGGTGTGGAGAAAAGGGAACCCTCATACACTGTTGGTCGGAATGTAAATTGATACAGTCACTAAGGAGAACAGTATGGAGGTTCCTTAACAAACTAAAAATAGAACTACCATACGACCCAGCAATCCCACTACGGGGCATATATCCTGAGAAAACCATAATTCAAAAAGAGTCATGTACCACAATGTTCATCGCAGCTCTATTTACAATAGCCAGGACTTGGAAGGAACCTAAGTGTCCATCAACAGATGAATGGATAAAGAAGATGTGGCACATATATACAATGGAATATTACTCAGCCATAAAAAGGAACGAAACTCAGTTATTTGTAGTGAGGTGGATGGACCTAGAGTCTGTCATACAGAGTGAAGTAAGTCAGAAAGAGAAAAACAAATACCGTATGCTAACACATATATATGGAATCTTAAAAAAAAATGGTCATGAGGAACCTAGGGGCAAGACGGGAATAAAGACGCAGACCTACTAGAGGATGGACTTGAGGACACGGGGAGGGGGAAGGGTAAGCTGGGACAAAGTGAGAGAGTGGCATGGACATATATACACTACCAAATGTAAAATAGATAGCTAGTGGGAAGCAGCCGCATAGCACAGGGAGACCAGCTCAGTGCTTTGTGACCACCTAGAGGGGTGGGATAGGGAGGGTGGGAGGGAGGGAGACGCAAGAGGGAGGGGATATGGGTATATACGTATATGTATAGCTGATTCACTTTGTTACAGAGCAGAAACTAATACACCATTGTAAAGCAATTATACTCCAGTAAAGATGTTAAAAAAAAAAGAAAAGTGTGTTTGTTCAAATAAATAAATAACTTTCCTAACTGCTCAGGAAAGTTATTTCTCCTTCCCATGAAATGAAAAATGATCTATAAGGGCACATAGTATTGACTATAAATTCCAGTTCTGTCAGTGATGGTATCTGGCGCATGAGGGGCACCCAAGTTAGGGAGCTTTTGGTTAATTTCCCCGGGCCATATACAGCAACGTGTTCTCTCAAATACTCTCTGGAAATTCGGAGCCTCAAATATGTTTGCCACCTTCCCCCAAGTCATCACATTTATTAACATCCTTGTCTTATTTTTCTAGAAGCAGGAGCTTCTAGCAGATCTTTTCCCTTTGTGAAAGGATGTATTTCTGTGTAAGGTGGGTCTAGGCCACCTTAGTCTGTCCTCTAATGTTCACCTCAGTAGCACTCTACCTGGTTGATAATAGCTTTGAGGCCAACTTCCTGTAATGTTTTTCTTTTTTTTTTTTTTTTACTTTAGGAGCATTGCATAATAAAAACTCCATTAAAGATGCAAAACCAAAGTGAGCCATGAAGCAAGACACGATGGGGCCTATCAGCATTCCTAAGTGTGTTCAAGGCAAAAGCATTTCAGAGGGAGGTAAACAACAGTCATTATAGCTATCTTTGTTGACCTCTGACTATATATTCCAGTCACTGTGTTTGACATACATTAATTCTCATAAAACTTCTGTCATGTTGACATTATTATCTCCCTTTTACAAATGAGGAAAGAGGTTCACATAAATTAAATGACTTTCTCAGGGCAACAGCTAGTAAGTTTCAGAGCTGGATTTGTATCCAAAATAAAGTGGGCTTTTTTTTGGTTTTTTGACTCTATTTTCTTCTTTGTAATGCTGCATACATTTATTATTTATATGTATTAAAAAGGATAAAATAAGTTTGGACTCCTATCTCACACAACATGAAGTTCTGTATGATCTAAAGATAAAAATGTTGAAGTAAAAAATAAATATTTTTGAAAACTTATGTATAATCTAGGAGTCAAGAAAAATTTCTGTGCAAGCTGGAAAACCTAGACACTCTAGAGAAATGACTGACATATTTGAGTGCTTAAAACTTAAAATGTAATCATATGGCAAATGTAAAGGTAAATAAAACCAAAAGACAAATAATAGAGGAACATATATTTGTAATACACATGACAGATAAAGGATTCAATACCGAACATATAAAAAATTTCCTACACATTAATAAGAAAAGACAAACACCCTAATTGAAAGTGGTTAAAAAGGGTAAAAAGGGCTGTTCAAGGAGGCAGAAAACCACCTTGCCAATAAACAAGTGAAATTACTCAACTTTACTAGCCATCAGGCATATTGAAATTAAATTAACAAGGAAATATCACTTTAAGACCATTAAACATGGTATCACATATTGCTGGAGTGTTGTGGAGGTTAATATGTTATCTCATACATTTGCCGAGGGAAATGTGCAGTATATTAAAGCCATTTGGAATTCAACCTGGCAACCTCTATTAAAATTAAGAATTTACATAAACTTTAACTTAGCAATTCCATTTCCGGGGCCTTCTTCCATAGAAAATAAAAGCACAGGTATATAACAGTGAATACGAACAAAATAAATTATACGTATATATTCAGATTAACTGCAACATTTTTTCTAGTAGCCAAAAAACTGGAATCAACTTGAATGTCCTCAATAGAGGAATGGTTTAATAAGTTGTTTTTCACTCAAACCATTGCATTTTACATAACTACTTTAAAAAGTGTGTTAAGTCTATACCAGATGATGTGGAAAACATTTCTCTGAAATGTTTCTAAGTGAGAAAAACTACGTGCAGTAAAGAGTAAAATAGTGCCCCTATATGTTTTTATGCATACGTATGTATGTTACCTTATTTATGAACATAGACAAAGATATGCAAAGATTCACACCAGGCTTTTAACATTGCTTATCCAGTGGAGGAGTGGCTAATGAAATGTAAAAATCCTATAGATGTACAGGTTTTCTCAACATTTATGTATATATATGTATATATATATATATATATATAATTCTCAACATTTATATATAATTACTTTATGTAAATGCACATGTAAATTACATATGTGTAGAGCCATGTACAAAGAGATACTTGCTGAAAGTGTGCATATCATAGAGAGTGTTTTGAGTTTTTAGGGTTCTTTTTTTTTAACTTTCTTTCTTGTACTTTGAGTTTTTCAAAATAAAAATTTTACATGATTTTAAGTTTCACATTTTCTAAAGCAAACATTATAGAGCAGGTTAAGGAAATGATCCAGTATCTACAGAATGATCTGATTGTTCAGTCCTCCAGTAGTTCATCAAACTACATTGAGCAGCAACCATGACATTGTACCAGGTGTGTTAAAGTGGTTGGGATTACAGAGATGAATGAAATATGCTCCTTCTTGTTGTATATTACAACAAGACAAACATATAAATGAACAACTCTAACACAATATGGCTATTGCTTTAATATAAGAATTTGTAGGACAATAGGGGCAATGAACTCTGCAGGCATTGGTGGTAGAGAGGCTTCAGAGGGAAAGAACCATTTGAGCTTAGCCTTAAAGACTGAGGATGCTTTCATCACTCACCAGCCTTAGGTGGGGAAGGGAAAGCAATCCCTTCAAAGAGGAAGGAATCAACATCTAGTCCTATTTCATTCATCAAGAATGTGGAGGAGGAAGTAAACAGTTTATTATTTATCGTCTCAAATGATGGTAATGTGGAAGATGGGCAAATGGAACAAGAGACTTTGGAAGAGTCCTGATCAGGAACTAATAAAATGAGAACCTGCTTTGATAAATGCAAGCAGGTTTATCTGAGGGAAGAAGAACTCAAAGCTGCGTTTAATGAAAGGAAGCAACTGTCAAAGCAATCTGACTAAGTTCAGTACATTAGGTTTGCAGTTGGGGAAGAAATATGGGTTGCTGTTCATTTAGGACCTGTGGAAGAGGTTGGAGAAAAGGGGATAGGTATTCAAGCAATGATTCATTAGGTAGAAAGAAGAGAATGTTAGAAATCAGACACCACTGCCACTTACTGAATAAATTCATCATAAGCCATATACAGACACATCATAAAGTATCTAAAGGTACCAGAATGCTTGACCATTGAGGTAAGGTGCCCCAAAATACTGTGTCTTCAAGGAAAACACAAGGGTACAGTACTCATGGGTTAGCAGCAGTTAACAGAAGACACACTAGCTTTTTGGGAGTAGGGGAGAAAGAAGCAAGGGTTATGCATGTACGTATTTGTATCATAGATGGTAACAACAGAAGCCATTTAATCAAATGCTTATTATTGGCCTAATATAATGTCAGGTGTTTTACATAAATTACCTCATTTAATCCCAGAATGGTTCTAAGATATAGATACATGTTACTATCATTCCCTTTTTACAGATGAGGAAACTAAGTCTTACAGGAGTTAAAAAACGTACTCAAGGTCAAAGAGCTTTTAGGTGGTGAAGCTGTAAATTGAGATCGGACTTTAAATCCTATGCTCCCAACTGCTCAACTAGACACTAAGTTATATTCCCCCTGCTAAACCCTAGTCCCAGCCATCATCATATCACACCTGTATTGTCCCAACAGCCTGTCACCCCTCTGGTCCTACACAGTTCACAACATCCAGTGAACTTTCTAAAACATACATCAGACGACATCACTTTCCTTTATCAAACCATCCAGTGGCCCTCCACTGCACGTAAGATAAAATCCAAGTTCTTACCCTGCAAGTCCCTATGTGACCACTTCTCTGCCAGCCTCTCCATTCTCGGTCATCAATCTCCGCTCTGCCCCTCTCTGACTGCACTCCAGTCACTCACCCTTCTGCTCTTCCTCAACACACTGTTCTCGTTCTGGCCTCATGGCATTGTTACTTGCTAGTCTACCTAAAATGCTCTTCTTCAAAGTCTTCACACAGCTGACTCGACCTCATTATTCAGATCTTGATTCAAATATCAGCTCCTTAGAGAAGGTTCCCCACACCAACAAGAACGACCCCTTTGCCCATGAAAACAGAAGTTACTTGGTGACAGGAACTATTGATTTCATGTTCTTCACTCTAATTCCAGAACCAAGAGTAATATCTGACACCTACTAGGCACTCAGGACATATTTGTTTCCTGAAATACTGGTATCTTTTTTAAAGTGTCATACTCATATGCCTATGAGTATATCTACATATATATATTTATGGATATGTGAGCTTGTTGTCGCCTCACAGAAGTGGAATGTACATCCCCCACCCCAAATTTGGTTTGAATGTCAAGACTAATGATGCCACACATATACCAAGAAGGTATGAAAAGGATTATTACTCACATAATGAGTTATGCATCAAAAATGCAGTTAGACCAAACAAAAAAAAAAAAAAAGAAAAAAACTGGTAACTGTGAAGTGATGGGTAATTAGACGGTTGTGATTCTTTCATTCTATAGATATAGGTATAGATATAGAAATAATCGAAACATCAAGTTCTACACCTTAAGTATATACAATTTTTATTTATCCATTATACCTCAATAAAACTGACAAAAATGGGATCAGTCTCAATGACAACTTACCCATGGTGTTTGTCTGATAACTAAAACATTGAGTGGTTTATTTAATTTAATTTGGACTTGTTTATGTAAGCCACTATGGCACCTGCAGCATGAGACCAATAAGAAAGGTGAATGTTCCATTGAATATCTAGTACTATCAAGAGCTAGTACTATATATTCTGAGAAGTGAAATGAGTGCCTTAGTCTCTCTATCAATGTGCAGAACTTCAAAGAAGGTAAAGAGTGCTATGGTGAGACATTGTACTGTGGCTTTAATATGTGCAGAAGATGTGTGACCTTGATTTATATTTTGGGTATCCGTGAGGCAAGAGGTTCTATGAGTTCTTTACCCCAAATGAGGCAACCTTGGAGAAGGAATTGTTTTCATTGGCCAGAGCAGATGGTCAGACCACTGGCAGTGGCCCAAAGATCTATAAAAATGTGCGGATGAGGCCAATTGTTGGCCAAGACATGGCCAAGTGCTAAGATAACTGCCTAAAGTTTGGCCAACTGAGCTGACCCTGTGTCCTGTCCTTTATCAGGAACATTCTGATTAAGAGATGGAAAGAAGCAAGAGTCAAGCAAGCTCCATTAAGTGTGATAGTGACAATGCCATTGGTTAAGTGAATGAACTCCCTTTGGTATTCACTGTGTTGAGCCTAAGGGGCTCCACAGCTATCCACGTGTTCTAAGAGATGACCTCCTCTAGCACTGTGGCATCCGGCAAGGGACCCAGCACAGGGGACGTTACCCTCTCCTGAAAGTAGGGTATGCAGAGGGCCCGGGTTCAGCTCCATCCTGTAGCAAGGAGGCCTCACTAGCTGTGCTGGGCTTGCAGGGTGCTGTTTCCATGATCAAAGGCCTAACGGGCAGCTGTATACTGAGGGTCACAGGTTCAGGACCTGAGATAGTCTATGTTTCCAGGAAAGTCCAGTATGTACCCACCAATTGCTACACTAATGGCATACAGCGTTGGGCCAAGGAAGGTAGTTCCTTGTATCAGAAGCCCATGCAACTAACGGCCATCACTGATGGTAGAGGGACTCCGAGATATATGAGAGAAGGTTGCTAAAGCTCCCACAGTGAAGGAATCTCGGGGTGGGGGGGGAGGGGGGGCGTAACAGGAATGCCTGTTCTATGGCAATTCAGGCAGATTCTAGTATCTTTTTACAGGGGGTCTCATTCAAGTTGGGCCTATTTGCAAGTTACAGAACAAAAAAGCTTTGTAAATGAGGAATGTTGCCTCCAGAATCTAAAAATGTCAAAAACATGTTGGGCTTGTTTTAACAATGTGGGTCCTAAGAGGACTAAAAGCTGTTTCTTGACACTGTCAGGACTGGAGCAGCCCTCATCCTACTAAATAATTTTCAGGAACTTAACTGAAGTGCTGGGGCCCTGTACTATGTGTCTCATGTGAACCTCCTCAAAGGAGGATGTCATTAGTGAGATGTCATAACTGTGTACCCGAAAAAAGTTAGAGCTGGTTAAAATATTGCCTGTGAAGACTATGTGAGATGGCAGGCGTGGAGACTGAGCCCATTGAGTACCCAGGTGAAGGTGTATTGTGTCCCTTTAAAGGTGAAGGTTAACTGCAGCTGAGAGGTTGTTGAAATAGGCACTGAATAGAACATGCTAGCCAAATACTTTGCTATAACGACAAAGTATTTACCAGTTACTTATTATTATTGGGTGGAATCAGTCATTTCAATAATATATATGGAGCCCTAGTGGGTGGGGCCATGACGCCAAGGGTACGAATTCACACTGAGGCACCGGTCCTGTTTTCCCGGGTTTAAGAACAAGTAAAACTTGGCTGTTAAATGCAGCAGAAGTGGGGATAACCACACCTTCTCTAAATAGGTCTTATATAATGGGTTTCAATCTGTGAAAACCGTGCTTTCATTTAGATTGAACCTTTTCTTAAACACTGAGGTGAAAGGTATTGTTTTAACTAGGGGGAAAGGTCCATAGGGTCCCATAGTTTTCAAGCTGATTATAAGGGCCAGAGACTTAACTTTATTACTTATTGGGTCAGGTTCTCCACGTGCACTAGAGGATATTTTAGGGTAATGGATGTCTTGGCTATGGAAAAGTCAGGCACGGAAATAATTCGGATAGTTCAGGTTAGGCATATCTGTTTCTAGTTCATGTTCACCTACTCCCTGGCTGGGAGTAGGTGGACATAAAGTGTGGGCCAGATGTGGGCCAGAAGGGGAAGGGGAATTAATGAGGCTTCAAAACTGTCAATTGTCAAACATCAAAAGTGGAATCAGATTATGACACACACTGCCACCACCCATACAGCACCCCTCTCCCCATCTGGGACCTCCGAAACACACACGGAAATACCAAGTCCTTTTCCTCCTCACCAGCAGGATAAAGTGTTCAGGAAGAAATCTGTCTTCAGAGCTCAGTCCTCACCCAGTCCTTATTCCCGGTGTCTGGCTAACTATGGACTGGCTGGTCTGGGCCCCAAACTGGCAGGATACTACCTCCCTCCCTTCTCACACGCCTGCCCCTTCCTGCCTTCCTTCAGTCCCCATCACCGAAGAACAGACAGAGATACACACACATCTTTCTACAACAGCTTGTACATCAATAGCTGAGGGCTTTTTTATTCGGTCTCTACACAGGTGACCATTTCTCCAGTGCTTTCTCTGGAGAGACCACAGAGACAGCAAGGTCTCAGTCACCTGATAGACCCAGGGCAGCACTTTATGAACTGCCGGAAGAGCCCTCTGGGACGTTTTCATCCTCCTCTGGCTCTTTAGTCATTGTTGTACTCCGCCGGTAGTAGAATGCTAGCATCTTTGACTTCTTCTGTGTAGGACCTCTTCCCGAATTCTGACGACGGACTGATTTTGTTAACTCGACCACCTCCTGAATCTGGTCGGAAAACAAAGTGATACAGAAAGATATTGATTTGGGGAAAGAGGATGGGAAGGAGAACTTTGAGAGAATGGGTGTGGATTGAGAAGGGCTTTGTGCCAGGGAAGGGCTGGGTAAGTCTTGGGTGGGGGATGAAGAGGAGGCACGTGAGTCGGGTAATCTGACCTCCTCCATCTTATAGCCCTGGAGTGGAGAATTCATCCTCTCCCTTCTGCGTTGGCCCCCTGGTGTTTGTTGCTCTGACCTCTCGGTGTTTGTCCGTGCATGGCAGTTAGGCCCCTGGGGGATTGTACTTTCCTCCGCCATGTCAGTAGCAACAGCGTGCTCTACTCCAAGGCTCCTGGCCTCTCTATATATACCCTGCCAGGACAATGAAGAGCCACACCCATCAGCTTTGATTGGTCAGCCAATGGTAGCGCTGGGGTGGCTGTGACATCACAAAGCACTACCCTTGAAGATACGTGGGGGGAGGGGAGGGGTGCAGAGGATTCTAGGTGCTCTGGTTAGAGAAAGGGAGTGCTTCCTCAACACCCAGTAAAGAGCCTTCCCAAATTGACCTTCCACTCTTCCTCATCTTCTCTGGTTCAATCCTTGTGGTGCACATGTTAGGGAGAAGGTGTTCCCTCCAAACCATTCCACATGGCCACCCCCATTCAGTGTTTAATTCTGTTGTCTCCCAGATCTCATCACCTAGTATTGTGTGGTTTTTAAAAACTTTTTATTTTAGAACAGTTTTAGATTTACAGAGTAATTGTGAAGATCATATTCATACACGCCACAACAAATTTCCCTTCTTAACATTGTACATTAGTATGGTACAATTGTTCAACTTAGTGAACCAACACTGAAACAGTATTATTCACTAAAGTCTGTACTTCATCAGATTTCCTTTTGTTTTTAAATGTTGAGCCTTCTTTTAATTAATTTATTTTTATTTTTGGCTGTGTTGGGTCTTCGTTTCTGTGCGTGGGCTTTCCCTAGTTGTGGCAAGCAGGGCCACTCTTCATCGTGGTGCGCGGGCCTCTCACTGTCGCGGCCTCTCTTGTTGCGGAGCACAGGCTCCAGACGCGCAGGCTCAGTGGCTGTGGCTCACGGGCCTAGTTGCTCTGCGGCATGTGGGATCTTCCCAGATCAGGGCTCGAACCCATGTCCCCTGCATTAGCAGGCAGATTCTCAACCACTGTGCCACCGTGGAAGCCCCAGATTGCCTTATTGTTTACCTAATGTTCTTCTTCTGTCCCAGGATCCCAACCAAGATTCTACATTAAATTTAGTCGTTCCATGTTATAACTTCTTAGGCTCCTCTTGGCTGTGACAGTTTTTTAGACTTCTTGTTTTTGAAGACTTTGACAGTTTGGGGTTTTGTGTTTTGTCTTTTACATTAGATCTGCAGATGTTATTGCTCTTATAGGTCAAAGTTTTTATAAGTTTCTTCTTCCAGAGAGCCTCAAATCAAGTCAGTACCACCAGTGTTATGGACTTCCCCATGGCAATGGTGGAACTAATCTCTTGGCTTTGTCACAGAGGTGACACAGATGTTTTTCTCTAGAGGTCTGAGGATCAGGATCATTTTTTATTTATGACAGAGGCACAGGGGCAGCAGCAGAAGCATTCTGTAAGGTACTAGTGAGTCATTTACTTTTAGAAGTATGACCTCAGCATCCCACATAGTTAACGGCTCTTCCTCCACACGAGTGACCATCCCATGGACCTGTATATTGAACAGACTGTCAGTCTTTCTCCTGAGCTCTATATAGAAAGGGGGCCAACATGTGGTTGAGACACAACCAGTGTTCACAAGGTAAGAGTCATTTCTTTGAGGTTAGTGTCAGTCACACCTTAGTTTGGAATTGAAACACATGATTCAACCTGAGAATCACAAATAGGTCCAGGTTGAGACACAGGATTCAGGACTGCTTTAAGCAAGGTCCCAATCCAATAATCCTTTCACTATGTGCCAAGTGGCTAAACTGACTTATGTTGGTCAGAGCTTTAGCAGACACTCAGTAGGACTAACAAATGCAGCACAAGAAGCAAGTTCAAAGCACAAGCTAGCCAGCAGGCAGTAGCCCAAGTGCCTGTTCACCAGCATACAGCAGAGCCAGTTAGAAAGCCAAAGCAAGAGAAGAAAGACCCCTGGTGGTAAGGGATAGCACCTTGATGTCCTGCTCACAGGGCCAGTTGTTGTAATCACACCACAGAGACAGGATGGATCCTTCAACCCAAATTCTGTTTGCATGTCGAGACTGATAACACATACACCTAGAGAGTATGAAAAACTTTACTACATAAGAAGGAGGCTTTGTGGGGAGAGCAGGGCAGGCTCTCAAGCAGGTTCAAGAATGGCTTAAGAGAGCAGAAGAAGGAGATTGGCTTGGCTTTTATGGTGGTGAGGGGATGACGCTGGAGTGTTCCCACACACAGGTCAGGTTTTGCACAGTCTGAACTTCCTCCTGGCCCACAGAAGAGAGAGTACCTGAGCTTTCTTATCAGATATAGGTAAGCAGGGGAAGAGGCAGCGGTAGGGCTCTTTTATAGAATAATGTTGTGTAAATGCAAGGTGTTTAGCACAGTTTAGAATTCTCATAACCCTTATAACCACAGTTATATTGTTTTCAGTTAAACTACGTTTCACTAGATTCGTATTTCCCAAATTATGGTCCTTTAAATATTATTTAAGGTGGCTTAGAATTATCTTGGTTCATCACAGAGAAACTGTGTAGAAAGAGAAAAGACTGCTAGCCTCAGGAGGTCTGACACACTGGTCACAAAAGAGCAGACTTCATTGTACTATCTGCTGAATTATGAGGGGTTTCTAACATGTTTCCCATCCTGGGTGACTACTGTAGCATCCAAAGACTGTAATAATAATTACAGAAACTAACATTTATTGACTACTAACTCTATGTAGGAATTATGCTAAATATCCATATACATAGTTCATCCTCGTCACAACCCTATTGAGATAAGTGGCCAAAGAGCGGTTTCTGTCATTTCTGCCAGGACATCTCCATTCCAATTGCAGAAGCAGAAAAGAGCATATAGGAGGGCACATGGGAATATTTATGGGCCAGGCTCAAAAGGGGTATGCATTACTCCTGCTCACATTTCATTGGGAAAAACTCACATAGCCACATCTAACTACAAGAGACAATGAGAAATGTAGTCTACCTAGTAGAAGAGGAGAACTTAAATGTTGGAGATAAGCTAGCAATCTCTGTCTCCACCATCTTGTTCATCACTCTCCCCAGTATTTACAGTAGAGCCTGGCACATAGTAGGTGGCCAAGAATATTTCTGTTGAATGAATGGGCTTCAACTTTTTTGGTCAGTTATGGGGATCAAAAACATATAGAACTTGGTTAAGCAATGGTTTCCTAGATATGACACAAAAAGCAGAAGCAACAAAGAAAGAGTAAATTGGACTACATCAAAATTTTAAAATGTTTTCTTCTGCAAAAGAATACCATGAAGAAAGCAAAAAGGCACACCAAAGAAAGATCCTGGCAAATCATATATTTAATAAAAGTGTAGTATCCAGAATACAGAAAGAACTCTTACAACTCAACAACAAAAATACAAACAACCCAACTGAAAATCAGGTAAAGGACTTAAATAGACATTGTGCTAATGAAGATATACAAATAGCCAACAAACATATGAAAATATGCTCAATACCATTAGTCGTTAGGGAAATGCAAATCAAAACCACGATGAGATGCCACTTCATACCCACTAGGAAGGCTATAACTATTTTAAAAAGAAAATAACAAGTACTGACGAGGATGTAGAGAAATTGAAACACTCATACACGTCTGGTGGGAACATAAAATGATACAGCCTCTGTGGAAAACATTTTGGCAGTTACTCAACAAGTTAAACATAGACTTGCCATATTACCCAGTAACTCTACTCCTAGGTATATAATGAAAAGACTTGAAAAGGAGGGAACAACAACAACAAAAAACAGGTGAATTGAGCAACACAAAAGCAAAGGGCAAATAACGTTTCAAGAAGTAAAACATGGTCAACTGTATTAAATACCTTTTACAGGTAGTATAGGGACAGACAAACGACGATTGAACTTGTTAGTAGAGAGGTCATTGGTAAATTTGATAAGAAGGAAATTGAAAGAGTGGAAAATATTTTAATATAAACCTGGATGTGTATTAAGGAGAAAATGTGAGATCAGAAAGTGAGGGGCGGATAGACAATATCTTTTGAGAGTTTTGGTGCTAAGGGGAGGAGAAATATGGGACTATAGCTGGAGGGGGATTTGGTATTAAGAGAGTGTATTTTTAAGAGGGTAGATTCTAGAACGCATCTAGCCAATATAAATGACTGAATGAAACTGACGACATAAAAAACCAAAGGGATAATTGCAGAAGAAAAAATATTGAGAAAGCAAGAGGGGTATTCAGAGCACTAGTAGATGGGATCGGTAGCAAATGTGGAAATATTGGCTTTCCATGAGAACGAGTAATATTTATAGATTTTACAGTGGAGAAGGAAACGGTTATGTTATGATTACAAATGCAGGTAAGATGGTAGATTTGGTGGGGAAGACATAAAAGAATTTTCTCTCGACTCTGCAGTTTTCTCAGTGAAGGATGAGATAAGGGCATAAAATAACAAGAGTGAGGGTCGGGTTTTGAGAAATTGAGGGGAAGATAAAGTATTGGATATTCATTTTGTATAATGGAAATGGGTGTATAATATGGAAGGATTGATCATTTAAGATATGTGGTCAAGAATTTAAGGTGAGATCAGTTAGCTTTGTCTTGTAAATTTCTACAGCAACATCCATCACTTGTATATAGGAACAAAGTAGGTAGATAGCTAAATTTAACAAGGGTTGTGGTTTTGCCAGGGAAGTACTAGGGTGGGAAAGTGAGTAGGGAGATGAAGGTTTATGAAAGTAAGTGATACTAATGATAAATTGGTAAGCAATGAGGAAATGCGAAAAGGGAAATGTGGCTGATGCTGAAAAGTAGTAGAATTCACAGACTGGAGTTCAAAATTGAAGAATTTTTAGAGTTGGGTGTGTGTAGGTGTGTATACCTGCATGAGAGAGAGGTATTTTGCTAGGAAGAATAATCAGTTGTAGCCCAAGAGATGTATGTTTTAAAATCAGGATTTCAGAGTTGCTGTAATTTTTGAGAATGTCAATGTCTAGTGCATGAGCATTAGAGTGAGTGGCTTAAGTATGATGGAAGAAAAATACCATTGGAATTGAGGGCATGAAAGATTTGCAAAGCCAAAAATGCTGGATGAATATCCACATAGATGACAGATGTTGAAGTTGCCAAGATGGTGGCAGTGCTAAAAGTGGAGAAGAAGATCAGGAAAGTGTCTAACGAATGAAGGTAAAGAAATAGATGGCGTAGCACATGATATTATCTAATAGCAAGAACTACAAATGAGCTCTGAATTTTGAAAGAGGAAGGAGCAGAAATGGTTTGAAAGTGACAATGAGTCGACTCCTTGGGGTATGTGAGGAAAACTAACGTTTGCTCAAGAGGACTGCAGGGGAAGTGATTTCCTCAAGGCACAGCCATATTCCAGTCATAAAACAGAGATTAAGGGAACACTGAGAGAACAACTTGAAGCTACTGGGGAGTTTCTTAATGATAGACTATGAGTTACAGAGGGCAGGAGAGAAGCGCTCATGAAGTTGGGGAGAGAGTTGGGTCCAATTCTGTCAAGTGCAGAGCAATACGTGAATAAGGGTCTAGTTAATGATGGATAATCTGCAGGGTGGTGACTTAAGTAAAAGTGATAAGACAAGATGGACCTTGTGACTGCACGGCAGATTGGGAGGTGAGTAAAGCCCTCCAGACTAGAGATTGCTTAACCTAGGCTGACCTAGAAGTAAGAAGAATCCAGAAACACCATTGAAACCTGTTTCCTCTAAATATCATGTATCCTGTATGATGATCCAGCATTTCAAAGATTGACTAGTAAGGACATCTAAGAGGGTAGGTCTGAAAGGAAAGGAGTGTGTTTGCTTAAGAGTGTGAGTGTGTATGAAAAATGTCAACAGCAAATTCTAATGTCAGAGGGTTGCTACTATAGGCTTATGGAGCCATGCACTATTCTTGGACAACCCAAGATGCCTGCACAGATGTGGCCCAGATGCAAGCACCAACACTTACTGGGCACCTGCAAAGCCAAAGCTGGGGAAGATGGAAGGCCAAGGGGAAGTGGTATTATCCCAATACAGGAATGTATTTACTTAGGCTTCCTAAATGGCAGGTGGACAAAAAACGGAAGAAAGGAAATTAAGCTTCTTTTGCCTAACATCTCTCCACAGGAGGAAGTACTTGGAGTTGTATTTCCTACGTAAATTCACCTGCTAAAACTCCAGGGAGCTCATCACATTAGAAGGGTTCTCCTTGTCATTGTCTTTTAAAAGAACAATTCCCCATGCTTATAAATCCAGGCTCAGAACATCAATTCAACCAACCTCAGGAGCCGTGTGGCTACACCTTCCTGCTGGGAATCAGCATGGTCCCCGGAGAATCAATTTGAGGAGTATGGCCAAAGTGTTTTCATTTTCAGTGTTTATCCCCTGGAATGTCTAGGAGTGAAGAATAGACAGGGCAATACAATCCTAAGATTCAATTTCTTTCATCAAATACAAACCGTATATATGAGCATCAAGGCAAGAGGATGGAGGACTTTAACTGAAATTCCAATAGAGATCTAAGCGCAAATCCTGGAACCATCCCATGCTAGCATTGTGAGTTAGGATAGGTACTTAACCACTCTGAGCCTGTTTTCTGATCTCTAAAAAAAAAAAATAGAAGGGTAATATCTCATACAGCTGTTGCAAAGATCAACTCAAATAATTCATGTACAGAATATAGCACAACAACCTACAGAATGGGAGAAAATATTTGTAAATCGTGTATCTGATAAGGGATTTTTATCCAGAATATATAAAGAACTCTTACATGCCTGTGATAAGAAGGTAAATAACCCAACTTTTAAAATGGGCAGAAGATCTAAATAGACATTTCTGCAAGGAAGATATACAAATGGCCAGAAAGCACATTAGAGACGCTTGACATCATTACTCATCAGGAAAACACAAATCAAAACCACAGAAAGATACCATTTCATACCCATTCGGATGGCTAGAATCAAAAAGTCAGATAATCATAACTGTTGGTAGGGATTTAGAGAAATCAGAACCATCATACACTGTTAGTGAGAATGTAAAATGGTATAGCTGCTTTGGAAAAGTTTGTTGTTTCTCAGAGGGTGAAACAGTGTTACTGTATGACCTACTTGTAGGTATATCCCCAAGATAAATGAAAATAGATGTCCATACAAAAACTTGTACATAAATATTCATAGCAGCAATATTCATAATACCCAAAGATGGAAACAACCCAAATGCCCATCAACTGACCAGTGGACAAACAAAATGTGGCAAATCCATACAACAGAATATTATTCAGACATCAAAAGGAATGAAGAACTCATATATGCTACAATATGGCTGAACCTTAAAAACATTATGCTAAGTGAAAGAAGTCAGTCACAAAAGACCACATATTATGTGACTCTATTCATATGAAATGCTCAGAATAGGCAAATCTATAGATACAAAATAGATCAATAATTACTTAAGGCTGAGGCAGAAGTTGTTGGGAGCACAGGGGATTAATAGCTAAAGGATACGAGGGTTTCTTTTGGAGGTGTTGAAAACGTTCTAAAATAGACTGGAGGGAACTTCAAGACGTCGGAAGAGTAAGACGTGGAGATCACCTTCCTCCCACAGGTACATCAGAAATACATCTACACGTGGAACTGCTCCTATAGAACACGCACTGAACGCTGGCAGAAGACCTCAGACCTCCCAGGGAAGAAACTCCCAACGTAGCTGGGTAGGGCAAAAGAAAAAAGAAAAAGCAGAGACAAGAGAATAGGAACGGGACCTGCACAATGGGAGGGAGCCGTGAAGGAGGGAAACGTTTCCACACCCTAGAAGCCCCTTCACTGGCGGAGACTGCAGGTGGCAGAGGGGGGCAGCTTCGGAGCCACGGAGGAGAGCGCAGCAACAGGGGTGCGGAGCGCAAAGCAGAGAGACTCCGGCACAGAGGATCGCTGCCGACTGGCACTCACCAGCCCGAGACGCTTGTCTGCTCACCTGCCGGGACGGGCGGGGGCTGGGAGCTGAGGCTCGGGATCCGGTCTGAGGGCAGGGAGAGGTCTGGCAGTGTGAGCACAGCCTGAAGGGGTTAGTACGCCACGCCTAGCCAGGAGGGAGTCCAGGAAAAGTCTGGAGCTGCCGAAAAGGCAAGAGAATTTTTCTTACCTCTTTGTTTCCTGGTGCAGGAGGAGAGGGGATTAACAGCGCTGCTTAAAGGAGCTCCAGAGACAGGCGCGAGCCGCAGCTATCAGCACGGATCCCAGAGACGGGCATGAGACGCTAAGGCTGCTGCTGCCACCACCAAGAAGCCTGTGTGCGAGCACAGGTCACTCTCCACACCTCCCCTCCCGGGAGCCTGTGCAGCCCGCCACTGCCAGGGTCCCGTGATCCAGGGACAACTTCCCTGGGAGAACGCACAGCGTGCCTCGGGCTGGTGCAACGTCACGCCGGCCTCTGCGGCCGCAGGCTCGCCCCGCCTCCATGCCCCTCCCTCCCCCCCCGGCCTGAGTAAGCCAGTGCCCCCGAAGCAGCTGCTCCTTTAACCCCGTCCTGTCTGAGTGAAGAACAGACGCCCTCTGGCGACCTATACTTAGAGGCGGGGCCAAATCCAAAGATGAACCCCAGGAGCTGTGAGAATAAAGAAGAGAAAGGGAAATCTCTCCCAGCAGCCTCAGGAGCAGCGGATTAAATCTCCAATATCAACTGGATGTACACTGCATCTGTGGAATACCTGAATACAGAACGAATCATCCCAAATTGAGGAGGTGGACTTTGAGAGCAAGATTTATTATTTTTTTCCCATTTTCCTCTTTTTGTGAGTGTGTATGTTTATGCTTCTGTGTGAAATTTTGTCTGTATAGCTTTGCTTTCACCATTTGTCCTAGGGTTCTATCCGTCCGTTTTCGTTTCACTTTAAAAATTTTTTTTCTTAATAATAATTTTTTTATTTTAATGAGTTTATTTTATTTTACCTTACTTTATTTTGTTTTCTTTTATCCTCTTTCTTTCTATCTTCTTCCTTCCTCTCTCTCTTTCTTCCTTTCTTCCTTCCTTCCTTCCTCCCTCCCTCCCTCTCTCTCTCTCTCCCTGTTTCTCTCCTCCTCTCCTTCTCTCTGCCTCTCTTTCTCTCTTTCATTCTACTTTTTCTCCCTTTTATTCTGAGCCGTGTCGATGAAAGGCTCTTGGTGCTGCAGCCAGGAGTCCATGCTGTGCCTCTGAAGTGGGAGAGCCAACTTCAGGACACTGGTCCACAAGAGACCTCCCACCTCCATGTAATATCAAACGGCGAAAATCTCCCAGAGATCTCCATCTCAACACCAAGACCCAGCTCCACTAAATGACCAGCAAGCTACAGTGCTGGATACCTTATGCCAAACAACTACCAAGAAAGGAACACAACCCCACCCATTAGCAGAGAACCTGCCGAAATATCATAATAAGGCCATAGACACCCCAAAACACGCCACCAGACGTGGACCTGCCCACCAGAAAGACAAGATCCAGCCTCATCCACCAAAACACAGGCAGTAGTCCCCTCCACCAGGAAGCCTACACAACCCACTGAACCAACTTTAGCCACTGGGGACAGACACCAAAAACAACAGGAACTACGAACCTGCAGCCTGCAAAAAGGAGACCCCAAACACAGTAAGATAAGCAAAATGAGAAGACAGAAAAACACACAGCAGGTGAAGGAGCAAGATAAAAACCCACCAGAACTAACAAACGAAGAGGAAATAGGCAGTCTACCTGAAAAAGAATTCAGAATAAACATAGTAAAGATGATCCAAAATCTTGGAAATAGAGTAGAGAAAATGCAAGAAACATTTAACAAGGACCTAGAAGAACTAAAGATGAAACAAGCAACAATGAACAACACAATAAATGAAATTAAAAATACTCTTGAAGGGATCAATAGCAGAATAACTGAGGCAGAAGAACGGATAAGTGACCTGGAAGATAAAATAGTGGAAATAACTACTGCAGAGCAGAATAAAGAAAAAAGAATGAAAAGAATTGAGGACAGTCTCAGAGACCTCTGGGACACGATTAAACGTACCAACGTTCAAATTATAGGGGTTCCCAAAGAAAAAGAGAAAAAGAAAGGGACTGAGAAAATATTTGAAGAGGTTATAGTTGAAAACTTCCCTAATATGGGAAAGAAAATAGTTAATCAAGTCCAGGAAGCACAGAGACTCCCATGCAGGATAAATCCAAGGAGAAACACACCAAGACACATATTAGTCAAACTATCAAAAATTAAATACAAAGAAAAAATATTAAAAGCAGCAAGGGAAAAACAACAAATAACATAGAAGGGAATCCCCATAAGGTTAACAGCTGATCTTTGAGCAGAAATTCTGCAAACCAGAAGGGAGTGGCAGGACATGTTTAACATGATGAAAGGGAAAAACCTACAACCAAGATTACTCTACCCAGCAAGGATCTCATTCAGATTTGACAGAGAAATTAAAAACTTTACAGACAAGCAAAAGCTAAGAGAATTCAGCAGAACCAAACCAGCTTTACAGCAAATGCTAAACCAACTTCTCCAGGCAGGAAACACAAGAGAAGGAAAAGACTTACAATAACAAATGCAAAACAATTAAGAAAATGATAATAGGAGCATACATATCGATCATTACCTTAAATGTAAAAGGATTAAATGCTCCCACCGAAAGACACAGACTGGGTGAATGGATACAAAAACAAGACCCATATATGTGCTGTCTACAAGAGACCCACTTCAGACCTAGGGACACATACAGATTGAAAGTGAGGGGATGGAAAAAGATATTCCATGCAAATGAAAATCAAAAGAAAGCTGGAGTAGCAATTCTCATACCAGACAAAATAGACTTTAAAATAAAGACTTACAAGAGACAAAGAAGGACACTACATAATGATCAAGGGATCGATCCAAGAAGAAAATATAACAATTTTAAATATTTATGCACCCAACATAGGAGCACCTCAATACGTAAGACAAATGCTAAGAGCCATAAAAGGGGAAATCAACAGTAACACAATCATAGTAGGCGACTTTAACACCCCACTTTCAATAATGGACAAATCATCCAAAATGAAAAAAAATAAGGAAACACAAGCTTTAAATGATACATTGAACAAGACGGACTTAATTGATATTTATAGGATGTTCTATTCAAAAACGTCCAGAGATAAACCCATGTACATACGGTAACCTTATCTTGATAAAGGAGACTAGAGTATACAATGGGGAAAAGACAGCCTCTTCAATAAGTGGTGCTGGGAAAACTGGACAGATACATGGAAAAGAATGAAATTAGAACACTCTCTAATGCCATACACAAAAATAAACTCAAAATGGATTAAAGACCTTAATGTAAGGCCAGACACACTAAAACTCTTAGAGGAAATAAAAGAAGAACACTCTTTTGAGATAAATCACAGTAAGATCTTTTTTGACCTACCTCCTAAAGAAATGGAAACCAAACCAAAAATAAACAAATGGGACCGAATGAAACTTCAAAGCTTTTGCACAGCAAAGGAAACCATAAACAAGACTAAAAGACAACCCTCAGAATGGGAGAAAATATTTGCAAACAAAGCAACTGACAAAGGATTAATCTCCAAAATTTACAGGCAGCTCATGCAGCTCAATATCAAAAAAACAAACAACCCAATCCAAAAATGGGCAGAAGACCTAAATAGACATTTTTCCAAAGAAGATATACAGATTGCAACAAACACATGAAAGAATGCTCAACATCATTAATCATTAGAGAAATGCAAATCAAAACCACAATGCGGTATCATCTCACACCGGTCAGAATGGCCATCATCAAAAAATCGACAAACAATAAATGGACAACCTGGAAGAAATGGACAAATTCTTAGAGAGGGTGTGGAGAAAAGGGAACCCTCATACACTGTTGGTCGGAATGTAAATTGATACAGTCACTAAGGAGAACAGTATGGAGGTTCCTTAACAAACTAAAAATAGAACTACCATACGACCCAGCAATCCCACTACGGGGCATATATCCTGAGAAAACCATAATTCAAAAAGAGTCATGTACCACAATGTTCATCGCAGCTCTATTTACAATAGCCAGGACTTGGAAGGAACCTAAGTGTCCATCAACAGATGAATGGATAAAGAAGATGTGGCACATATATACAATGGAATATTACTCAGCCATAAAAAGGAACGAAACTCAGTTATTTGTAGTGAGGTGGATGGACCTAGAGTCTGTCATACAGAGTGAAGTAAGTCAGAAAGAGAAAAACAAATACCGTATGCTAACACATATATATGGAATCTTAAAAAAAAATGGTCATGAGGAACCTAGGGGCAAGACGGGAATAAAGACGCAGACCTACTAGAGGATGGACTTGAGGACACGGGGAGGGGGAAGGGTAAGCTGGGACAAAGTGAGAGAGTGGCATGGACATATATACACTACCAAATGTAAAATAGATAGCTAGTGGGAAGCAGCTGCAGAGCACAGGGAGACCAGCTCAGTGCTTTGTGACCACCTAGAGGGGTGGGATAGGGAGGGTGGGAGGGAGGGAGACGCAAGAGGGAGGGGATATGGGTATATACGTATATGTATAGCTGATTCACTTTGTTACAGAGCAGAAACTAATACACCATTGTAAAGCAATTATACTCCAGTAAAGATGTTAAAAAAAAAAAGAAAAGTGTGTTTGTTCAAAATAAATAAATAACTTTCCTAACTGCTCAGGAAAGTTATTTCTCCTTCCCATGAAATGAAAAATGATCTATAAGGGCACATAGTATTGACTATAAATTCCAGTTCTGTCAGTGATGGTATCTGGCGCATGAGGGGCACCCAAGTTAGGGAGCTTTTGGTTAATTTCCCCGGGCCATATACAGCAACGTGTTCTCTCAAATACTCTCTGGAAATTCGGAGCCTCAAATATGTTTGCCACCTTCCCCCAAGTCATCACATTTATTAACATCCTTGTCTTATTTTTCTAGAAGCAGGAGCTTCTAGCAGATCTTTTCCCTTTGTGAAAGGATGTATTTCTGTGTAAGGTGGGTCTAGGCCACCTTAGTCTGTCCTCTAATGTTCACCTCAGTAGCACTCTACCTGGTTGATAATAGCTTTGAGGCCAACTTCCTGTAATGTTTTTCTTTTTTTTTTTTTTTTACTTTAGGAGCATTGCATAATAAAAACTCCATTAAAGATGCAAAACCAAAGTGAGCCATGAAGCAAGACACGATGGGGCCTATCAGCATTCCTAAGTGTGTTCAAGGCAAAAGCATTTCAGAGGGAGGTAAACAACAGTCATTATAGCTATCTTTGTTGACCTCTGACTATATATTCCAGTCACTGTGTTTGACATACATTAATTCTCATAAAACTTCTGTCATGTTGACATTATTATCTCCCTTTTACAAATGAGGAAAGAGGTTCACATAAATTAAATGACTTTCTCAGGGCAACAGCTCGTAAGTTTCAGAGCTGGATTTGTATCCAAAATAAAGTGGGCTTTTTTTTTGGTTTTTTGACTCTATTTTCTTCTTTGTAATGCTGCATACATTTATTATTTATATGTATTAAAAAGGATAAAATAAGTTTGGACTCCTATCTCACACAACATGAAGTTCTGTATGATCTAAAGATAAAAATGTTGAAGTAAAAAATAAATATTTTTGAAAACTTATGTATAATCTAGGAGTCAAGAAAAATTTCTGTGCAAGCTGGAAAACCTAGACACTCTAGAGAAATGACTGACATATTTGAGTGCTTAAAACTTAAAATGTAATCATATGGCAAATGTAAAGGTAAATAAAACCAAAAGACAAATAATAGAGGAACATATATTTGTAATACACATGACAGATAAAGGATTCAATACTGAACATATAAAAAATTTCCTACACATTAATAAGAAAAGACAAACACCCTAATTGAAAGTGGTTAAAAAGGGTAAAAAGGGCTGTTCAAGGAGGCAGAAAACCACCTTGCCAATAAACAAGTGAAATTACTCAACTTTACTAGCAATCAGGCATATTGAAATTAAATTAACAAGGAAATATCACTTTAAGACCATTAAACATGGTATCACATATTGCTGGAGTGTTGTGGAGGTTAATATGTTATCTCATACATTTGCCGAGGGAAATGTGCAGTATATTAAAGCCATTTGGAATTCAACCTGGCAACCTCTATTAAAATTAAGAATTTACATAAACTTTAACTTAGCAATTCCATTTCCGGGGCCTTCTTCCATAGAAAATAAAAGCACAGGTATATAACAGTGAATACGAACAAAATAAATTATACGTATATATTCAGATTAACTGCAACATTTTTTCTAGTAGCCAAAAAACTGGAATCAACTTGAATGTCCTCAATAGAGGAATGGTTTAATAAGTTGTTTTTCACTCAAACCATTGCGTTTTACATAACTAGTTTAAAAAGTGTGTTAAGTCTATACCAGATGATGTGGAAAACATTTCTCTGAAATGTTTCTAAGTGAGAAAAACTACGTGCAGTAAAGAGTAAAATAGTGCCCCTATATGTTTTTATGCATACGTATGTATGTTACCTTATTTATGAACATAGACAAAGATATGCAAAGATTCACACCAGGCTTTTAACATTGCTTATCCAGTGGAGGAGTGGCTAATGAAATGTAAAAATCCTATAGATGTACAGGTTTTCTCAACATTTATGTATATGTATGTATATATATATATATATATATATATAATTCTCAACATTTATATATAATTACTTTATGTAAATGCACATGTAAATTACATATGTGTAGAGCCATGTACAAAGAGATACTTGCTGAAAGTGTGCATATCATAGAGAGTGTTTTGAGTTTTTAGGGTTCTTTTTTTTTAACTTTCTTTCTTGTACTTTGAGTTTTTCAAAATAAAAATTTTACATGATTTTAAGTTTCACATTTTCTAAAGCAAACATTATAGAGCAGGTTAAGGAAATGATCCAGTATCTACAGAATGATCTGATTGTTCAGTCCTCCAGTAGTTCATCAAACTACATTGAGCAGCAACCATGACATTGTATCAGGTGTGTTAAAGTGGTTGGGATTACAGAGATGAATGAAATATGCTCCTTCTTGTTGTATATTACAACAAGACAAACATATAAATGAACAACTCTAACACAATATGGCTATTGCTTTAATATAAGAATTTGTAGGACAATAGGGGCAATGAACTCTGCAGGCATTGGTGGTAGAGAGGCTTCAGAGGGAAAGAACCATTTGAGCTTAGCCTTAAAGACTGAGGATGCTTTCATCACTCACCAGCCTTAGGTGGGGAAGGGAAAGCAATCCCTTCAAAGAGGAAGGAATCAACATCTAGTCCTATTTCATTCATCAAGAATGTGGAGGAGGAAGTAAACAGTTTATTATTTATCGTCTCAAATGATGGTAATGTGGAAGATGGGCAAATGGAACAAGAGACTTTGGAAGAGTCCTGATCAGGAACTAATAAAATGAGAACCTGCTTTGATAAATGCAAGCAGGTTTATCTGAGGGAAGAAGAACTCAAAGCTGCGTTTAATGAAAGGAAGCAACTGTCAAAGCAATCTAAGTTCAGTACATTAGGTTTGCAGTTGGGGAAGAAATATGGGTTGCTGTTCATTTAGGACCTGTGGAAGAGGTTGGAGAAAAGGGGATAGGTATTCAAGCAATGATTCATTAGGTAGAAAGAAGAGAATGTTAGAAATCAGACACCACTGCCACTTACTGAATAAATTCATCATAAGCCATATACAGACACATCATAAAGTATCTAAAGGTACCAGAATGCTTGACCATTGAGGTAAGGTGCCCCAAAATACTGTGTCTTCAAGGAAAACACAAGGGTACAGTACTCATGGGTTAGCAGCAGTTAACAGAAGACACACTAGCTTTTTGGGAGTAGGGGAGAAAGAAGCAAGGATTATGCATGTACGTATTTGTATCATAGATGGTAACAACAGAAGCCATTTAATCAAATGCTTATTATTGGCCTAATATAATGTCAGGTGTTTTACATAAATTACCTCATTTAATCCCAGAATGGCTCTAAGATATAGATACATGTTACTATCATTCCCTTTTTACAGATGAGGAAACTAAGTCTTACAGGAGTTAAAAAACGTACTCAAGGTCAAAGAGCTTTTAGGTGCTGAAGCTGTAAATTGAGATCGGACTTTAAATCCTATGCTCCCAACTGCTCAACTAGACACTAAGTTATATTCCCCCTGCTAAACCCTAGTCCCAGCCATCATCATATCACACCTGTATTGTCCCAACAGCCTGTCACCCCTCTGGTCCTACACAGTTCACAACATCCAGTGAACTTTCTAAAACATACATCAGACGACATCACTTTCCTTTATCAAACCATCCAGTGGCCCTCCACTGCACGTAAGATAAAATCCAAGTTCTTACCCTGCAAGTCCCTATGTGACCACTTCTCTGCCAGCCTCTCCAGTCTCGGTCATCAATCTCCGCTCTGCCCCTCTCTGACTGCACTCCAGTCACTCACCCTTCTGCTCTTCCTCAACACACTGTTCTCGTTCTGGCCTCATGGCATTGTTACTTGCTAGTCTACCTAAAATGCTCTTCTTCAAAGTCTTCACACAGCTGACTCGACCTCATTATTCAGATCTTGATTCAAATATCAGCTCCTTAGAGAAGGTTCCCCACACCAACAAGAACGACCCCTTTGCCCATGAAAACAGAAGTTACTTGGTGACAGGAACTATTGATTTCATGTTCTTCACTCTAATTCCAGAACCAAGAGTAATATCTGACACCTACTAGGCACTCAGGACATATTTGTTTCCTGAAATACTGGTATCTTTTTTAAAGTGTCATACTCATATGCCTATGAGTATATCTACATATATATATTTATGGATATGTGAGCTTGTTGTCACCTCACAGAAGTGGAATGTACATCCCCCACCCCAAATTTGGTTTGAATGTCAAGACTAATGATGCCACACATATACCAAGAAGGTATGAAAAGGATTATTACTCACATAATGAGTTATGCATCAAAAATGCAGTTAGAACAAACAAAAAAAAAAAAAGAAAAAACTGGTAACTGTGAAGTGATGGGTAATTAGACGGTTGTGATTCTTTCATTCTATAGATATAGGTATAGATATAGAAATAATCGAAACATCAAGTTCTACACCTTAAGTATATACAATTTTTATTTATCCATTATACCTCAATAAAACTGACAAAAATGGGATCAGTCTCAATGACAACTTACCCATGGTGTTTGTCTGATAACTAAAACATTGAGTGGTTTATTTAATTTAATTTGGACTTGTTTATGTAAGCCACTATGGCACCTGCAGCATGAGACCAATAAGAAAGGTGAATGTTCCATTGAATATCTAGTACTATCAAGAGCTAGTACTATATATTCTGAGAAGTGAAATGAGTGCCTTAGTCTCTCTATCAATGTGCAGAACTTCAAAGAAGGTAAAGAGTGCTATGGTGAGACATTGTACTGTGGCTTTAATATGTGCAGAAGATGTGTGACCTTGATTTATATTTTGGGTATCCGTGAGGCAAGAGGTTCTATGAGTTCTTTACCCCAAATGAGGCAACCTTGGAGAAGGAATTGTTTTCATTGGCCAGAGCAGATGGTCAGACCACTGGCAGTGGCCCAAAGATCTATAAAAATGTGCGGATGAGGCCAATTGTTGGCCAAGACATGGCCAAGTGCTAAGATAACTGCCTAAAGTTTGGCCAACTGAGCTGACCCTGTGTCCTGTCCTTTATCAGGAACATTCTGATTAAGAGATGGAAAGAAGCAAGAGTCAAGCAAGCTCCATTAAGTGTGATAGTGACAATGCCATTGGTTAAGTGAATGAACTCCCTTTGGTATTCACTGTGTTGAGCCTAAGGGGCTCCCCAGCTATCCACGTGTTCTAAGAGATGACCTCCTCTAGCACTGTGGCATCCGGCAAGGGACCCAGCACAGGGGACGTTACCCTCTCCTGAAAGTAGGGTATGCAGAGGGCCCGGGTTCAGCTCCATCCTGTAGCAAGGAGGCCTCACTAGCTGTGCTGGGCTTGCAGGGTGCTGTTTCCATGATCAAAGGCCTAACGGGCAGCTGTATACTGAGGGTCACAGGTTCAGGACCTGAGATAGTCTATGTTTCCAGGAAAGTCCAGTATGTACCCACCAATTGCTACACTAATGGCATACAGCGTTGGGCCAAGGAAGGTAGTTCCTTGTATCAGAAGCCCATGCAACTAACGGCCATCACTGATGGTAGAGGGACCCCGAGATATATGAGAGAAGGTTGCTAAAGCTCCCACAGTGAAGGAATCTCGGGGTGGGTGGGGGAGGGGGGGCGTAACAGGAATGCCTGTTCTATGGCAATTCAGGCAGATTCTAGTATCTTTTTACAGGGGGTCTCATTCAAGTTGGGCCTATTTGCAAGTTACAGAACAAAAAAGCTTTGTAAATGAGGAATGTTGCCTCCAGAATCTAAAAATGTCAAAAACATGTTGGGCTTGTTTTAACAATGTGGGTCCTAAGAGGACTAAAAGCTGTTTCTTGACACTGTCAGGACTGGAGCAGCCCTCAACTTACTAAATAATTTTCAGGAACTTAACTGAAGTGCTGGGGCCCTGTACTATGTGTCTCATGTGAACCTCCTCAAAGGAGGATGTCATTAGTGAGATGTCATAACTGTGTACCCGAAAAAAGTTAGAGCTGGTTAAAATATTGCCTGTGAAGACTATGTGAGATGGCAGGCGTGGAGACTGAGCCCATTGAGTACCCAGGTGAAGGTGTATTGTGTCCCTTTAAAGGTGAAGGTTAACTGCAGCTGAGAGGTTGTTGAAATAGGCACTGAATAGAACATGCTAGCCAAATACTTTGCTATAACGACAAAGTATTTACCAGTTACTTATTATTATTGGGTGGAATCAGTCATTTCAATAATATATATGGAGCCCTAGTGGGTGGGGCCATGACGCCAAGGGTACGAATTCACACTGAGGCACCGGTCCTGTTTTCCCGGGTTTAAGAACAAGTAAAACTTGGCTGTTAAATGCAGCAGAAGTGGGGATAACCACACCTTCTCTAAATAGGTCTTATACAATGGGTTTCAATCTGTGAAAACCGTGCTTTCATTTAGATTGAACCTTTTCTTAAACACTGAGGTGAAAGGTATTGTTTTAACTAGGGGGAAAGGTCCATAGGGTCCCATAGTTTTCAAGCTGATTATAAGGGCCAGAGACTTAACTTTATTACTTATTGGGTCAGGTTCTCCACGTGCACTAGAGGATATTTTAGGGTAATGGATGTCTTGGCTATGGAAAAGTCAGGCACGGAAATAATTCGGATGGTTCAGGTTAGGCATATCTGTTTCTAGTTCATGTTCACCTACTCCCTGGCTGGGAGTAGGTGGACATAAAGTGTGGGCCAGATGTGGGCCAGAAGGGGAAGGGGAATTAATGAGGCTTCAAAACTGTCAATTGTCAAACATCAAAAGTGGAATCAGATTATGACACACACTGCCACCACCCATACAGCACCCCTCTCCCCATCTGGGACCTCCGAAACACACACGGAAATACCAAGTCCTTTTCCTCCTCACCAGCAGGATAAAGTGTTCAGGAAGAAATCTGTCTTCAGAGCTCAGTCCTCACCCAGTCCTTATTCCCGGTGTCTGGCTAACTATGGACTGGCTGGTCTGGGCCCCAAACTGGCAGGATACTACCTCCCTCCCTTCTCACACGCCTGCCCCTTCCTGCCTTCCTTCAGTCCCCATCACCGAAGAACAGACAGAGATACACACACATCTTTCTACAACAGCTTGTACATCAATAGCTGAGGGCTTTTTTATTCGGTCTCTACACAGGTGACCATTTCTCCAGTGCTTTCTCTGGAGAGACCACAGAGACAGCAAGGTCTCAGTCACCTGATAGACCCAGGGCAGCACTTTATGAACTGCCGGAAGAGCCCTCTGGGACGTTTTCATCCTCCTCTGGCTCTTTAGTCATTGTTGTACTCCGCCGGTAGTAGAATGCTAGCATCTTTGACTTCTTCTGTGTAGGACCTCTTCCCGAATTCTGACGACAGACTGATTTTGTTAACTCGACCACCTCCTGAATCTGGTCGGAAAACAAAGTGATACAGAAAGATATTGATTTGGGGAAAGAGGATGGGAAGGAGAACTTTGAGAGAATGGGTGTGGATTGAGAAGGGCTTTGTGCCAGGGAAGGGCTGGGTAAGTCTTGGGTGGGGGATGAAGAGGAGGCACGTGAGTCGGGTAATCTGACCTCCTCCATCTTATAGCCCTGGAGTGGAGAATTCATCCTCTCCCTTCTGCGTTGGCCCCCTGGTGTTTGTTGCTCTGACCTCTCGGTGTTTGTCCGTGCATGGCAGTTAGGCCCCTGGGGGATTGTACTTTCCTCCGCCATGTCAGTAGCAACGGTGTGCTCTACTCCAAGGATCCTGGCCTCTCTATATATACCCTGCCAGGACAATGAAGAGCCACACCCATCAGCTTTGATTGGTCAGCCAATGGTAGCGCTGGGGTGGCTGTGACATCACAAAGCACTACCCTTGAAGATACGTGGGGGGAGGGGAGGGGTGCAGAGGATTCTAGGTGCTCTGGTTAGAGAAAGGAAGTGCTTCCTCAACACCCAGTAAAGAGCCTTCCCAAATTGACCTTCCACTCTTCCTCATCTTCTCTGGTTCAATCCTTGTGGTGCACATGTTAGGGAGAAGGTGTTCCCTCCAAACCATTCCACATGGCCACCCCCATTCAGTGTTTAATTCTGTTGTCTCCCAGATCTCATCACCTAGTATTGTGTGGTTTTTAAAAACTTTTTATTTTAGAACAGTTTTAGATTTACAGAGTAATTGTGAAGATCATATTCATACACGCCACAACAAATTTCCCTTCTTAACATTGTACATTAGTATGGTACAATTGTTCAACTTAGTGAACCAACACTGAAACAGTATTATTCACTAAAGTCTGTACTTCATCAGATTTCCTTTTGTTTTTAAATGTTGAGCCTTCTTTTAATTAATTTATTTTTATTTTTGGCTGTGTTGGGTCTTCGTTTCTGTGCGTGGGCTTTCCCTAGTTGTGGCAAGCAGGGGCCACTCTTCATCGTGGTGCGCGGGCCTCTCACTGTCGCGGCCTCTCTTGTTGCGGAGCACAGGCTCCAGACGCGCAGGCTCAGTGGCTGTGGCTCACGGGCCTAGTTGCTCTGCGGCATGTGGGATCTTCCCAGATCAGGGCTCGAACCCATGTCCCCTGCATTAGCAGGCAGATTCTCAACCACTGTGCCACCGTCGAAGCCCCAGATTGCCTTATTGTTTACCTAATGTTCTTTTTCTGTCCCAGAATCCCAACCAAGATTCTACATTAAATTTAGTCGTTCCATGTTATAACTTCTTAGGCTCCTCTTGGCTGTGACAGTTTTTTAGACTTCTTGTTTTTGAAGACTTTGACAGTTTGGGGTTTTGTGTTTTGTCTTTTACATTAGATCTGCAGATGTTATTGCTCTTATAGGTCAAAGTTTTTATAAGTTTCTTCTTCCAGAGAACCTCAAATCAAGTCAGTACCACCAGTGTTATGGACTTCCCCATGGCAATGGTTGAACTAATCTCTTGGCTTTGTCACAGAGGTGACACAGATGTTTTTCTCTAGAGGTCTGAGGATCAGGATCATTTTTTATTTATGACAGAGGCACAGGGGCAGCAGCAGAAGCATTCTGTAAGGTACTAGTGAGTCATTTACTTTTAGAAGTATGACCTCAGCATCCCACATAGTTAACGGCTCTTCCTCCACACGAGTGACCATCCCATGGACCTGTATATTGAACAGACTGTCAGTCTTTCTCCTGAGCTCTATATAGAAAGGGGGCCAACATGTGGTTGAGACACAACCAGTGTTCACAAGGTAAGAGTCATTTCTTTGAGGTTAGTGTCAGTCACACCTTAGTTTGGAATTGAAACACATGATTCAACCTGAGAATCACAAAGAGGTCCAGGTTGAGACACAGGATTCAGGACTGCTTTAAGCAAGGTCCCAATCCAATAATCCTTTCACTATGTGCCAAGTGGCTAAACTGACTTATGTTGGTCAAAGCTTTAGCAGACACTCAGTAGGACTAACAAATGCAGCACAAAGAAGCAAGTTCAAAGCACAAGCTAGCCAGCAGGCAGTAGCCCAAGTGCCTGTTCACCAGCATACAGCAGAGCCAGTTAGAAAGCCAAAGCAAGAGAAGAAAGACCCCTGGTGGTAAGGGATAGCACCTTGATGTCCTGCTCACAGGACCAGTTGTTGTAATCACACCACAGAGACAGGATGGATCCTTCAACCCAAATTCTGTTTGCATGTCGAGACTGATAACACATACACCTAGAGAGTATGAAAAACTTTACTACATAAGAAGGAGGCTTTCTGGGGAGAGCAGGGCAGGCTCTCAAGCAGGTTCAAGAATGGCTTAAGAGAGCAGAAGAAGGAGATTGGCTTGGCTTTTATGGTGGTGAGGGGATGACGCTGGAGTGTTCCCACACACAGGTCAGGTTTTGCACAGTCTGAACTTCCTCCTGGCCCACAGAAGAGAGAGCACCTGAGCTTTCTTATCAGATATAGGTAAGCAGGGGAAGAGGCAGCGGTAGGGCTCTTTTATAGAATAATGTTGTGTAAATGCAAGGTGTTTAGCACAGTTTAGAATTCTCATAACCATTATAACCACACTTATATTGTTTTCAGTTAAACTACGTTTCACTAGATTCGTATTTCCCAAATTATGGTCCTTTAAATATTATTTAAGGTGGCTTAGAATTATCTTGGTTCATCACAGAGAAACTGTGTAGAAAGAGAAAAGACTGCTAGCCTCAGGAGGTCTGACACACTGGTCACAAAAGAGCAGACTTCATTGTACTATCTGCTGAATTATGAGGGGTTTCTAACATGTTTCCCATCCTGGGTGACTACTGTAGCATCCAAAGACTGTAATAATAATTACAGAAACTAACATTTATTGACTACTAACTCTATGTAGGAATTATGCTAAATATCCATATACATAGTTCATCCTCGTCACAACCCTATTGAGATAAGTGGCCAAAGAGCGGTTTCTGTCATTTCTGCCAGGACATCTCCATTCCAATTGCAGAAGCAGAAAAGAGCATATAGGAGGGCACATGGGAATATTTATGGGCCAGGCTCAAAAGGGGTATGCATTACTCCTGCTCACATTTCATTGGGAAAAACTCACATAGCCACATCTAACTACGAGAGACAATGAGAAATGTAGTCTACCTAGTAGAAGAGGAGAACTTAAATGTTGGAGATAAGCTAGCAATCTCTGTCTCCACCATCTTGTTCATCACTCTCCCCAGTATTTACAGTAGAGCCTGACACATAGTAGGTGGCCAAGAATATTTCTGTTGAATGAATGGGTTTCAACTTTTTTGGTCAGTTATGGGGATCAAAAACATATAGAACTTGGTTAAGCAATGGTTTCCTAGATATGACACAAAAAGCAGAAGCAACAAAGAAAGAGTAAATTGGGCTACATCAAAATTTTAAAATGTTTTCTTCTGCAAAAGAATACCATGAAGAAAGCAAAAAGGCACACCAAAGAAAGATCCTGGCAAATCATATATTTAATAAAAGTGTAGTATCCAGAATACAGAAAGAACTCTTACAACTCAACAACAAAAATACAAACAACCCAACTGAAAATCAGGTAAAGGACTTAAATAGACATTGTGCTAATGAAGATATACAAATAGCCAACAAACATATGAAAATATGCTCAATACCATTAGTCGTTAGGGAAATGCAAATCAAAACCACGATGAGATGCCACTTCATACCCACTAGGAAGGCTATAACTATTTTAAAAAGAAAATAACAAGTACTGACGAGGATGTAGAGAAATTGAAACACTCATACACGTCTGGTGGGAACATAAAATGATACAGCCTCTGTGGAAAACATTTTGGCAGTTACTCAACAAGTTAAACATAGACTTGCCATATTACCCAGTAACTCTACTCCTAGGTATATAATGAAAAGAGTTGAAAAGGAGGGAACAACAACAACAAAAAACAGGTGAATTGAGCAACACAAAAGCAAAGGGCAAATAACGTTTCAAGAAGTAAAACATGGTCAACTGTATTAAATACCTTTTACAGGTAATATAGGGACAGACAAACGACGATTGAACTTGTTAGTAGAGAGGTCATTGGTAAATTTGATAAGAAGGAAATTGAAAGAGTGGAAAATATTTTAATATAAACCTGGATGTGTATTAAGGAGAAAATGTGAGATCAGAAAGTGAGGGGCGGATAGACAATTTCTTTTGAGAGTTTTGGTGCTAAGGGGAGGAGAAATATGGGACTATAGCTGGAGGGGGATTTGGTATTAAGAGAGTGTATTTTTAAGAGGGTAGATTCTAGAACGCATCTAGCCAATATAAATGACTGAATGAAACTGATGACATAAAAAACCAAAGGGATAATTGCAGAAGAAAAAATATTGAGAAAGCAAGAGGGGTATTCAGAGCACTAGTAGATGGGATCGGTAGCAAATGTGGAAATATTGGCTTTCCATGAGAACGAGTAATATTTATAGATTTTACAGTGGAGAAGGAAACGGTTATGGTATGATTACAAATGCAGGTAAGATGGTAGATTTGGTGGGGAAGACATAAAAGAATTTTCTCTCGACTCTGCAGTTTTCTCAGTGAAGGATGAGATAAGGGCATAAAATAACAAGAGTGAGGGTAGGGTTTTGAGAAATTGAGGGGAAGATAAAGTATTGGATATTCATTTTGTATAATGGAAATGGGTGTATAATATGGAAGGATTGATCATTTAAGATATGTGGTCAAGAATTTAAGGTGAGATCAGTTAGCTTTGTCTTGTAAATTTCTACAGCAACATCCATCACTTGTATATAGGAACAAAGTAGGTAGATAGCTAAGTTTAACAAGGGTTGTGGTTTTGCCAGGGAAGTACTAGGGTGGGAAAGTGAGTAGGGAGATGAAGGTTTATGAAAGTAAGTGATACTAATGATAAATTGGTAAGCAATGAGGAAATGCGAAAAGAGAAATGTGGCTGATGCTGAAAAGTAGTAGAATTCACAGACTGGAGTTCAAAATTGAAGAATTTTTAGAGTTGGGTGTGTGTAGGTGTGTATACCTGCATGAGAGAGAGGTATTTTGCTAGGAAGAATAATCAGTTGTAGCCCAAGAGATGTATGTTTTAAAATCAGGATTTCAGAGTTGCTGTAATTTTTGAGAATGTCAATGTCTAGTGCATGAGCATTAGAGTGAGTGGCTTAAGTATGATGGAAGAAAAATACCATTGGAATTGAGGGCATGAAAGATTTGCAAAGCCAAAAATGCTGGATGAATATCCACATAGATGACAGATGTTGAAGTTGCCAAGATGGTGGCAGTACTAAAAGTGGAGAAGAAGATCAGGAAAGTGTCTAACGAATGAAGGTAAAGAAATAGATGGCGTAGCACATGATATTATCTAATAGCAAGAACTACAAATGAGCTCTGAATTTTGAAAGAGGAAGGAGCAGAAATGGTTTGAAAGTGACAATGAGTCGACTCCTTGGGGTATGTGAGGAAAACTAACGTTTGCTCAAGAGGACTGCAGGGGAAGTGATTTCCTCAAGGCACAGCCATATTCCAGTCATAAAACAGAGATTAAGGGAACACTGAGAGAAGAACTTGAAGCTACTGGGGAGTTTCTTAATGACAGACTATGAGTTACAGAGGGCAGGAGAGAAGCGCTCATGAAGTTGGGGAGAGAGTTGGGTCCAATTCTGTCAAGTGCAGAGCAATACGTGAATAAGGGTCTAGTTAATGATGGATAATCTGCAGGGTGGTGACTTAAGTAAAAGTGATAAGACAAGATGGACCTTGTGACTGCACGGCAGATTGGGAGGTGAGTAAAGCCCTCCAGACTAGAGATTGCTTAACCTAGGCTGACCTAGAAGTAAGAAGAATCCAGAAACACCATTGAAACCTGTTTCCTCTAAATATCATGTATCCTGTATGATGATCCAGCATTTCAAAGATAGACTAGTAAGGACATCTAAGAGGGTAGGTCTGAAAGGAAAGGAGTGTGTTTGCTTAAGAGTGTGAGTGTGTATGAAAAATGTCAACAGCAAATTCTAATGTCAGAGGGTTGCTACTATAGGCTTATGGAGCCATGCACTATTCTTGGACAACCCAAGATGCCTGCACAGATGTGGCCCAGATGCAAGCACCAACACTTACTGGACACCTGCAAAGCCAAAGCTGGGGAAGATGGAAGGCCAAGGGGAAGTGGTATTATCCCAATACAGGAATGTATTTACTTAGGCTTCCTAAATGGCAGGTGGACAAAAAACGGAAGAAAGGAAATTAAGCTTCTTTTGCCTAACATCTCTCCACAGGAGGAAGTACTTGGAGTTGTATTTCCTACGTAAATTCACCTGCTAAAACTCCAGGGAGCTCATCACATTAGAAGGGTTCTCCTTGTCATTGTCTTTTAAAAGAACAATTCCCCATGCTTATAAATCCAGGCTCAGAACATCAATTCAACCAACCTCAGGAGCCGTGTGGCTACACCTTCCTGCTGGGAATCAGCATGGTCCCCAGAGAATCAATTTGAGGAGTATGGCCAAAGTGTTTTCATTTTCACTGTTTATCCCCTGGAATGTCTAGGAGTGAAGAATAGACAGGGCAATACAATCCTAAGATTCAATTTCTTTCATCAAATACAAACCGTATATATGAGCATCAAGGCAAGAGGATGGAGGACTTTAACTGAAATTCCAATAGAGATCTAAGCGCAAATCCTGGAACCATCCCATGCTAGCATTGTGAGTTAGGATAGGTACTTAACCACTCTGAGCCTGTTTTCTGATCTCTAAAAAAAAAAAAATAGAAGGGTAATATCTCATACAGCTGTTGCAAAGATCAACTCAAATAATTCATGTACAGAATATAGCACAACAACCTACAGAATGGGAGAAAATATTTGTAAATCGTGTATCTGATAAGGGATTTTTATCCAGAATATATAAAGAACTCTTACATGCCTGTGATAAGAAGGTAAATAACCCAACTTTTAAAATGGGCAGAAGATCTAAATAGACATTTCTGCAAGGAAGATATACAAATGGCCAGAAAGCACATTAGAGACGCTTGACATCATTACTCATCAGGAAAACACAAATCAAAACCACAGAAAGATACCATTTCATACCCATTCGGATGGCTAGAATCAAAAAGTCAGATAATCATAACTGTTGGTTGGGATTTAGAGAAATCAGAACCATCATACACTGTTAGTGAGAATGTAAAATGGTATAGCTGCTTTGGAAAAGTTTGTTGTTTCTCAGAGGGTGAAACAGTGTTACTGTATGACCTACTTGTAGGTATATCCCCAAGATAAATGAAAATAGATGTCCATACCAAAACTTGTACATTAATATTCATAGCAGCAATATTCATAATACCCAAAGATGGAAACAACCCAAATGCCCATCAACTGACCAGTGGACAAACAAAATGTGGCAAATCCATACAACAGAATATTATTCAGACATCAAAAGGAATGAAGAACTCATATATGCTACAATATGGCTGAACCTTAAAAACATTATGCTAAGTGAAAGAAGTCAGTCACAAAAGACCACATATTATGTGACTCTATTCATATGAAATGCTCAGAACAGGCAAATCTATAGATACAAAATAGATCAATAATTACTTAAGGCTGAGGCAGAAGTTGTTGGGAGCACAGGGGATTAATAGCTAAAGGATACGAGGGTTTCTTTTTGAGGTGTTGAAAACGTTCTAAAATAGACTGGAGGGAACTTCAAGACGTCGGAAGAGTAAGACGTGGAGATCACCTTCCTCCCACAGATACATCAGAAATCCATCTACACGTGGAACTGCTCCTATAGAACACGCACTGAACGCTGGCAGAAGACCTCAGACCTCCCAGGGAAGAAACTCCCAACGTAGCTGGGTAGGGCAAAAGAAAAAAGAAAAAGCAGAGACAAGAGAATAGGAACGGGACCTGCACAATGGGAGGGAGCCGTGAAGGAGGAAACGTTTCCACACCCTAGAAGCCCCTTCACTGGCGGAGACTGCAGGTGGCAGAGGGGGGCAGCTTCGGAGCCACGGAGGAGAGCGCAGCAACAGGGGTGCGGAGCGCAAAGCAGAGAGACTCCGGCACAGAGGATCGCTGCCGACTGGCACTCACCAGCCCGAGACGCTTGTCTGCTCACCTGCCGGGACGGGCAGGGGCTGGGAGCTGAGGCTCGGGCTTCGGTCTGAGGGCAGGGAGAGGTCTGGCAGTGTGAACACAGCCTGAATGGGTTATTACGCCACGCCTAGCCAGGAGGGAGTCCAGGAAAAGTCTGGAGCTGCCGAAAAGGCAAGAGAATTTTTCTTACCTCTTTGTTTCCTGGTGCAGGAGGAGAGGGGATTAACAGCGCTGCTTAAAGGAGCTCCAGAGACAGGCGCGAGCCGCAGCTATCAGCACGGATCCCAGAGACGGGCATGAGACGCTAAGGCTGCTGCTGCCACCACCAAGAAGCCTGTGTGCGAGCACAGGTCACTCTCCACACCTCCCCTCCCGGGAGCCTGTGCAGCCCGCCACTGCCAGGGTCCCGTGATCCAGGGACAACTTCCCCGGGAGAACGCACAGCGCGCCTCGGGCTGGTGCAACGTCACGCCGGCCTCTGCGGCCGCAGGCTCGCCCCGCCTCCGTGCCCCTCCCTCCCCCCCGGCCTGAGTAAGCCAGAGCCCCCGAAGCAGCTGCTCCTTTAACCCCGTCCTGTCTGAGTGAAGAACAGATGCCCTCTCACGACCTATACTTAGAGGCGGGGCCAAATCCAAAGATGAACCCCAGGAGCTGTGAGAACAAAGAAGAGAAAGGGAAATCTCTCCCAGCAGCCTCAGGAGCAGCGGATTAAATCTCCAATATCAACTGGATGTACACTGCATCTGTGGAATACCTGAATACAGAACGAATCATCCCAAATTGAGGAGGTGGACTTTGAGAGCAAGATTTATTATTTTTTTCCCATTTTCCTCTTTTTGTGAGTGTGTATGTTTATGCTTCTGTGTGAAATTTTGTCTGTATAGCTTTGCTTTCACCATTTGTCCTAGGGTTCTATCCGTCCATTTTCGTTTCACTTTAAACAATTTTTTTTCTTAATAATAATTTTTTTTATTTTAATGAGTTTATTTTATTTTACCTTACTTTATTTTATTTTCTTTTATCCTCTTTCTTTCTATCATCTTCCTTCCTCTCTCTCTTTCTTCCTTTCTTCCTTCCTTCCTTCCTCCCTCCCTCCCTCTCTCTCTCTCTCCCTGTTTCTCTCCTCCTCTCCTTCTCTCTGCCTCTCTTTCTCTCTTTCATTCTACTTTTTCTCCCTTTTATTCTGAGCCGTGTCGATGAAAGGCTCTTGGTGCTGCAGCCAGGAGTCCATGCTGTGCCTCTGAAGTGGGAGAGCCAACTTCAGGACACTGGTCCACAAGAGACCTCCCACCTCCATGTAATATCAAACGGCGAAAATCTCCCAGAGATCTCCATCTCAACACCAAGACCCAGCTCCACTAAATGACCAGCAAGCTACAGTGCTGGATACCTTATGCCAAACAACTACCAAGAAAGGAACACAACCCCACCCATTAGCAGAGAACCTGCCGAAATATCATAATAAGGCCATAGACACCCCAAAACACGCCACCAGACGTGGACCTGCCCACCAGAAAGACAAGATCCAGCCTCATCCACCAAAACACAGGCAGTAGTCCCCTCCACCAGGAAGCCTACACAACCCACTGAACCAACTTTAGCCACTGGGGACAGACACCAAAAACAACAGGAACTACGAACCTGCAGCCTGCAAAAAGGAGACCCCAAACACAGTAAGATAAGCAAAATGAGAAGACAGAAAAACACACAGCAGGTGAAGGAGCAAGATAAAAACCCACCAGAACTAACAAACGAAGAGGAAATAGGCAGTCTACCTGAAAAAGAATTCAGAATAAACATAGTAAAGATGATCCAAAATCTTGGAAATAGAGTAGAGAAAATGCAAGAAACATTTAACAAGGACCTAGAAGAACTAAAGATGAAACAAGCAACAATGAACAACACAATAAATGAAATTAAAAATACTCTTGAAGGGATCAATAGCAGAATAACTGAGGCAGAAGAACGGATAAGTGACCTGGAAGATAAAATAGTGGAAATAACTACTGCAGAGCAGAATAAAGAAAAAAGAATGAAAAGAATTGAGGACAGTCTCAGAGACCTCTGGGACACGATTAAACGTACCAACGTTCAAATTATAGGGGTTCCCAAAGAAAAAGAGAAAAAGAAAGGGACTGAGAAAATATTTGAAGAGATTATAGTTGAAAACTTCCCTAATATGGGAAAGAAAATAGTTAATCAAGTCCAGGAAGCACAGAGACTCCCATACAGGATAAATCCAAGGAGAAACACACCAAGACACATATTAGTCAAACTATCAAAAATTAAATACAAAGAAAAAATATTAAAAGCAGCAAGGGAAAAACAACAAATAACATAGAAGGGAATCCCCATAAGGTTAACAGCTGATCTTTGAGCAGAAATTCTGCAAACCAGAAGGGAGTGGCAGGACATGTTTAACATGATGAAAGGGAAAAACCTACAACCAAGATTACTCTACCCAGCAAGGATCTCATTCAGATTTGACAGAGAAATTAAAACCTTTACAGACAAGCAAAAGCTAAGAGAATTCAGCAGAACCAAACCAGCTTTACAGCAAATGCTAAACCAACTTCTCCAGGCAGGAAACACAAGAGAAGGAAAAGACTTACAATAACAAATGCAAAACAATTAAGAAAATGATAATAGGAGCATACATATCGATCATTACCTTAAATGTAAAAGGATTAAATGCTCCCACCGAAAGACACAGACTGGGTGAATGGATACAAAAACAAGACCCATATATGTGCTGTCTACAAGAGACCCACTTCAGACCTAGGGCCGCATACAGATTGAAAGTGAGGGGATGGAAAAAGATATTCCATGCAAATGAAAATCAAAAGAAAGCTGGAGTAGCAATTCTCATATCAGACAAAATAGACTTTAAAATAAAGACTTACAAGAGACAAAGAAGGACACTACATAATGATCAAGGGATCGATCCAAGAAGAAAATATAACAATTTTAAATATTTATGCACCCAACATAGGAGCACCTCAATACGTAAGACAAATACTAAGAGCCATAAAAGGGGAAATCAACAGTAACACAATCATAGTAGGCGACTTTAACACCCCACTTTCAACAATGGACAAATCATCCAAAATGAAAAAAAATAAGGAAACACAAGCTTTAAATGATGCATTGAACAAGACGGACTTAATTGATATTTATAGGATGTTCTATTCAAAAACGTCCAGAGATAAACCCATGTACATACGGTAACCTTATCTTGATAAAGGAGACTAGAGTATACAATGGGGAAAAGACAGCCTCTTCAATAAGTGGTGCTGGGAAAACTGGACAGATACATGGAAAAGAATGAAATTAGAACACTCTCTAATGCCATACACAAAAATAAACTCAAAATGGATTAAAGACCTTAATGTAAGGCCAGACACACTAAAACTCTTAGAGGAAATAAAAGAAGAACACTCTTTTGAGATAAATCACAGTAAGATCTTTTTTGACCCACCTCCTAAAGAAATGGAAACCAAACCAAAAATAAACAAATGGGACCGAATGAAACTTCAAAGCTTTTGCACAGCAAAGGAAACCATAAACAAGACTAAAAGACAACCCTCAGAATGGGAGAAAATATTTGCAAACAAAGCAACTGACAAAGGATTAATCTCCAAAATTTACAGGCAGCTCATGCAGCTCAATATCAAAAAAACAAACAACCCAATCCAAAAATGGGCAGAAGACCTAAATAGACATTTTTCCAAAGAAGATATACAGATTGCAACAAACACATGAAAGAATGCTCAACATCATTAATCATTAGAGAAATGCAAATCAAAACCACAATGCGGTATCATCTCACACCGGTCAGAATGGCCATCATCAAAAAATCGACAAACAATAAATGGACAACCTGGAAGAAATGGACAAATTCTTAGAGAGGGTGTGGAGAAAAGGGAACCCTCATACACTGTTGGTCGGAATGTAAATTGATACAGTCACTAAGGAGAACAGTATGGAGGTTCCTTAACAAACTAAAAATAGAACTACCATACGACCCAGCAATCCCACTACGGGGCATATATCCTGAGAAAACCATAATTCAAAAAGAGTCATGTACCACAATGTTCATCGCAGCTCTATTTACAATAGCCAGGACTTGGAAGGAACCTAAGTGTCCATCAACAGATGAATGGATAAAGAAGATGTGGCACATATATACAATGGAATATTACTCAGCCATAAAAAGGAACGAAACTCAGTTATTTGTAGTGAGGTGGATGGACCTAGAGTCTGTCATACAGAGTGAAGTAAGTCAGAAAGAGAAAAACAAATACCGTATGCTAACACATATATATGGAATCTTAAAAAAAAATGGTCATGAGGAACCTAGGGGCAAGACGGGAATAAAGACGCAGACCTACTAGAGGATGGACTTGAGGACACGGGGAGGGGGAAGGGTAAGCTGGGACAAAGTGAGAGAGTGGCATGGACATATATACACTACCAAATGTAAAATAGATAGCTAGTGGGAAGCAGCCGCAGAGCACAGGGAGACCAGCTCAGTGCTTTGTGACCACCTAGAGGGGTAGGATAGGGAGGGTGGGAGGGAGGGAGATGCAAGAGGGAGGGGATATGGGTATATACGTATATGTATAGCTGATTCACTTTGTTACAGAGCAGAAACTAATACACCATTGTAAAGCAATTATACTCCAGTAAAGATGTTAAAAAAAAAAAGAAAAGTGTGTTTGTTCAAAATAAATAAATAACTTTCCTAACTGCTCAGGAAAGTTATTTCTCCTTCCCATGAAATGAAAAATGATCTATAAGGGCACATAGTATTGACTATAAATTCCAGTTCTGTCAGTGATGGTATCTGGCGCATGAGGGGCACCCAAGTTAGGGAGCTTTTGGTTAATTTCCCCGGGCCATATACAGCAACGTGTTCTCTCAAATACTCTCTGGAAATTCGGAGCCTCAAATATGTTTGCCACCTTCCCCCAAGTCATCACATTTATTAACATCCTTGTCTTATTTTTCTAGAAGCAGGAGCTTCTAGCAGATCTTTTCCCTTTGTGAAAGGATGTATTTCTGTGTAAGGTGGGTCTAGGCCACCTTAGTCTGTCCTCTAATGTTCACCTCAGTAGCACTCTACCTGGTTGATAATAGCTTTGAGGCCAACTTCCTGTAATGTTTTTCTTTTTTTTTTTTTTACTTTAGGAGCATTGCATAATAAAAACTCCATTAAAGATGCAAAACCAAAGTGAGCCATGAAGCAAGACACGATGGGGCCTATCAGCATTCCTAAGTGTGTTCAAGGCAAAAGCATTTCAGAGGGAGGTAAACAACAGTCATTATAGCTATCTTTGTTGACCTCTGACTATATATTCCAGTCACTGTGTTTGACATACATTAATTCTCATAAAACTTCTGTCATGTTGACATTATTATCTCCCTTTTACAAATGAGGAAAGAGGTTCACATAAATTAAATGACTTTCTCAGGGCAACAGCTAGTAAGTTTCAGAGCTGGATTTGTATCCAAAATAAAGTGGGCTTTTTTTTGGTTTTTTGACTCTATTTTCTTCTTTGTAATGCTGCATACATTTATTATTTATATGTATTAAAAAGGATAAAATAAGTTTGGACTCCTATCTCACACAACATGAAGTTCTGTATGATCTAAAGATAAAAATGTTGAAGTAAAAAATAAATATTTTTGAAAACTTATGTATAATCTAGGAGTCAAGAAAAATTTCTGTGCAAGCTGGAAAACCTAGACACTCTAGAGAAATGACTGACATATTTGAGTGCTTAAAACTTAAAATGTAATCATATGGCAAATGTAAAGGTAAATAAAACCAAAAGACAAATAATAGAGGAACATATATTTGTAATACACATGACAGATAAAGGATTCAATACCGAACATATAAAAAATTTCCTACACATTAATAAGAAAAGACAAACACCCTAATTGAAAGTGGTTAAAAAGGGTAAAAAGGGCTGTTCAAGGAGGCAGAAAACCACCTTGCCAATAAACAAGTGAAATTACTCAACTTTACTAGCAATCAGGCATATTGAAATTAAATTAACAAGGAAATATCACTTTAAGACCATTAAACATGGTATCACATATTGCTGGAGTGTTGTGGAGGTTAATATGTTATCTCATACATTTGCCGAGGGAAATGTGCAGTATATTAAAGCCATTTGGAATTCAACCTGGCAACCTCTATTAAAATTAAGAATTTACATAAACTTTAACTTAGCAATTCCATTTCCGGGGCCTTCTTCCATAGAAAATAAAAGCACAGGTATATAACAGTGAATACGAACAAAATAAATTATACGTATATATTCAGATTAACTGCAACATTTTTTCTAGTAGCCAAAAAACTGGAATCAACTTGAATGTCCTCAATAGAGGAATGGTTTAATAAGTTGTTTTTCACTCAAACCATTGCGTTTTACATAACTAGTTTAAAAAGTGTGTTAAGTCTATACCAGATGATGTGGAAAACATTTCTCTGAAATGTTTCTAAGTGAGAAAAACTACGTGCAGTAAAGAGTAAAATAGTGCCCCTATATGTTTTTATGCATACGTATGTATGTTACCTTATTTATGAACATAGACAAAGATATGCAAAGATTCACACCAGGCTTTTAACATTGCTTATCCAGTGGAGGAGTGGCTAATGAAATGTAAAAATCCTATAGATGTACAGGTTTTCTCAACATTTATGTATATGTATGTGTATATATATATATATATATATAATACTCAACATTTATATATAATTACTTTATGTAAATGCACATGTAAATTACATATGTGTAGAGCCATGTACAAAGAGATACTTGCTGAAAGTGTGCATATCATAGAGAGTGTTTTGAGTTTTTAGGGTTCTTTTTTTTAACTTTCTTTCTTGTACTTTGAGTTTTTCAAAATAAAAATTTTACATGATTTTAAGTTTCACATTTTCTAAAGCAAACATTATAGAGCAGGTTAAGGAAATGATCCAGTATCTACAGAATGATCTGATTGTTCAGTCCTCCAGTAGTTCATCAAACTACATTGAGCAGCAACCATGACATTGTATCAGGTGTGTTAAAGTGGTTGGGATTACAGAGATGAATGAAATATGCTCCTTCTTGTTGTATATTACAACAAGACAAACATATAAATGAACAACTCTAACACAATATGGCTATTGCTTTAATATAAGAATTTGTAGGACAATAGGGGCAATGAACTCTGCAGGCATTGGTGGTAGAGAGGCTTCAGAGGGAAAGAACCATTTGAGCTTAGCCTTAAAGACTGAGGATGCTTTCATCACTCACCAGCCTTAGGTGGGGAAGGGAAAGCAATCCCTTCAAAGAGGAAGGAATCAACATCTAGTCCTATTTCATTCATCAAGAATGTGGAGGAGGAAGTAAACAGTTTATTATTTATCGTCTCAAATGATGGTAATGTGGAAGATGGGCAAATGGAACAAGAGACTTTGGAAGAGTCCTGATCAGGAACTAATAAAATGAGAACCTGCTTTGATAAATGCAAGCAGGTTTATCTGAGGGAAGAAGAACTCAAAGCTGCGTTTAATGAAAGGAAGCAACTGTCAAAGCAATCTAAGTTCAGTACATTAGGTTTGCAGTTGGGGAAGAAATATGGGTTGCTGTTCATTTAGGACCTGTGGAAGAGGTTGGAGAAAAGGGGATAGGTATTCAAGCAATGATTCATTAGGTAGAAAGAAGAGAATGTTAGAAATCAGACACCACTGCCACTTACTGAATAAATTCATCATAAGCCATATACAGACACATCATAAAGTATCTAAAGGTACCAGAATGCTTGACCATTGAGGTAAGGTGCCCCAAAATACTGTGTCTTCAAGGAAAACACAAGGGTACAGTACTCATGGGTTAGCAGCAGTTAACAGAAGACACACTAGCTTTTTGGGAGTAGGGGAGAAAGAAGCAAGGATTATGCATGTACGTATTTGTATCATAGATGGTAACAACAGAAGCCATTTAATCAAATGCTTATTATTGGCCTAATATAATGTCAGGTGTTTTACATAAATTACCTCATTTAATCCCAGAATGGCTCTAAGATATAGATACATGTTACTATCATTCCCTTTTTACAGATGAGGAAACTAAGTCTTACAGGAGTTAAAAAACGTACTCAAGGTCAAAGAGCTTTTAGGTGCTGAAGCTGTAAATTGAGATCGGACTTTAAATCCTATGCTCCCAACTGCTCAACTAGACACTAAGTTATATTCCCCCTGCTAAACCCTAGTCCCAGCCATCATCATATCACACCTGTATTGTCCCAACAGCCTGTCACCCCTCTGGTCCTACACAGTTCACAACATCCAGTGAACTTTCTAAAACATACATCAGACGACATCACTTTCCTTTATCAAACCATCCAGTGGCCCTCCACTGCACGTAAGATAAAATCCAAGTTCTTACCCTGCAAGTCCCTATGTGACCACTTCTCTGCCAGCCTCTCCAGTCTCGGTCATCAATCTCCGCTCTGCCCCTCTCTGACTGCACTCCAGTCACTCACCCTTCTGCTCTTCCTCAACACACTGTTCTCGTTCTGGCCTCATGGCATTGTTACTTGCTAGTCTACCTAAAATGCTCTTCTTCAAAGTCTTCACACAGCTGACTCGACCTCATTATTCAGATCTTGATTCAAATATCAGCTCCTTAGAGAAGGTTCCCCACACCAACAAGAACGACCCCTTTGCCCATGAAAACAGAAGTTACTTGGTGACAGGAACTATTGATTTCATGTTCTTCACTCTAATTCCAGAACCAAGAGTAATATCTGACACCTACTAGGCACTCAGGACATATGTGTTTCCTGAAATACTGGTATCTTTTTTAAAGTGTCATACTCATATGCCTATGAGTATATCTACATATATATATTTATGGATATGTGAGCTTGTTGTCACCTCACAGAAGTGGAATGTACATCCCCCACCCCAAATTTGGTTTGAATGTCAAGACTAATGATGCCACACATATACCAAGAAGGTATGAAAAGGTTTATTACTCACATAATGAGTTATGCATCAAAAATGCAGTTAGACCAAACCAAAAACTGGTAACTGTGAAGTGATGGGTAATTAGACGGTTGTGATTCTTTCATTCTATAGATATAGGTATAGATATAGAAATAATCAAAACATCAAGTTCTACACCTTAAGTATATACAATTTTTATTTATCCATTATACCTCAATAAAACTGACAAAAATGGGATCAGTCTCAATGACAACTTACCCATGGTGTTTGTCTGATAACTAAAACATTGAGTGGTTTATTTAATTTAATTTGGACTTGTTTATGTAAGCCACTATGGCACCTGCAGCATGAGACCAATAAGAAAGGTGAATGTTCCATTGAATATCTAGTACTATCAAGAGCTAGTACTATATATTCTGAGAAGTGAAATGAGTGCCTTAGTCTCTCTATCAACGTGCAGAACTTCAAAGAAGGTAAAGAGTGCTATGGTGAGACATTGTACTGTGGCTTTAATATGTGCAGAAGATGTGTGACCTTGATTTATATTTTGGGTATCCGTGAGGCAAGAGGTTCTATGAGTTCTTTACCCCAAATGAGGCAACCTTGGAGAAGGAATTGTTTTCATTGGCCAGAGCAGATGGTCAGACCACTGGCAGTGGCCCAAAGATCTATAAAAATGTGCGGATGAGGCCAATTGTTGGCCAAGACATGGCCAAGTGCTAAGATAACTGCCTAAAGTTTGGCCAACTGAGCTGACCCTGTGTCCTGTCCTTTATCAGGAACATTCTGATTAAGAGATGGAAAGAAGCAAGAGTCAAGCAAGCTCCATTAAGTGTGATAGTGACAATGCCATTGGTTAAGTGAATGAACTCCCTTTGGTATTCACTGTGTTGAGCCTAAGGGGCTCCCCAGCTATCCACGTGTTCTAAGAGATGACCTCCTCTAGCACTGTGGCATCCGGCAAGGGACCCAGCACAGGGGACGTTACCCTCTCCTGAAAGTAGGGTATGCAGAGGGCCCGGGTTCAGCTCCATCCTGTAGCAAGGAGGCCTCACTAGCTGTGCTGGGCTTGCAGGGTGCTGTTTCCATGATCAAAGGCCTAACGGGCAGCTGTATACTGAGGGTCACAGGTTCAGGACCTGAGGTAGTCTATGTTTCCAGGAAAGTCCAGTATGTACCCACCAATTGCTACACTAATGGCATACAGCGTTGGGCCAAGGAAGGTAGTTCCTTGTATCAGAAGCCCATGCAACTAACGGCCATCACTGATGGTAGAGGGACCCCGAGATATATGAGAGAAGGTTGCTAAAGCTCCCACAGTGAAGGAATCTCGGGGTGGGGGGGGAGGGGGGGCGTAACAGGAATGCCTGTTCTATGGCAATTCAGGCAGATTCTAGTATCTTTTTACAGGGGGTCTCATTCAAGTTGGGCCTATTTGCAAGTTACAGAACAAAAAAGCTTTGTAAATGAGGAATGTTGCCTCCAGAATCTAAAAATGTCAAAAACATGTTGGGCTTGTTTTAACAATGTGGGTCCTAAGAGGACTAAAAGCTGTTTCTTGACACTGTCAGGACTGGAGCAGCCCTCAACTTACTAAATAATTTTCAGGAACTTAACTGAAGTGCTGGGGCCCTGTACTATGTGTCTCATGTGAACCTCCTCAAAGGAGGATGTCATTAGTGAGATGTCATAACTGTGTACCCGAAAAAAGTTAGAGCTGGTTAAAATATTGCCTGTGAAGACTATGTGAGATGGCAGGCGTGGAGACTGAGCCCATTGAGTACCCAGGTGAAGGTGTATTGTGTCCCTTTAAAGGTGAAGGTTAACTGCAGCTGAGAGGTTGTTGAAATAGGCACTGAATAGAACATGCTAGCCAAATACTTTGCTATAACGACAAAGTATTTACCAGTTACTTATTATTATTGGGTGGAATCAGTCATTTCAATAATATATATGGAGCCCTAGTGGGTGGGGCCATGACGCCAAGGGTACGAATTCACACTGAGGCACCGGTCCTGTTTTCCCGGGTTTAAGAACAAGTAAAACTTGGCTGTTAAATGCAGCAGAAGTGGGGATAACCACACCTTCTCTAAATAGGTCTTATACAATGGGTTTCAATCTGTGAAAACCGTGCTTTCATTTAGATTGAACCTTTTCTTAAACACTGAGGTGAAAGGTATTGTTTTAACTAGGGGGAAAGGTCCATAGGGTCCCATAGTTTTCAAGCTGATTATAAGGGCCAGAGACTTAACTTTATTACTTATTGGGTCAGGTTCTCCACGTGCACTAGAGGATATTTTAGGGTAATGGATGTCTTGGCTATGGAAAAGTCAGGCACGGAAATAATTCGGATGGTTCAGGTTAGGCATATCTGTTTCTAGTTCATGTTCACCTACTCCCTGGCTGGGAGTAGGTGGACATAAAGTGTGGGCCAGATGTGGGCCAGAAGGGGAAGGGGAATTAATGAGGCTTCAAAACTGTCAATTGTCAAACATCAAAAGTGGAATCAGATTATGACACACACTGCCACCACCCATACAGCACCCCTCTCCCCATCTGGGACCTCCGAAACACACACGGAAATACCAAGTCCTTTTCCTCCTCACCAGCAGGATAAAGTGTTCAGGAAGAAATCTGTCTTCAGAGCTCAGTCCTCACCCAGTCCTTATTCCCGGTGTCTGGCTAACTATGGACTGGCTGGTCTGGGCCCCAAACTGGCAGGATACTACCTCCCTCCCTTCTCACACGCCTGCCCCTTCCTGCCTTCCTTCAGTCCCCATCACCGAAGAACAGACAGAGATACACACACATCTTTCTACAACAGCTTGTACATCAATAGCTGAGGGCTTTTTTATTCGGTCTCTACACAGGTGACCATTTCTCCAGTGCTTTCTCTGGAGAGACCACAGAGACAGCAAGGTCTCAGTCACCTGATAGACCCAGGGCAGCACTTTATGAACTGCCGGAAGAGCCCTCTGGGACGTTTTCATCCTCCTCTGGCTCTTTAGTCATTGTTGTACTCCGCCGGTAGTAGAATGCTAGCATCTTTGACTTCTTCTGTGTAGGACCTCTTCCCGAATTCTGACGACAGACTGATTTTGTTAACTCGACCACCTCCTGAATCTGGTCGGAAAACAAAGTGATACAGAAAGATATTGATTTGGGGAAAGAGGATGGGAAGGAGAACTTTGAGAGAATGGGTGTGGATTGAGAAGGGCTTTGTGCCAGGGAAGGGCTGGGTAAGTCTTGGGTGGGGGATGAAGAGGAGGCACGTGAGTCGGGTAATCTGACCTCCTCCATCTTATAGCCCTGGAGTGGAGAATTCATCCTCTCCCTTCTGCGTTGGCCCCCTGGTGTTTGTTGCTCTGACCTCTCGGTGTTTGTCCGTGCATGGCAGTTAGGCCCCTGGGGGATTGTACTTTCCTCCGCCATGTCAGTAGCAACGGTGTGCTCTACTCCAAGGCTCCTGGCCTCTCTATATATACCCTGCCAGGACAATGAAGAGCCACACCCATCAGCTTTGATTGGTCAGCCAATGGTAGCGCTGGGGTGGCTGTGACATCACAAAGCACTACCCTTGAAGATACGTGGGGGGAGGGGAGGGGTGCAGAGGATTCTAGGTGCTCTGGTTAGAGAAAGGAAGTGCTTCCTCAACACCCAGTAAAGAGCCTTCCCAAATTGACCTTCCACTCTTCCTCATCTTCTCTGGTTCAATCCTTGTGGTGCACATGTTAGGGAGAAGGTGTTCCCTCCAAACCATTCCACATGGCCACCCCCATTCAGTGTTTAATTCTGTTGTCTCCCAGATCTCATCACCTAGTATTGTGTGGTTTTTAAAAACTTTTTATTTTAGAACAGTTTTAGATTTACAGAGTAATTGTGAAGATCATATTCATACACGCCACAACAAATTTCCCTTCTTAACATTGTACATTAGTATGGTACAATTGTTCAACTTAGTGAACCAACACTGAAACAGTATTATTCACTAAAGTCTGTACTTCATCAGATTTCCTTTTGTTTTTAAATGTTGAGCCTTCTTTTAATTAATTTATTTTTATTTTTGGCTGTGTTGGGTCTTCGTTTCTGTGCGTGGGCTTTCCCTAGTTGTGGCAAGCAGGGGCCACTCTTCATCGTGGTGCGCGGGCCTCTCACTGTCGCGGCCTCTCTTGTTGCGGAGCACAGGCTCCAGACGCGCAGGCTCAGTGGCTGTGGCTCACGGGCCTAGTTGCTCTGCGGCATGTGGGATCTTCCCAGATCAGGGCTCGAACCCATGTCCCCTGCATTAGCAGGCAGATTCTCAACCACTGTGCCACCGTGGAAGCCCCAGATTGCCTTATTGTTTACCTAATGTTCTTTTTCTGTCCCAGGATCCCAACCAAGGTTCTACATTAAATTTAGTCGTTCCATGTTATAACTTCTTAGGCTCCTCTTGGCTGTGACAGTTTTTTAGACTTCTTGTTTTTGAAGACTTTGACAGTTTGGGGTTTTGTGTTTTGTCTTTTACATTAGATCTGCAGATGTTATTGCTCTTATAGGTCAAAGTTTTTATAAGTTTCTTCTTCCAGAGAGCCTCAAATCAAGTCAGTACCACCAGTGTTATGGACTTCCCCATGGCAATGGTTGAACTAATCTCTTGGCTTTGTCACAGAGGTGACACAGATGTTTTTCTCTAGAGGTCTGAGGATCAGGATCATATTTTATTTATGACAGAGGCACAGGGGCAGCAGCAGAAGCATTCTGTAAGGTACTAGTGAGTCATTTACTTTTAGAAGTATGACCTCAGCATCCCACATAGTTAACGGCTCTTCCTCCACACGAGTGACCATCCCATGGACCTGTATATTGAACAGACTGTCAGTCTTTCTCCTGAGCTCTATATAGAAAGGGGGCCAACATGTGGTTGAGACACAACCAGTGTTCACAAGGTAAGAGTCATTTCTTTGAGGTTAGTGTCAGTCACACCTTAGTTTGGAATTGAAACACATGATTCAACCTGAGAATCACAAAGAGGTCCAGGTTGAGACACAGGATTCAGGACTGCTTTAAGCAAGGTCCCAATCCAATAATCCTTTCACTATGTGCCAAGTGGCTAAACTGATATATGTTGGTCAAAGCTTTAGCAGACACTCAGTAGGACTAACAAATGCAGCACAAAGAAGCAAGTTCAAAGCACAAGCTAGCCAGCAGGCAGTAGCCCAAGTGCCTGTTCACCAGCATACAGCAGAGCCAGTTAGAAAGCCAAAGCAAGAGAAGAAAGACCCCTGGTGGTAAGGGATAGCACCTTGATGTCCTGCTCACAGGACCAGTTGTTGTAATCACACCACAGAGACAGGATGGATCCTTCAACCCAAATTCGGTTTGCATGTCGAGACTGATAACACATACACCTAGAGAGTATGAAAAACTTTACTACATAAGAAGGAGGCTTTCTGGGGAGAGCAGGGCAGGCTCTCAAGCAGGTTCAAGAATGGCTTAAGAGAGCAGAAGAAGGAGATTGGCTTGGCTTTTATGGTGGTGAGGGGATGACGCTGGAGTGTTCCCACACACAGGTCAGGTTTTGCACAGTCTGAACTTCCTCCTGGCCCACAGAAGAGAGAGCACCTGAGCTTTCTTATCAGATATAGGTAAGCAGGGGAAGAGGCAGCGGTAGGGCTCTTTTATAGAATAATGTTGTGTAAATGCAAGGTGTTTAGCACAGTTTAGAATTCTCATAACCATTATAACCACACTTATATTGTTTTCAGTTAAACTACGTTTCACTAGATTCGTATTTCCCAAATTATGGTCCTTTAAATATTATTTAAGGTGGCTTAGAATTATCTTGGTTCATCACAGAGAAACTGTGTAGAAAGAGAAAAGACTGCTAGCCTCAGGAGGTCTGACACACTGGTCACAAAAGAGCAGACTTCATTGTACTATCTGCTGAATTATGAGGGGTTTCTAACATGTTTCCCATCCTGGGTGACTACTGTAGCATCCAAAGACTGTAATAATAATTACAGAAACTAACATTTATTGACTACTAACTCTATGTAGGAATTATGCTAAATATCCATATACATAGTTCATCCTCGTCACAACCCTATTGAGATAAGTGGCCAAAGAGCAGTTTCTGTCATTTCTGCCAGGACATCTCCATTCCAATTGCAGAAGCAGAAAAGAGCATATAGGAGGGCACATGGGAATATTTATGGGCCAGGCTCAAAAGGGGTATGCATTACTCCTGCTCACATTTCATTGGGAAAAACTCACATAGCCACATCTAACTACGAGAGACAATGAGAAATGTAGTCTACCTAGTAGAAGAGGAGAACTTAAATGTTGGAGATAAGCTAGCAATCTCTGTCTCCACCATCTTGTTCATCACTCTCCCCAGTATTTACAGTAGAGCCTGGCACATAGTAGGTGGCCAAGAATATTTCTGTTGAATGAATGGGTTTCAACTTTTTTGGTCAGTTATGGGGATCAAAAACATATAGAACTTGGTTAAGCAATGGTTTCCTAGATATGACACAAAAAGCAGAAGCAACAAAGAAAGAGTAAATTGGGCTACATCAAAATTTTAAAATGTTTTCTTCTGCAAAAGAATACCATGAAGAAAGCAAAAAGGCACACCAAAGAAAGATCCTGGCAAATCATATATTTAATAAAAGTGTAGTATCCAGAATACAGAAAGAACTCTTACAACTCAACAACAAAAATACAAACAACCCAACTGAAAATCAGGTAAAGGACTTAAATAGACATTGTGCTAATGAAGATATACAAATAGCCAACAAACATATGAAAATATGCTCAATACCATTAGTCGTTAGGGAAATGCAAATCAAAACCACGATGAGATGCCACTTCATACCCACTAGGAAGGCTATAACTATTTTAAAAAGAAAATAACAAGTACTGACGAGGATGTAGAGAAATTGAAACACTCATACACGTCTGGTGGGAACATAAAATGATACAGCCTCTGTGGAAAACATTTTGGCAGTTACTCAACAAGTTAAACATAGACTTGCCATATTACCCAGTAACTCTACTCCTAGGTATATAATGAAAAGAGTTGAAAAGGAGGGAACAACAACAACAAAAAACAGGTGAATTGAGCAACACAAAAGCAAAGGGCAAATAACGTTTCAAGAAGTAAAACATGGTCAACTTTATTAAATACCTTTTACAGGTAATATAGGGACAGACAAACGACGATTGAACTTGTTAGTAGAGAGGTCATTGGTAAATTTGATAAGAAGGAAATTGAAAGAGTGGAAAATATTTTAATATAAACCTGGATGTGTATTAAGGAGAAAATGTGAGATCAGAAAGTGAGGGGCGGATAGACAATTTCTTTTGAGAGTTTTGGTGCTAAGGGGAGGAGAAATATGGGACTATAGCTGGAGGGGGATTTGGTATTAAGAGAGTGTATTTTTAAGAGGGTAGATTCTAGAACGCATCTAGCCAATATAAATGACTGAATGAAACTGACGACATAAAAAACCAAAGGGATAATTGCAGAAGAAAAAATATTGAGAAAGCAAGAGGGGTATTCAGAGCACTAGTAGATGGGATCGGTAGCAAATGTGGAAATATTGGCTTTCCATGAGAACGAGTAATATTTATAGATTTTACAGTGGAGAAGGAAACGGTTATGGTATGATTACAAATGCAGGTAAGATGGTAGATTTGGTGGGGAAGACATAAAAGAATTTTCTCTCGACTCTGCAGTTTTCTCAGTGAAGGATGAGATAAGGGCATAAAATAACAAGAGTGAGGGTAGGGTTTTGAGAAATTGAGGGGAAGATAAAGTATTGGATATTCATTTTGTATAATGGAAATGGGTGTATAATATGGAAGGATTGATAATTTAAGATATGTGGTCAAGAATTTAAGGTGAGATCAGTTAGCTTTGTCTTGTAAATTTCTACAGCAACATCCATCACTTGTATATAGGAACAAAGTAGGTAGATAGCTAAGTTTAACAAGGGTTGTGGTTTTGCCAGGGAAGTACTAGGGTGGGAAAGTGAGTAGGGAGATGAAGGTTTATGAAAGTAAGTGATACTAATGATAAATTGGTAAGCAATGAGGAAATGCGAAAAGAGAAATGTGGCTGATGCTGAAAAGTAGTAGAATTCACAGACTGGAGTTCAAAATTGAAGAATTTTTAGAGTTGGGTGTGTGTAGGTGTGTATACCTGCATGAGAGAGAGGTATTTTGCTAGGAAGAATAATCAGTTGTAGCCCAAGAGATGTATGTTTTAAAATCAGGATTTCAGAGTTGCTGTAATTTTTGAGAATGTCAATGTCTAGTGCATGAGCATTAGAGTGAGTGGCTTAAGTATGATGGAAGAAAAATACCATTGGAATTGAGGGCATGAAAGTTTTGCAAAGCCAAAAATGCTGGATGAATATCCACATAGATGACAGATGTTGAAGTTGCCAAGATGGTGGCAGTACTAAAAGTGGAGAAGAAGATCAGGAAAGTGTCTAACGAATGAAGGTAAAGAAATAGATGGCGTAGCACATGATATTATCTAATAGCAAGAACTACAAATGAGCTCTGAATTTTGAAAGAGGAAGGAGCAGAAATGGTTTGAAAGTGACAATGAGTCGACTCCTTGGGGTATGTGAGGAAAACTAACGTTTGCTCAAGAGGACTGCAGGGGAAGTGATTTCCTCAAGGCACAGCCATATTCCAGTCATAAAACAGAGATTAAGGGAACACTGAGAGAACAACTTGAAGCTACTGGGGAGTTTCTTAATGACAGACTATGAGTTACAGAGGGCAGGAGAGAAGCGCTCATGAAGTTGGGGAGAGAGTTGGGTCCAATTCTGTCAAGTGCAGAGCAATACGTGAATAAGGGTCTAGTTAATGATGGATAATCTGCAGGGTGGTGACTTAAGTAAAAGTGATAAGACAAGATGGACCTTGTGACTGCACGGCAGATTGGGAGGTGAGTAAAGCCCTCCAGACTAGAGATTGCTTAACCTAGGCTGACCTAGAAGTAAGAAGAATCCAGAAACACCATTGAAACCTGTTTCCTCTAAATATCATGTATCCTGTATGATGATCCAGCATTTCAAAGATAGACTAGTAAGGACATCTAAGAGGGTAGGTCTGAAAGGAAAGGAGTGTGTTTGCTTAAGAGTGTGAGTGTGTATGAAAAATGTCAACAGCAAATTCTAATGTCAGAGGGTTGCTACTATAGGCTTATGGAGCCATGCACTATTCTTGGACAACCCAAGATGCCTGCACAGATGTGGCCCAGATGCAAGCACCAACACTTACTGGGCACCTGCAAAGCCAAAGCTGGGGAAGATGGAAGGCCAAGGGGAAGTGGTATTATCCCAATACAGGAATGTATTTACTTAGGCTTCCTAAATGGCAGGTGGACAAAAAACGGAAGAAAGGAAATTAAGCTTCTTTTGCCTAACATCTCTCCACAGGAGGAAGTACTTGGAGTTGTATTTCCTACGTAAATTCACCTGCTAAAACTCCAGGGAGCTCATCACATTAGAAGGGTTCTCCTTGTCATTGTCTTTTAAAAGAACAATTCCCCATGCTTATAAATCCAGGCTCAGAACATCAATTCAACCAACCTCAGGAGCCGTGTGGCTACACCTTCCTGCTGGGAATCAGCATGGTCCCCGGAGAATCAATTTGAGGAGTATGGCCAAAGTGTTTTCATTTTCAGTGTTTATCCCCTGGAATGTCTAGGAGTGAAGAATAGACAGGGCAATACAATCCTAAGATTCAATTTCTTTCATCAAATACAAACCGTATATATGAGCATCAAGGCAAGAGGATGGAGGACTTTAACTGAAATTCCAATAGAGATCTAAGCGCAAATCCTGGAACCATCCCATGCTAGCATTGTGAGTTAGGATAGGTACTTAACCACTCTGAGCCTGTTTTCTGATCTCTAAAAAAAAAAAAATAGAAGGGTAATATCTCATACAGCTGTTGCAAAGATCAACTCAAATAATTCATGTACAGAATATAGCACAACAACCTACAGAATGGGAGAAAATATTTGTAAATCGTGTATCTGATAAGGGATTTTTATCCAGAATATATAAAGAACTCTTACATGCCTGTGATAAGAAGGTAAATAACCCAACTTTTAAAATGGGCAGAAGATCTAAATAGACATTTCTGCAAGGAAGATATACAAATGGCCAGAAAGCACATTAGAGACGCTTGACATCATTACTCATCAGGAAAACACAAATCAAAACCACAGAAAGATACCATTTCATACCCATTCGGATGGCTAGAATCAAAAAGTCAGATAATCATAACTGTTGGTAGGGATTTAGAGAAATCAGAACCATCATACACTGTTAGTGAGAATGTAAAATGGTATAGCTGCTTTGGAAAAGTTTGTTGTTTCTCAGAGGGTGAAACAGTGTTACTGTATGACCTACTTGTAGGTATATCCCCAAGATAAATGAAAATAGATGTCCATACCAAAACTTGTACATAAATATTCATAGCAGCAATATTCATAATACCCAAAGATGGAAACAACCCAAATGCCCATCAACTGACCAGTGGACAAACAAAATGTGGCAAATCCATACAACAGAATATTATTCAGACATCAAAAGGAATGAAGAACTCATATATGCTACAATATGGCTGAACCTTAAAAACATTATGCTAAGTGAAAGAAGTCAGTCACAAAAGACCACATATTATGTGACTCTATTCATATGAAATGCTCAGAACAGGCAAATCTATAGATACAAAATAGATCAATAATTACTTAAGGCTGAGGCAGAAGTTGTTGGGAGCACAGGGGATTAATAGCTAAAGGATACGAGGGTTTCTTTTGGAGGTGTTGAAAACGTTCTAAAATAGACTGGAGGGAACTTCAAGACGTCCGAAGAGTAAGACGTGGAGATCACCTTCCTCCCACAGATACATCAGAAATCCATCTACACGTGGAACTGCTCCTATAGAACACGCACTGAACGCTGGCAGAAGACCTCAGACCTCCCAGGGAAGAAACTCCCAACGTAGCTGGGTAGGGCAAAAGAAAAAAGAAAAAGCAGAGACAAGAGAATAGGAACGGGACCTGCACAATGGGAGGGAGCCGTGAAGGAGGAAACGTTTCCACACCCTAGAAGCCCCTTCACTGGCGGAGACTGCAGGTGGCAGAGGGGGGCAGCTTCGGAGCCACGGAGGAGAGCGCAGCAACAGGGGTGCGGAGCGCAAAGCAGAGAGACTCCGGCACAGAGGATCGCTGCCGACTGGCACTCACCAGCCCGAGACGCTTGTCTGCTCACCTGCCGGGACGGGCGGGGGCTGGGAGCTGAGGCTCGGGCTTCGGTCTGAGGGCAGGGAGAGGTCTGGCAGTGTGAACACAGCCTGAAGGGGTTAGTACGCCACGCCTAGCCAGGAGGGAGTCCAGGAAAATCTGGAGCTGCCGAAAAGGCAAGAGAATTTTTCTTACCTCTTTGTTTCCTGGTGCACGAGGAGAGGGGATTAACAGCGCTGCTTAAAGGAGCTCCAGAGACAGGCGCGAGCCGCAGCTATCAGCACGGATCCCAGAGACGGGCATGAGACGCTAAGGCTGCTGCTGCCACCACCAAGAAGCCTGTGTGCGAGCACAGGTCACTCTCCACACCTCCCCTCCCGGGAGCCTGTGCAGCCCGCCACTGCCAGGGTCCCGTGATCCAGGGACAACTTCCCCGGGAGAACGCACAGCGCGCCTCGGGCTGGTGCAACGTCACGCCGGCCTCTGCGGCCGCAGGCTCGCCCCGCCTCCGTGCCCCTCCCTCCCCCCCGGCCTGAGTAAGCCAGAGCCCCCGAAGCAGCTGCTCCTTTAACCCCGTCCTGTCTGAGTGAAGAACAGATGCCCTCTCACGACCTATACTTAGAGGCGGGGCCAAATCCAAAGATGAACCCCAGGAGCTGTGAGAACAAAGAAGAGAAAGGGAAATCTCTCCCAGCAGCCTCAGGAGCAGCGGATTAAATCTCCAATATCAACTGGATGTACACTGCATCTGTGGAATACCTGAATACAGAACGAATCATCCCAAATTGAGGAGGTGGACTTTGAGAGCAAGATTTATTATTTTTTTCCCATTTTCCTCTTTTTGTGAGTGTGTATGTTTATTCTTCTGTGTGAAATTTTGTCTGTATAGCTTTGCTTTCACCATTTGTCCTAGGGTTCTATCCATCCGTTTTCGTTTCACTTTAAACAATTTTTTTTCTTAATAATAATTTTTTTATTTTAATGAGTTTATTTTATTTTACCTTACTTTATTTTATTTTCTTTTATCCTCTTTCTTTCTATCTTCTTCCTTCCTCTCTCTCTTTCTTCCTTTCTTCCTTCCTTCCTTCCTCCCTCCCTCCCTCTCTCCCTCTCTCCTTGTTTCTCTCTTCCTCTCCTTCTCTCTGCCTCTCTTTCTCTCTTTCATTCTACTTTTTCTCCCTTTTATTCTGAGCCGTGTCGATGAAAGGCTCTTGGTGCTGCAGCCAGGAGTCCATGCTGTGCCTCTGAAGTGGGAGAGCCAACTTCAGGACACTGGTCCACAAGAGACCTCCCACCTCCATGTAATATCAAACGGCGAAAATCTCCCAGAGATCTCCATCTCAACACCAAGACCCAGCTCCACTAAATGACCAGCAAGCTACAGTGCTGGATACCTTATGCCAAACAACTACCAAGAAAGGAACACAACCCCACCCATTAGCAGAGAACCTGCCGAAATATCATAATAAGGCCATAGACACCCCAAAACACGCCACCAGACGTGGACCTGCCCACCAGAAAGACAAGATCCAGCCTCATCCACCAAAACACAGGCAGTAGTCCCCTCCACCAGGAAGCCTACATAACCCACTGAACCAACTTTAGCCACTGGGGACAGACACCAAAAACAACAGGAACTACGAACCTGCAGCCTGCAAAAAGGAGACCCCAAACACAGTAAGATAAGCAAAATGAGAAGACAGAAAAACACACAGCAGGTGAAGGAGCAAGATAAAAACCCACCAGAACTAACAAACGAAGTGGAAATAGGCAGTCTACCTGAAAAAGAATTCAGAATAAACATAGTAAAGATGATCCAAAATCTTGGAAATAGAGTAGAGAAAATGCAAGAAACATTTAACAAGGACCTAGAAGAACTAAAGATGAAACAAGCAACAATGAACAACACAATAAATGAAAATAAAAATACTCTTGAAGGGATCAATAGCAGAATAACTGAGGCAGAAGAACGGATAAGTGACCTGGAAGATAAAATAGTGGAAATAACTACTGCAGAGCAGAATAAAGAAAAAAGAATGAAAAGAATTGAGGACAGTCTCAGAGACCTCTGGGACACGATTAAACGTACCAACATTCAAATTATAGGGGTTCCCAAAGAAAAAGAGAAAAAGAAAGGGACTGAGAAAATATTTGAAGAGATTATAGTTGAACACTTCCCTAACATGGGAAAGAAAATAGTTAATCAAGTCCAGGAAGCACAGAGACTCCCATACAGGATAAATCCAAGGAGAAACACACCAAGACACATATTAGTCAAACTATCAAAAATTAAATACAAAGAAAAAATATTAAAAGCAGCAAGGGAAAAACAACAAATAACATAGAAGGGAATCCCCATAAGGTTAACAGCTGATCTTTGAGCAGAAATTCTGCAAACCAGAAGGGAGTGGCAGGACATATTTAACATGATGAAAGGGAAAAACCTACAACCAAGATTACTCTACCCAGCAAGGATCTCATTCAGATTTGACAGAGAAATTAAAAACTTTACAGACAAGCAAAAGCTAAGAGAATTCAGCAGAACCAAACCAGCTTTACAGCAAATGCTAAACCAACTTCTCCAGGCAGGAAACACAAGAGAAGGAAAAGACTTACAATAACAAATGCAAAACAATTAAGAAAATGATAATAGGAGCATACATATCGATCATTACCTTAAATGTAAAAGGATTAAATGCTCCCACCGAAAGACACAGACTGGGTGAATGGATACAAAAACAAGACCCATATATGTGCTGTCTACAAGAGACCCACTTCAGACCTAGGGACACATACAGATTGAAAGTGAGGGGATGGAAAAAGATATTCCATGCAAATGAAAATCAAAAGAAAGCTGGAGTAGCAATTCTCATATCAGACAAAATAGACTTTAAAATAAAGACTTACAAGAGACAAAGAAGGACACTACATAATGATCAAGGGATTGATCCAAGAAGAAAATATAACAATTTTAAATATTTATGCACCCAACATAGGAGCACCTCAATACGTAAGACAAATACTAAGAGCCATAAAAGGGGAAATCAACAGTAACACAATCATAGTAGGCGACTTTAACACCCCACTTTCAATAATGGACAAATCATCCAAAATGAAAAAAAATAAGGAAACACAAGCTTTAAATGATACATTAAACAAGACGGACTTAATTGATATTTATAGGATGTTCTATTCAAAAACGTCCAGAGATAAACCCATGTACATACGGTAACCTTATCTTGATAAAGGAGACTAGAGTATACAATGGGGAAAAGACAGCCTCTTCAATAAGTGGTGCTGGGAAAACTGGACAGATACATGGAAAAGAATGAAATTAGAACACTTTCTAATGCCATACACAAAAATAAACTCAAAATGGATTAAAGACCTTAATGTAAGGCCAGACACACTAAAACTCTTAGAGGAAATAAAAGAAGAACACTCTTCTGAGATAAATCACAGTAAGATCTTTTTGGCCCACCTCCTAAAGAAATGGAAACCAAACCAAAAATAAACAAATGGGACCGAATGAAACTTAAAAGCTTTTGCACAGCAAAGGAAACCATAAACAAGACTAAAAGACAACCCTCAGAATGGGAGAAAATATTTGCAAACAAAGCAACTGACAAAGGATTAATCTCCAAAATTTACAGGCAGCTCATGCAGCTCAATATCAAAAAAACAAACAACCCAATCCAAAAATGGGCAGAAGACCTAAATAGACATTTTTCCAAAGAAGATATACAGATTGCAACAAACACATGAAAGAATGCTCAACATCATTAATCATTAGAGAAATGCAAATCAAAACCACAATGCGGTATCATCTCACACCGGTCAGAATGGCCATCATCAAAAAATCGACAAACAATAAATGGACAACCTGGAAGAAATGGACAAATTCTTAGAGAGGGTGTGGAGAAAAGGGAACCCTCATACACTGTTGGTCGGAATGTAAATTGATACAGTCACTAAGGAGAACAGTATGGAGGTTCCTTAACAAACTAAAAATAGAACTACCATACGACCCAGCAATCCCACTACGGGGCATATATCCTGAGAAAACCATAATTCAAAAAGAGTCATGTACCACAATGTTCATCGCAGCTCTATTTACAATAGCCAGGACTTGGAAGGAACCTAAGTGTCCATCAACAGATGAATGGATAAAGAAGATGTGGCACATATATACAATGGAATATTACTCAGCCATAAAAAGGAACGAAACTCAGTTATTTGTAGTGAGGTGGATGGACCTAGAGTCTGTCATACAGAGTGAAGTAAGTCAGAAAGAGAAAAACAAATACCGTATGCTAACACATATATATGGAATCTTAAAAAAAAATGGTCATGAGGAACCTAGGGGCAAGACGGGAATAAAGACGCAGACCTACTAGAGAATGGACTTGAGGACACGGGGAGGGAGAAGGGTAAGCTGGGACAAAGTGAGAGAGTGGCATGGACATATATACACTACCAAATGTAAAATAGATAGCTAGTGGGAAGCAGCTGCAGAGCACAGGGAGACCAGCTCAGTGCTTTGTGACCACCTAGAGGGGTGGGATAGGGAGGGTGGGAGGGAGGGAGACGCAAGAGGGAGGGGATATGGGTATATACGTATATGTATAGCTGATTCACTTTGTTACAGAGCAGAAACTAATACACCATTGTAAAGCAATTATACTCCAGTAAAGATGTTAAAAAAAAAAAGAAAAGTGTGTTTGTTCAAAATAAATAAATAACTTTCCTAACTGCTCAGGAAAGTTATTTCTCCTTCCCATGAAATGAAAAATGATCTATAAGGGCACATAGTATTGACTATAAATTCCAGTTCTGTCAGTGATGGTATCTGGCGCATGAGGGGCACCCAAGTTAGGGAGCTTTTGGTTAATTTCCCCGGGCCATATACAGCAACGTGTTCTCTCAAATACTCTCTGGAAATTCGGAGCCTCAAATATGTTTGCCACCTTCCCCCAAGTCATCACATTTATTAACATCCTTGTCTTATTTTTCTAGAAGCAGGAGCTTCTAGCAGATCTTTTCCCTTTGTGAAAGGATGTATTTCTGTGTAAGGTGGGTCTAGGCCACCTTAGTCTGTCCTCTAATGTTCACCTCAGTAGCACTCTACCTGGTTGATAATAGCTTTGAGGCCAACTTCCTGTAATGTTTTTCTTTTTTTTTTTTTACTTTAGGAGCATTGCATAATAAAAACTCCATTAAAGATGCAAAACCAAAGTGAGCCATGAAGCAAGACACGATGGGGCCTATCAGCATTCCTAAGTGTGTTCAAGGCAAAAGCATTTCAGAGGGAGGTAAACAACAGTCATTATAGCTATCTTTGTTGACCTCTGACTATATATTCCAGTCACTGTGTTTGACATACATTAATTCTCATAAAACTTCTGTCATGTTGACATTATTATCTCCCTTTTACAAATGAGGAAAGAGGTTCACATAAATTAAATGACTTTCTCAGGGCAACAGCTAGTAAGTTTCAGAGCTGGATTTGTATCCAAAATAAAGTGGGCTTTTTTTTGGTTTTTTGACTCTATTTTCTTCTTTGTAATGCTGCATACATTTATTATTTATATGTATTAAAAAGGATAAAATAAGTTTGGACTCCTATCTCACACAACATGAAGTTCTGTATGATCTAAAGATAAAAATGTTGAAGTAAAAAATAAATATTTTTGAAAACTTATGTATAATCTAGGAGTCAAGAAAAATTTCTGTGCAAGCTGGAAAACCTAGACACTCTAGAGAAATGACTGACATATTTGAGTGCTTAAAACTTAAAATGTAATCATATGGCAAATGTAAAGGTAAATAAAACCAAAAGACAAATAATAGAGGAACATATATTTGTAATACACATGACAGATAAAGGATTCAATACCGAACATATAAAAAATTTCCTACACATTAATAAGAAAAGACAAACACCCTAATTGAAAGTGGTTAAAAAGGGTAAAAAGGGCTGTTCAAGGAGGCAGAAAACCACCTTGCCAATAAACAAGTGAAATTACTCAACTTTACTAGCAATCAGGCATATTGAAATTAAATTAACAAGGAAATATCACTTTAAGACCATTAAACATGGTATCACATATTGCTGGAGTGTTGTGGAGGTTAATATGTTATCTCATACATTTGCCGAGGGAAATGTGCAGTATATTAAAGCCATTTGGAATTCAACCTGGCAACCTCTATTAAAATTAAGAATTTACATAAACTTTAACTTAGCAATTCCATTTCCGGGGCCTTCTTCCATAGAAAATAAAAGCACAGGTATATAACAGTGAATACGAACAAAATAAATTATACGTATATATTCAGATTAACTGCAACATTTTTTCTAGTAGCCAAAAAACTGGAATCAACTTGAATGTCCTCAATAGAGGAATGGTTTAATAAGTTGTTTTTCACTCAAACCATTGCGTTTTACATAACTAGTTTAAAAAGTGTGTTAAGTCTATACCAGATGATGTGGAAAACATTTCTCTGAAATGTTTCTAAGTGAGAAAAACTACGTGCAGTAAAGAGTAAAATAGTGCCCCTATATGTTTTTATGCATACGTATGTATGTTACCTTATTTATGAACATAGACAAAGATATGCAAAGATTCACACCAGGCTTTTAACATTGCTTATCCAGTGGAGGAGTGGCTAATGAAATGTAAAAATCCTATAGATGTACAGGTTTTCTCAACATTTATGTATATGTATGTGTATATATATATATATATATATAATACTCAACATTTATATATAATTACTTTATGTAAATGCACATGTAAATTACATATGTGTAGAGCCATGTACAAAGAGATACTTGCTGAAAGTGTGCATATCATAGAGAGTGTTTTGAGTTTTTAGGGTTCTTTTTTTTAACTTTCTTTCTTGTACTTTGAGTTTTTCAAAATAAAAATTTTACATGATTTTAAGTTTCACATTTTCTAAAGCAAACATTATAGAGCAGGTTAAGGAAATGATCCAGTATCTACAGAATGATCTGATTGTTCAGTCCTCCAGTAGTTCATCAAACTACATTGAGCAGCAACCATGACATTGTATCAGGTGTGTTAAAGTGGTTGGGATTACAGAGATGAATGAAATATGCTCCTTCTTGTTGTATATTACAACAAGACAAACATATAAATGAACAACTCTAACACAATATGGCTATTGCTTTAATATAAGAATTTGTAGGACAATAGGGGCAATGAACTCTGCAGGCATTGGTGGTAGAGAGGCTTCAGAGGGAAAGAACCATTTGAGCTTAGCCTTAAAGACTGAGGATGCTTTCATCACTCACCAGCCTTAGGTGGGGAAGGGAAAGCAATCCCTTCAAAGAGGAAGGAATCAACATCTAGTCCTATTTCATTCATCAAGAATGTGGAGGAGGAAGTAAACAGTTTATTATTTATCGTCTCAAATGATGGTAATGTGGAAGATGGGCAAATGGAACAAGAGACTTTGGAAGAGTCCTGATCAGGAACTAATAAAATGAGAACCTGCTTTGATAAATGCAAGCAGGTTTATCTGAGGGAAGAAGAACTCAAAGCTGCGTTTAATGAAAGGAAGCAACTGTCAAAGCAATCTAAGTTCAGTACATTAGGTTTGCAGTTGGGGAAGAAATATGGGTTGCTGTTCATTTAGGACCTGTGGAAGAGGTTGGAGAAAAGGGGATAGGTATTCAAGCAATGATTCATTAGGTAGAAAGAAGAGAATGTTAGAAATCAGACACCACTGCCACTTACTGAATAAATTCATCATAAGCCATATACAGACACATCATAAAGTATCTAAAGGTACCAGAATGCTTGACCATTGAGGTAAGGTGCCCCAAAATACTGTGTCTTCAAGGAAAACACAAGGGTACAGTACTCATGGGTTAGCAGCAGTTAACAGAAGACACACTAGCTTTTTGGGAGTAGGGGAGAAAGAAGCAAGGATTATGCATGTACGTATTTGTATCATAGATGGTAACAACAGAAGCCATTTAATCAAATGCTTATTATTGGCCTAATATAATGTCAGGTGTTTTACATAAATTACCTCATTTAATCCCAGAATGGCTCTAAGATATAGATACATGTTACTATCATTCCCTTTTTACAGATGAGGAAACTAAGTCTTACAGGAGTTAAAAAACGTACTCAAGGTCAAAGAGCTTTTAGGTGGTGAAGCTGTAAATTGAGATCGGACTTTAAATCCTATGCTCCCAACTGCTCAACTAGACACTAAGTTATATTCCCCCTGCTAAACCCTAGTCCCAGCCATCATCATATCACACCTGTATTGTCCCAACAGCCTGTCACCCCTCTGGTCCTACACAGTTCACAACATCCAGTGAACTTTCTAAAACATACATCAGACGACATCACTTTCCTTTATCAAACCATCCAGTGGCCCTCCACTGCACGTAAGATAAAATCCAAGTTCTTACCCTGCAAGTCCCTATGTGACCACTTCTCTGCCAGCCTCTCCAGTCTCGGTCATCAATCTCCGCTCTGCCCCTCTCTGACTGCACTCCAGTCACTCACCCTTCTGCTCTTCCTCAACACACTGTTCTCGTTCTGGCCTCATGGCATTGTTACTTGCTAGTCTACCTAAAATGCTCTTCTTCAAAGTCTTCACACAGCTGACTCGACCTCATTATTCAGATCTTGATTCAAATATCAGCTCCTTAGAGAAGGTTCCCCACACCAACAAGAACGACCCCTTTGCCCATGAAAACAGAAGTTACTTGGTGACAGGAACTATTGATTTCATGTTCTTCACTCTAATTCCAGAACCAAGAGTAATATCTGACACCTACTAGGCACTCAGGACATATGTGTTTCCTGAAATACTGGTATCTTTTTTAAAGTGTCATACTCATATGCCTATGAGTATATCTACATATATATATTTATGGATATGTGAGCTTGTTGTCACCTCACAGAAGTGGAATGTACATCCCCCACCCCAAATTTGGTTTGAATGTCAAGACTAATGATGCCACACATATACCAAGAAGGTATGAAAAGGTTTATTACTCACATAATGAGTTATGCATCAAAAATGCAGTTAGACCAAACCAAAAACTGGTAACTGTGAAGTGATGGGTAATTAGACGGTTGTGATTCTTTCATTCTATAGATATAGGTATAGATATAGAAATAATCAAAACATCAAGTTCTACACCTTAAGTATATACAATTTTTATTTATCCATTATACCTCAATAAAACTGACAAAAATGGGATCAGTCTCAATGACAACTTACCCATGGTGTTTGTCTGATAACTAAAACATTGAGTGGTTTATTTAATTTAATTTGGACTTGTTTATGTAAGCCACTATGGCACCTGCAGCATGAGACCAATAAGAAAGGTGAATGTTCCATTGAATATCTAGTACTATCAAGAGCTAGTACTATATATTCTGAGAAGTGAAATGAGTGCCTTAGTCTCTCTATCAACGTGCAGAACTTCAAAGAAGGTAAAGAGTGCTATGGTGAGACATTGTACTGTGGCTTTAATATGTGCAGAAGATGTGTGACCTTGATTTATATTTTGGGTATCCGTGAGGCAAGAGGTTCTATGAGTTCTTTACCCCAAATGAGGCAACCTTGGAGAAGGAATTGTTTTCATTGGCCAGAGCAGATGGTCAGACCACTGGCAGTGGCCCAAAGATCTATAAAAATGTGCGGATGAGGCCAATTGTTGGCCAAGACATGGCCAAGTGCTAAGATAACTGCCTAAAGTTTGGCCAACTGAGCTGACCCTGTGTCCTGTCCTTTATCAGGAACATTCTGATTAAGAGATGGAAAGAAGCAAGAGTCAAGCAAGCTCCATTAAGTGTGATAGTGACAATGCCATTGGTTAAGTGAATGAACTCCCTTTGGTATTCACTGTGTTGAGCCTAAGGGGCTCCCCAGCTATCCACGTGTTCTAAGAGATGACCTCCTCTAGCACTGTGGCATCCGGCAAGGGACCCAGCACAGGGGACGTTACCCTCTCCTGAAAGTAGGGTATGCAGAGGGCCCGGGTTCAGCTCCATCCTGTAGCAAGGAGGCCTCACTAGCTGTGCTGGGCTTGCAGGGTGCTGTTTCCATGATCAAAGGCCTAACGGGCAGCTGTATACTGAGGGTCACAGGTTCAGGACCTGAGATAGTCTATGTTTCCAGGAAAGTCCAGTATGTACCCACCAATTGCTACACTAATGGCATACAGCGTTGGGCCAAGGAAGGTAGTTCCTTGTATCAGAAGCCCATGCAACTAACGGCCATCACTGATGGTAGAGGGACCCCGAGATATATGAGAGAAGGTTGCTAAAGCTCCCACAGTGAAGGAATCTCGGGGTGGGTGGGGGAGGGGGGGCGTAACAGGAATGCCTGTTCTATGGCAATTCAGGCAGATTCTAGTATCTTTTTACAGGGGGTCTCATTCAAGTTGGGCCTATTTGCAAGTTACAGAACAAAAAAGCTTTGTAAATGAGGAATGTTGCCTCCAGAATCTAAAAATGTCAAAAACATGTTGGGCTTGTTTTAACAATGTGGGTCCTAAGAGGACTAAAAGCTGTTTCTTGACACTGTCAGGACTGGAGCAGCCCTCAACTTACTAAATAATTTTCAGGAACTTAACTGAAGTGCTGGGGCCCTGTACTATGTGTCTCATGTGAACCTCCTCAAAGGAGGATGTCATTAGTGAGATGTCATAACTGTGTACCCGAAAAAAGTTAGAGCTGGTTAAAATATTGCCTGTGAAGACTATGTGAGATGGCAGGCGTGGAGACTGAGCCCATTGAGTACCCAGGTGAAGGTGTATTGTGTCCCTTTAAAGGTGAAGGTTAACTGCAGCTGAGAGGTTGTTGAAATAGGCACTGAATAGAACATGCTAGCCAAATACTTTGCTATAACGACAAAGTATTTACCAGTTACTTATTATTATTGGGTGGAATCAGTCATTTCAATAATATATATGGAGCCCTAGTGGGTGGGGCCATGACGCCAAGGGTACGAATTCACACTGAGGCACCGGTCCTGTTTTCCCGGGTTTAAGAACAAGTAAAACTTGGCTGTTAAATGCAGCAGAAGTGGGGATAACCACACCTTCTCTAAATAGGTCTTATATAATGGGTTTCAATCTGTGAAAACCGTGCTTTCATTTAGATTGAACCTTTTCTTAAACACTGAGGTGAAAGGTATTGTTTTAACTAGGGGGAAAGGTCCATAGGGTCCCATAGTTTTCAAGCTGATTATAAGGGCCAGAGACTTAACTTTATTACTTATTGGGTCAGGTTCTCCACGTGCACTAGAGGATATTTTAGGGTAATGGATGTCTTGGCTATGGAAAAGTCAGGCACGGAAATAATTCGGATGGTTCAGGTTAGGCATATCTGTTTCTAGTTCATGTTCACCTACTCCCTGGCTGGGAGTAGGTGGACATAAAGTGTGGGCCAGATGTGGGCCAGAAGGGGAAGGGGAATTAATGAGGCTTCAAAACTGTCAATTGTCAAACATCAAAAGTGGAATCAGATTATGACACACACTGCCACCACCCATACAGCACCCCTCTCCCCATCTGGGACCTCCGAAACACACACGGAAATACCAAGTCCTTTTCCTCCTCACCAGCAGAATAAAGTGTTCAGGAAGAAATCTGTCTTCAGAGCTCAGTCCTCACCCAGTCCTTATTCCCGGTGTCTGGCTAACTATGGACTGGCTGGCCTGGGCCCCAAACTGGCAGGATACTACCTCCCTCCCTTCTCACACGCCTGCCCCTTCCTGCCTTCCTTCAGTCCCCATCACTGAAGAACAGACAGAGATACACACACATCTTTCTACAACAGCTTGTACATCAGTAGCTGAGGGCTTTTTTATTCGGTCTCTACACAGGTGACCATTTCTCCAGTGCTTTCTCTGGAGAGACCACAGAGACAGCAAGGTCTCAGTCACCTGATAGACACAGGGCAGCACTTTATGAACTGCCGGAAGAGCCCTCTGGGACGTTTTCATCCTCCTCTGGCTCTTTAGTCATTGTTGTACTCCGCCGGTAGTAGAATGCTAGCATCTTTGACTTCTTCTGTGTAGGACCTCTTCCCGAATTCTGACGACGGACTGATTTTGTTAACTCGACCACCTCCTGAATCTGGTCGGAAAACAAAGTGATACAGAAAGATATTGATTTGGGGAAAGAGGATGGGAAGGAGAACTTTGAGAGAATGGGTGTGGATTGAGAAGGGCTTTGTGCCAGGGAAGGGCTGGGTAAGTCTTGGGTGGGGGATGAAGAGGAGGCACGTGAGTCGGGTAATCTGACCTCCTCCATCTTATAGCCCTGGAGTGGAGAATTCATCCTCTCCCTTCTGCGTTGGCCCCCTGGTGTTTGTTGCTCTGACCTCTCGGTGTTTGTCCGTGCATGGCAGTTAGGCCCCTGGGGGATTGTACTTTCCTCCGCCATGTCAGTAGCAACAGCGTGCTCTACTCCAAGGCTCCTGGCCTCTCTATATATACCCTGCCAGGACAATGAAGAGCCACACCCATCAGCTTTGATTGGTCAGCCAATGGTAGCGCTGGGGTGGCTGTGACATCACAAAGCACTACCCTTGAAGATACGTGGGGGGAGGGGAGGGGTGCAGAGGATTCTAGGTGCTCTGGTTAGAGAAAGGGAGTGCTTCCTCAACACCCAGTAAAGAGCCTTCCCAAATTGACCTTCCACTCTTCCTCATCTTCTCTGGTTCAATCCTTGTGGTGCACATGTTAGGGAGAAGGTGTTCCCTCCAAACCATTCCACATGGCCACCCCCATTCAGTGTTTAATTCTGTTGTCTCCCAGATCTCATCACCTAGTATTGTGTGGTTTTTAAAAACTTTTTATTTTAGAACAGTTTTAGATTTACAGAGTAATTGTGAAGATCATATTCATACACGCCACAACAAATTTCCCTTCTTAACATTGTACATTAGTATGGTACAATTGTTCAACTTAGTGAACCAACACTGAAACAGTATTATTCACTAAAGTCTGTACTTCATCAGATTTCCTTTTGTTTTTAAATGTTGAGCCTTCTTTTAATTAATTTATTTTTATTTTTGGCTGTGTTGGGTCTTCGTTTCTGTGCGTGGGCTTTCCCTAGTTGTGGCAAGCAGGGGCCACTCTTCATCGTGGTGCGCGGGCCTCTCACTGTCGCGGCCTCTCTTGTTGCGGAGCACAGGCTCCAGACGCGCAGGCTCAGTGGCTGTGGCTCACGGGCCTAGTTGCTCTGCGGCATGTGGGATCTTCCCAGATCAGGGCTCGAACCCATGTCCCCTGCATTAGCAGGCAGATTCTCAACCACTGTGCCACCGTGGAAGCCCCAGATTGCCTTATTGTTTACCTAATGTTCTTCTTCTGTCCCAGGATCCCAACCAAGATTCTACATTAAATTTAGTCATTCCATGTTATAACTTCTTAGGCTCCTCTTGGCTGTGACAGTTTTTTAGACTTCTTGTTTTTGAAGACTTTGACAGTTTGGGGTTTTGTGTTTTGTCTTTTACATTAGATCTGCAGATGTTATTGCTCTTATAGGTCAAAGTTTTTATAAGTTTCTTCTTCCAGAGAGCCTCAAATCAAGTCAGTACCACCAGTGTTATGGACTTCCCCATGGCAATGGTTGAACTAATCTCTTGGCTTTGTCACAGAGGTGACACAGATGTTTTTCTCTAGAGGTCTGAGGATCAGGATCATATTTTATTTATGACAGAGGCACAGGGGCAGCAGCAGACGCATTCTGTAAGGTACTAGTGAGTCATTTACTTTTAGAAGTATGACCTCAGCATCCCACATAGTTAACTGCTCTTCCTCCACACGAGTGACTATCCAATGGACCTGTCAGTCTTTCTCCTGAGCTCTATATAGAAAGGGGGCCACCATGTGGTTGAGACACAATCAGTGTTCACAAGGTAAGAGTCATTTCTTTGAGGTTAGTGTCAGTCACACCTTAGTTTGGAATTGAAACACATGATTCAACCTGAGAATCACAAATAGGTCCAGGTTGAGACACAGGATTCAGGACTGCTTTAAGCAAGGTCCCAATCCAATAATCCTTTCACTATATGCCAAGTGGCTAAACTGACTTATGTTGGTCAAAGCTTTAGCAGACACTCAGTAGGACTAACAAATGCAGCACAAAGAAGCAAGTTCAAAGCACAAGCTAGCCAGCAGGCAGTAGCCCAAGTGCCTGTTCACCAGCATACAGCAGAGCCAGTTAGAAAGCCAAAGCAAGAGAAGAAAGACCCCTGGTGGTAAGGGATAGCACCTTGATGTCCTGCTCACAGGGCCAGTTGTTGTAATCACACCACAGAGACAGGATGGATCCTTCAACCCAAATTCGGTTTGCATGTCGAGACTGATAACACATACACCTAGAGAGTATGAAAAACTTTACTACATAAGAAGGAGGCTTTCTGGGGAGAGCAGGGCAGGCTCTCAAGCAGGTTCAAGAATGGCTTAAGAGAGCAGAAGAAGGAGATTGGCTTGGCTTTTATGGTGGTGAGGGGATGACGCTGGAGTGTTCCCACACACAGGTCAGGTTTTGCACAGTCTGAACTTCCTCCTGGCCCACAGAAGAGAGAGCACCTGAGCTTTCTTATCAGATATAGGTAAGCAGGGGAAGAGGCAGCGGTAGGGCTCTTTTATAGAATAATGTTGTGTAAATGCAAGGTGTTTAGCACAGTTTAGAATTCTCATAACCATTATAACCACACTTATATTGTTTTCAGTTAAACTACGTTTCACTAGATTCGTATTTCCCAAATTATGGTCCTTTAAATATTATTTAAGGTGGCTTAGAATTATCTTGGTTCATCACAGAGAAACTGTGTAGAAAGAGAAAAGACTGCTAGCCTCAGGAGGTCTGACACACTGGTCACAAAAGAGCAGACTTCATTGTACTATCTGCTGAATTATGAGGGGTTTCTAACATGTTTCCCATCCTGGGTGACTACTGTAGCATCCAAAGACTGTAATAATAATTACAGAAACTAACATTTATTGACTACTAACTCTATGTAGGAATTATGCTAAATATCCATATACATAGTTCATCCTCGTCACAACCCTATTGAGATAAGTGGCCAAAGAGCGGTTTCTGTCATTTCTGCCAGGACATCTCCATTCCAATTGCAGAAGCAGAAAAGAGCATATAGGAGGGCACATGGGAATATTTATGGGCCAGGCTCAAAAGGGGTATGCATTACTCCTGCTCACATTTCATTGGGAAAAACTCACATAGCCACATCTAACTACAAGAGACAATGAGAAATGTAGTCTACCTAGTAGAAGAGGAGAACTTAAATGTTGGAGATAAGCTAGCAATCTCTGTCTCCACCATCTTGTTCATCACTCTCCCCAGTATTTACAGTAGAGCCTGGCACATAGTAGGTGGCCAAGAATATTTCTGTTGAATGAATGGGCTTCAACTTTTTTGGTCAGTTATGGGGATCAAAAACATATAGAACTTGGTTAAGCAATGGTTTCCTAGATATGACACAAAAAGCAGAAGCAACAAAGAAAGAGTAAATTGGGCTACATCAAAATTTTAAAATGTTTTCTTCTGCAAAAGAATACCATGAAGAAAGCAAAAAGGCACACCAAAGAAAGATCCTGGCAAATCATATATTTAATAAAAGTGTAGTATCCAGAATACAGAAAGAACTCTTACAACTCAACAACAAAAATACAAACAACCCAACTGAAAATCAGGTAAAGGACTTAAATAGACATTGTGCTAATGAAGATATACAAATAGCCAACAAATATGAAAATATGCTCAATACCATTAGTCGTTAGGGAAATGCAAATCAAAACCACGATGAGATGCCACTTCATACCCACTAGGAAGGCTATAACTATTTTAAAAAGAAAATAACAAGTACTGACGAGGATGTAGAGAAATTGAAACACTCATACACGTCTGGTGGGAACATAAAATGATACAGCCTCTGTGGAAAACATTTTGGCAGTTACTCAACAAGTTAAACATAGACTTGCCATATTACCCAGTAACTCTACTCCTAGGTATATAATGAAAAGAGTTGAAAAGGAGGGAACAACAACAACAAAAACCAGGTGAATTGAGCAACACAAAAGCAAAGGGCAAATAATGTTTCAAGAAGTAAAACATGGTCAACTTTATTAAATACCTTTTACAGGTAATATAGGGACAGACAAACGACGATTGAACTTGTTAGTAGAGAGGTCATTGGTAAATTTGATAAGAAGGAAATTGAAAGAGTGGAAAATATTTTAATATAAACCTGGATGTGTATTAAGGAGAAAATGTGAGATCAGAAAGTGAGGGGCGGATAGACAATTTCTTTTGAGAGTTTTGGTGCTAAGGGGAGGAGAAATATGGGACTATAGCTGGAGGGGGATTTGGTATTAAGAGAGTGTATTTTTAAGAGGGTAGATTCTAGAACGCATCTAGCCAATATAAATGACTGAATGAAACTGACGACATAAAAAACCAAAGGGATAATTGCAGAAGAAAAAATATTGAGAAAGCAAGAGGGGTATTCAGAGCACTAGTAGATGGGATCGGTAGCAAATGTGGAAATATTGGCTTTCCATGAGAACGAGTAATATTTATAGATTTTACAGTGGAGAAGGAAACGGTTATGGTATGATTACAAATGCAGGTAAGATGGTAGATTTGGTGGGGAAGACATAAAAGAATTTTCTCTCGACTCTGCAGTTTTCTCAGTGAAGGATGAGATAAGGGCATAAAATAACAAGAGTGAGGGTAGGGTTTTGAGAAATTGAGGGGAAGATAAAGTATTGGATATTCATTTTGTATAATGGAAATGGGTGTATAATATGGAAGGATTGATAATTTAAGATATGTGGTCAAGAATTTAAGGTGAGATCAGTTAGCTTTGTCTTGTAAATTTCTACAGCAACATCCATCACTTGTATATAGGAACAAAGTAGGTAGATAGCTAAATTTAACAAGGGTTGTGGTTTTGCCAGGGAAGTACTAGGGTGGGAAAGTGAGTAGGGAGATGAAGGTTTATGAAAGTAAGTGATACTAATGATAAATTGGTAAGCAATGAGGAAATGCGAAAAGAGAAATGTGGCTGATGCTGAAAAGTAGCAGAATTCAAAGACTGGAGTTCAAAATTGAAGAATTTTTAGAGTTGGGTGTGTGTAGGTGTGTATACCTGCATGAGAGAGAGGTATTTTGCTAGGAAGAATAATCAGTTGTAGCCCAAGAGATGTATGTTTTAAAATCAGGATTTCAGAGTTACTGTAATTTTTGAGAATGTCAATGTCTAGTGCATGAGCATTAGAGTGAGTGGCTTAAGTATGATGGAAGAAAAATACCATTGGAATTGAGGGCATGAAAGATTTGCAAAGCCAAAAATGCTGGATGAATATCCACATAGATGACAGATGTTGAAGTTGCCAAGATGGTGGCAGTACTAAAAGTGGAGAAGAAGATCAGGAAATTGTCTAACGAATGAAGGTAAAGAAATAGATGGCGTAGCACATGATATTATCTAATAGCAAGAACTACAAATGAGCTCTGAATTTTGAAAGAGGAAGGAGCAGAAATGGTTTGAAAGTGACAATGAGTCGACTCCTTGGGGTATGTGAGGAAAACTAACGTTTGCTCAAGAGGACTGCAGGGGAAGTGATTTCCTCAAGGCACAGCCATATTCCAGTCATAAAACAGAGATTAAGGGAACTCTGAGAGAAGAACTTGAAGCTACTGGGGAGTTTCTTAATGATAGACTATGAGTTACAGAGGGCAGGAGAGAAGCGCTCATGAAGTTGGGGAGAGAGTTGGGTCCAATTCTGTCAAGTGCAGAGCAATACGTGAATAAGGGTCTAGTTAATGATGGATAATCTGCAGGGTGGTGACTTAAGTAAAAGTGATAAGACAAGATGGACCTCGTGACTGCATGGCAGATTGGGAGGTGAGTAAAGCCCTCCAGACTAGAGATTGCTTAACCTAGGCTGACCTAGAAGTAAGAAGAATCCAGAAACACCATTGAAACCTGTTTCCTCTAAATATCATGTATCCTGTATGATGATCCAGCATTTCAAAGATAGACTAGTAAGGACATCTAAGAGGGTAGGTCTGAAAGGAAAGGAGTGTGTTTGCTTAAGAGTGTGAGTGTGTATGAAAAATGTCAACAGCAAATTCTAATGTCAGAGGGTTGCTACTATAGGCTTATGGAGCCATGCACTATTCTTGGACAACCCAAGATGCCTGCACAGATGTGGCCCAGATGCAAGCACCAACACTTACTGGGCACCTGCAAAGCCAAAGCTGGGGAAGATGGAAGGCCAAGGGGAAGTGGTATTATCCCAATACAGGAATGTATTTACTTAGGCTTCCTAAATGGCAGGTGGACAAAAAACGGAAGAAAGGAAATTAAGCTTCTTTTGCCTAACATCTCTCCACAGGAGGAAGTACTTGGAGTTGTATTTCCTACGTAAATTCACCTGCTAAAACTCCAGGGAGCTCATCACATTAGAAGGGTTCTCCTTGTCATTGTCTTTTAAAAGAACAATTCCCCATGCTTATAAATCCAGGCTCAGAACATCAATTCAACCAACCTCAGGAGCCGTGTGGCTACACCTTCCTGCTGGGAATCAGCATGGTCCCCAGAGAATCAATTTGAGGAGTATGGCCAAAGTGTTTTCATTTTCAGTGTTTATCCCCTGGAATGTCTAGGAGTGAAGAATAGACAGGGCAATACAATCCTAAGATTCAATTTCTTTCATCAAATACAAACCGTATATATGAGCATCAAGGCAAGAGGATGGAGGACTTTAACTGAAATTCCAATAGAGATCTAAGCGCAAATCCTGGAACCATCCCATGCTAGCATTGTGAGTTAGGATAGGTACTTAACCACTCTGAGCCTGTTTTCTGATCTCTAAAAAAAAAATAGAAGGGTAATATCTCATACAGCTGTTGCAAAGATCAACTCAAATAATTCATGTACAGAATATAGCACAACAACCTACAGAATGGGAGAAAATATTTGTAAATCGTGTATCTGATAAGGGATTTTTATCCAGAATATATAAAGAACTCTTACATGCCTGTGATAAGAAGGTAAATAACCCAACTTTTAAAATGGGCAGAAGATCTAAATAGACATTTCTGCAAGGAAGATATACAAATGGCCAGCAAGCACATTAGAGACGCTTGACATCATTACTCATCAGGAAAACACAAATCAAAACCACAGAAAGATACCATTTCATACCCATTCGGATGGCTAGAATCAAAAAGTCAGATAATCATAACTGTTGGTAGGGATTTAGAGAAATCAGAACCATCATACACTGTTAGTGAGAATGTAAAATGGTATAGCTGCTTTGGAAAAGTTTGTTGTTTCTCAGAGGGTGAAACAGTGTTACTGTATGACCTACTTGTAGGTATATCCCCAAGATAAATGAAAATAGATGTCCATACAAAAACATGTACATAAATATTCATAGCAGCAATATTCATAATACCCAAAGATGGAAACAACCCAAATGCCCATCAACTGACCAGTGGACAAACAAAATGTGGCAAATCCATACAACAGAATATTATTCAGACATCAAAAGGAATGAAGAACTCATATATGCTACAATATGGCTGAACCTTAAAAACATTATGCTAAGTGAAAGAAGTCAGTCACAAAAGACCACATATTATGTGACTCTATTCACATGAAATGCTCAGAACAGGCAAATCTATAGATACAAAATAGATCAATAATTACTTAAGGCTGAGGCAGAAGTTGTTGGGAGCACAGGGGATTAATAGCTAAAGGATACGAGGGTTTCTTTTGGAGGTGTTGAAAACGTTCTAAAATAGACTGGAGGGAACTTCAAGACGTCGCAAGAGTAAGACGTGGAGATCACCTTCCTCCCACAGATACATCAGAAATACATCTACACGTGGAACTGCCCCTATAGAACACGCACTGAAAGCTGGCAGAAGACCTCAGACCTCCCAGGGAAGAAACTCCCAACGTAGCTGGGTAGGGCAAAAGAAAAAAGAAAAAACAGAGACAAGAGAATAGGAACGGGACCTGCACAATGGGAGGGAGCCGTGAAGGAGGAAACGTTTCCACACCCTAGAAGCCCCTTCACTGGCGGAGACTGCAGGTGGCAGAAGGGGGCAGCTTCGGAGCCATGGAGGAGAGCGCAGCAACAGGGGTGCGGAGCGCAAAGCAGAGAGACTCCGGCACAGAGGATCGCTGCCGACTGGCACTCACCAGCCCGAGAGGCTTGTCTGCTCACCTGCCGGGACGGGCGGGGGCTGGGAGCTGAAGCTCGGGCTTCGGTCTGAGGGAAGGGAGAGGTCTGGCAGTGTAAACACAGCCTGAAGGGGTTAGTACGCCACGCCTAGCCAGGAGGGAGTCCAGGAAAAGTCTGGAGCTGCCGAAAAGGCAAGAGAATTTTTCTTACCTCTTTGTTTCCTGGTGCACGAGGAGAGGGGATTAACAGCGCTGCTTAAAGGAGCTCCAGAGACAGGCGCGAGCCGCAGCTATCAGCACGGATCCCAGAGACGGGCATGAGATGCTAAGGCTGCTGCTGCCACCACCAAGAAGCCTGTGTGCGAGCCCAGGTCACTCTCCACACCTCCCCTCCCGGGAGCCTGTGCAGCCCGCCACTGCCAGGGTCCCGTGATCCAGGGACAACTTCCCCGGGAGAACGCACAGCGCGCCTCGGGCTGCTGCAACGTCACGCCGGCCTCTGCGGCCGCAGGCTCGCCCCGCCTCCGTGCCCCTCCCTCCCCCCCGGCCTGAGTAAGCCAGAGCCCCCGAAGCAGCTGCTCCTTTAACCCCGTCCTGTCTGAGTGAAGAACAGATGCCCTCTCGCGACCTATACTTAGAGGCGGGGCCAAATCCAAAGATGAACCCCAGGAGCTGTGAGAACAAAGAAGAGAAAGGGAAATCTCTCCCAGCAGCCTCAGGAGCAGCGGATTAAATCTCCAATATCAACTGGATGTACACTGCATCTGTGGAATACCTGAATACAGAACGAATCATCCCAAATTGAGGAGGTGGACTTTGAGAGCAAGATTTATTATTTTTTTCCCATTTTCCTCTTTTTGTGAGTGTGTATGTTTATTCTTCTGTGTGAAATTTTGTCTGTATAGCTTTGCTTTCACCATTTGTCCTAGGGTTCTATCCATCCGTTTTCGTTTCACTTTAAACAATTTTTTTTCTTAATAATAATTTTTTTATTTTAATGAGTTTATTTTATTTTACCTTACTTTATTTTATTTTCTTTTATCCTCTTTCTTTCTATCTTCTTCCTTCCTCTCTCTCTTTCTTCCTTTCTTCCTTCCTTCCTTCCTCCCTCCCTCCCTCTCTCCCTCTCTCCTTGTTTCTCTCTTCCTCTCCTTCTCTCTGCCTCTCTTTCTCTCTTTCATTCTACTTTTTCTCCCTTTTATTCTGAGCCGTGTCGATGAAAGGCTCTTGGTGCTGCAGCCAGGAGTCCATGCTGTGCCTCTGAAGTGGGAGAGCCAACTTCAGGACACTGGTCCACAAGAGACCTCCCACCTCCATGTAATATCAAACGGCGAAAATCTCCCAGAGATCTCCATCTCAACACCAAGACCCAGCTCCACTAAATGACCAGCAAGCTACAGTGCTGGATACCTTATGCCAAACAACTACCAAGAAAGGAACACAACCCCACCCATTAGCAGAGAACCTGCCGAAATATCATAATAAGGCCATAGACACCCCAAAACACGCCACCAGACGTGGACCTGCCCACCAGAAAGACAAGATCCAGCCTCATCCACCAAAACACAGGCAGTAGTCCCCTCCACCAGGAAGCCTACATAACCCACTGAACCAACTTTAGCCACTGGGGACAGACACCAAAAACAACAGGAACTACGAACCTGCAGCCTGCAAAAAGGAGACCCCAAACACAGTAAGATAAGCAAAATGAGAAGACAGAAAAACACACAGCAGGTGAAGGAGCAAGATAAAAACCCACCAGAACTAACAAACGAAGTGGAAATAGGCAGTCTACCTGAAAAAGAATTCAGAATAAACATAGTAAAGATGATCCAAAATCTTGGAAATAGAGTAGAGAAAATGCAAGAAACATTTAACAAGGACCTAGAAGAACTAAAGATGAAACAAGCAACAATGAACAACACAATAAATGAAAATAAAAATACTCTTGAAGGGATCAATAGCAGAATAACTGAGGCAGAAGAACGGATAAGTGACCTGGAAGATAAAATAGTGGAAATAACTACTGCAGAGCAGAATAAAGAAAAAAGAATGAAAAGAATTGAGGACAGTCTCAGAGACCTCTGGGACACGATTAAACGTACCAACATTCAAATTATAGGGGTTCCCAAAGAAAAAGAGAAAAAGAAAGGGACTGAGAAAATATTTGAAGAGATTATAGTTGAACACTTCCCTAACATGGGAAAGAAAATAGTTAATCAAGTCCAGGAAGCACAGAGACTCCCATACAGGATAAATCCAAGGAGAAACACACCAAGACACATATTAGTCAAACTATCAAAAATTAAATACAAAGAAAAAATATTAAAAGCAGCAAGGGAAAAACAACAAATAACATAGAAGGGAATCCCCATAAGGTTAACAGCTGATCTTTGAGCAGAAATTCTGCAAACCAGAAGGGAGTGGCAGGACATATTTAACATGATGAAAGGGAAAAACCTACAACCAAGATTACTCTACCCAGCAAGGATCTCATTCAGATTTGACAGAGAAATTAAAAACTTTACAGACAAGCAAAAGCTAAGAGAATTCAGCAGAACCAAACCAGCTTTACAGCAAATGCTAAACCAACTTCTCCAGGCAGGAAACACAAGAGAAGGAAAAGACTTACAATAACAAATGCAAAACAATTAAGAAAATGATAATAGGAGCATACATATCGATCATTACCTTAAATGTAAAAGGATTAAATGCTCCCACCGAAAGACACAGACTGGGTGAATGGATACAAAAACAAGACCCATATATGTGCTGTCTACAAGAGACCCACTTCAGACCTAGGGACACATACAGATTGAAAGTGAGGGGATGGAAAAAGATATTCCATGCAAATGAAAATCAAAAGAAAGCTGGAGTAGCAATTCTCATATCAGACAAAATAGACTTTAAAATAAAGACTTACAAGAGACAAAGAAGGACACTACATAATGATCAAGGGATTGATCCAAGAAGAAAATATAACAATTTTAAATATTTATGCACCCAACATAGGAGCACCTCAATACGTAAGACAAATACTAAGAGCCATAAAAGGGGAAATCAACAGTAACACAATCATAGTAGGCGACTTTAACACCCCACTTTCAATAATGGACAAATCATCCAAAATGAAAAAAAATAAGGAAACACAAGCTTTAAATGATACATTAAACAAGACGGACTTAATTGATATTTATAGGATGTTCTATTCAAAAACGTCCAGAGATAAACCCATGTACATACGGTAACCTTATCTTGATAAAGGAGACTAGAGTATACAATGGGGAAAAGACAGCCTCTTCAATAAGTGGTGCTGGGAAAACTGGACAGATACATGGAAAAGAATGAAATTAGAACACTTTCTAATGCCATACACAAAAATAAACTCAAAATGGATTAAAGACCTTAATGTAAGGCCAGACACACTAAAACTCTTAGAGGAAATAAAAGAAGAACACTCTTCTGAGATAAATCACAGTAAGATCTTTTTGGCCCACCTCCTAAAGAAATGGAAACCAAACCAAAAATAAACAAATGGGACCGAATGAAACTTAAAAGCTTTTGCACAGCAAAGGAAACCATAAACAAGACTAAAAGACAACCCTCAGAATGGGAGAAAATATTTGCAAACAAAGCAACTGACAAAGGATTAATCTCCAAAATTTACAGGCAGCTCATGCAGCTCAATATCAAAAAAACAAACAACCCAATCCAAAAATGGGCAGAAGACCTAAATAGACATTTTTCCAAAGAAGATATACAGATTGCAACAAACACATGAAAGAATGCTCAACATCATTAATCATTAGAGAAATGCAAATCAAAACCACAATGCGGTATCATCTCACACCGGTCAGAATGGCCATCATCAAAAAATCGACAAACAATAAATGGACAACCTGGAAGAAATGGACAAATTCTTAGAGAGGGTGTGGAGAAAAGGGAACCCTCATACACTGTTGGTCGGAATGTAAATTGATACAGTCACTAAGGAGAACAGTATGGAGGTTCCTTAACAAACTAAAAATAGAACTACCATACGACCCAGCAATCCCACTACGGGGCATATATCCTGAGAAAACCATAATTCAAAAAGAGTCATGTACCACAATGTTCATCGCAGCTCTATTTACAATAGCCAGGACTTGGAAGGAACCTAAGTGTCCATCAACAGATGAATGGATAAAGAAGATGTGGCACATATATACAATGGAATATTACTCAGCCATAAAAAGGAACGAAACTCAGTTATTTGTAGTGAGGTGGATGGACCTAGAGTCTGTCATACAGAGTGAAGTAAGTCAGAAAGAGAAAAACAAATACCGTATGCTAACACATATATATGGAATCTTAAAAAAAAAATGGTCATGAGGAACCTAGGGGCAAGACGGGAATAAAGACGCAGACCTACTAGAGAATGGACTTGAGGACACGGGGAGGGAGAAGGGTAAGCTGGGACAAAGTGAGAGAGTGGCATGGACATATATACACTACCAAATGTAAAATAGATAGCTAGTGGGAAGCAGCTGCAGAGCACAGGGAGACCAGCTCAGTGCTTTGTGACCACCTAGAGGGGTGGGATAGGGAGGGTGGGAGGGAGGGAGACGCAAGAGGGAGGGGATATGGGTATATACGTATATGTATAGCTGATTCACTTTGTTACAGAGCAGAAACTAATACACCATTGTAAAGCAATTATACTCCAGTAAAGATGTTAAAAAAAAAAAGAAAAGTGTGTTTGTTCAAAATAAATAAATAACTTTCCTAACTGCTCAGGAAAGTTATTTCTCCTTCCCATGAAATGAAAAATGATCTATAAGGGCACATAGTATTGACTATAAATTCCAGTTCTGTCAGTGATGGTATCTGGCGCATGAGGGGCACCCAAGTTAGGGAGCTTTTGGTTAATTTCCCCGGGCCATATACAGCAACGTGTTCTCTCAAATACTCTCTGGAAATTCGGAGCCTCAAATATGTTTGCCACCTTCCCCCAAGTCATCACATTTATTAACATCCTTGTCTTATTTTTCTAGAAGCAGGAGCTTCTAGCAGATCTTTTCCCTTTGTGAAAGGATGTATTTCTGTGTAAGGTGGGTCTAGGCCACCTTAGTCTGTCCTCTAATGTTCACCTCAGTAGCACTCTACCTGGTTGATAATAGCTTTGAGGCCAACTTCCTGTAATGTTTTTCTTTTTTTTTTTTTACTTTAGGAGCATTGCATAATAAAAACTCCATTAAAGATGCAAAACCAAAGTGAGCCATGAAGCAAGACACGATGGGGCCTATCAGCATTCCTAAGTGTGTTCAAGGCAAAAGCATTTCAGAGGGAGGTAAACAACAGTCATTATAGCTATCTTTGTTGACCTCTGACTATATATTCCAGTCACTGTGTTTGACATACATTAATTCTCATAAAACTTCTGTCATGTTGACATTATTATCTCCCTTTTACAAATGAGGAAAGAGGTTCACATAAATTAAATGACTTTCTCAGGGCAACAGCTAGTAAGTTTCAGAGCTGGATTTGTATCCAAAATAAAGTGGGCTTTTTTTTGGTTTTTTGACTCTATTTTCTTCTTTGTAATGCTGCATACATTTATTATTTATATGTATTAAAAAGGATAAAATAAGTTTGGACTCCTATCTCACACAACATGAAGTTCTGTATGATCTAAAGATAAAAATCTTGAAGTAAAAAATAAATATTTTTGAAAACATGTATAATCTAGGAGTCAAGAAAAATTTCTGTGCAAGCTGGAAAACCTAGACACTCTAGAGAAATGACTGACATATTTGAGTGCTTAAAACTTAAAATGTAATCATATGGCAAATGTAAAGGTAAATAAAACCAAAAGACAAATAATAGAGGAACATATATTTGTAATACACATGACAGATAAAGGATTCAATACCGAACATATAAAAAATTTCCTACACATTAATAAGAAAAGACAAACACCCTAATTGAAAGTGGTTAAAAAGGGTAAAAAGGGCTGTTCAAGGAGGCAGAAAACCACCTTGCCAATAAACAAGTGAAATTACTCAACTTTACTAGCCATCAGGCATATTGAAATTAAATTAACAAGGAAATATCACTTTAAGACCATTAAACATGGTATCACATATTGCTGGAGTGTTGTGGAGGTTAATATGTTATCTCATACATTTGCCGAGGGAAATGTGCAGTATATTAAAGCCATTTGGAATTCAACCTGGCAACCTCTATTAAAATTAAGAATTTACATAAACTTTAACTTAGCAATTCCATTTCCGGGGCCTTCTTCCATAGAAAATAAAAGCACAGGTATATAACAGTGAATACGAACAAAATAAATTATACGTATATATTCAGATTAACTGCAACATTTTTTCTAGTAGCCAAAAAACTGGAATCAACTTGAATGTCCTCAATAGAGGAATGGTTTAATAAGTTGTTTTTCACTCAAACCATTGCGTTTTACATAACTAGTTTAAAAAGTGTGTTAAGTCTATACCAGATGATGTGGAAAACATTTCTCTGAAATGTTTCTACGTGAGAAAAACTACGTGCAGTAAAGAGTAAAATAGTGCCCCTATATGTTTTTATGCATACGTATGTATGTTACCTTATTTATGAACATAGACAAAGATATGCAAAGATTCACACCAGGCTTTTAACATTGCTTATCCAGTGGAGGAGTGGCTAATGAAATGTAAAAATCCTATAGATGTACAGGTTTTCTCAACATTTATGTATATGTATGTATATATATATATATATACATATATAATTCTCAACATTTATATATAATTACTTTATGTAAATGCACATGTAAATTACATATGTGTAGAGCCATGTACAAAGAGATACTTGCTGAAAGTGTGCATATCATAGAGAGTGTTTTGAGTTTTTAGGGTTCTTTTTTTTTAACTTTCTTTCTTGTACTTTGAGTTTTTCAAAATAAAAATTTTACATGATTTTAAGTTTCACATTTTCTAAAGCAAACATTATAGAGCAGGTTAAGGAAATGATCCAGTATCTACAGAATGATCTGATTGTTCAGTCCTCCAGTAGTTCATCAAACTACATTGAGCAGCAACCATGACATTGTATCAGGTGTGTTAAAGTGGTTGGGATTACAGAGATGAATGAAATATGCTCCTTCTTGTTGTATATTACAACAAGACAAACATATAAATGAACAACTCTAACACAATATGGCTATTGCTTTAATATAAGAATTTGTAGGACAATAGGGGCAATGAACTCTGCAGGCATTGGTGGTAGAGAGGCTTCAGAGGGAAAGAACCATTTGAGCTTAGCCTTAAAGACTGAGGATGCTTTCATCACTCACCAGCCTTAGGTGGGGAAGGGAAAGCAATCCCTTCAAAGAGGAAGGAATCAACATCTAGTCCTATTTCATTCATCAAGAATGTGGAGGAGGAAGTAAACAGTTTATTATTTATCGTCTCAAATGATGGTAATGTGGAAGATGGGCAAATGGAACAAGAGACTTTGGAAGAGTCCTGATCAGGAACTAATAAAATGAGAACCTGCTTTGAAACATGCAAGCAGGTTTATCTGAGGGAAGAAGAACTCAAAGCTGCGTTTAATGAAAGGAAGCAACTGTCAAAGCAATCTGACTAAGTTCAGTACATTAGGTTTGCAGTTGGGGAAGAAATATGGGTTGCTGTTCATTTAGGACCTGTGGAAGAGGTTGGAGAAAAGGGGATAGGTATTCAAGCAATGATTCATTAGGTAGAAAGAAGAGAATGTTAGAAATCAGACACCACTGCCACTTACTGAATAAATTCATCATAAGCCATATACAGACACATCATAAAGTATCTAAAGGTACCAGAATGCTTGACCATTGAGGTAAGGTGCCCCAAAATACTGTGTCTTCAAGGAAAACACAAGGGTTCAGTACTCATGGGTTAGCAGCAGTTAACAGAAGACACACTAGCTTTTTGGGAGTAGGGGAGAAAGAAGCAAGGATTATGCATGCACGTATTTGTATCATAGATGGTAACAACAGAAGCCATTTAATCAAATGCTTATTATTGGCCTAATATAATGTCAGGTGTTTTACATAAATTACCTCATTTAATCCCAGAATGGCTCTAAGATATAGATACATGTTACTATCATTCCCTTTTTACAGATGAGGAAACTAAGTCTTACAGGAGTTAAAAAACATACTCAAGGTCAAAGAGCTTTTAGGTGGTGAAGCTGTAAATTGAGATCGGACTTTAAATCCTATGCTCCCAACTGCTCAACTAGACACTAAGTTATATTCCCCCTGCTAAACCCTAGTCCCAGCCATCATCATATCACACCTGTATTGTCCCAACAGCCTGTCACCCCTCTGGTCCTACACAGTTCACAACATCCAGTGAACTTTCTAAAACATACATCAGACGACATCACTTTCCTTTATCAAACCATCCAGTGGCCCTCCACTGCACGTAAGATAAAATCCAAGTTCTTACCCTGCAAGTCCCTATGTGACCACTTCTCTGCCAGCCTCTCCAGTCTCGGTCATCAATCTCCGCTCTGCCCCTCTCTGACTGCACTCCAGTCACTCACCCTTCTGATCTTCCTCAACACACTGTTCTCGTTCTGGCCTCATGGCATTGTTACTTGCTAGTCTACCTAAAATGCTCTTCTTCAAAGTCTTCACACAGCTGACTCGACCTCATTATTCAGATCTTGATTCAAATATCAGCTCCTTAGAGAAGGTTCCCCACACCAACAAGAACGACCCCTTTGCCCATGAAAACAGAAGTTACTTGGTGACAGGAACTATTGATTTCATGTTCTTCACTCTAATTCCAGAACCAAGAGTAATATCTGACACCTACTAGGCACTCAGGACATATGTGTTTCCTGAAATACTGGTATCTTTTTTAAAGTGTCATACTCATATGCCTATGAGTATATCTACATATATATATTTATGGATATGTGAGCTTGTTGTCACCTCACAGAAGTGGAATGTACATCCCCCACCCCAAATTTGGTTTGAATGTCAAGACTAATGATGCCACACATATACCAAGAAGGTATGAAAAGGTTTATTACTCACATAATGAGTTATGCATCAAAAATGCAGTTAGACCAAACCAAAAACTGGTAACTGTGAAGTGATGGGTAATTAGACGGTTGTGATTCTTTCATTCTATAGATATAGGTATAGATATAGAAATAATCAAAACATCAAGTTCTACACCTTAAGTATATACAATATTTATTTATCCATTATACCTCAATAAAACTGACAAAAATGGGATCAGTCTCAATGACAACTTACCCATGGTGTTTGTCTGATAACTAAAACATTGAGTGGTTTATTTAATTTAATTTGGACTTGTTTATGTAAGCCACTATGGCACCTGCAGCATGAGACCAATAAGAAAGGTGAATGTTCCATTGAATATCTAGTACTATCAAGAGCTAGTACTATATATTCTGAGAAGTGAAATGAGTGCCTTAGTCTCTCTATCAACGTGCAGAACTTCAAAGAAGGTAAAGAGTGCTATGGTGAGACATTGTACTGTGGCTTTAATATGTGCAGAAGATGTGTGACCTTGATTTATATTTTGGGTATCCGTGAGGCAAGAGGTTCTATGAGTTCTTTACCCCAAATGAGGCAACCTTGGAGAAGGAATTGTTTTCATTGGCCAGAGCAGATGGTCAGACCACTGGCAGTGGCCCAAAGATCTATAAAAATGTGCGGATGAGGCCAATTGTTGGCCAAGACATGGCCAAGTGCTAAGATAACTGCCTAAAGTTTGGCCAACTGAGCTGACCCTGTGTCCTGTCCTTTATCAGGAACATTCTGATTAAGAGATGGAAAGAAGCAAGAGTCAAGCAAGCTCCATTAAGTGTGATAGTGACAATGCCATTGGTTAAGTGAATGAACTCCCTTTGGTATTCACTGTGTTGAGCCTAAGGGGCTCCACAGCTATCCACGTGTTCTAAGAGATGACCTCCTCTAGCACTGTGGCATCCGGCAAGGGACCCAGCACAGGGGACGTTACCCTCTCCTGAAAGTAGGGTATGCAGAGGGCCCGGGTTCAGCTCCATCCTGTAGCAAGGAGGCCTCACTAGCTGTGCTGGGCTTGCAGGGTGCTGTTTCCATGATCAAAGGCCTAACGGGCAGCTGTATACTGAGGGTCACAGGTTCAGGACCTGAGATAGTCTATGTTTCCAGGAAAGTCCAGTATGTACCCACCAATTGCTACACTAATGGCATACAGCGTTGGGCCAAGGAAGGTAGTTCCTTGTATCAGAAGCCCATGCAACTAACGGCCATCACTGATGGTAGAGGGACCCCGAGATATATGAGAGAAGGTTGCTAAAGCTCCCACAGTGAAGGAATCTCGGGGTGGGGGGGGGAGGGGGGGCGTAACAGGAATGCCTGTTCTATGGCAATTCAGGCAGATTCTAGTATCTTTTTACAGGGGGTCTCATTCAAGTTGGGCCTATTTGCAAGTTACAGAACAAAAAAGCTTTGTAAATGAGGAATGTTGCCTCCAGAATCTAAAAATGTCAAAAACATGTTGGGCTTGTTTTAACAATGTGGGTCCTAAGAGGACTAAAAGCTGTTTCTTGACACTGTCAGGACTGGAGCAGCCCTCAACTTACTAAATAATTTTCAGGAACTTAACTGAAGTGCTGGGGCCCTGTACTATGTGTCTCATGTGAACCTCCTCAAAGGAGGATGTCATTAGTGAGATGTCATAACTGTGTACCCGAAAAAAGTTAGAGCTGGTTAAAATATTGCCTGTGAAGACTATGTGAGATGGCAGGCGTGGAGACTGAGCCCATTGAGTACCCAGGTGAAGGTGTATTGTGTCCCTTTAAAGGTGAAGGTTAACTGCAGCTGAGAGGTTGTTGAAATAGGCACTGAATAGAACATGCTAGCCAAATACTTTGCTATAACGACAAAGTATTTACCAGTTACTTATTATTATTGGGTGGAATCAGTCATTTCAATAATATATATGGAGCCCTAGTGGGTGGGGCCATGACGCCAAGGGTACGAATTCACACTGAGGCACCGGTCCTGTTTTCCCGGGTTTAAGAACAAGTAAAACTTGGCTGTTAAATGCAGCAGAAGTGGGGATAACCACACCTTCTCTAAATAGGTCTTATACAATGGGTTTCAATCTGTGAAAACCGTGCTTTCATTTAGATTGAACCTTTTCTTAAACACTGAGGTGAAAGGTATTGTTTTAACTAGGGGGAAAGGTCCATAGGGTCCCATAGTTTTCAAGCTGATTATAAGGGCCAGAGACTTAACTTTATTACTTATTGGGTCAGGTTCTCCACGTGCACTAGAGGATATTTTAGGGTAATGGATGTCTTGGCTATGGAAAAGTCAGGCACGGAAATAATTCGGATGGTTCAGGTTAGGCATATCTGTTTCTAGTTCATGTTCACCTACTCCCTGGCTGGGAGTAGGTGGACATAAAGTGTGGGCCAGATGTGGGCCAGAAGGGGAAGGGGAATTAATGAGGCTTCAAAACTGTCAATTGTCAAACATCAAAAGTGGAATCAGATTATGACACACACTGCCACCACCCATACAGCACCCCTCTCCCCATCTGGGACCTCCGAAACACACACGGAAATACCAAGTCCTTTTCCTCCTCACCAGCAGGATAAAGTGTTCAGGAAGAAATCTGTCTTCAGAGCTCAGTCCTCACCCAGTCCTTATTCCCGGTGTCTGGCTAACTATGGACTGGCTGGCCTGGGCCCCAAACTGGCAGGATACTACCTCCCTCCCTTCTCACACGCCTGCCCCTTCCTGCCTTCCTTCAGTCCCCATCACTGAAGAACAGACAGAGATACACACACATCTTTCTACAACAGCTTGTACATCAGTAGCTGAGGGCTTTTTTATTCGGTCTCTACACAGGTGACCATTTCTCCAGTGCTTTCTCTGGAGAGACCACAGAGACAGCAAGGTCTCAGTCACCTGATAGACACAGGGCAGCACTTTATGAACTGCCGGAAGAGCCCTCTGGGACGTTTTCATCCTCCTCTGGCTCTTTAGTCATTGTTGTACTCCGCCGGTAGTAGAATGCTAGCATCTTTGACTTCTTCTGTGTAGGACCTCTTCCCGAATTCTGACGACGGACTGATTTTGTTAACTCGACCACCTCCTGAATCTGGTCGGAAAACAAAGTGATACAGAAAGATATTGATTTGGGGAAAGAGGATGGGAAGGAGAACTTTGAGAGAATGGGTGTGGATTGAGAAGGGCTTTGTGCCAGGGAAGGGCTGGGTAAGTCTTGGGTGGGGGATGAAGAGGAGGCACGTGAGTCGGGTAATCTGACCTCCTCCATCTTATAGCCCTGGAGTGGAGAATTCATCCTCTCCCTTCTGCGTTGGCCCCCTGGTGTTTGTTGCTCTGACCTCTCGGTGTTTGTCCGTGCATGGCAGTTAGGCCCCTGGGGGATTGTACTTTCCTCCGCCATGTCAGTAGCAACAGCGTGCTCTACTCCAAGGCTCCTGGCCTCTCTATATATACCCTGCCAGGACAATGAAGAGCCACACCCATCAGCTTTGATTGGTCAGCCAATGGTAGCGCTGGGGTGGCTGTGACATCACAAAGCACTACCCTTGAAGATACGTGGGGGGAGGGGAGGGGTGCAGAGGATTCTAGGTGCTCTGGTTAGAGAAAGGGAGTGCTTCCTCAACACCCAGTAAAGAGCCTTCCCAAATTGACCTTCCACTCTTCCTCATCTTCTCTGGTTCAATCCTTGTGGTGCACATGTTAGGGAGAAGGTGTTCCCTCCAAACCATTCCACATGGCCACCCCCATTCAGTGTTTAATTCTGTTGTCTCCCAGATCTCATCACCTAGTATTGTGTGGTTTTTAAAAACTTTTTATTTTAGAACAGTTTTAGATTTACAGAGTAATTGTGAAGATCATATTCATACACGCCACAACAAATTTCCCTTCTTAACATTGTACATTAGTATGGTACAATTGTTCAACTTAGTGAACCAACACTGAAACAGTATTATTCACTAAAGTCTGTACTTCATCAGATTTCCTTTTGTTTTTAAATGTTGAGCCTTCTTTTAATTAATTTATTTTTATTTTTGGCTGTGTTGGGTCTTCGTTTCTGTGCGTGGGCTTTCCCTAGTTGTGGCAAGCAGGGGCCACTCTTCATCGTGGTGCGCGGGCCTCTCACTGTCGCGGCCTCTCTTGTTGCGGAGCACAGGCTCCAGACGCGCAGGCTCAGTGGCTGTGGCTCACGGGCCTAGTTGCTCTGCGGCATGTGGGATCTTCCCAGATCAGGGCTCGAACCCATGTCCCCTGCATTAGCAGGCAGATTCTCAACCACTGTGCCACCGTGGAAGCCCCAGATTGCCTTATTGTTTACCTAATGTTCTTCTTCTGTCCCAGGATCCCAACCAAGATTCTACATTAAATTTAGTCATTCCATGTTATAACTTCTTAGGCTCCTCTTGGCTGTGACAGTTTTTTAGACTTCTTGTTTTTGAAGACTTTGACAGTTTGGGGTTTTGTGTTTTGTCTTTTACATTAGATCTGCAGATGTTATTGCTCTTATAGGTCAAAGTTTTTATAAGTTTCTTCTTCCAGAGAGCCTCAAATCAAGTCAGTACCACCAGTGTTATGGACTTCCCCATGGCAATGGTTGAACTAATCTCTTGGCTTTGTCACAGAGGTGACACAGATGTTTTTCTCTAGAGGTCTGAGGATCAGGATCATATTTTATTTATGACAGAGGCACAGGGGCAGCAGCAGACGCATTCTGTAAGGTACTAGTGAGTCATTTACTTTTAGAAGTATGACCTCAGCATCCCACATAGTTAACTGCTCTTCCTCCACACGAGTGACTATCCAATGGACCTGTCAGTCTTTCTCCTGAGCTCTATATAGAAAGGGGGCCACCATGTGGTTGAGACACAATCAGTGTTCACAAGGTAAGAGTCATTTCTTTGAGGTTAGTGTCAGTCACACCTTAGTTTGGAATTGAAACACATGATTCAACCTGAGAATCACAAATAGGTCCAGGTTGAGACACAGGATTCAGGACTGCTTTAAGCAAGGTCCCAATCCAATAATCCTTTCACTATATGCCAAGTGGCTAAACTGACTTATGTTGGTCAAAGCTTTAGCAGACACTCAGTAGGACTAACAAATGCAGCACAAAGAAGCAAGTTCAAAGCACAAGCTAGCCAGCAGGCAGTAGCCCAAGTGCCTGTTCACCAGCATACAGCAGAGCCAGTTAGAAAGCCAAAGCAAGAGAAGAAAGACCCCTGGTGGTAAGGGATAGCACCTTGATGTCCTGCTCACAGGGCCAGTTGTTGTAATCACACCACAGAGACAGGATGGATCCTTCAACCCAAATTCGGTTTGCATGTCGAGACTGATAACACATACACCTAGAGAGTATGAAAAACTTTACTACATAAGAAGGAGGCTTTCTGGGGAGAGCAGGGCAGGCTCTCAAGCAGGTTCAAGAATGGCTTAAGAGAGCAGAAGAAGGAGATTGGCTTGGCTTTTATGGTGGTGAGGGGATGACGCTGGAGTGTTCCCACACACAGGTCAGGTTTTGCACAGTCTGAACTTCCTCCTGGCCCACAGAAGAGAGAGCACCTGAGCTTTCTTATCAGATATAGGTAAGCAGGGGAAGAGGCAGCGGTAGGGCTCTTTTATAGAATAATGTTGTGTAAATGCAAGGTGTTTAGCACAGTTTAGAATTCTCATAACCATTATAACCACACTTATATTGTTTTCAGTTAAACTACGTTTCACTAGATTCGTATTTCCCAAATTATGGTCCTTTAAATATTATTTAAGGTGGCTTAGAATTATCTTGGTTCATCACAGAGAAACTGTGTAGAAAGAGAAAAGACTGCTAGCCTCAGGAGGTCTGGCACACTGGTCACAAAAGAGCAGACTTCATTGTACTATCTGCTGAATTATGAGGGGTTTCTAACATGTTTCCCATCCTGGGTGACTACTGTAGCATCCAAAGACTGTAATAATAATTACAGAAACTAACATTTATTGACTACTAACTCTATGTAGGAATTATGCTAAATATCCATATACATAGTTCATCCTCGTCACAACCCTATTGAGATAAGTGGCCAAAGAGCGGTTTCTGTCATTTCTGCCAGGACATCTCCATTCCAATTGCAGAAGCAGAAAAGAGCATATAGGAGGGCACATGGGAATATTTATGGGCCAGGCTCAAAAGGGGTATGCATTACTCCTGCTCACATTTCATTGGGAAAAACTCACATAGCCACATCTAACTACAAGAGACAATGAGAAATGTAGTCTACCTAGTAGAAGAGGAGAACTTAAATGTTGGAGATAAGCTAGCAATCTCTGTCTCCACCATCTTGTTCATCACTCTCCCCAGTATTTACAGTAGAGCCTGGCACATAGTAGGTGGCCAAGAATATTTCTGTTGAATGAATGGGCTTCAACTTTTTTGGTCAGTTATGGGGATCAAAAACATATAGAACTTGGTTAAGCAATGGTTTCCTAGATATGACACAAAAAGCAGAAGCAACAAAGAAAGAGTAAATTGGGCTACATCAAAATTTTAAAATGTTTTCTTCTGCAAAAGAATACCATGAAGAAAGCAAAAAGGCACACCAAAGAAAGATCCTGGCAAATCATATATTTAATAAAAGTGTAGTATCCAGAATACAGAAAGAACTCTTACAACTCAACAACAAAAATACAAACAACCCAACTGAAAATCAGGTAAAGGACTTAAATAGACATTGTGCTAATGAAGATATACAAATAGCCAACAAATATGAAAATATGCTCAATACCATTAGTCGTTAGGGAAATGCAAATCAAAACCACGATGAGATGCCACTTCATACCCACTAGGAAGGCTATAACTATTTTAAAAAGAAAATAACAAGTACTGACGAGGATGTAGAGAAATTGAAACACTCATACACGTCTGGTGGGAACATAAAATGATACAGCCTCTGTGGAAAACATTTTGGCAGTTACTCAACAAGTTAAACATAGACTTGCCATATTACCCAGTAACTCTACTCCTAGGTATATAATGAAAAGAGTTGAAAAGGAGGGAACAACAACAACAAAAACCAGGTGAATTGAGCAACACAAAAGCAAAGGGCAAATAATGTTTCAAGAAGTAAAACATGGTCAACTTTATTAAATACCTTTTACAGGTAATATAGGGACAGACAAACGACGATTGAACTTGTTAGTAGAGAGGTCATTGGTAAATTTGATAAGAAGGAAATTGAAAGAGTGGAAAATATTTTAATATAAACCTGGATGTGTATTAAGGAGAAAATGTGAGATCAGAAAGTGAGGGGCGGATAGACAATTTCTTTTGAGAGTTTTGGTGCTAAGGGGAGGAGAAATATGGGACTATAGCTGGAGGGGGATTTGGTATTAAGAGAGTGTATTTTTAAGAGGGTAGATTCTAGAACGCATCTAGCCAATATAAATGACTGAATGAAACTGACGACATAAAAAACCAAAGGGATAATTGCAGAAGAAAAAATATTGAGAAAGCAAGAGGGGTATTCAGAGCACTAGTAGATGGGATCGGTAGCAAATGTGGAAATATTGGCTTTCCATGAGAACGAGTAATATTTATAGATTTTACAGTGGAGAAGGAAACGGTTATGGTATGATTACAAATGCAGGTAAGATGGTAGATTTGGTGGGGAAGACATAAAAGAATTTTCTCTCGACTCTGCAGTTTTCTCAGTGAAGGATGAGATAAGGGCATAAAATAACAAGAGTGAGGGTAGGGTTTTGAGAAATTGAGGGGAAGATAAAGTATTGGATATTCATTTTGTATAATGGAAATGGGTGTATAATATGGAAGGATTGATAATTTAAGATATGTGGTCAAGAATTTAAGGTGAGATCAGTTAGCTTTGTCTTGTAAATTTCTACAGCAACATCCATCACTTGTATATAGGAACAAAGTAGGTAGATAGCTAAATTTAACAAGGGTTGTGGTTTTGCCAGGGAAGTACTAGGGTGGGAAAGTGAGTAGGGAGATGAAGGTTTATGAAAGTAAGTGATACTAATGATAAATTGGTAAGCAATGAGGAAATGCGAAAAGAGAAATGTGGCTGATGCTGAAAAGTAGCAGAATTCAAAGACTGGAGTTCAAAATTGAAGAATTTTTAGAGTTGGGTGTGTGTAGGTGTGTATACCTGCATGAGAGAGAGGTATTTTGCTAGGAAGAATAATCAGTTGTAGCCCAAGAGATGTATGTTTTAAAATCAGGATTTCAGAGTTACTGTAATTTTTGAGAATGTCAATGTCTAGTGCATGAGCATTAGAGTGAGTGGCTTAAGTATGATGGAAGAAAAATACCATTGGAATTGAGGGCATGAAAGATTTGCAAAGCCAAAAATGCTGGATGAATATCCACATAGATGACAGATGTTGAAGTTGCCAAGATGGTGGCAGTACTAAAAGTGGAGAAGAAGATCAGGAAATTGTCTAACGAATGAAGGTAAAGAAATAGATGGCGTAGCACATGATATTATCTAATAGCAAGAACTACAAATGAGCTCTGAATTTTGAAAGAGGAAGGAGCAGAAATGGTTTGAAAGTGACAATGAGTCGACTCCTTGGGGTATGTGAGGAAAACTAACGTTTGCTCAAGAGGACTGCAGGGGAAGTGATTTCCTCAAGGCACAGCCATATTCCAGTCATAAAACAGAGATTAAGGGAACTCTGAGAGAAGAACTTGAAGCTACTGGGGAGTTTCTTAATGATAGACTATGAGTTACAGAGGGCAGGAGAGAAGCGCTCATGAAGTTGGGGAGAGAGTTGGGTCCAATTCTGTCAAGTGCAGAGCAATACGTGAATAAGGGTCTAGTTAATGATGGATAATCTGCAGGGTGGTGACTTAAGTAAAAGTGATAAGACAAGATGGACCTCGTGACTGCATGGCAGATTGGGAGGTGAGTAAAGCCCTCCAGACTAGAGATTGCTTAACCTAGGCTGACCTAGAAGTAAGAAGAATCCAGAAACACCATTGAAACCTGTTTCCTCTAAATATCATGTATCCTGTATGATGATCCAGCATTTCAAAGATAGACTAGTAAGGACATCTAAGAGGGTAGGTCTGAAAGGAAAGGAGTGTGTTTGCTTAAGAGTGTGAGTGTGTATGAAAAATGTCAACAGCAAATTCTAATGTCAGAGGGTTGCTACTATAGGCTTATGGAGCCATGCACTATTCTTGGACAACCCAAGATGCCTGCACAGATGTGGCCCAGATGCAAGCACCAACACTTACTGGGCACCTGCAAAGCCAAAGCTGGGGAAGATGGAAGGCCAAGGGGAAGTGGTATTATCCCAATACCGGAATGTATTTACTTAGGCTTCCTAAATGGCAGGTGGACAAAAAACGGAAGAAAGGAAATTAAGCTTCTTTTGCCTAACATCTCTCCACAGGAGGAAGTACTTGGAGTTGTATTTCCTACGTAAATTCACCTGCTAAAACTCCAGGGAGCTCATCACATTAGAAGGGTTCTCCTTGTCATTGTCTTTTAAAAGAACAATTCCCCATGCTTATAAATCCAGGCTCAGAACATCAATTCAACCAACCTCAGGAGCCGTGTGGCTACACCTTCCTGCTGGGAATCAGCATGGTCCCCAGAGAATCAATTTGAGGAGTATGGCCAAAGTGTTTTCATTTTCAGTGTTTATCCCCTGGAATGTCTAGGAGTGAAGAATAGACAGGGCAATACAATCCTAAGATTCAATTTCTTTCATCAAATACAAACCGTATATATGAGCATCAAGGCAAGAGGATGGAGGACTTTAACTGAAATTCCAATAGAGATCTAAGCGCAAATCCTGGAACCATCCCATGCTAGCATTGTGAGTTAGGATAGGTACTTAACCACTCTGAGCCTGTTTTCTGATCTCTAAAAAAAAAATAGAAGGGTAATATCTCATACAGCTGTTGCAAAGATCAACTCAAATAATTCATGTACAGAATATAGCACAACAACCTACAGAATGGGAGAAAATATTTGTAAATCGTGTATCTGATAAGGGATTTTTATCCAGAATATATAAAGAACTCTTACATGCCTGTGATAAGAAGGTAAATAACCCAACTTTTAAAATGGGCAGAAGATCTAAATAGACATTTCTGCAAGGAAGATATACAAATGGCCAGCAAGCACATTAGAGACGCTTGACATCATTACTCATCAGGAAAACACAAATCAAAACCACAGAAAGATACCATTTCATACCCATTCGGATGGCTAGAATCAAAAAGTCAGATAATCATAACTGTTGGTAGGGATTTAGAGAAATCAGAACCATCATACACTGTTAGTGAGAATGTAAAATGGTATAGCTGCTTTGGAAAAGTTTGTTGTTTCTCAGAGGGTGAAACAGTGTTACTGTATGACCTACTTGTAGGTATATCCCCAAGATAAATGAAAATAGATGTCCATACAAAAACATGTACATAAATATTCATAGCAGCAATATTCATAATACCCAAAGATGGAAACAACCCAAATGCCCATCAACTGACCAGTGGACAAACAAAATGTGGCAAATCCATACAACAGAATATTATTCAGACATCAAAAGGAATGAAGAACTCATATATGCTACAATATGGCTGAACCTTAAAAACATTATGCTAAGTGAAAGAAGTCAGTCACAAAAGACCACATATTATGTGACTCTATTCACATGAAATGCTCAGAACAGGCAAATCTATAGATACAAAATAGATCAATAATTACTTAAGGCTGAGGCAGAAGTTGTTGGGAGCACAGGGGATTAATAGCTAAAGGATACGAGGGTTTCTTTTGGAGGTGTTGAAAACGTTCTAAAATAGACTGGAGGGAACTTCAAGACGTCGCAAGAGTAAGACGTGGAGATCACCTTCCTCCCACAGATACATCAGAAATACATCTACACGTGGAACTGCCCCTATAGAACACGCACTGAAAGCTGGCAGAAGACCTCAGACCTCCCAGGGAAGAAACTCCCAACGTAGCTGGGTAGGGCAAAAGAAAAAAGAAAAAACAGAGACAAGAGAATAGGAACGGGACCTGCACAATGGGAGGGAGCCGTGAAGGAGGAAACGTTTCCACACCCTAGAAGCCCCTTCACTGGCGGAGACTGCAGGTGGCAGAAGGGGGCAGCTTCGGAGCCATGGAGGAGAGCGCAGCAACAGGGGTGCGGAGCGCAAAGCAGAGAGACTCCGGCACAGAGGATCGCTGCCGACTGGCACTCACCAGCCCGAGAGGCTTGTCTGCTCACCTGCCGGGACGGGCGGGGGCTGGGAGCTGAAGCTCGGGCTTCGGTCTGAGGGAAGGGAGAGGTCTGGCAGTGTAAACACAGCCTGAAGGGGTTAGTACGCCACGCCTAGCCAGGAGGGAGTCCAGGAAAAGTCTGGAGCTGCCGAAAAGGCAAGAGAATTTTTCTTACCTCTTTGTTTCCTGGTGCACGAGGAGAGGGGATTAACAGCGCTGCTTAAAGGAGCTCCAGAGACAGGCGCGAGCCGCAGCTATCAGCACGGATCCCAGAGACGGGCATGAGATGCTAAGGCTGCTGCTGCCACCACCAAGAAGCCTGTGTGCGAGCCCAGGTCACTCTCCACACCTCCCCTCCCGGGAGCCTGTGCAGCCCGCCACTGCCAGGGTCCCGTGATCCAGGGACAACTTCCCCGGGAGAACGCACAGCGCGCCTCGGGCTGGTGCAACGTCACGCCGGCCTCTGCGGCCGCAGGCTCGCCCCGCCTCCGTGCCCCTCCCTCCCCCCCGGCCTGAGTAAGCCAGAGCCCCCGAAGCAGCTGCTCCTTTAACCCCGTCCTGTCTGAGTGAAGAACAGATGCCCTCTCGTGACCTATACTTAGAGGCGGGGCCAAATCCAAAGATGAACCCCAGGAGCTGTGAGAACAAAGAAGAGAAAGGGAAATCTCTCCCAGCAGCCTCAGGAGCAGCGGATTAAATCTCCGATATCAACTGGATGTACACTGCATCTGTGGAATACCTGAATACAGAACGAATCATCCCAAATTGAGGAGGTGGACTTTGAGAGCAAGATTTATTATTTTTTTCCCATTTTCCTCTTTTTGTGAGTGTGTATGTTTATTCTTCTGTGTGAAATTTTGTCTGTATAGCTTTGCTTTCACCATTTGTCCTAGGGTTCTATCCATCCGTTTTCGTTTCACTTTAAACAATTTTTTTTCTTAATAATAATTTTTTTATTTTAATGAGTTTATTTTATTTTACCTTACTTTATTTTATTTTCTTTTATCCTCTTTCTTTCTATCTTCTTCCTTCCTCTCTCTCTTTCTTCCTTTCTTCCTTCCTTCCTTCCTCCCTCCCTCCCTCTCTCCCTCTCTCCTTGTTTCTCTCTTCCTCTCCTTCTCTCTGCCTCTCTTTCTCTCTTTCATTCTACTTTTTCTCCCTTTTATTCTGAGCCGTGTCGATGAAAGGCTCTTGGTGCTGCAGCCAGGAGTCCATGCTGTGCCTCTGAAGTGGGAGAGCCAACTTCAGGACACTGGTCCACAAGAGACCTCCCACCTCCATGTAATATCAAACGGCGAAAATCTCCCAGAGATCTCCATCTCAACACCAAGACCCAGCTCCACTAAATGACCAGCAAGCTACAGTGCTGGATACCTTATGCCAAACAACTACCAAGAAAGGAACACAACCCCACCCATTAGCAGAGAACCTGCCGAAATATCATAATAAGGCCATAGACACCCCAAAACACGCCACCAGACGTGGACCTGCCCACCAGAAAGACAAGATCCAGCCTCATCCACCAAAACACAGGCAGTAGTCCCCTCCACCAGGAAGCCTACATAACCCACTGAACCAACTTTAGCCACTGGGGACAGACACCAAAAACAACAGGAACTACGAACCTGCAGCCTGCAAAAAGGAGACCCCAAACACAGTAAGATAAGCAAAATGAGAAGACAGAAAAACACACAGCAGGTGAAGGAGCAAGATAAAAACCCACCAGAACTAACAAACGAAGTGGAAATAGGCAGTCTACCTGAAAAAGAATTCAGAATAAACATAGTAAAGATGATCCAAAATCTTGGAAATAGAGTAGAGAAAATGCAAGAAACATTTAACAAGGACCTAGAAGAACTAAAGATGAAACAAGCAACAATGAACAACACAATAAATGAAAATAAAAATACTCTTGAAGGGATCAATAGCAGAATAACTGAGGCAGAAGAACGGATAAGTGACCTGGAAGATAAAATAGTGGAAATAACTACTGCAGAGCAGAATAAAGAAAAAAGAATGAAAAGAATTGAGGACAGTCTCAGAGACCTCTGGGACACGATTAAACGTACCAACATTCAAATTATAGGGGTTCCCAAAGAAAAAGAGAAAAAGAAAGGGACTGAGAAAATATTTGAAGAGATTATAGTTGAACACTTCCCTAACATGGGAAAGAAAATAGTTAATCAAGTCCAGGAAGCACAGAGACTCCCATACAGGATAAATCCAAGGAGAAACACACCAAGACACATATTAGTCAAACTATCAAAAATTAAATACAAAGAAAAAATATTAAAAGCAGCAAGGGAAAAACAACAAATAACATAGAAGGGAATCCCCATAAGGTTAACAGCTGATCTTTGAGCAGAAATTCTGCAAACCAGAAGGGAGTGGCAGGACATATTTAACATGATGAAAGGGAAAAACCTACAACCAAGATTACTCTACCCAGCAAGGATCTCATTCAGATTTGACAGAGAAATTAAAAACTTTACAGACAAGCAAAAGCTAAGAGAATTCAGCAGAACCAAACCAGCTTTACAGCAAATGCTAAACCAACTTCTCCAGGCAGGAAACACAAGAGAAGGAAAAGACTTACAATAACAAATGCAAAACAATTAAGAAAATGATAATAGGAGCATACATATCGATCATTACCTTAAATGTAAAAGGATTAAATGCTCCCACCGAAAGACACAGACTGGGTGAATGGATACAAAAACAAGACCCATATATGTGCTGTCTACAAGAGACCCACTTCAGACCTAGGGACACATACAGATTGAAAGTGAGGGGATGGAAAAAGATATTCCATGCAAATGAAAATCAAAAGAAAGCTGGAGTAGCAATTCTCATATCAGACAAAATAGACTTTAAAATAAAGACTTACAAGAGACAAAGAAGGACACTACATAATGATCAAGGGATTGATCCAAGAAGAAAATATAACAATTTTAAATATTTATGCACCCAACATAGGAGCACCTCAATACGTAAGACAAATACTAAGAGCCATAAAAGGGGAAATCAACAGTAACACAATCATAGTAGGCGACTTTAACACCCCACTTTCAATAATGGACAAATCATCCAAAATGAAAAAAAATAAGGAAACACAAGCTTTAAATGATACATTAAACAAGACGGACTTAATTGATATTTATAGGATGTTCTATTCAAAAACGTCCAGAGATAAACCCATGTACATACGGTAACCTTATCTTGATAAAGGAGACTAGAGTATACAATGGGGAAAAGACAGCCTCTTCAATAAGTGGTGCTGGGAAAACTGGACAGATACATGGAAAAGAATGAAATTAGAACACTTTCTAATGCCATACACAAAAATAAACTCAAAATGGATTAAAGACCTTAATGTAAGGCCAGACACACTAAAACTCTTAGAGGAAATAAAAGAAGAACACTCTTCTGAGATAAATCACAGTAAGATCTTTTTGGCCCACCTCCTAAAGAAATGGAAACCAAACCAAAAATAAACAAATGGGACCGAATGAAACTTAAAAGCTTTTGCACAGCAAAGGAAACCATAAACAAGACTAAAAGACAACCCTCAGAATGGGAGAAAATATTTGCAAACAAAGCAACTGACAAAGGATTAATCTCCAAAATTTACAGGCAGCTCATGCAGCTCAATATCAAAAAAACAAACAACCCAATCCAAAAATGGGCAGAAGACCTAAATAGACATTTTTCCAAAGAAGATATACAGATTGCAACAAACACATGAAAGAATGCTCAACATCATTAATCATTAGAGAAATGCAAATCAAAACCACAATGCGGTATCATCTCACACCGGTCAGAATGGCCATCATCAAAAAATCGACAAACAATAAATGGACAACCTGGAAGAAATGGACAAATTCTTAGAGAGGGTGTGGAGAAAAGGGAACCCTCATACACTGTTGGTCGGAATGTAAATTGATACAGTCACTAAGGAGAACAGTATGGAGGTTCCTTAACAAACTAAAAATAGAACTACCATACGACCCAGCAATCCCACTACGGGGCATATATCCTGAGAAAACCATAATTCAAAAAGAGTCATGTACCACAATGTTCATCGCAGCTCTATTTGCAATAGCCAGGACTTGGAAGCAACCTAAGTGTACATCAACTGATGAATGGATAAAGAAGATGTGTCACATATATACAATGGAATATTACTCAGCCATAAAAAGGAACGAAACTCAGTTATTTGTAGTGAGGTGGATGGACCTAGAGTCTGTCATACAGAGTGAAGTAAGTCAGAAAGAGAAAAACAAATACCGTATGCTAACACATATATATGGAATCTTAAAAAAAAATGGTCATGAGGAACCTAGGGGCAAGACGGGAATAAAGACGCAGACCTACTAGAGGATGGACTTGAGGACACGGGGAGGGGGAAGGGTAAGCTGGGACAAAGTGAGAGAGTGGCATGGACATATATACACTACCAAATGTAAAATAGATAGCTAGTGGGAAGCAGCCGCAGAGCACAGGGAGACCAGCTCAGTGCTTTGTGACCACCTAGAGGGGTGGGATAGGGAGGGTGGGAGGGAGGGAGACGCAAGAGGGAGGGGATATGGGTATATACGTATATGTATAGCTGATTCACTTTGTTACAGAGCAGAAACTAATGCACCATTGTAAAGCAATTATACTCCAGTAAAGATGTTAAAAAAAAAAGAAAAGTGTGTTTGTTCAAAATAAATAAATAACTTTCCTAACTGCTCAGGAAAGTTATTTCTCCTTCCCATGAAATGAAAAATGATCTATAAGGGCACATAGTATTGACTATAAATTCCAGTTCTGTCAGTGATGGTATCTGGCGCATGAGGGGCACCCAAGTTAGGGAGCTTTGGGTTAATTTCCCCGGGCCATATACAGCAACGTGTTCTCTCAAATACTCTCTGGAAATTCGGAGCCTCAAATATGTTTGCCACCTTCCCCCAAGTCATCACATTTATTAACATCCTTGTCTTATTTTTCTAGAAGCAGGAGCTTCTAGCAGATCTTTTCCCTTTGTGAAAGGATGTATTTCTGTGTAAGGTGGGTCTAGGCCACCTTAGTCTGTCCTCTAATGTTCACCTCAGTAGCACTCTACCTGGTTGATAATAGCTTTGAGGCCAACTTCCTGTAATGTTTTTCTTTTTTTTTTTTTACTTTAGGAGCATTGCATAATAAAAACTCCATTAAAGATGCAAAACCAAAGTGAGCCATGAAGCAAGACACGATGGGGCCTATCAGCATTCCTAAGTGTGTTCAAGGCAAAAGCATTTCAGAGGGAGGTAAACAACAGTCATTATAGCTATCTTTGTTGACCTCTGACTATATATTCCAGTCACTGTGTTTGACATACATTAATTCTCATAAAACTTCTGTCATGTTGACATTATTATCTCCCTTTTACAAATGAGGAAAGAGGTTCACATAAATTAAATGACTTTCTCAGGGCAACAGCTAGTAAGTTTCAGAGCTGGATTTGTATCCAAAATAAAGTGGGCTTTTTTTTGGTTTTTTGACTCTATTTTCTTCTTTGTAATGCTGCATACATTTATTATTTATATGTATTAAAAAGGATAAAATAAGTTTGGACTCCTATCTCACACAACATGAAGTTCTGTATGATCTAAAGATAAAAATCTTGAAGTAAAAAATAAATATTTTTGAAAACTTATGTATGATCTAGGAGTCAAGAAAAATTTCTGTGCAAGCTGGAAAACCTAGACACTCTAGAGAAATGACTGACATATTTGAGTGCTTAAAACTTAAAATGTAATCATATGGCAAATGTAAAGGTAAATAAAACCAAAAGACAAATAATAGAGGAACATATATTTGTAATACACATGACAGATAAAGGATTCAATACCGAACATATAAAAAATTTCCTACACATTAATAAGAAAAGACAAACACCCTAATTGAAAGTGGTTAAAAAGGGTAAAAAGGGCTGTTCAAGGAGGCAGAAAACCACCTTGCCAATAAACAAGTGAAATTACTCAACTTTACTAGCCATCAGGCATATTGAAATTAAATTAACAAGGAAATATCACTTTAAGACCATTAAACATGGTATCACATATTGCTGGAGTGTTGTGGAGGTTAATATGTTATCTCATACATTTGCCGAGGGAAATGTGCAGTATATTAAAGCCATTTGGAATTCAACCTGGCAACCTCTATTAAAATTAAGAATTTACATAAACTTTAACTTAGCAATTCCATTTCCGGGGCCTTCTTCCATAGAAAATAAAAGCACAGGTATATAACAGTGAATACGAACAAAATAAATTATACGTATATATTCAGATTAACTGCAACATTTTTTCTAGTAGCCAAAAAACTGGAATCAACTTGAATGTCCTCAATAGAGGAATGGTTTAATAAGTTGTTTTTCACTCAAACCATTGCATTTTACATAACTAGTTTAAAAAGTGTGTTAAGTCTATACCAGATGATGTGGAAAACATTCCTCTGAAATGTTTCTACGTGAGAAAAACTACGTGCAGTAAAGAGTAAAATAGTGCCCCTATATGTTTTTATGCATACGTATGTATGTTACCTTATTTATGAACATAGACAAAGATATGCAAAGATTCACACCAGGCTTTTAACATTGCTTATCCAGTGGAGGAGTGGCTAATGAAATGTAAAAATCCTATAGATGTACAGGTTTTCTCAACATTTATGTATATGTATGTATATATATATATATATATATACATATATAATTCTCAACATTTATATATAATTACTTTATGTAAATGCACATGTAAATTACATATGTGTAGAGCCATGTACAAAGAGATACTTGCTGAAAGTGTGCATATCATAGAGAGTGTTTTGAGTTTTTAGGGTTCTTTTTTTTTAACTTTCTTTCTTGTACTTTGAGTTTTTCAAAATAAAAATTTTACATGATTTTAAGTTTCACATTTTCTAAAGCAAACATTATAGAGCAGGTTAAGGAAATGATCCAGTATCTACAGAATGATCTGATTGTTCAGTCCTCCAGTAGTTCATCAAACTACATTGAGCAGCAACCATGACATTGTATCAGGTGTGTTAAAGTGGTTGGGATTACAGAGATGAATGAAATATGCTCCTTCTTGTTGTATATTACAACAAGACAAACATATAAATGAACAACTCTAACACAATATGGCTATTGCTTTAATATAAGAATTTGTAGGACAATAGGGGCAATGAACTCTGCAGGCATTGGTGGTAGAGAGGCTTCAGAGGGAAAGAACCATTTGAGCTTAGCCTTAAAGACTGAGGATGCTTTCATCACTCACCAGCCTTAGGTGGGGAAGGGAAAGCAATCCCTTCAAAGAGGAAGGAATCAACATCTAGTCCTATTTCATTCATCAAGAATGTGGAGGAGGAAGTAAACAGTTTATTATTTATCGTCTCAAATGATGGTAATGTGGAAGATGGGCAAATGGAACAAGAGACTTTGGAAGAGTCCTGATCAGGAACTAATAAAATGAGAACCTGCTTTGATAAATGCAAGCAGGTTTATCTGAGGGAAGAAGAACTCAAAGCTGTGTTTAATGAAAGGAAGCAACTGTCAAAGCAATCTGACTAAGTTCAGTACATTAGGTTTGCAGTTGGGGAAGAAATATGGGTTGCTGTTCATTTAGGACCTGTGGAAGAGGTTGGAGAAAAGGGGATAGGTATTCAAGCAATGATTCATTAGGTAGAAAGAAGAGAATGTTAGAAATCAGACACTACTGCCTGCCACTTACTGAATAAATTCATCATAAGCCATATACAGACACATCATAAAGTATCTAAAGGTACCAGAATGCTTGAACATTGAGGTAAGGTGCCCCAAAATACTGTGTCTTCAAGGAAAACACAAGGGTTCAGTACTCATGGGTTAGCAGCAGTTAACAGAAGACACACTAGCTTTTTGGGAGTAGGGGAGAAAGAAGCAAGGATTATGCATGCACGTATTTGTATCATAGATGGTAACAACAGAAGCCATTTAATCAAATGCTTATTATTGGCCTAATATAATGTCAGGTGTTTTACATAAATTACCTCATTTAATCCCAGAATGGCTCTAAGATATAGATACATGTTACTATCATTCCCTTTTTACAGATGAGGAAACTAAGTCTTACAGGAGTTAAAAAACATACTCAAGGTCAAAGAGCTTTTAGGTGGTGAAGCTGTAAATTGAGATCGGACTTTAAATCCTATGCTCCCAACTGCTCAACTAGACACTAAGTTATATTCCCCCTGCTAAACCCTAGTCCCAGCCATCATCATATCACACCTGTATTGTCCCAACAGCCTGTCACCCCTCTGGTCCTACACAGTTCACAACATCCAGTGAACTTTCTAAAACATACATCAGACGACATCACTTTCCTTTATCAAACCATCCAGTGGCCCTCCACTGCACGTAAGATAAAATCCAAGTTCTTACCCTGCAAGTCCCTATGTGACCACTTCTCTGCCAGCCTCTCCAGTCTCGGTCATCAATCTCCGCTCTGCCCCTCTCTGACTGCACTCCAGTCACTCACCCTTCTGATCTTCCTCAACACACTGTTCTCGTTCTGGCCTCATGGCATTGTTACTTGCTAGTCTACCTAAAATGCTCTTCTTCAAAGTCTTCACACAGCTGACTCGACCTCATTATTCAGATCTTGATTCAAATATCAGCTCCTTAGAGAAGGTTCCCCACACCAACAAGAACGACCCCTTTGCCCATGAAAACAGAAGTTACTTGGTGACAGGAACTATTGATTTCATGTTCTTCACTCTAATTCCAGAACCAAGAGTAATATCTGACACCTACTAGGCACTCAGGACATATGTGTTTCCTGAAATACTGGTATCTTTTTTAAAGTGTCATACTCATATGCCTATGAGTATATCTACATATATATATTTATGGATATGTGAGCTTGTTGTCACCTCACAGAAGTGGAATGTACATCCCCCACCCCAAATTTGGTTTGAATGTCAAGACTAATGATGCCACACATATACCAAGAAGGTATGAAAAGGTTTATTACTCACATAATGAGTTATGCATCAAAAATGCAGTTAGACCAAACCAAAAACTGGTAACTGTGAAGTGATGGGTAATTAGACGGTTGTGATTCTTTCATTCTATAGATATAGGTATAGATATAGAAATAATCGAAACATCAAGTTCTACACCTTAAGTATATACAATTTTTATTTATCCATTATACCTCAATAAAACTGACAAAAATGGGATCAGTCTCAATGACAACTTACCCATGGTGTTTGTCTGATAACTAAAACATTGAGTGGTTTATTTAATTTAATTTGGACTTGTTTATGTAAGCCACTATGGCACCTGCAGCATGAGACCAATAAGAAAGGTGAATGTTCCATTGAATATCTAGTACTATCAAGAGCTAGTACTATATATTCTGAGAAGTGAAATGAGTGCCTTAGTCTCTCTATCAACGTGCAGAACTTCAAAGAAGGTAAAGAGTGCTATGGTGAGACATTGTACTGTGGCTTTAATATGTGCAGAAGATGTGTGACCTTGATTTATATTTTGGGTATCCGTGAGGCAAGAGGTTCTATGAGTTCTTTACCCCAAATGAGGCAACCTTGGAGAAGGAATTGTTTTCATTGGCCAGAGCAGATGGTCAGACCACTGGCAGTGGCCCAAAGATCTATAAAAATGTGCGGATGAGGCCAATTGTTGGCCAAGACATGGCCAAGTGCTAAGATAACTGCCTAAAGTTTGGCCAACTGAGCTGACCCTGTGTCCTGTCCTTTATCAGGAACATTCTGATTAAGAGATGGAAAGAAGCAAGAGTCAAGCAAGCTCCATTAAGTGTGATAGTGACAATGCCATTGGTTAAGTGAATGAACTCCCTTTGGTATTCACTGTGTTGAGCCTAAGGGGCTCCCCAGCTATCCACGTGTTCTAAGAGATGACCTCCTCTAGCACTGTGGCATCCGGCAAGGGACCCAGCACAGGGGACGTTACCCTCTCCTGAAAGTAGGGTATGCAGAGGGCCCGGGTTCAGCTCCATCCTGTAGCAAGGAGGCCTCACTAGCTGTGCTGGGCTTGCAGGGTGCTGTTTCCATGATCAAAGGCCTAACGGGCAGCTGTATACTGAGGGTCACAGGTTCAGGACCTGAGATAGTCTATGTTTCCAGGAAAGTCCAGTATGTACCCACCAATTGCTACACTAATGGCATACAGCGTTGGGCCAAGGAAGGTAGTTCCTTGTATCAGAAGCCCATGCAACTAACGGCCATCACTGATGGTAGAGGGACTCCGAGATATATGAGAGAAGGTTGCTAAAGCTCCCACAGTGAAGGAATCTCGGGGTGGGGGGGGAGGGGGGGCGTAACAGGAATGCCTGTTCTATGGCAATTCAGGCAGATTCTAGTATCTTTTTACAGGGGGTCTCATTCAAGTTGGGCCTATTTGCAAGTTACAGAACAAAAAAGCTTTGTAAATGAGGAATGTTGCCTCCAGAATCTAAAAATGTCAAAAACATGTTGGGCTTGTTTTAACAATGTGGGTCCTAAGAAGACTAAAAGCTGTTTCTTGACACTGTCAGGACTGGAGCAGCCCTCAACTTACTAAATAATTTTCAGGAACTTAACTGAAGTGCTGGGGCCCTGTACTATGTGTCTCATGTGAACCTCCTCAAAGGAGGATGTCATTAGTGAGATGTCATAACTGTGTACCCGAAAAAAGTTAGAGCTGGTTAAAATATTGCCTGTGAAGACTATGTGAGATGGCAGGCGTGGAGACTGAGCCCATTGAGTACCCAGGTGAAGGTGTATTGTGTCCCTTTAAAGGTGAAGGTTAACTGCAGCTGAGAGGTTGTTGAAATAGGCACTGAATAGAACATGCTAGCCAAATACTTTGCTATAACGACAAAGTATTTACCAGTTACTTATTATTATTGGGTGGAATCAGTCATTTCAATAATATATATGGAGCCCTAGTGGGTGGGGCCATGACGCCAAGGGTACGAATTCACACTGAGGCACCGGTCCTGTTTTCCCGGGTTTAAGAACAAGTAAAACTTGGCTGTTAAATGCAGCAGAAGTGGGGATAACCACACCTTCTCTAAATAGGTCTTATATAATGGGTTTCAATCTGTGAAAACCGTGCTTTCATTTAGATTGAACCTTTTCTTAAACACTGAGGTGAAAGGTATTGTTTTAACTAGGGGGAAAGGTCCATAGGGTTCCATAGTTTTCAAGCTGATTATAAGGGCCAGAGACTTAACTTTATTACTTATTGGGTCAGGTACTCCACGTGCACTAGAGGATATTTTAGGGTAATGGATGTCTTGGCTATGGAAAAGTCAGGCACGGAAATAATTCGGATGGTTCAGCTTAGGCATATCTGTTTCTAGTTCATGTTCACCTACTCCCTGGCTGGGAGTAGGTGGACATAAAGTGTGGGCCAGATGTGGGCCAGAAGGGGAAGGGGAATTAATGAGGCTTCAAAACTGTCAATTGTCAAACATCAAAAGTGGAATCAGATTATGACACACACTGCCACCACCCATACAGCACCCCTCTCCCCATCTGGGACCTCCGAAACACACACGGAAATACCAAGTCCTTTTCCTCCTCACCAGCAGGATAAAGTGTTCAGGAAGAAATCTGTCTTCAGAGCTCAGTCCTCACCCAGTCCTTATTCCCGGTGTCTGGCTAACTATGGACTGGCTGGTCTGGGCCCCAAACTGGCAGGATACTACCTCCCTCCCTTCTCACACGCCTGCCCCTTCCTGCCTTCCTTCAGTCCCCATCACCGAAGAACAGACAGAGATACACACACATCTTTCTACAACAGCTTGTACATCAATAGCTGAGGGCTTTTTTATTCGGTCTCTACACAGGTGACCATTTCTCCAGTGCTTTCTCTGGAGAGACCACAGAGACAGCAAGGTCTCAGTCACCTGATAGACCCAGGGCAGCACTTTATGAACTGCCAGAAGAGCCCTCTGGGACGTTTTCATCCTCCTCTGGCTCTTTAGTCATTGTTGTACTCCGCCGGTAGTAGAATGCTAGCATCTTTGACTTCTTCTGTGTAGGACCTCTTCCCGAATTCTGACGACGGACTGATTTTGTTAACTCGACCACCTCCTGAATCTGGTCGGAAAACAAAGTGATACAGAAAGATATTGATTTGGGGAAAGAGGATGGGAAGGAGAACTTTGAGAGAATGGGTGTGGATTGAGAAGGGCTTTGTGCCAGGGAAGGGCTGGGTAAGTCTTGGGTGGGGGATGAAGAGGAGGCACGTGAGTCGGGTAATCTGACCTCCTCCATCTTATAGCCCTGGAGTGGAGAATTCATCCTCTCCCTTCTGCGTTGGCCCCCTGGTGTTTGTTGCTCTGACCTCTCGGTGTTTGTCCGTGCATGGCAGTTAGGCCCCTGGGGGATTGTACTTTCCTCCGCCATGTCAGTAGCAACAGTGTGCTCTACTCCAAGGCTCCTGGCCTCTCTATATATACCCTGCCAGGACAATGAAGAGCCACACCCATCAGCTTTGATTGGTCAGCCAATGGTAGCGCTGGGGTGGCTGTGACATCACAAAGCACTACCCTTGAAGATACGTGGGGGGAGGGGAGGGGTGCAGAGCATTCTAGGTGCTCTGGTTAGAGAAAGGGAGTGCTTCCTCAACACCCAGTAAAGAGCCTTCCCAAATTGACCTTCCACTCTTCCTCATCTTCTCTGGTTCAATCCTTGTGGTGCACATGTTAGGGAGAAGGTGTTCCCTCCAAACCATTCCACATGGCCACCCCCATTCAGTGTTTAATTCTGTTGTCTCCCAGATCTCATCACCTAGTATTGTGTGGTTTTTAAAAACTTTTTATTTTAGAACAGTTTTAGATTTACAGAGTAATTGTGAAGATCATATTCATACACGCCACAACAAATTTCCCTTCTTAACATTGTACATTAGTATGGTACAATTGTTCAACTTAGTGAACCAACACTGAAACAGTATTATTCACTAAAGTCTGTACTTCATCAGATTTCCTTTTTTTTTTAAATGTTGAGCCTTCTTTTAATTAATTTATTTTTATTTTTGGCTGTGTTGGGTCTTCGTTTCTGTGCGTGGGCTTTCCCTAGGTGTGGCAAGCAGGGGCCACTCTTCATCGTGGTGCGCGGGCCTCTCACTGTCGCGGCCTCTCTTGTTGCGGAGCACAGGCTCCAGACGCGCAGGCTCAGTGGCTGTGGCTCACGGGCCTAGTTGCTCTGCGGCATGTGGGATCTTCCCAGATCAGGGCTCGAACCCATGTCCCCTGCATTAGCAGGCAGATTCTCAACCACTGTGCCACCGTGGAAGCCCCAGATTGCCTTATTGTTTACCTAATGTTCTTTTTCTGTCCCAGGATCCCAACCAAGATTCTACATTAAATTGAGTCGTTCCATGTTATAACTTCTTAGGCTCCTCTTGGCTGTGACAGTTTTTTAGACTTCTTGTTTTTGAAGACTTTGACAGTTTGGGGTTTTGTGTTTTGTCTTTTACATTAGATCTGCAGATGTTATTGCTCTTATAGGTCAAAGTTTTTATAAGTTTCTTCTTCCAGAGAACCTCAAATCAAGTCAGTACCACCAGTGTTATGGACTTCCCCATGGCAATGGTTGAACTAATCTCTTGGCTTTGTCACAGAGGTGACACAGATGTTTTTCTCTAGAGGTCTGAGGATCAGGATCATATTTTATTTATGACAGAGGCACAGGGGCAGCAGCAGAAGCATTCTGTAAGGTACTAGTGAGTCATTTACTTTTAGAAGTATGACCTCAGCATCCCACATAGTTAACGGCTCTTCCTCCACACGAGTGACCATCCCATGGACCTGTATATTGAACAGACTGTCAGTCTTTCTCCTGAGCTCTATATAGAAAGGGGGCCAACATGTGGTTGAGACACAACCAGTGTTCACAAGGTAAGAGTCATTTCTTTGAGGTTAGTGTCAGTCACACCTTAGTTTGGAATTGAAACACATGATTCAACCTGAGAATCACAAATAGGTCCAGGTTGAGACACAGGATTCAGGACTGCTTTAAGCAAGGTCCCAATCCAATAATCCTTTCACTATGTGCCAAGTGGCTAAACTGACTTATGTTGGTCAAAGCTTTAGCAGACACTCAGTAGGACTAACAAATGCAGCACAAAGAAGCAAGTTCAAAGCACAAGCTAGCCAGCAGGCAGTAGCCCAAGTGCCTGTTCACCAGCATACAGCAGAGCCAGTTAGAAAGCCAAAGCAAGAGAAGAAAGACCCCTGGTGGTAAGGGATAGCACCTTGATGTCCTGCTCACAGGGCCAGTTGTTGTAATCACACCACAGAGACAGGATGGATCCTTCAACCCAAATTCGGTTTGCATGTCGAGACTGATAACACATACACCTAGAGAGTATGAAAAACTTTACTACATAAGAAGGAGGCTTTCTGGGGAGAGCAGGGCAGGCTCTCAAGCAGGTTCAAGAATGGCTTAAGAGAGCAGAAGAAGGAGATTGGCTTGGCTTTTATGGTGGTGAGGGGATGACGCTGGAGTGTTCCCACACACAGGTCAGGTTTTGCACAGTCTGAACTTCCTCCTGGCCCACAGAAGAGAGAGTACCTGAGCTTTCTTATCAGATATAGGTAAGCAGGGGAAGAGGCAGCGGTAGGGCTCTTTTATAGAATAATGTTGTGTAAATGCAAGGTGTTTAGCACAGTTTAGAATTCTCATAACCATTATAACCACACTTATATTGTTTTCAGTTAAACTACGTTTCACTAGATTCGTATTTCCCAAATTATGGTCCTTTAAATATTATTTAAGGTGGCTTAGAATTATCTTGGTTCATCACAGAGAAACTGTGTAGAAAGAGAAAAGACTGCTAGCCTCAGGAGGTCTGACACACTGGTCACAAAAGAGCAGACTTCATTGTACTATCTGCTGAATTATGAGGGGTTTCTAACATGTTTCCCATCCTGGGTGACTACTGTAGCATCCAAAGACTGTAATAATAATTACAGAAACTAACATTTATTGACTACTAACTCTATGTAGGAATTATGCTAAATATCCATATACATAGTTCATCCTCGTCACAACCCTATTGAGATAAGTGGCAAAAGAGCGGTTTCTGTCATTTCTGCCAGGACATCTCCATTCCAATTGCAGAAGCAGAAAAGAGCATATAGGAGGGCACATGGGAATATTTATGGGCCAGGCTCAAAAGGGGTATGCATTACTCCTGCTCACATTTCATTGGGAAAAACTCACATAGCCACATCTAACTACAAGAGACAATGAGAAATGTAGTCTACCTAGTAGAAGAGGAGAACTTAAATGTTGGAGATAAGCTAGCAATCTCTGTCTCCACCATCTTGTTCATCACTCTCCCCAGTATTTACAGTAGAGCCTGGCACATAGTAGGTGGCCAAGAATATTTCTGTTGAATGAATGGGCTTCAACTTTTTTGGTCAGTTATGGGGATCAAAAACATATAGAACTTGGTTAAGCAATGGTTTCCTAGATATGACACAAAAAGCAGAAGCAACAAAGAAAGAGTAAATTGGACTACATCAAAATTTTAAAATGTTTTCTTCTGCAAAAGAATACCATGAAGAAAGCAAAAAGGCACACCAAAGAAAGATCCTGGCAAATCACATATTTAATAAAAGTGTAGTATCCAGAATACAGAAAGAACTCTTACAACTCAACAACAAAAATACAAACAACCCAACTGAAAATCAGGTAAAGGACTTAAATAGACATTGTGCTAATGAAGATATACAAATAGCCAACAAACATATGAAAATATGCTCAATACCATTAGTCGTTAGGGAAATGCAAATCAAAACCACGATGAGATGCCACTTCATACCCACTAGGAAGGCTATAACTATTTTAAAAAGAAAATAACAAGTACTGACGAGGATGTAGAGAAATTGAAACACTCATACACGTCTGGTGGGAACATAAAATGATACAGCCTCTGTGGAAAACATTTTGGCAGTTACTCAACAAGTTAAACATAGACTTGCCATATTACCCAGTAACTCTACTCCTAGGTATATAATGAAAAGAGTTGAAAAGGAGGGAACAACAACAACAAAAAACAGGTGAATTGAGCAACACAAAAGCAAAGGGCAAATAACGTTTCAAGAAGTAAAACATGGTCAACTTTATTAAATACCTTTTACAGGTAATATAGGGACAGACAAACGACGATTGAACTTGTTAGTAGAGAGGTCATTGGTAAATTTTATAAGAAGGAAATTGAAAGAGTGGAAAATATTTTAATATAAACCTGGATGTGTATTAAGGAGAAAATGTGAGATCAGAAAGGGAGGGGCGGATAGACAATTTCTTTTGAGAGTTTTGGTGCTAAGGGGAGGAGAAATATGGGACTATAGCTGGAGGGGGATTTGGTATTAAGAGAGTGTATTTTTAAGAGGGTAGATTCTAGAACGCATCTAGCCAACATAAATGACTGAATGAAACTGACGACATAAAAAACCAAAGGGATAATTGCAGAAGAAAAAATATTGAGAAAGCAAGAGGGGTATTCAGAGCACTAGTAGATGGGATCGGTAGCAAATGTGGAAATATTGGCTTTCCATGAGAACGAGTAATATTTATAGATTTTACAGTGGAGAAGGAAACGATTATGGTATGATTACAAATGCAGGTAAGATGGTAGATTTGGTGGGGAAGACATAAAAGAATTTTCTCTCGACTCTGCAGTTTTCTCAGTGAAGGATGAGATAAGGGCATAAAATAACAAGAGTGAGGGTCGGGTTTTGAGAAATTGAGGGGAAGATAAAGTATTGGATATTCATTTTGTATAATGGAAATGGGTGTATAATATGGAAGGATTGATAATTTAAGATATGTGGTCAAGAATTTAAGGTGAGATCAGTTAGCTTTGTCTTGTAAATTTCTACAGCAACATCCATCACTTGTATATAGGAACAAAGTAGGTAGATAGCTAAATTTAACAAGGGTTGTGGTTTTGCCAGGGAAGTACTAGGGTGGGAAAGTGAGTAGGGAGATGAAGGTTTATGAAAGTAAGTGATACTAATGATAAATTGGTAAGCAATGAGGAAATGCGAAAAGAGAAATGTGGCTGATGCTGAAAAGTAGTAGAATTCACAGACTGGAGTTCAAAATTGAAGAATTTTTAGAGTTGGGTGTGTGTAGGTGTGTATACCTGCATGAGAGAGAGGTATTTTGCTAGGAAGAATAATCAGTTGTAGCCCAAGAGATGTATGTTTTAAAATCAGGATTTCAGAGTTGCTGTAATTTTTGAGAATGTCAATGTCTAGTGCATGAGCATTAGAGTGAGTGGCTTAAGTATGATGGAAGAAAAATACCATTGGAATTGAGGGCATGAAAGATTTGCAAAGCCAAAAATGCTGGATGAATATCCACATAGATGACAGATGTTGAAGTTGCCAAGATGGTGACAGTACTAAAAGTGGAGAAGAAGATCAGGAAAGTGTCTAACGAATGAAGGTAAAGAAATAGATGGCGTAGCACATGATATTATCTAATAGCAAGAACTACAAATGAGCTCTGAATTTTGAAAGAGGAAGGAGCAGAAATGGTTTGAAAGTGACAATGAGTCGACTCCTTGGGGTATGTGAGGAAAACTAACGTTTGCTCAAGAGGACTGCAGGGGAAGTGATTTCCTCAAGGCACAGCCATATTCCAGTCATAAAACAGAGATTAAGGGAACACTGAGAGAAGAACTTGAAGGTACTGGGGAGTTTCTTAATGATAGACTATGAGTTACAGAGGGCAGGAGAGAAGCGCTCATGAAGTTGGGGAGAGAGTTGGGTCCAATTCTGTCAAGTGCAGAGCAATACGTGAATAAGGGTCTAGTTAATGATGGATAATCTGCAGGGTGGTGACTTAAGTAAAAGTGATAAGACAAGATGGACCTTGTGACTGCATGGCAGATTGGGAGGTGAGTAAAGCCCTCCAGACTAGAGATTGCTTAACCTAGGCTGACCTAGAAGTAAGAAGAATCCAGAAACACCATTGAAACCTGTTTCCTCTAAATATCATGTATCCTGTATGATGATCCAGCATTTCAAAGATAGACTAGTAAGGACATCTAAGAGGGTAGGTCTGAAAGGAAAGGAGTGTGTTTGCTTAAGAGTGTGAGTGTGTATGAAAAATGTCAACAGCAAATTCTAATGTCAGAGGGTTGCTACTATAGGCTTATGGAGCCATGCACTATTCTTGGACAACCCAAGATGCCTGCACAGATGTGGCCCAGATGCAAGCACCAACACTTACTGGGCACCTGCAAAGCCAAAGCTGGGGAAGATGGAAGGCCAAGGGGAAGTGGTATTATCCCAATACAGGAATGTATTTACTTAGGCTTCCTAAATGGCAGGTGGACAAAAAACGGAAGAAAGGAAATTAAGCTTCTTTTGCCTAACATCTCTCCACAGGAGGAAGTACTTGGAGTTGTATTTCCTACGTAAATTCACCTGCTAAAACTCCAGGGAGCTCATCACATTAGAAGGGTTCTCCTTGTCATTGTCTTTTAAAAGAACAATTCCCCATGCTTATAAATCCAGGCTCAGAACATCAATTCAACCAACCTCAGGAGCCGTGTGGCTACACCTTCCTGCTGGGAATCAGCATGGTCCCCAGAGAATCAATTTGAGGAGTATGGCCAAAGTGTTTTCATTTTCAGTGTTTATCCCCTGGAATGTCTAGGAGTGAAGAATAGACAGGGCAATACAATCCTAAGATTCAATTTCTTTCATCAAATACAAACCGTATATATGAGCATCAAGGCAAGAGGATGGAGGACTTTAACTGAAATTCCAATAGAGATCTAAGCGCAAATCCTGGAACCATCCCATGCTAGCATTGTGAGTTAGGATAGGTACATAACCACTCTGAGCCTGTTTTCTGATCTCTAAAAAAAAAAAAATAGACGGGTAATATCTCATACAGCTGTTGCAAAGATCAACTCAAATAATTCATGTACATTATATAGCACAACAACCTACAGAATGGGAGAAAATATTTGTAAATCGTGTATCTGATAAGGGATTTTTATCCAGAATATATAAAGAACTCTTACATGCCTGTGATAAGAAGGTAAATAACCCAACTTTTAAAATGGGCAGAAGATCTAAATAGACATTTCTGCAAGGAAGATATACAAATGGCCAGCAAGCACATTAGAGACGCTTGACATCATTACTCATCAGGAAAACACAAATCAAAACCACAGAAAGATACCATTTCATACCCATTCGGATGGCTAGAATCAAAAAGTCAGATAATCATAACTGTTGGTAGGGATTTAGAGAAATCAGAACCATCATACACTGTTAGTGAGAATGTAAAATGGTATAGCTGCTTTGGAAAAGTTTGTTGTTTCTCAGAGGGTGAAACAGTGTTACTGTATGACCTACTTGTAGGTATATCCCCAAGATAAATGAAAATAGATGTCCATACCAAAACTTGTACATAAATATTCATAGCAGCAATATTCATAATACCCAAAGATGGAAACAACCCAAATGCCCATCAACTGACCAGTGGACAAACAAAATGTGGCAAATCCATACAACAGAATATTATTCAGACATCAAAAGGAATGAAGAACTCATATATGCTACAATATGGCTGAACCTTAAAAACATTATGCTAAGTGAAAGAAGTCAGTCACAAAAGACCACATATTATGTGACTCTATTCATATGAAATGCTCAGAACAGGCAAATCTATAGATACAAAATAGATCAATAATTACTTAAGGCTGAGGCAGAAGTTGTTGGGAGCACAGGGGATTAATAGCTAAAGGATACGAGGGTTTCTTTTGGAGGTGTTGAAAACGTTCTAAAATAGACTGGAGGGAACTTCAAGACGTCGGAAGAGTAAGACGTGGAGATCACCTTCCTCCCACAGATACATCAGAAATACATCTACACGTGGCACTGCTCCTATAGAACACGCACTGAACGCTGGCAGAAGACCTCAGACCTCCCAGGGAAGAAACTCCCAACGTAGCTGGGTAGGGCAAAAGAAAAAAGAAAAAGCAGAGACAAGAGAATAGGAACGGGACCTGCACAATGGGAGGGAGCCGTGAAGGAGGGAAAAGTTTCCACACCCTAGAAGCCCCTTCACTGGCGGAGACTGCAGGTGGCAGAGGGGGGCAGCTTCGGAGCCACGGAGGAGAGCGCAGCAACAGGGGTGCGGAGCGCAAAGCAGAGAGACTCCGGCACAGAGGATCGCTGCCGACTGGCACTCACCAGCCCGAGAGGCTTGTCTGCTCACCTGCCGGGATGGGCGGGGGCTGGGAGCTGAGGCTCGGGCTCCGGTCTGAGGGCAGGGAGAGGTCTGGCAGTGTGAGCACAGCCTGAAGGGGTTAGTACGCCACGCCTAGCCAGGAGGGATTCCAGGAAAAGTCTGGAGCTGCCGAAAAGGCAAGAGAATTTTTCTTACCTCTTTGTTTCCTGGTGCACGAGGAGAGGGGATTAACAGCGCTGCTTAAAGGAGCTCCAGAGACAGGCGCGAGCCGCAGCTATCAGCACGGATCCCAGAGACGGGTATGAGACGCTAAGGTTGCTGCTGCCACCACCAAGAAGCCTGTGTGCGAGCACAGGTCACTCTCCACACCTCCCCTCCCGGGAGCCTGTGCAGCCCGCCACTGCCAGGGTCCCGTGATCCAGGGACAACTTCCCCGGGAGAACGCACAGCGCGCCTCGGGCTGGTGCAACGTCATGCCGGCCTCTGCGGCCGCAGGCTCGCCCCGCCTCCGTGCCCCTCCCTCCCCCCCGGCCTGAGTAAGCCAGAGCCCCCGAAGCAGCTGCTCCTTTAACCCCGTCCTGTCTGAGTGAAGAACAGACGCCCTCTGGCGACCTATACTTAGAGGCGGGGCCAAATCCAAAGATGAACCCCAGGAGCTGTGAGAACAAAGAAGAGAAAGGGAAATCTCTCCCAGCAGCCTCAGGAGCAGCGGATTAAATCTCCAATATCAACTGGATGTACACTGCATCTGTGGAATACCTGAATACAGAACGAATCATCCCAAATTGAGGAGGTGGACTTTGAGAGCAAGATTTATTATTTTTTTCCCATTTTCCTCTTTTTGTGAGTGTGTATGTTTATGCTTCTGTGTGAAATTTTGTCTGTATAGCTTTGCTTTCACCATTTGTCCTAGGGTTCTATCCGTCCGTTTTCGTTTCACTTTAAACAATTTTTTTTCTTAATAATAATTTTTTTATTTTAATGAGTTTATTTTATTTTACCTTACTTTATTTTATTTTCTTTTATCCTCTTTCTTTCTATCTTCTTCCTTCCTCTCTCTCTTTCTTCCTTTCTTCCTTCCTTCCTTCCTCCCTCCCTCCCTCTCTCTCTCTCTCCCTGTTTCTCTCCTCCTCTCCTTCTCTCTGCCTCTCTTTCTCTCTTTCATTCTACTTTTTCTCCCTTTTATTCTGAGCCGTGTCGATGAAAGGCTCTTGGTGCTGCAGCCAGGAGTCCATGCTGTGCCTCTGAAGTGGGAGAGCCAACTTCAGGACACTGGTCCACAAGAGACCTCCCACCTCCATGTAATATCAAACGGCGAAAATCTCCCAGAGATCTCCATCTCAACACCAAGACCCAGCTCCACTAAATGACCAGCAAGCTACAGTGCTGGATACCTTATGCCAAACAACTACCAAGAAAGGAACACAACCCCACCCATTAGCAGAGAACCTGCCGAAATATCATAATAAGGCCATAGACACCCCAAAACACGCCACCAGACGTGGACCTGCCCACCAGAAAGACAAGATCCAGCCTCATCCACCAAAACACAGGCAGTAGTCCCCTCCACCAGGAAGCCTACACAACCCACTGAACCAACTTTAGCCACTGGGGACAGACACCAAAAACAACAGGAACTACGAACCTGCAGCCTGCAAAAAGGAGACCCCAAACACAGTAAGATAAGCAAAATGAGAAGACAGAAAAACACACAGCAGGTGAAGGAGCAAGATAAAAACCCACCAGAACTAACAAACGAAGAGGAAATAGGCAGTCTACCTGAAAAAGAATACAGGATAAACATAGTAAAGATGATCCAAAATCTTGGAAATAGAGTAGAGAAAATGCAAGAAACATTTAACAAGGACCTAGAAGAACTAAAGATGAAACAAGCAACAATGAACAACACAATAAATGAAATTAAAAATACTCTTGAAGGGGTCAATAGCAGAATAACTGAGGCAGAAGAACGGATAAGTGACCTGGAAGATAAAATAGTGGAAATAACTACTGCAGAGCAGAATAAAGAAAAAAGAATGAAAAGAATTGAGGACAGTCTCAGAGACCTCTGGGACACGATTAAACGTACCAACGTTCAAATTATAGGGGTTCCCAAAGAAAAAGAGAAAAAGAAAGGGACTGAGAAAATATTTGAAGAGATTATAGTTGAAAACTTCCCTAATATGGGAAAGAAAATAGTTAATCAAGTCCAGGAAGCACAGAGACTCCCATACAGGATAAATCCAAGGAGAAACACACCAAGACACATATTAGTCAAACTATCAAAAATTAAATACAAAGAAAAAATATTAAAAGCAGCAAGGGAAAAACAACAAATAACATAGAAGGGAATCCCCATAAGGTTAACAGCTGATCTTTGAGCAGAAATTCTGCAAACCAGAAGGGAGTGGCAGGACATGTTTAACATGATGAAAGGGAAAAACCTACAACCAAGATTACTCTACCCAGCAAGGATCTCATTCAGATTTGACAGAGAAATTAAAAACTTTACAGACAAGCAAAAGCTAAGAGAATTCAGCAGAACCAAACCAGCTTTACAGCAAATGCTAAACCAACTTCTCCAGGCAGGAAACACAAGAGAAGGAAAAGACTTACAATAACAAATGCAAAACAATTAAGAAAATGATAATAGGAGCATACATATCGATCATTACCTTAAATGTAAAAGGATTAAATGCTCCCACCGAAAGACACAGACTGGGTGAATGGATACAAAAACAAGACCCATATATGTGCTGTCTACAAGAGACCCACTTCAGACCTAGGGACACATACAGATTGAAAGTGAGGGGATGGAAAAAGATATTCCATGCAAATGAAAATCAAAAGAAAGCTGGAGTAGCAATTCTCATATCAGACAAAATAGACTTTAAAATAAAGACTTACAAGAGACAAAGAAGGACACTACATAATGATCAAGGGATCGATCCAAGAAGAAAATATAACAATTTTAAATATTTATGCACCCAACATAGGAGCACCTCAATACGTAAGACAAATACTAAGAGCCATAAAAGGGGAAATCAACAGTAACACAATCATAGTAGGCGACTTTAACACCCCACTTTCAACAATGGACAAATCATCCAAAATGAAAAAAAATAAGGAAACACAAGCTTTAAATGATGCATTGAACAAGACGGACTTAATTGGTATTTATAGGATGTTCTATTCAAAAACGTCCAGAGATAAACCCATGTACATACGGTAACCTTATCTTGATAAAGGAGACTAGAGTATACAATGGGGAAAAGACAGCCTCTTCAATAAGTGGTGCTGGGAAAACTGGACAGATACATGGAAAAGAATGAAATTAGAACACTCTCTAATGCCATACACAAAAATAAACTCAAAATGGATTAAAGACCTTAATGTAAGGCCAGACACACTAAAACTCTTAGAGGAAATAAAAGAAGAACACTCTTTTGAGATAAATCACAGTAAGATCTTTTTTGACCCACCTCCTAAAGAAATGGAAACCAAACCAAAAATAAACAAATGGGACCGAATGAAACTTCAAAGCTTTTGCACAGCAAAGGAAACCATAAACAAGACTAAAAGACAACCCTCAGAATGGGAGAAAATATTTGCAAACAAAGCAACTGACAAAGGATTAATCTCCAAAATTTACAGGCAGCTCATGCAGCTCAATATCAAAAAAACAAACAACCCAATCCAAAAATGGGCAGAAGACCTAAATAGACATTTTTCCAAAGAAGATATACAGATTGCAACAAACACATGAAAGAATGCTCAACATCATTAATCATTAGAGAAATGCAAATCAAAACCACAATGCGGTATCATCTCACACCGGTCAGAATGGCCATCATCAAAAAATCGACAAACAATAAATGGACAACCTGGAAGAAATGGACAAATTCTTAGAGAGGGTGTGGAGAAAAGGGAACCCTCATACACTGTTGGTCGGAATGTAAATTGATACAGTCACTAAGGAGAACAGTATGGAGGTTCCTTAACAAACTAAAAATAGAACTACCATACGACCCAGCAATCCCACTACGGGGCATATATCCTGAGAAAACCATAATTCAAAAAGAGTCATGTACCACAATGTTCATCGCAGCTCTATTTACAATAGCCAGGACTTGGAAGGAACCTAAGTGTCCATCAACAGATGAATGGATAAAGAAGATGTGGCACATATATACAATGGAATATTACTCAGCCATAAAAAGGAACGAAACTCAGTTATTTGTAGTGAGGTGGATGGACCTAGAGTCTGTCATACAGAGTGAAGTAAGTCAGAAAGAGAAAAACAAATACCGTATGCTAACACATATATATGGAATCTTAAAAAAAAAATGGTCATGAGGAACCTAGGGGCAAGATGGGAATAAAGACGCAGACCTACTAGAGGATGGACTTGAGGACACGGGGAGGGAGAAGGGTAAGCTGGGACAAAGTGAGAGAGTGGCATGGACATATATACACTACCAAATGTAAAATAGATAGCTAGTGGGAAGCAGCCGCAGAGCACAGGGAGACCAGCTCAGTGCTTTGTGACCACCTAGAGGGGTGGGATAGGGAGGGTGGGAGGGAGGGAGACGCAAGAGGGAGGGGATATGGGTATATACGTATATGTATAGCTGATTCACTTTGTTACAGAGCAGAAACTAATACACCATTGTAAAGCAATTATACTCCAGTAAAGATGTTAAAAAAAAGAAAAGTGTGTTTGTTCAAAATAAATAAATAACTTTCCTAACTGCTCAGGAAAGTTATTTCTCCTTCCCATGAAATGAAAAATGATCTATAAGGGCACATAGTATTGACTATAAATTCCAGTTCTGTCAGTGATGGTATCTGGCGCATGAGGGGCACCCAAGTTAGGGAGCTTTGGGTTAATTTCCCCGGGCCATATACAGCAACGTGTTCTCTCAAATACTCTCTGGAAATTCGGAGCCTCAAATATGTTTGCCACCTTCCCCCAAGTCATCACATTTATTAACATCCTTGTCTTAATTTTCTAGAAGCAGGAGCTTCTAGCAGATCTTTTCCCTTTGTGAAAGGATGTATTTCTGTGTAAGGTGGGTCTAGGCCACCTTAGTCTGTCCTCTAATGTTCACCTCAGTAGCACTCTACCTGGTTGATAATAGCTTTGAGGCCAACTTCCTGTAATGTTTTTCTTTTTTTTTTTTTTACTTTAGGAGCATTGCATAATAAAAACTCCATTAAAGATGCAAAACCAAAGTGAGCCATGAAGCAAGACACGATGGGGCCTATCAGCATTCCTAAGTGTGTTCAAGGCAAAAGCATTTCAGAGGGAGGTAAACAACAGTCATTATAGCTATCTTTGTTGACCTCTGACTATATATTCCAGTCACTGTGTTTGACATACATTAATTCTCATAAAACTTCTGTCATGTTGACATTATTATCTCCCTTTTACAAATGAGGGAAGAGGTTCACATAAATTAAATGACTTTCTCAGGGCAACAGCTAGTAAGTTTCAGAGCTGGTTTTGTATCCAAAATAAAGTGGGCTTTTTTTTGGTTTTTTGACTCTATTTTCTTCTTTGTAATGCTGCATACATTTATTATTTATATGTATTAAAAAGGATAAAATAAGTTTGGACTCCTATCTCACACAACATGAAGTTCTGTATGATCTAAAGATAAAAATGTTGAAGTAAAAAATAAATATTTTTGAAAACTTATGTATAATCTAGGAGTCAAGAAAAATTTCTGTGCAAGCTGGAAAACCTAGACACTCTAGAGAAATGACTGACATATTTGAGTGCTTAAAACTTAAAATGTAATCATATGGCAAATGTAAAGGTAAATAAAACCAAAAGACAAATAATAGAGGAACATATATTTGTAATACACATGACAGATAAAGGATTCAATACCGAACATATAAAAAATTTCCTACACATTAATAAGAAAAGACAAACACCCTAATTGAAAGTGGTTAAAAAGGGTAAAAAGGGCTGTTCAAGGAGGCAGAAAACCACCTTGCCAATAAACAAGTGAAATTACTCAACTTTACTAGCCATCAGGCATATTGAAATTAAATTAACAAGGAAATATCACTTTAAGACCATTAAACATGGTATCACATATTGCTGGAGTGTTGTGGAGGTTAATATGTTATCTCATACATTTGCCGAGGGAAATGTGCAGTATATTAAAGCCATTTGGAATTCAACCTGGCAACCTCTATTAAAATTAAGAATTTACATAAACTTTAACTTAGCAATTCCATTTCCGGGGCCTTCTTCCATAGAAAATAAAAGCACAGGTATATAACAGTGAATACGAACAAAATAAATTATACGTATATATTCAGATTAACTGCAACATTTTTTCTAGTAGCCAAAAAAACTGGAATCAACTTGAATGTCCTCAATAGAGGAATGGTTTAATAAGTTGTTTTTCACTCAAACCATTGCGTTTTACATAACTAGTTTAAAAAGTGTGTTAAGTCTATACCAGATGATGTGGAAAACATTTCTCTGAAATGTTTCTAAGTGAGAAAAACTACGTGCAGTAAAGAGTAAAATAGTGCCCCTATATGTTTTTATGCATACGTATGTATGTTACCTTATTTATGAACATAGACAAAGATATGCAAAGATTCACACCAGGCTTTTAACATTGCTTATCCAGTGGAGGAGTGGCTAATGAAATGTAAAAATCCTATAGATGTACAGGTTTTCTCAACATTTATGTATATGTATGTATATATATATATATATAATTCTCAACATTTATATATAATTACTTTATGTAAATGCACATGTAAATTACATATGTGTAGAGCCATGTACAAAGAGATACTTGCTGAAAGTGTGCATATCATAAAGAGTGTTTTGAGTTTTTAGGGTTCTTTTTTTTAACTTTCTTTCTTGTACTTTGAGTTTTTCAAAATAAAAATTTTACATGATTTTAAGTTTCACATTTTCTAAAGCAAACATTATAGAGCAGGTTAAGGAAATGATCCAGTATCTACAGAATGATCTGATTGTTCAGTCCTCCAGTAGTTCATCAAACTACATTGAGCAGCAACCATGACATTGTATCAGGTGTGTTAAAGTGGTTGGGATTACAGAGATGAATGAAATATGCTCCTTCTTGTTGTATATTACAACAAGACAAACATATAAATGAACAACTCTAACACAATATGGCTATTGCTTTAATATAAGAATTTGTAGGACAATAGGGGCAATGAACTCTGCAGGCATTGGTGGTAGAGAGGCTTCAGAGGGAAAGAACCATTTGAGCTTAGCCTTAAAGACTGAGGATGCTTTCATCACTCACCAGCCTTAGGTGGGGAAGGGAAAGCAATCCCTTCAAAGAGGAAGGAATCAACATCTAGTCCTATTTCATTCATCAAGAATGTGGAGGAGGAAGTAAACAGTTTATTATTTATCGTCTCAAATGATGGTAATGTGGAAGATGGGCAAATGGAACAAGAGACTTTGGAAGAGTCCTGATCAGGAACTAATAAAATGAGAACCTGCTTTGATAAATGCAAGCAGGTTTATCTGAGGGAAGAAGAACTCAAAGCTGCGTTTAATGAAAGGAAGCAACTGTCAAAGCAATCTGACTAAGTTCAGTACATTAGGTTTGCAGTTGGGGAAGAAATATGGGTTGCTGTTCATTTAGGACCTGTGGAAGAGGTTGGAGAAAAGGGGATAGGTATTCAAGCAATGATTCATTAGGTGGAAAGAAGAGAATGTTAGAAATCAGACACCACTGCCACTTACTGAATAAATTCATCATAAGCCATATACAGACACATCATAAAGTATCTAAAGGTACCAGAATGCTTGACCATTGAGGTAAGGTGCCCCAAAATACTGTGTCTTCAAGGAAAACACAAGGGTACAGTACTCATGGGTTAGCAGCAGTTAACAGAAGACACACTAGCTTTTTGGGAATAGGGGAGAAAGAAGCAAGGATTATGCATGTACGTATTTGTATCATAGATGGTAACAACAGAAGCCATTTAATCAAATGCTTATTATTGGCCTAATATAATGTCAGGTGTTTTACATAAATTACCTCATTTAATCCCAGAATGGCTCTAAGATATAGATACATGTTACTACCATTCCCTTTTTACAGATGAGGAAACTAAGTCTTACAGGAGTTAAGAAACGTACTCAAGGTCAAAGAGCTTTTAGGTGGTGAAGCTGTAAATTGAGATCGGACTTTAAATCCTATGCTCCCAACTGCTCAACTAGACACTAAGTTATATTCCCCCTGCTAAACCCTAGTCCCAGCCATCATCATATCACACCTGTATTGTCCCAACAGCCTGTCACCCCTCTGGTCCTACACAGTTCACAACATCCAGTGAACTTTCTAAAACATACATCAGACGACATCACTTTCCTTTATCAAACCATCCAGTGGCCCTCCACTGCACGTAAGATAAAATCCAAGTTCTTACCCTGCAAGTCCCTATGTGACCACTTCTCTGCCAGCCTCTCCAGTCTCGGTCATCAATCTCCACTCTGCCCCTCTCTGACTGCACTCCAGTCACTCACCCTTCTGCTCTTCCTCAACACACTGTTCTCGTTCTGGCCTCATGGCATTGTTACTTGCTAGTCTACCTAAAATGCTCTTCTTCAAAGTCTTCACACAGCTGACTCGACCTCATTATTCAGATCTTGATTCAAATATCAGCTCCTTAGAGAAGGTTCCCCACACCAACAAGAACGACCCCTTTGCCCATGAAAACAGAAGTTACTTGGTGACAGGAACTATTGATTTCATGTTCTTCACTCTAATTCCAGAACCAAGAGTAATATCTGACACCTACTAGGCACTCAGGACATATTTGTTTCCTGAAATACTGGTATCTTTTTTAAAGTGTCATACTCATATGCCTATGAGTATATCTACATATATATATTTATGGATATGTGAGCTTGTTGTCACCTCACAGAAGTGGAATGTACATCCCCCACCCCAAATTTGGTTTGAATGTCAAGACTAATGATGCCACACATATACCAAGAAGGTATGAAAAGGATTATTACTCACATAATGAGTTATGCATCAAAAATGCAGTTAGACCAAACAAAAAAAAAAAAGAAAAAGAAAAAACTGGTAACTGTGAAGTGATGGGTAATTAGACGGTTGTGATTCTTTCATTCTATAGATATAGGTATAGATATAGAAATAATCGAAACATCAAGTTCTACACCTTAATTATATACAATTTTTATTTATCCATTATACCTCAATAAAACTGACAAAAATGGGATCAGTCTCAATGACAACTTACCCATGGTGTTTGTCTGATAACTAAAACATTGAGTGGTTTATTTAATTTAATTTGGACTTGTTTATGTAAGCCACTATGGCACCTGCAGCATGAGACCAATAAGAAAGGTGAATGTTCCATTGAATATCTAGTACTATCAAGAGCTAGTACTATATATTCTGAGAAGAGAAATGAGTGCCTTAGTCTCTCTATCAACGTGCAGAACTTCAAAGAAGGTAAAGAGTGCTATGGTGAGACATTGTACTGTGGCTTTAATATGTGCAGAAGATGTGTGACCTTGATTTATATTTTGGGTATCCGTGAGGCAAGAGGTTCTATGAGTTCTTTACCCCAAATGAGGCAACCTTGGAGAAGGAATTGTTTTCATTGGCCAGAGCAGATGGTCAGACCACTGGCAGTGGCCCAAAGATCTATAAAAATGTGCGGATGAGGCCAATTGTTGGCCAAGACATGGCCAAGTGCTAAGATAACTGCCTAAAGTTTGGCCAACTGAGCTGACCCTGTGTCCTGTCCTTTATCAGGAACATTCTGATTAAGAGATGGAAAGAAGCAAGAGTCAAGCAAGCTCCATTAAGTGTGATAGTGACAATACCATTGGTTAAGTGAATGAACTCCCTTTGGTATTCACTGTGTTGAGCCTAAGGGGCTCCCCAGCTATCCACGTGTTCTAAGAGATGACCTCCTCTAGCACTGTGGCATCCGGCAAGGGACCCAGCACAGGGGACGTTACCCTCTCCTGAAAGTAGGGTATGCAGAGGGCCCGGGTTCAGCTCCATCCTGTAGCAAGGAGGCCTCACTAGCTGTGCTGGGCTTGCAGGGTGCTGTTTCCATGATCAAAGGCCTAACGGGCAGCTGTACACTGAGGGTCACAGGTTCAGGACCTGAGATAGTCTATGTTTCCAGGAAAGTCCAGTATGTACCCACCAATTGCTACACTAATGGCATACAGCGTTGGGCCAAGGAAGGTAGTTCCTTGTATCAGAAGCCCATGCAACTAACGGCCATCACTGATGGTAGAGGGACCCCGAGATATATGAGAGAAGGTTGCTAAAGCTCCCACAGTGAAGGAATCTCGGGGTGGGGGGGGGAGGGGGGCGTAACAGGAATGCCTGTTCTATGGCAATTCAGGCAGATTCTAGTATCTTTTTACAGGGGGTCTCATTCAAGTTGGGCCTATTTGCAAGTTACAGAACAAAAAAGCTTTGTAAATGAGGAATGTTGCCTCCAGAATCTAAAAATGTCAAAAACATGTTGGGCTTGTTTTAACAATGTGGGTCCTAAGAAGACTAAAAGCTGTTTCTTGACACTGTCAGGACTGGAGCAGCCCTCAACTTACTAAATAATTTTCAGGAACTTAACTGAAGTGCTGGGGCCCTGTACTATGTGTCTCATGTGAACCTCCTCAAAGGAGGATGTCATTAGTGAGATGTCATAACTGTGTACCCGAAAAAAGTTAGAGCTGGTTAAAATATTGCCTGTGAAGACTATGTGAGATGGCAGGCGTGGAGACTGAGCCCACTGAGTACCCAGGTGAAGGTGTATTGTGTCCCTTTAAAGGTGAAGGTTAACTGCAGCTGAGAGGTTGTTGAAATAGGCACTGAATAGAACATGCTAGCCAAATACTTTGCTATAACGACAAAGTATTTACCAGTTACTTATTATTATTGGGTGGAATCAGTCATTTCAATAATATATATGGAGCCCTAGTGGGTGGGGCCATGACGCCAAGGGTACGAATTCACACTGAGGCACCGGTCCTGTTTTCCCGGGTTTAAGAACAAGTAAAACTTGGCTGTTAAATGCAGCAGAAGTGGGGATAACCACACCTTCTCTAAATAGGTCTTATATAATGGGTTTCAATCTGTGAAAACCGTGCTTTCATTTAGATTGAACCTTTTCTTAAACACTGAGGTGAAAGGTATTGTTTTAACTAGGGGGAAAGGTCCATAGGGTCCCATAGTTTTCAAGCTGATTATAAGGGCCAGAGACTTAACTTTATTACTTATTGGGTCAGGTTCTCCACGTGCACTAGAGGATATTTTAGGGTAATGGATGTCTTGGCTATGGAAAAGTCAGGCACGGAAATAATTCGGATGGTTCAGGTTAGGCATATCTGTTTCTAGTTCATGTTCACCTACTCCCTGGCTGGGAGTAGGTGGACATAAAGTGTGGGCCAGATGTGGGCCAGAAGGGGAAGGGGAATTAATGAGGCTTCAAAACTGTCAATTGTCAAACATCAAAAGTGGAATCAGATTATGACACACACTGCCACCACCCATACAGCACCCCTCTCCCCATCTGGGACCTCCGAAACACACACGGAAATACCAAGTCCTTTTCCTCCTCACCAGCAGGATAAAGTGTTCAGGAAGAAATCTGTCTTCAGAGCTCAGTCCTCACCCAGTCCTTATTCCCGGTGTCTGGCTAACTATGGACTGGCTGGTCTGGGCCCCAAACTGGCAGGATACTACCTCCCTCCCTTCTCACACGCCTGCCCCTTCCTGCCTTCCTTCAGTCCCCATCACCGAAGAACAGACAGAGATACACACACATCTTTCTACAACAGCTTGTACATCAATAGCTGAGGGCTTTTTTATTCGGTCTCTACACAGGTGACCATTTCTCCAGTGCTTTCTCTGGAGAGACCACAGAGACAGCAAGGTCTCAGTCACCTGATAGACCCAGGGCAGCACTTTATGAACTGCCGGAAGAGCCCTCTGGGACGTTTTCATCCTCCTCTGGCTCTTTAGTCATTGTTGTACTCCGCCGGTAGTAGAATGCTAGCATCTTTGACTTCTTCTGTGTAGGACCTCTTCCCGAATTCTGACGACGGACTGATTTTGTTAACTCGACCACCTCCTGAATCTGGTCGGAAAACAAAGTGATACAGAAAGATATTGATTTGGGGAAAGAGGATGGGAAGGAGAACTTTGAGAGAATGGGTGTGGATTGAGAAGGGCTTTGTGCCAGGGAAGGGCTGGGTAAGTCTTGGGTGGGGGATGAAGAGGAGGCACGTGAGTCGGGTAATCTGACCTCCTCCATCTTATAGCCCTGGAGTGGAGAATTCATCCTCTCCCTTCTGCGTTGGCCCCCTGGTGTTTGTTGCTCTGACCTCTCGGTGTTTGTCCGTGCATGGCAGTTAGGCCCCTGGGGGATTGTACTTTCCTCCGCCATGTCAGTAGCAACAGTGTGCTCTACTCCAAGGCTCCTGGCCTCTCTATATATACCCTGCCAGGACAATGAAGAGCCACACCCATCAGCTTTGATTGGTCAGCCAATGGTAGCGCTGGGGTGGCTGTGACATCACAAAGCACTACCCTTGAAGATACGTGGGGGGAGGGGAGGGGTGCAGAGCATTCTAGGTGCTCTGGTTAGAGAAAGGGAGTGCTTCCTCAACACCCAGTAAAGAGCCTTCCCAAATTGACCTTCCACTCTTCCTCATCTTCTCTGGTTCAATCCTTGTGGTGCACATGTTAGGGAGAAGGTGTTCCCTCCAAACCATTCCACATGGCCACCCCCATTCAGTGTTTAATTCTGTTGTCTCCCAGATCTCATCACCTAGTATTGTGTGGTTTTTAAAAACTTTTTTATTTTAGAACAGTTTTAGATTTACAGAGTAATTGTGAAGATCATATTCATACACGCCACAACAAATTTCCCTTCTTAACATTGTACATTAGTATGGTACAATTGTTCAACTTAGTGAACCAACACTGAAACAGTATTATTCACTAAAGTCTGTACTTCATCAGATTTCCTTCTTTTTTTAAATGTTGAGCCTTCTTTTAATTAATTTATTTTTATTTTTGGCTGTGTTGGGTCTTCGTTTCTGTGCGTGGGCTTTCCCTAGGTGTGGCAAGCAGGGGCCACTCTTCATCGTGGTGCGCGGGCCTCTCACTGTCGCGGCCTCTCTTGTTGCGGAGCACAGGCTCCAGACGCGCAGGCTCAGTGGCTGTGGCTCACGGGCCTAGTTGCTCTGCGGCATGTGGGATCTTCCCAGATCAGGGCTCGAACCCATGTCCCCTGCATTAGCAGGCAGATTCTCAACCACTGTGCCACCGTGGAAGCCCCAGATTGCCTTATTGTTTACCTAATGTTCTTTTTCTGTCCCAGGATCCCAACCAAGATTCTACATTAAATTGAGTCGTTCCATGTTATAACTTCTTAGGCTCCTCTTGGCTGTGACAGTTTTTTAGACTTCTTGTTTTTGAAGACTTTGACAGTTTGGGGTTTTGTGTTTTGTCTTTTACATTAGATCTGCAGATGTTATTGCTCTTATAGGTCAAAGTTTTTATAAGTTTCTTCTTCCAGAGAACCTCAAATCAAGTCAGTACCACCAGTGTTATGGACTTCCCCATGGCAATGGTTGAACTAATCTCTTGGCTTTGTCACAGAGGTGACACAGATGTTTTTCTCTAGAGGTCTGAGGATCAGGATCATATTTTATTTATGACAGAGGCACAGGGGCAGCAGCAGAAGCATTCTGTAAGGTACTAGTGAGTCATTTACTTTTAGAAGTATGACCTCAGCATCCCACATAGTTAACGGCTCTTCCTCCACACGAGTGACCATCCCATGGACCTGTATATTGAACAGACTGTCAGTCTTTCTCCTGAGCTCTATATAGAAAGGGGGCCAACATGTGGTTGAGACACAACCAGTGTTCACAAGGTAAGAGTCATTTCTTTGAGGTTAGTGTCAGTCACACCTTAGTTTGGAATTGAAACACATGATTCAACCTGAGAATCACAAATAGGTCCAGGTTGAGACACAGGATTCAGGACTGCTTTAAGCAAGGTCCCAATCCAATAATCCTTTCACTATGTGCCAAGTGGCTAAACTGACTTATGTTGGTCAAAGCTTTAGCAGACACTCAGTAGGACTAACAAATGCAGCACAAAGAAGCAAGTTCAAAGCACAAGCTAGCCAGCAGGCAGTAGCCCAAGTGCCTGTTCACCAGCATACAGCAGAGCCAGTTAGAAAGCCAAAGCAAGAGAAGAAAGACCCCTGGTGGTAAGGGATAGCACCTTGATGTCCTGCTCACAGGGCCAGTTGTTGTAATCACACCACAGAGACAGGATGGATCCTTCAACCCAAATTCGGTTTGCATGTCGAGACTGATAACACATACACCTAGAGAGTATGAAAAACTTTACTACATAAGAAGGAGGCTTTCTGGGGAGAGCAGGGCAGGCTCTCAAGCAGGTTCAAGAATGGCTTAAGAGAGCAGAAGAAGGAGATTGGCTTGGCTTTTATGGTGGTGAGGGGATGACGCTGGAGTGTTCCCACACACAGGTCAGGTTTTGCACAGTCTGAACTTCCTCCTGGCCCACAGAAGAGAGAGTACCTGAGCTTTCTTATCAGATATAGGTAAGCAGGGGAAGAGGCAGCGGTAGGGCTCTTTTATAGAATAATGTTGTGTAAATGCAAGGTGTTTAGCACAGTTTAGAATTCTCATAACCATTATAACCACACTTATATTGTTTTCAGTTAAACTACGTTTCACTAGATTCGTATTTCCCAAATTATGGTCCTTTAAATATTATTTAAGGTGGCTTAGAATTATCTTGGTTCATCACAGAGAAACTGTGTAGAAAGAGAAAAGACTGCTAGCCTCAGGAGGTCTGACACACTGGTCACAAAAGAGCAGACTTCATTGTACTATCTGCTGAATTATGAGGGGTTTCTAACATGTTTCCCATCCTGGGTGACTACTGTAGCATCCAAAGACTGTAATAATAATTACAGAAACTAACATTTATTGACTACTAACTCTATGTAGGAATTATGCTAAATATCCATATACATAGTTCATCCTCGTCACAACCCTATTGAGATAAGTGGCCAAAGAGCGGTTTCTGTCATTTCTGCCAGGACATCTCCATTCCAATTGCAGAAGCAGAAAAGAGCATATAGGAGGGCACATGGGAATATTTATGGGCCAGGCTCAAAAGGGGTATGCATTACTCCTGCTCACATTTCATTGGGAAAAACTCACATAGCCACATCTAACTACAAGAGACAATGAGAAATGTAGTCTACCTAGTAGAAGAGGAGAACTTAAATGTTGGAGATAAGCTAGCAATCTCTGTCTCCACCATCTTGTTCATCACTCTCCCCAGTATTTACAGTAGAGCCTGGCACATAGTAGGTGGCCAAGAATATTTCTGTTGAATGAATGGGCTTCAACTTTTTTGGTCAGTTATGGGGATCAAAAACATATAGAACTTGGTTAAGCAATGGTTTCCTAGATATGACACAAAAAGCAGAAGCAACAAAGAAAGAGTAAATTGGACTACATCAAAATTTTAAAATGTTTTCTTCTGCAAAAGAATACCATGAAGAAAGCAAAAAGGCACACCAAAGAAAGATCCTGGCAAATCACATATTTAATAAAAGTGTAGTATCCAGAATACAGAAAGAACTCTTACAACTCAACAACAAAAATACAAACAACCCAACTGAAAATCAGGTAAAGGACTTAAATAGACATTGTGCTAATGAAGATATACAAATAGCCAACAAACATATGAAAATATGCTCAATACCATTAGTCGTTAGGGAAATGCAAATCAAAACCACGATGAGATGCCACTTCATACCCACTAGGAAGGCTATAACTATTTTAAAAAGAAAATAACAAGTACTGACGAGGATGTAGAGAAATTGAAACACTCATACACGTCTGGTGGGAACATAAAATGATACAGCCTCTGTGGAAAACATTTTGGCAGTTACTCAACAAGTTAAACATAGACTTGCCATATTACCCAGTAACTCTACTCCTAGGTATATAATGAAAAGAGTTGAAAAGGAGGGAACAACAACAACAAAAAACAGGTGAATTGAGCAACACAAAAGCAAAGGGCAAATAACGTTTCAAGAAGTAAAACATGGTCAACTTTATTAAATACCTTTTACAGGTAATATAGGGACAGACAAACGACGATTGAACTTGTTAGTAGAGAGGTCATTGGTAAATTTGATAAGAAGGAAATTGAAAGAGTGGAAAATATTTTAATATAAACCTGGATGTGTATTAAGGAGAAAATGTGAGATCAGAAAGTGAGGGGCGGATAGACAATTTCTTTTGAGAGTTTTGGTGCTAAGGGGAGGAGAAATATGGGACTATAGCTGGAGGGGGATTTGGTATTAAGAGAGTGTATTTTTAAGAGGGTAGATTCTAGAACGCATCTAGCCAACATAAATGACTGAATGAAACTGACGACATAAAAAACCAAAGGGATAATTGCAGAAGAAAAAATATTGAGAAAGCAAGAGGGGTATTCAGAGCACTAGTAGATGGGATCGGTAGCAAATGTGGAAATATTGGCTTTCCATGAGAACGAGTAATATTTATAGATTTTACAGTGGAGAAGGAAACGGTTATGGTATGATTACAAATGCAGGTAAGATGGTAGATTTGGTGGGGAAGACATAAAAGAATTTTCTCTCGACTCTGCAGTTTTCTCAGTGAAGGATGAGATAAGGGCATAAAATAACAAGAGTGAGGGTCGGGTTTTGAGAAATTGAGGGGAAGATAAAGTATTGGATATTCATTTTGTATAATGGAAATGGGTGTATAATATGGAAGGATTGATAATTTAAGATATGTGGTCAAGAATTTAAGGTGAGATCAGTTAGCTTTGTCTTGTAAATTTCTACAGCAACATCCATCACTTGTATATAGGAACAAAGTAGGTAGATAGCTAAATTTAACAAGGGTTGTGGTTTTGCCAGGGAAGTACTAGGGTGGGAAAGTGAGTAGGGAGATGAAGGTTTATGAAAGTAAGTGATACTAATGATAAATTGGTAAGCAATGAGGAAATGCGAAAAGAGAAATGTGGCTGATGCTGAAAAGTAGTAGAATTCACAGACTGGAGTTCAAAATTGAAGAATTTTTAGAGTTGGGTGTGTGTAGGTGTGTATACCTGCATGAGAGAGAGGTATTTTGCTAGGAAGAATAATCAGTTGTAGCCCAAGAGATGTATGTTTTAAAATCAGGATTTCAGAGTTGCTGTAATTTTTGAGAATGTCAATGTCTAGTGCATGAGCATTAGAGTGAGTGGCTTAAGTATGATGGAAGAAAAATACCATTGGAATTGAGGGCATGAAAGATTTGCAAAGCCAAAAATGCTGGATGAATATCCACATAGATGACAGATGTTGAAGTTGCCAAGATGGTGGCAGTACTAAAAGTGGAGAAGAAGATCAGGAAAGTGTCTAACGAATGAAGGTAAAGAAATAGATGGCGTAGCACATGGTATTATCTAATAGCAAGAACTACAAATGAGCTCTGAATTTTGAAAGAGGAAGGAGCAGAAATGGTTTGAAAGTGACAATGAGTCGACTCCTTGGGGTATGTGAGGAAAACTAACGTTTGCTCAAGAGGACTGCAGGGGAAGTGATTTCCTCAAGGCACAGCCATATTCCAGTCATAAAACAGAGATTAAGGGAACACTGAGAGAAGAACTTGAAGGTACTGGGGAGTTTCTTAATGATAGACTATGAGTTACAGAGGGCAGGAGAGAAGCGCTCATGAAGTTGGGGAGAGAGTTGGGTCCAATTCTGTCAAGTGCAGAGCAATACGTGAATAAGGGTCTAGTTAATGATGGATAATCTGCAGGGTGGTGACTTAAGTAAAAGTGATAAGACAAGATGGACCTTGTGACTGCATGGCAGATTGGGAGGTGAGTAAAGCCCTCCAGACTAGAGATTGCTTAACCTAGGCTGACCTAGAAGTAAGAAGAATCCAGAAACACCATTGAAACCTGTTTCCTCTAAATATCATGTATCCTGTATGATGATCCAGCATTTCAAAGATAGACTAGTAAGGACATCTAAGAGGGTAGGTCTGAAAGGAAAGGAGTGTGTTTGCTTAAGAGTGTGAGTGTGTATGAAAAATGTCAACAGCAAATTCTAATGTCAGAGGGTTGCTACTATAGGCTTATGGAGCCATGCACTATTCTTGGACAACCCAAGATGCCTGCACAGATGTGGCCCAGATGCAAGCACCAACACTTACTGGGCACCTGCAAAGCCAAAGCTGGGGAAGATGGAAGGCCAAGGGGAAGTGGTATTATCCCAATACAGGAATGTATTTACTTAGGCTTCCTAAATGGCAGGTGGACAAAAAACGGAAGAAAGGAAATTAAGCTTCTTTTGCCTAACATCTCTCCACAGGAGGAAGTACTTGGAGTTGTATTTCCTACGTAAATTCACCTGCTAAAACTCCAGGGAGCTCATCACATTAGAAGGGTTCTCCTTGTCATTGTCATTTAAAAGAACAATTCCCCATGCTTATAAATCCAGGCTCAGAACATCAATTCAACCAACCTCAGGAGCCGTGTGGCTACACCTTCCTGCTGGGAATCAGCATGGTCCCCAGAGAATCAATTTGAGGAGTATGGCCAAAGTGTTTTCATTTTCAGTGTTTATCCCCTGGAATGTCTAGGAGTGAAGAATAGACAGGGCAATACAATCCTAAGATTCAATTTCTTTCATCAAATACAAACCGTATATATGAGCATCAAGGCAAGAGGATGGAGGACTTTAACTGAAATTCCAATAGAGATCTAAGCGCAAATCCTGGAACCATCCCATGCTAGCATTGTGAGTTAGGATAGGTACTTAACCACTCTGAGCCTGTTTTCTGATCTCTAAAAAAAAATAGAAGGGTAATATCTCATACAGCTGTTGCAAAGATCAACTCAAATAATTCATGTACAGAATATAGCACAACAACCTACAGAATGGGAGAAAATATTTGTAAATCGTGTATCTGATAAGGGATTTTTATCCAGAATATATAAAGAACTCTTACATGCCTGTGATAAGAAGGTAAATAACCCAACTTTTAAAATGGGCAGAAGATCTAAATAGACATTTCTGCAAGGAAGATATACAAATGGCCAGCAAGCACATTAGAGACGCTTGACATCATTACTCATCAGGAAAACACAAATCAAAACCACAGAAAGATACCATTTCATACCCATTCGGATGGCTAGAATCAAAAAGTCAGATAATCATAACTGTTGGTAGGGATTTAGAGAAATCAGAACCATCATACACTGTTAGTGAGAATGTAAAATGGTATAGCTGCTTTGGAAAAGTTTGTTGTTTCTCAGAGGGTGAAACAGTGTTACTGTATGACCTACTTGTAGGTATATCCCCAAGATAAATGAAAATAGATGTCCATACAAAAACTTGTACATAAATATTCATAGCAGCAATATTCATAATACCCAAAGATGGAAACAACCCAAATGCCCATCAACTGACCAGTGGACAAACAAAATGTGGCAAATCCATACAACAGAATATTATTCAGACATCAAAAGGAATGAAGAACTCATATATGCTACAATATGGCTGAACCTTAAAAACATTATGCTAAGTGAAAGAAGTCAGTCACAAAAGACCACATATTATGTGACTCTATTCATATGAAATGCTCAGAACAGGCAAATCTATAGATACAAAATAGATCAATAATTACTTAAGGCTGAGGCAGAAGTTGTTGGGAGCACAGGGGATTAATAGCTAAAGGATACGAGGGTTTCTTTTGGAGGTGTTGAAAACGTTCTAAAATAGACTGGAGGGAACTTCAAGACGTCGGAAGAGTAAGACGTGGAGATCACCTTCCTCCCACAGATACATCAGAAATACATCTACACGTGGCACTGCTCCTATAGAACACGCACTGAACGCTGGCAGAAGACCTCAGACCTCCCAGGGAAGAAACTCCCAACGTAGCTGGGTAGGGCAAAAGAAAAAAGAAAAAGCAGAGACAAGAGAATAGGAACGGGACCTGCACAATGGGAGGGAGCCGTGAAGGAGGGAAACGTTTCCACACCCTAGAAGCCCCTTCACTGGCGGAGACTGCAGGTGGCAGAGGGGGGCAGCTTCGGAGCCACGGAGGAGAGCGCAGCAACAGGGGTGCGGAGCGCAAAGCAGAGAGACTCCGGCACAGAGGATCGCTGCCGACTGGCACTCACCAGCCCGAGAGGCTTGTCTGCTCACCTGCCGGGACGGGCGGGGGCTGGGAGCTGAGGCTCGGGCTTGGGTCTGAGGGCAGGGAGAGGTCTGGCAGTGTGAGCACAGCCTGAAGGGGTTAGTACGCCACGCCTAGCCAGGAGGGAGTCCAGGAAAAGTCTGGAGCTGCCGAAAAGGCAAGAGAATTTTTCTTACCTCTTTGTTTCCTGGTGCACGAGGAGAGGGGATTAACAGCGCTGCTTAAAGGAGCTCCAGAGACAGGCGCGAGCCGCAGCTATCAGCACGGATCCCAGAGACGGGCATGAGACGCTAAGGCTGCTGCTGCCACCACCAAGAAGCCTGTGTGCGAGCACAGGTCACTCTCCACACCTCCCCTCCCGGGAGCCTGTGCAGCCCGCCACTGCCAGGGTCCCGTGATCCAGGGACAACTTCCCCGGGAGAACGCACAGCGCGCCTCGGGCTGGTGCAACGTCACGCCGGCCTCTGCGGCCGCAGGCTCGCCCCGCCTCCGTGCCCCTCCCTCCCCCCCGGCCTGAGTAAGCCAGAGCCCCCGAAGCAGCTGCTCCTTTAACCCCGTCCTGTCTGAGTGAAGAACAGACGCCCTCTGGCGACCTATACTTAGAGGCGGGGCCAAATCCAAAGATGAACCCCAGGAGCTGTGAGAACAAAGAAGAGAAAGGGAAATCTCTCCCAGCAGCCTCAGGAGCAGCGGATTAAATCTCCAATATCAACTGGATGTACACTGCATCTGTGGAATACCTGAATACAGAACGAATCATCCCAAATTGAGGAGGTGGACTTTGAGAGCAAGATTTATTATTTTTTCTCATTTTCCTCTTTTTGTGAGTGTGTATGTTTATGCTTCTGTGTGAAATTTTGTCTGTATAGCTTTGCTTTCACCATTTGTCCTAGGGTTCTATCCGTCCGTTTTCGTTTTACTTTAAAAATTTTTTTTCTTAATAATAATTTTTTTATTTTAATGAGTTTATTTTATTTTACCTTACTTTATTTTATTTTCTTTTATCCTCTTTCTTTCTATCTTCTTCCTTCCTCTCTCTCTTTCTTCCTTTCTTCCTTCCTTCCTTCCTCCCTCCCTCCCTCTCTCTCTCTCTCCCTGTTTCTCTCCTCCTCTCCTTCTCTCTGCCTCTCTTTCTCTCTTTCATTCTACTTTTTCTCCCTTTTATTCTGAGCCGTGTCGATGAAAGGCTCTTGGTGCTGCAGCCAGGAGTCCATGCTGTGCCTCTGAAGTGGGAGAGCCAACTTCAGGACACTGGTCCACAAGAGACCTCCCACCTCCATGTAATATCAAACGGCGAAAATCTCCCAGAGATCTCCATCTCAACACCAAGACCCAGCTCCACTAAATGACCAGCAAGCTACAGTGCTGGATACCTTATGCCAAACAACTACCAAGAAAGGAACACAACCCCACCCATTAGCAGAGAACCTGCCGAAATATCATAATAAGGCCATAGACACCCCAAAACACGCCACCAGACGTGGACCTGCCCACCAGAAAGACAAGATCCAGCCTCATCCACCAAAACACAGGCAGTAGTCCCCTCCACCAGGAAGCCTACACAACCCACTGAACCAACTTTAGCCACTGGGGACAGACACCAAAAACAACAGGAACTACGAACCTGCAGCCTGCAAAAAGGAGACCCCAAACACAGTAAGATAAGCAAAATGAGAAGACAGAAAAACACACAGCAGGTGAAGGAGCAAGATAAAAACCCACCAGAACTAACAAACGAAGAGGAAATAGGCAGTCTACCTGAAAAAGAATTCAGAATAAACATAGTAAAGATGATCCAAAATCTTGGAAATAGAGTAGAGAAAATGCAAGAAACATTTAACAAGGACCTAGAAGAACTAAAGATGAAACAAGCAACAATGAACAACACAATAAATGAAATTAAAAATACTCTTGAAGGGATCAATAGCAGAATAACTGAGGCAGAAGAACGGATAAGTGACCTGGAAGATAAAATAGTGGAAATAACTACTGCAGAGCAGAATAAAGAAAAAAGAATGAAAAGAATTGAGGACAGTCTCAGAGACCTCTGGGACACGATTAAACGTACCAACGTTCAAATTATAGGGGTTCCCAAAGAAAAAGAGAAAAAGAAAGGGACTGAGAAAATATTTGAAGAGATTATAGTTGAAAACTTCCCTAATATGGGAAAGAAAATAGTTAATCAAGTCCAGGAAGCACAGAGACTCCCATACAGGATAAATCCAAGGAGAAACACACCAAGACACATATTAGTCAAACTATCAAAAAGTAAATACAAAGAAAAAATATTAAAAGCAGCAAGGGAAAAACAACAAATAACATAGAAGGGAATCCCCATAAGGTTAACAGCTGATCTTTGAGCAGAAATTCTGCAAACCAGAAGGGAGTGGCAGGACATATTTAACATGATGAAAGGGAAAAACCTACAACCAAGATTACTCTACCCAGCAAGGATCTCATTCAGATTTGACAGAGAAATTAAAAACTTTACAGACAAGCAAAAGCTAAGAGAATTCAGCAGAACCAAACCAGCTTTACAGCAAATGCTAAACCAACATCTCCAGGCAGGAAACACAAGAGAAGGAAAAGACTTACAATAACAAATGCAAAACAATTAAGAAAATGATAATAGGAGCATACATATCGATCATTACCTTAAATGTAAAAGGATTAAATGCTCCCACCGAAAGACACAGACTGGGTGAATGGATACAAAAACAAGACCCATATATGTGCTGTCTACAAGAGACCCACTTCAGACCTAGGGACACATACAGATTGAAAGTGAGGGGATGGAAAAAGATATTCCATGCAAATGAAAATCAAAAGAAAGCTGGAGTAGCAATTCTCATATCAGACAAAATAGACTTTAAAATAAAGACTTACAAGAGACAAAGAAGGACACTACATAATGATCAAGGGATCGATCCAAGAAGAAAATATAACAATTTTAAATATTTATGCACCCAACATAGGAGCACCTCAATACGTAAGACAAATACTAAGAGCCATAAAAGGGGAAATCAACAGTAACACAATCATAGTAGGCGACTTTAACACCCCACTTTCAATAATGGACAAATCATCCAAAATGAAAAAAAATAAGGAAACACAAGCTTTAAATGATGCATTGAACAAGACGGACTTAATTGATATTTATAGGATGTTCTATTCAAAAACGTCCAGAGATAAACCCATGTACATACGGTAACCTTATCTTGATAAAGGAGACTAGAGTATACAATGGGGAAAAGACAGCCTCTTCAATAAGTGGTGCTGGGAAAACTGGACAGATACATGGAAAAGAATGAAATTAGAACACTCTCTAATGCCATACACAAAAATAAACTCAAAATGGATTAAAGACCTTAATGTAAGGCCAGACACACTAAAACTCTTAGAGGAAATAAAAGAAGAACACTCTTTTGAGATAAATCACAGTAAGATCTTTTTTGACCTACCTCCTAAAGAAATGGAAACCAAACCAAAAATAAACAAATGGGACCGAATGAAACTTAAAAGCTTTTGCACAGCAAAGGAAACCATAAACAAGACTAAAAGACAACCCTCAGAATGGGAGAAAATATTTGCAAACAAAGCAACTGACAAAGGATTAATCTCCAAAATTTACAGGCAGCTCATGCAGCTCAATATCAAAAAAACAAACAACCCAATCCAAAAATGGGCAGAAGACCTAAATAGACATTTTTCCAAAGAAGATATACAGATTGCAACAAACACATGAAAGAATGCTCAACATCATTAATCATTAGAGAAATGCAAATCAAAACCACAATGCGGTATCATCTCACACCGGTCAGAATGGCCATCATCAAAAAATCGACAAACAATAAATGGACAACCTGGAAGAAATGGACAAATTCTTAGAGAGGGTGTGGAGAAAAGGGAACCCTCATACACTGTTGGTCGGAATGTAAATTGATACAGTCACTAAGGAGAACAGTATGGAGGTTCCTTAACAAACTAAAAATAGAACTACCATACGACCCAGCAATCCCACTACGGGGCATATATCCTGAGAAAACCATAATTCAAAAAGAGTCATGTACCACAATGTTCATCGCAGCTCTATTTACAATAGCCAGGACTTGGAAGGAACCTAAGTGTCCATCAACAGATGAATGGATAAAGAAGATGTGGCACATATATGCAATGGAATATTACTCAGCCATAAAAAGGAACGAAACTCAGTTATTTGTAGTGAGGTGGATGGACCTAGAGTCTGTCATACAGAGTGAAGTAAGTCAGAAAGAGAAAAACAAATACCGTATGCTAACACATATATATGGAATCTTAAAAAAAAATGGTCATGAGGAACCTAGGGGCAAGACGGGAATAAAGACGCAGACCTACTAGAGGATGGACTTGAGGACACGGGGAGGGGGAAGGGTAAGCTGGGACAAAGTGAGAGAGTGGCATGGACATATATACACTACCAAATGTAAAATAGATAGCTAGTGGGAAGCAGCTGCAGAGCACAGGGAGACCAGCTCAGTGCTTTGTGACCACCTAGAGGGGTGGGATAGGGAGGGTGGGAGGGAGGGAGACGCAAGAGGGAGGGGATATGGGTATATACGTATATGTATAGCTGATTCACTTTGTTACAGAGCAGAAACTAATACACCATTGTAAAGCAATTATACTCCAGTAAAGATGTTAAAAAAAAAAAGAAAAGTGTGTTTGTTCAAAATAAATAAATAACTTTCCTAACTGCTCAGGAAAGTTATTTCTCCTTCCCATGAAATGAAAAATGATCTATAAGGGCACATAGTATTGACTATAAATTCCAGTTCTGTCAGTGATGGTATCTGGCGCATGAGGGGCACCCAAGTTAGGGAGCTTTTGGTTAATTTCCCCGGGCCATATACAGCAACGTGTTCTCTCAAATACTCTCTGGAAATTCGGAGCCTCAAATATGTTTGCCACCTTCCCCCAAGTCATCACATTTATTAACATCCTTGTCTTATTTTTCTAGAAGCAGGAGCTTCTAGCAGATCTTTTCCCTTTGTGAAAGGATGTATTTCTGTGTAAGGTGGGTCTAGGCCACCTTAGTCTGTCCTCTAATGTTCACCTCAGTAGCACTCTACCTGGTTGATAATAGCTTTGAGGCCAACTTCCTGTAATGTTTTTCTTTTTTTTTTTTTTTTACTTTAGGAGCATTGCATAATAAAAACTCCATTAAAGATGCAAAACCAAAGTGAGCCATGAAGCAAGACACGATGGGGCCTATCAGCATTCCTAAGTGTGTTCAAGGCAAAAGCATTTCAGAGGGAGGTAAACAACAGTCATTATAGCTATCTTTGTTGACCTCTGACTATATATTCCAGTCACTGTGTTTGACATACATTAATTCTCATAAAACTTCTGTCATGTTGACATTATTATCTCCCTTTTACAAATGAGGAAAGAGGTTCACATAAATTAAATGACTTTCTCAGGGCAACAGCTAGTAAGTTTCAGAGCTGGATTTGTATCCAAAATAAAGTGGGCTTTTTTTTGGTTTTTTGACTCTGTTTTCTTCTTTGTAATGCTGCATACATTTATTATTTATATGTATTAAAAAGGATAAAATAAGTTTGGACTCCTATCTCACACAACATGAAGTTCTGTATGATCTAAAGATAAAAATGTTGAAGTAAAAAATAAATATTTTTGAAAACTTATGTATAATCTAGGAGTCAAGAAAAATTTCTGTGCAAGCTGGAAAACCTAGACACTCTAGAGAAATGACTGACATATTTGAGTGCTTAAAACTTAAAATGTAATCATATGGCAAATGTAAAGGTAAATAAAACCAAAAGACAAATAATAGAGGAACATATATTTGTAATACACATGACAGATAAAGGATTCAATACCGAACATATAAAAAATTTCCTACACATTAATAAGAAAAGACAAACACCCTAATTGAAAGTGGTTAAAAAGGGTAAAAAGGGCTGTTCAAGGAGGCAGAAAACCACCTTGCCAATAAACAAGTGAAATTACTCAACTTTACTAGCCATCAGGCATATTGAAATTAAATTAACAAGGAAATATCACTTTAAGACCATTAAACATGGTATCACATATTGCTGGAGTGTTGTGGAGGTTAATATGTTATCTCATACATTTGCCGAGGGAAATGTGCAGTATATTAAAGCCATTTGGAATTCAACCTGGCAACCTCTATTAAAATTAAGAATTTACATAAACTTTAACTTAGCAATTCCATTTCCGGGGCCTTCTTCCATAGAAAATAAAAGCACAGGTATATAACAGTGAATACGAACAAAATAAATTATACGTATATATTCAGATTAACTGCAACATTTTTTCTAGTAGCCAAAAAAACTGGAATCAACTTGAATGTCCTCAATAGAGGAATGGTTTAATAAGTTGTTTTTCACTCAAACCATTGCGTTTTACATAACTAGTTTAAAAAGTGTGTTAAGTCTATACCAGATGATGTGGAAAACATTTCTCTGAAATGTTTCTAAGTGAGAAAAACTACGTGCAGTAAAGAGTAAAATAGTGCCCCTATATGTTTTTATGCATACGTATGTATGTTACCTTATTTATGAACATAGACAAAGATATGCAAAGATTCACACCAGGCTTTTAACATTGCTTATCCAGTGGAGGAGTGGCTAATGAAATGTAAAAATCCTATAGATGTACAGGTTTTCTCAACATTTATGTATATGTATGTATATATATATATATATATAATTCTCAACATTTATATATAATTACTTTATGTAAATGCACATGTAAATTACATATGTGTAGAGCCATGTGCAAAGAGATACTTGCTGAAAGTGTGCATATCATAGAGAGTGTTTTGAGTTTTTAGGGTTCTTTTTTTTAACTTTCTTTCTTGTACTTTGAGTTTTTCAAAATAAAAATTTTACATGATTTTAAGTTTCACATTTTCTAAAGCAAACATTATAGAGCAGGTTAAGGAAATGATCCAGTATCTACAGAATGATCTGATTGTTCAGTCCTCCAGTAGTTCATCAAACTACATTGAGCAGCAACCATGACATTGTATCAGGTGTGTTAAAGTGGTTGGGATTACAGAGATGAATGAAATATGCTCCTTCTTGTTGTATATTACAACAAGACAAACATATAAATGAACAACTCTAACACAATATGGCTATTGCTTTAATATAAGAATTTGTAGGACAATAGGGGCAATGAACTCTGCAGGCATTGGTGGTAGAGAGGCTTCAGAGGGAAAGAACCATTTGAGCTTAGCCTTAAAGACTGAGGATGCTTTCATCACTCACCAGCCTTAGGTGGGGAAGGGAAAGCAATCCCTTCAAAGAGGAAGGAATCAACATCTAGTCCTATTTCATTCATCAAGAATGTGGAGGAGGAAGTAAACAGTTTATTATTTATCGTCTCAAATGATGGTAATGTGGAAGATGGGCAAATGGAACAAGAGACTTTGGAAGAGTCCTGATCAGGAACTAATAAAATGAGAACCTGCTTTGATAAATGCAAGCAGGTTTATCTGAGGGAAGAAGAACTCAAAGCTGCGTTTAATGAAAGGAAGCAACTGTCAAAGCAATCTGACTAAGTTCAGTACATTAGGTTTGCAGTTGGGGAAGAAATATGGGTTGCTGTTCATTTAGGACCTGTGGAAGAGGTTGGAGAAAAGGGGATAGGTATTCAAGCAATGATTCATTAGGTGGAAAGAAGAGAATGTTAGAAATCAGACACCACTGCCACTTACTGAATAAATTCATCATAAGCCATATACAGACACATCATAAAGTATTTAAAGGTACCAGAATGCTTGACCATTGAGGTAAGGTGCCCCAAAATACTGTGTCTTCAAGGAAAACACAAGGGTACAGTACTCATGGGTTAGCAGCAGTTAACAGAAGACACACTAGCTTTTTGGGAGTAGGGGAGAAAGAAGCAAGGATTATGCACGTACGTATTTGTATCATAGATGGTAACAACAGAAGCCATTTAATCAAATGCTTATTATTGGCCTAATATAATGTCAGGTGTTTTACATAAATTACCTCATTTAATCCCAGAATGGCTCTAAGATATAGATACATGTTACTATCATTCCCTTTTTACAGATGAGGAAACTAAGTCTTACAGGAGTTAAGAAACGTACTCAAGGTCAAAGAGCTTTTAGGTGGTGAAGCTGTAAATTGAGATCGGACTTTAAATCCTATGCTCCCAACTGCTCAACTAGACACTAAGTTATATTCCCCCTGCTAAACCCTAGTCCCAGCCATCATCATATCACACCTGTATTGTCCCAACAGCCTGTCACCCCTCTGGTCCTACACAGTTCACAACATCCAGTGAACTTTCTAAAACATACATCAGACGACATCACTTTCCTTTATCAAACCATCCAGTGGCCCTCCACTGCACGTAAGATAAAATCCAAGTTCTTACCCTGCAAGTCCCTATGTGACCACTTCTCTGCCAGCCTCTCCAGTCTCGGTCATCAATCTCCGCTCTGCCCCTCTCTGACTGCACTCCAGTCACTCACCCTTCTGCTCTTCCTCAACACACTGTTCTCGTTCTGGCCTCATGGCATTGTTACTTGCTAGTCTACCTAAAATGCTCTTCTTCAAAGTCTTCACACAGCTGACTCGACCTCATTATTCAGATCTTGATTCAAATATCAGCTCCTTAGAGAAGGTTCCCCACACCAACAAGAACGACCCCTTTGCCCATGAAAACAGAAGTTACTTGGTGACAGGAACTATTGATTTCATGTTCTTCACTCTAATTCCAGAACCAAGAGTAATATCTGACACCTACTAGGCACTCAGGACATATTTGTTTCCTGAAATACTGGTATCTTTTTTAAAGTGTCATACTCATATGCCTATGAGTATATCTACATATATATATTTATGGATATGTGAGCTTGTTGTCACCTCACAGAAGTGGAATGTACATCCCCCACCCCAAATTTGGTTTGAATGTCAAGACTAATGATGCCACACATATACCAAGAAGGTATGAAAAGGATTATTACTCACATAATGAGTTATGCATCAAAAATGCAGTTAGACCAAACAAAAAAAAAAAAGAAAAAGAAAAAACTGGTAACTGTGAAGTGATGGGTAATTAGACGGTTGTGATTCTTTCATTCTATAGATATAGGTATAGATATAGAAATAATCGAAACATCAAGTTCTACACCTTAATTATATACAATTTTTATTTATCCATTATACCTCAATAAAACTGACAAAAATGGGATCAGTCTCAATGACAACTTACCCATGGTGTTTGTCTGATAACTAAAACATTGAGTGGTTTATTTAATTTAATTTGGACTTGTTTATGTAAGCCACTATGGCACCTGCAGCATGAGACCAATAAGAAAGGTGAATGTTCCATTGAATATCTAGTACTATCAAGAGCTAGTACTATATATTCTGAGAAGTGAAATGAGTGCCTTAGTCTCTCTATCAACGTGCAGAACTTCAAAGAAGGTAAAGAGTGCTATGGTGAGACATTGTACTGTGGCTTTAATATGTGCAGAAGATGTGTGACCTTGATTTATATTTTGGGTATCCGTGAGGCAAGAGGTTCTATGAGTTCTTTACCCCAAATGAGGCAACCTTGGAGAAGGAATTGTTTTCATTGGCCAGAGCAGATGGTCAGACCACTGGCAGTGGCCCAAAGATCTATAAAAATGTGCGGATGAGGCCAATTGTTGGCCAAGACATGGCCAAGTGCTAAGATAACTGCCTAAAGTTTGGCCAACTGAGCTGACCCTGTGTCCTGTCCTTTATCAGGAACATTCTGATTAAGAGATGGAAAGAAGCAAGAGTCAAGCAAGCTCCATTAAGTGTGATAGTGACAATGCCATTGGTTAAGTGAATGAACTCCCTTTGGTATTCACTGTGTTGAGCCTAAGGGGCTCCACAGCTATCCACGTGTTCTAAGAGATGACCTCCTCTAGCACTGTGGCATCCGGCAAGGGACCCAGCACAGGGGACGTTACCCTCTCCTGAAAGTAGGGTATGCAGAGGGCCCGGGTTCAGCTCCATCCTGTAGCAAGGAGGCCTCACTAGCTGTGCTGGGCTTGCAGGGTGCTGTTTCCATGATCAAAGGCCTAACGGGCAGCTGTATACTGAGGGTCACAGGTTCAGGACCTGAGATAGTCTATGTTTCCAGGAAAGTCCAGTATGTACCCACCAATTGCTACACTAATGGCATACAGCTTTGGGCCAAGGAAGGTAGTTCCTTGTATCAGAAGCCCATGCAACTAACGGCCATCACTGATGGTAGAGGGACCCCGAGATATATGAGAGAAGGTTGCTAAAGCTCCCACAGTGAAGGAATCTCGGGGTGGGGGGGGGAGGGGGGGCGTAACAGGAATGCCTGTTCTATGGCAATTCAGGCAGATTCTAGTATCTTTTTACAGGGGGTCTCATTCAAGTTGGGCCTATTTGCAAGTTACAGAACAAAAAAGCTTTGTAAATGAGGAATGTTGCCTCCAGAATCTAAAAATGTCAAAAACATGTTGGGCTTGTTTTAACAATGTGGGTCCTAAGAGGACTAAAAGCTGTTTCTTGACACTGTCAGGACTGGAGCAGCCCTCAACTTACTAAATAATTTTCAGGAACTTAACTGAAGTGCTGGGGCCCTGTACTATGTGTCTCATGTGAACCTCCTCAAAGGAGGATGTCATTAGTGAGATGTCATAACTGTGTACCCGAAAAAAGTTAGAGCTGGTTAAAATATTGCCTGTGAAGACTATGTGAGATGGCAGGCATGGAGACTGAGCCCACTGAGTACCCAGGTGAAGGTGTATTGTGTCCCTTTAAAGGTGAAGGTTAACTGCAGCTGAGAGGTTGTTGAAATAGGCACTGAATAGAACATGCTAGCCAAATACTTTGCTATAACGACAAAGTATTTACCAGTTACTTATTATTATTGGGTGGAATCAGTCATTTCAATAATATATATGGAGCCCTAGTGGGTGGGGCCATGACGCCAAGGGTACGAATTCACACTGAGGCACCGGTCCTGTTTTCCCGGGTTTAAGAACAAGTAAAACTTGGCTGTTAAATGCAGCAGAAGTGGGGATAACCACACCTTCTCTAAATAGGTCTTATATAATGGGTTTCAATCTGTGAAAACCGTGCTTTCATTTAGATTGAACCTTTTCTTAAACACTGAGGTGAAAGGTATTGTTTTAACTAGGGGGAAAGGTCCATAGGGTCCCATAGTTTTCAAGCTGATTATAAGGGCCAGAGACTTAACTTTATTACTTATTGGGTCAGGTTCTCCACGTGCACTAGAGGATATTTTAGGGTAATGGATGTCTTGGCTATGGAAAAGTCAGGCACGGAAATAATTCGGATGGTTCAGGTTAGGCATATCTGTTTCTAGTTCATGTTCACCTACTCCCTGGCTGGGAGTAGGTGGACATAAAGTGTGGGCCAGATGTGGGCCAGAAGGGGAAGGGGAATTAATGAGGCTTCAAAACTGTCAATTGTCAAACATCAAAAGTGGAATCAGATTATGACACACACTGCCACCACCCATACAGCACCCCTCTCCCCATCTGGGACCTCCGAAACACACACGGAAATACCAAGTCCTTTTCCTCCTCACCAGCAGGATAAAGTGTTCAGGAAGAAATCTGTCTTCAGAGCTCAGTCCTCACCCAGTCCTTATTCCCGGTGTCTGGCTAACTATGGACTGGCTGGTCTGGGCCCCAAACTGGCAGGATACTACCTCCCTCCCTTCTCACACGCCTGCCCCTTCCTGCCTTCCTTCAGTCCCCATCACCGAAGAACAGACAGAGATACACACACATCTTTCTACAACAGCTTGTACATCAATAGCTGAGGGCTTTTTTATTCGGTCTCTACACAGGTGACCATTTCTCCAGTGCTTTCTCTGGAGAGACCACAGAGACAGCAAGGTCTCAGTCACCTGATAGACCCAGGGCAGCACTTTATGAACTGCCAGAAGAGCCCTCTGGGACGTTTTCATCCTCCTCTGGCTCTTTAGTCATTGTTGTACTCCGCCGGTAGTAGAATGCTAGCATCTTTGACTTCTTCTGTGTAGGACCTCTTCCCGAATTCTGATGACGGACTGATTTTGTTAACTCGACCACCTCCTGAATCTGGTCGGAAAACAAAGTGATACAGAAAGATATTGATTTGGGGAAAGAGGATGGGAAGGAGAACTTTGAGAGAATGGGTGTGGATTGAGAAGGGCTTTGTGCCAGGGAAGGGCTGGGTAAGTCTTGGGTGGGGGATGAAGAGGAGGCACGTGAGTCGGGTAATCTGACCTCCTCCATCTTATAGCCCTGGAGTGGAGAATTCATCCTCTCCCTTCTGCGTTGGCCCCCTGGTGTTTGTTGCTCTGACCTCTCGGTGTTTGTCCGTGCATGGCAGTTAGGCCCCTGGGGGATTGTACTTTCCTCCGCCATGTCAGTAGCAACAGTGTGCTCTACTCCAAGGCTCCTGGCCTCTCTATATATACCCTGCCAGGACAATGAAGAGCCACACCCATCAGCTTTGATTGGTCAGCCAATGGTAGCGCTGGGGTGGCTGTGACATCACAAAGCACTACCCTTGAAGATACGTGGGGGGAGGGGAGGGGTGCAGAGCATTCTAGGTGCTCTGGTTAGAGAAAGGGAGTGTGCTTCCTCAACACCCAGTAAAGAGCCTTCCCAAATTGACCTTCCACTCTTCCTCATCTTCTCTGGTTCAATCCTTGTGGTGCACATGTTAGGGAGAAGGTGTTCCCTCCAAACCATTCCACATGGCCACCCCCATTCAGTGTTTAATTCTGTTGTCTCCCAGATCTCATCACCTAGTATTGTGTGGTTTTTAAAAACTTTTTATTTTAGAACAGTTTTAGATTTACAGAGTAATTGTGAAGATCATATTCATACACGCCACAACAAATTTCCCTTCTTAACATTGTACATTAGTATGGTACAATTGTTCAACTTAGTGAACCAACACTGAAACAGTATTATTCACTAAAGTCTGTACTTCATCAGATTTCCTTTTTGTTTTAAATGTTGAGCCTTCTTTTAATTAATTTATTTTTATTTTTGGCTGTGTTGGGTCTTCGTTTCTGTGCGTGGGCTTTCCCTAGTTGTGGCAAGCAGGGGCCACTCTTCATCGTGGTGCGCGGGCCTCTCACTGTCGCGGCCTCTCTTGTTGCGGAGCACAGGCTCCAGACGCGCAGGCTCAGTGGCTGTGGCTCACGGGCCTAGTTGCTCTGCGGCATGTGGGATCTTCCCAGATCAGGGCTCGAACCCATGTCCCCTGCATTAGCAGGCAGATTCTCAACCACTGTGCCACCGTGGAAGCCCCAGATTGCCTTATTGTTTACCTAATGTTCTTTTTCTGTCCCAGGATCCCAACCAAGATTCTACGTTAAATTGAGTCGTTCCATGTTATAACTTCTTAGGCTCCTCTTGGCTGTGACAGTTTTTTAGACTTCTTGTTTTTGAAGACTTTGACAGTTTGGGGTTTTGTGTTTTGTCTTTTACATTAGATCTGCAGATGTTATTGCTCTTATAGGTCAAAGTTTTTATAAGTTTCTTCTTCCAGAGAACCTCAAATCAAGTCAGTACCACCAGTGTTATGGACTTCCCCATGGCAATGGTTGAACTAATCTCTTGGCTTTGTCACAGAGGTGACACAGATGTTTTTCTCTAGAGGTCTGAGGATCAGGATCATTTTTTATTTATGACAGAGGCACAGGGGCAGCAGCAGAAGCATTCTGTAAGGTACTAGTGAGTCATTTACTTTTAGAAGTATGACCTCAGCATCCCACATAGTTAACGGCTCTTCCTCCACACGAGTGACCATCCCATGGACCTGTATATTGAACAGACTGTCAGTCTTTCTCCTGAGCTCTATATAGAAAGGGGGCCAACATGTGGTTGAGACACAACCAGTGTTCACAAGGTAAGAGTCATTTCTTTGAGGTTAGTGTCAGTCACACCTTAGTTTGGAATTGAAACACATGATTCAACCTGAGAATCACAAATAGGTCCAGGTTGAGACACAGGATTCAGGACTGCTTTAAGCAAGGTCCCAATCCAATAATCCTTTCACTATGTGCCAAGTGGCTAAACTGACTTATGTTGGTCAAAGCTTTAGCAGACACTCAGTAGGACTAACAAATGCAGCACAAAGAAGCAAGTTCAAAGCACAAGCTAGCCAGCAGGCAGTAGCCCAAGTGCCTGTTCACCAGCATACAGCAGAGCCAGTTAGAAAGCCAAAGCAAGAGAAGAAAGACCCCTGGTGGTAAGGGATAGCACCTTGATGTCCTGCTCACAGGGCCAGTTGTTGTAATCACACCACAGAGACAGGATGGATCCTTCAACCCAAATTCGGTTTGCATGTCGAGACTGATAACACATACACCTAGAGAGTATGAAAAACTTTACTACATAAGAAGGAGGCTTTGTGGGGAGAGCAGGGCAGGCTCTCAAGCAGGTTCAAGAATGGCTTAAGAGAGCAGAAGAAGGAGATTGGCTTGGCTTTTATGGTGGTGAGGGGATGACGCTGGAGTGTTCCCACACACAGGTCAGGTTTTGCACAGTCTGAACTTCCTCCTGGCCCACAGAAGAGAGAGTACCTGAGCTTTCTTATCAGATATAGGTAAGCAGGGGAAGAGGCAGCGGTAGGGCTCTTTTATAGAATAATGTTGTGTAAATGCAAGGTGTTTAGCACAGTTTAGAATTCTCATAACCATTATAACCACACTTATATTGTTTTCAGTTAAACTACGTTTCACTAGATTCGTATTTCCCAAATTATGGTCCTTTAAATATTATTTAAGGTGGCTTAGAATTATCTTGGTTCATCACAGAGAAACTGTGTAGAAAGAGAAAAGACTGCTAGCCTCAGGAGGTCTGACACACTGGTCACAAAAGAGCAGACTTCATTGTACTATCTGCTGAATTATGAGGGGTTTCTAACATGTTTCCCATCCTGGGTGACTACTGTAGCATCCAAAGACTGTAATAATAATTACAGAAACTAACATTTATTGACTACTAACTCTATGTAGGAATTATGCTAAATATCCATATACATAGTTCATCCTCGTCACAACCCTATTGAGATAAGTGGCCAAAGAGCGGTTTCTGTCATTTCTGCCAGGACATCTCCATTCCAATTGCAGAAGCAGAAAAGAGCATATAGGAGGGCACATGGGAATATTTATGGGCCAGGCTCAAAAGGGGTATGCATTACTCCTGCTCACATTTCATTGGGAAAAACTCACATAGCCACATCTAACTACAAGAGACAATGAGAAATGTAGTCTACCTAGTAGAAGAGGAGAACTTAAATGTTGGAGATAAGCTAGCAATCTCTGTCTCCACCATCTTGTTCATCACTCTCCCCAGTATTTACAGTAGAGCCTGGCACATAGTAGGTGGCCAAGAATATTTCTGTTGAATGAATGGGCTTCAACTTTTTTGGTCAGTTATGGGGATCAAAAACATATAGAACTTGGTTAAGCAATGGTTTCCTAGATATGACACAAAAAGCAGAAGCAACAAAGAAAGAGTAAATTGGACTACATCAAAATTTTAAAATGTTTTCTTCTGCAAAAGAATACCATGAAGAAAGCAAAAAGGCACACCAAAGAAAGATCCTGGCAAATCACATATTTAATAAAAGTGTAGTATCCAGAATACAGAAAGAACTCTTACAACTCAACAACAAAAATACAAACAACCCAACTGAAAATCAGGTAAAGGACTTAAATAGACATTGTGCTAATGAAGATATACAAATAGCCAACAAACATATGAAAATATGCTCAATACCATTAGTCGTTAGGGAAATGCAAATCAAAACCACGATGAGATGCCACTTCATACCCACTAGGAAGGCTATAACTATTTTAAAAAGAAAATAACAAGTACTGACGAGGATGTAGAGAAATTGAAACACTCATACACGTCTGGTGGGAACATAAAATGATACAGCCTCTGTGGAAAACATTTTGGCAGTTACTCAACAAGTTAAACATAGACTTGCCATATTACCCAGTAACTCTACTCCTAGGTATATAATGAAAAGAGTTGAAAAGGAGGGAACAACAACAACAAAAAACAGGTGAATTGAGCAACACAAAAGCAAAGGGCAAATAACGTTTCAAGAAGTAAAACATGGTCAACTTTATTAAATACCTTTTACAGGTAATATAGGGACAGACAAACGACGATTGAACTTGTTAGTAGAGAGGTCATTGGTAAATTTGATAAGAAGGAAATTGAAAGAGTGGAAAATATTTTAATATAAACCTGGATGTGTATTAAGGAGAAAATGTGAGATCAGAAAGTGAGGGGCGGATAGACAATTTCTTTTGAGAGTTTTGGTGCTAAGGGGAGGAGAAATATGGGACTATAGCTGGAGGGGGATTTGGTATTAAGAGAGTGTATTTTTAAGAGGGTAGATTCTAGAACGCATCTAGCCAACATAAATGACTGAATGAAACTGACGACATAAAAAACCAAAGGGATAATTGCAGAAGAAAAAATATTGAGAAAGCAAGAGGGGTATTCAGAGCACTAGTAGATGGGATCGGTAGCAAATGTGGAAATATTGGCTTTCCATGAGAACGAGTAATATTTATAGATTTTACAGTGGAGAAGGAAACGGTTATGGTATGATTACAAATGCAGGTAAGATGGTAGATTTGGTGGGGAAGACATAAAAGAATTTTCTCTCGACTCTGCAGTTTTCTCAGTGAAGGATGAGATAAGGGCATAAAATAACAAGAGTGAGGGTCGGGTTTTGAGAAATTGAGGGGAAGATAAAGTATTGGATATTCATTTTGTATAATGGAAATGGGTGTATAATATGGAAGGATTGATCATTTAAGATATGTGGTCAAGAATTTAAGGTGAGATCAGTTAGCTTTGTCTTGTAAATTTCTACAGCAACATCCATCACTTGTATATAGGAACAAAGTAGGTAGATAGCTAAATTTAACAAGGGTTGTGGTTTTGCCAGGGAAGTACTAGGGTGGGAAAGTGAGTAGGGAGATGAAGGTTTATGAAAGTAAGTGATACTAATGATAAATTGGTAAGCAATGAGGAAATGCGAAAAGGGAAATGTGGCTGATGCTGAAAAGTAGTAGAATTCACAGACTGGAGTTCAAAATTGAAGAATTTTTAGAGTTGGGTGTGTGTAGGTGTGTATACCTGCATGAGAGAGAGGTATTTTGCTAGGAAGAATAATCAGTTGTAGCCCAAGAGATGTATGTTTTAAAATCAGGATTTCAGAGTTGCTGTAATTTTTGAGAATGTCAATGTCTAGTGCATGAGCATTAGAGTGAGTGGCTTAAGTATGATGGAAGAAAAATACCATTGGAATTGAGGGCATGAAAGATTTGCAAAGCCAAAAATGCTGGATGAATATGCACATAGATGACAGATGTTGAAGTTGCCAAGATGGTGGCAGTACTAAAAGTGGAGAAGAAGATCAGGAAAGTGTCTAACGAATGAAGGTAAAGAAATAGATGGCGTAGCACATGGTATTATCTAATAGCAAGAACTACAAATGAGCTCTGAATTTTGAAAGAGGAAGGAGCAGAAATGGTTTGAAAGTGACAATGAGTCGACTCCTTGGGGTATGTGAGGAAAACTAACGTTTGCTCAAGAGGACTGCAGGGGAAGTGATTTCCTCAAGGCACAGCCATATTCCAGTCATAAAACAGAGATTAAGGGAACACTGAGAGAAGAACTTGAAGGTACTGGGGAGTTTCTTAATGATAGACTATGAGTTACAGAGGGCAGGAGAGAAGCGCTCATGAAGTTGGGGAGAGAGTTGGGTCCAATTCTGTCAAGTGCAGAGCAATACGTGAATAAGGGTCTAGTTAATGATGGATAATCTGCAGGGTGGTGACTTAAGTAAAAGTGATAAGACAAGATGGACCTTGTGACTGCATGGCAGATTGGGAGGTGAGTAAAGCCCTCCAGACTAGAGATTGCTTAACCTAGGCTGACCTAGAAGTAAGAAGAATCCAGAAACACCATTGAAACCTGTTTCCTCTAAATATCATGTATCCTGTATGATGATCCAGCATTTCAAAGATAGACTAGTAAGGACATCTAAGAGGGTAGGTCTGAAAGGAAAGGAGTGTGTTTGCTTAAGAGTGTGAGTGTGTATGAAAAATGTCAACAGCAAATTCTAATGTCAGAGGGTTGCTACTATAGGCTTATGGAGCCATGCACTATTCTTGGACAACCCAAGATGCCTGCACAGATGTGGCCCAGATGCAAGCACCAACACTTACTGGGCACCTGCAAAGCCAAAGCTGGGGAAGATGGAAGGCCAAGGGGAAGTGGTATTATCCCAATACAGGAATGTATTTACTTAGGCTTCCTAAATGGCAGGTGGACAAAAAACGGAAGAAAGGAAATTAAGCTTCTTTTGCCTAACATCTCTCCACAGGAGGAAGTACTTGGAGTTGTATTTCCTACGTAAATTCACCTGCTAAAACTCCAGGGAGCTCATCACATTAGAAGGGTTCTCCTTGTCATTGTCTTTTAAAAGAACAATTCCCCATGCTTATAAATCCAGGCTCAGAACATCAATTCAACCAACCTCAGGAGCCGTGTGGCTACACCTTCCTGCTGGGAATCAGCATGGTCCCCAGAGAATCAATTTGAGGAGTATGGCCAAAGTGTTTTCATTTTCAGTGTTTATCCCCTGGAATGTCTAGGAGTGAAGAATAGACAGGGCAATACAATCCTAAGATTCAATTTCTTTCATCAAATACAAACCGTATATATGAGCATCAAGGCAAGAGGATGGAGGACTTTAACTGAAATTCCAATAGAGATCTAAGCGCAAATCCTGGAACCATCCCATGCTAGCATTGTGAGTTAGGATAGGTACTTAACCACTCTGAGCCTGTTTTCTGATCTCTAAAAAAAAATAGAAGGGTAATATCTCATACAGCTGTTGCAAAGATCAACTCAAATAATTCATGTACAGAATATAGCACAACAACCTACAGAATGGGAGAAAATATTTGTAAATCGTGTATCTGATAAGGGATTTTTATCCAGAATATATAAAGAACTCTTACATGCCTGTGATAAGAAGGTAAATAACCCAACTTTTAAAATGGGCAGAAGATCTAAATAGACATTTCTGCAAGGAAGATATACAAATGGCCAGCAAGCACATTAGAGACGCTTGACATCATTACTCATCAGGAAAACACAAATCAAAACCACAGAAAGATACCATTTCATACCCATTCGGATGGCTAGAATCAAAAAGTCAGATAATCATAACTGTTGGTAGGGATTTAGAGAAATCAGAACCATCATACACTGTTAGTGAGAATGTAAAATGGTATAGCTGCTTTGGAAAAGTTTGTTGTTTCTCAGAGGGTGAAACAGTGTTACTGTATGACCTACTTGTAGGTATATCCCCAAGATAAATGAAAATAGATGTCCATACAAAAACTTGTACATAAATATTCATAGCAGCAATATTCATAATACCCAAAGATGGAAACAACCCAAATGCCCATCAACTGACCAGTGGACAAACAAAATGTGGCAAATCCATACAACAGAATATTATTCAGACATCAAAAGGAATGAAGAACTCATATATGCTACAATATGGCTGAACCTTAAAAACATTATGCTAAGTGAAAGAAGTCAGTCACAAAAGACCACATATTATGTGACTCTATTCATATGAAATGCTCAGAACAGGCAAATCTATAGATACAAAATAGATCAATAATTACTTAAGGCTGAGGCAGAAGTTGTTGGGAGCACAGGGGATTAATAGCTAAAGGATACGAGGGTTTCTTTTGGAGGTGTTGAAAACGTTCTAAAATAGACTGGAGGGAACTTCAAGACGTCGGAAGAGTAAGACGTGGAGATCACCTTCCTCCCACAGATACATCAGAAATACATCTACACGTGGAACTGCTCCTATAGAACACGCACTGAACGCTGGCAGAAGACCTCAGACCTCCCAGGGAAGAAACTCCCAACGTAGCTGGGTAGGGCAAAAGAAAAAAGAAAAAGCAGAGACAAGAGAATAGGAACGGGACCTGCACAATGGGAGGGAGCCGTGAAGGAGGGAAACGTTTCCACACCCTAGAAGCCCCTTCACTGGCGGAGACTGCAGGTGGCAGAGGGGGGCAGCTTCGGAGCCACGGAGGAGAGCGCAGCAACAGGGGTGCGGAGCGCAAAGCAGAGAGACTCCGGCACAGAGGATCGCTGCCGACTGGCACTCACCAGCCCGAGAGGCTTGTCTGCTCACCTGCCGGGATGGGCGGGGGCTGGGTGCTGAGGCTCGGGCTTCGGTCTGACGGCAGGGAGAGGTCTGGCAGTGTGAACACAGCCTGAAGGGGTTAGTACGCCACGCCTAGCCAGGAGGGAGTCCAGGAAAAGTCTGGAGCTGCCGAAAAGGCAAGAGAATTTTTCTTACCTCTTTGTTTCCTGGTGCAGGAGGAGAGGGGATTAACAGCGCTGCTTAAAGGAGCTCCAGAGACAGGCGCGAGCCGCAGCTATCAGCACGGATCCCAGAGACGGGCATGAGACGCTAAGGCTGCTGCTGCCACCACCAAGAAGTCTGTGTGCGAGCACAGGTCACTCTCCACACCTCCCCTCCCCGGAGCCTGTGCAGCCCGCCACTGCCAGGGTCCCGTGATCCAGGGACAACTTCCCTGGGAGAACGCACAGCGCGCCTCGGGCTGGTGCAACGTCACGCTGGCCTCTGCGGCCGCAGGCTCGCCCCGCCTCTGTGCCCCTCCCTCCCCCCCGGCCTGAGTAAGCCAGAGCCCCCGAAGCAGCTGCTCCTTTAACCCCGTCCTGTCTGAGTGAAGAACAGACGCCCTCTGGCGACCTATACTTAGAGGCGGGGCCAAATCCAAAGATGAACCCCAGGAGCTGTGAGAACAAAGAAGAGAAAGGGAAATCTCTCCCAGCAGCCTCAGGAGCAGCGGATTAAATCTCCAATATCAACTGGATGTACACTGCATCTGTGGAATACCTGAATACAGAACGAATCATCCCAAATTGAGGAGGTGGACTTTGAGAGCAAGATTTATTATTTTTTCTCATTTTCCTCTTTTTGTGAGTGTGTATGTTTATGCTTCTGTGTGAAATTTTGTCTGTATAGCTTTGCTTTCACCATTTGTCCTAGGGTTCTATCCGTCCGTTTTCGTTTCACTTTAAACAATTTTTTTTCTTAATAATAATTTTTTTATTTTAATGAGTTTATTTTATTTTACCTTACTTTATTTTATTTTCTTTTATCCTCTTTCTTTCTATCTTCTTCCTTCCTCTCTCTCTTTCTTCCTTTCTTCCTTCCTTCCTTCCTCCCTCCCTCCCTCTCTCTCTCTCTCCCTGTTTCTCTCCTCCTCTCCTTCTCTCTGCCTCTCTTTCTCTCTTTCATTCTACTTTTTCTCCCTTTTATTCTGAGCCGTGTCGATGAAAGGCTCTTGGTGCTGCAGCCAGGAGTCCATGCTGTGCCTCTGAAGTGGGAGAGCCAACTTCAGGACACTGGTCCACAAGAGACCTCCCACCTCCATGTAATATCAAACGGCAAAAATCTCCCAGAGATCTCCATCTCAACACCAAGACCCAGCTCCACTAAATGACCAGCAAGCTACAGTGCTGGATACCTTATGCCAAACAACTACCAAGAAAGGAACACAACCCCACCCATTAGCAGAGAACCTGCCGAAATATCATAATAAGGCCATAGACACCCCAAAACACGCCACCAGACGTGGACCTGCCCACCAGAAAGACAAGATCCAGCCTCATCCACCAAAACACAGGCAGTAGTCCCTTCCACCAGGAAGCCTACACAACCCACTGAACCAACTTTAGCCACTGGGGACAGACACCAAAAACAACAGGAACTACGAACCTGCAGCCTGCAAAAAGGAGACCCCAAACACAGTAAGATAAGCAAAATGAGAAGACAGAAAAACACACAGCAGGTGAAGGAGCAAGATAAAAACCCACCAGAACTAACAAACGAAGAGGAAATAGGCAGTCTACCTGAAAAAGAATTCAGAATAAACATAGTAAAGATGATCCAAAATCTTGGAAATAGAGTAGAGAAAATGCAAGAAACATTTAACAAGGACCTAGAAGAACTAAAGATGAAACAAGCAACAATGAACAACACAATAAATGAAATTAAAAATACTCTTGAAGGGGTCAATAGCAGAATAACTGAGGCAGAAGAACGGATAAGTGACCTGGAAGATAAAATAGTGGAAATAACTACTGCAGAGCAGAATAAAGAAAAAAGAATGAAAAGAATTGAGGACAGTCTCAGAGACCTCTGGGACACGATTAAACGTACCAACGTTCAAATTATAGGGGTTCCCAAAGAAAAAGAGAAAAAGAAAGGGACTGAGAAAATATTTGAAGAGATAGATTATAGTTGAAAACTTCCCTAATATGGGAAAGAAAATAGTTAATCAAGTCCAGGAAGCACAGAGACTCCCATACAGGATAAATCCAAGGAGAAACACACCAAGACACATATTAGTCAAACTATCAAAAAGTAAATACAGGGCTTCCCTGGTGGCACAGTGGTTGAGAGTCTGCCTGCCAATGCAGGTGACACGGGTTCGAGCCCTGGTCTGGGAAGATCCCACATGCCGCGGAGCAGCTGAGCCCGTGAGCCACAACTGCTGAGCCTGCGCGTCTGGAGCCTGTGCTCCGCAACGGGAGGGGCCGCGGCAGTGAGAGGCCCGCGCACCGCGATGAAGAGAGGACCCCCGCGCACCGCGATGAAGAGAGGCCCCCGCTCGCCGCAACTGGAGAAAGCCCTCGCAGAGAAACGAAAACCCAACACAGCCATAAATAAATAAATAAATAAATAAATTTAAAAAAAGTAAATACAAAGAAAAAATATTAAAAGCAGCAAGGGAAAAACAACAAATAACATAGAAGGGAATCCCCATAAGGTTAACAGCTGATCTTTGAGCAGAAATTCTGCAAACCAGAAGGGAGTGGCAGGACATATTTAACATGATGAAAGGGAAAAACCTACAACCAAGATTACTCTACCCAGCAAGGATCTCATTCAGATTTGACAGAGAAATTAAAAACTTTACAGACAAGCAAAAGCTAAGAGAATTCAGCAGAACCAAACCAGCTTTACAGCAAATGCTAAACCAACATCTCCAGGCAGGAAACACAAGAGAAGGAAAAGACTTACAATAACAAATGCAAAACAATTAAGAAAATGATAATAGGAGCATACATATCGATCATTACCTTAAATGTAAAAGGATTAAATGCTCCCACCGAAAGACACAGACTGGGTGAATGGATACAAAAACAAGACCCATATATGTGCTGTCTACAAGAGACCCACTTCAGACCTAGGGACACATACAGATTGAAAGTGAGGGGATGGAAAAAGATATTCCATGCAAATGAAAATCAAAAGAAAGCTGGAGTAGCAATTCTCATATCAGACAAAATAGACTTTAAAATAAAGACTTACAAGAGACAAAGAAGGACACTACATAATGATCAAGGGATCGATCCAAGAAGAAAATATAACAATTTTAAATATTTATGCACCCAACATAGGAGCACCTCAATACGTAAGACAAATACTAAGAGCCATAAAAGGGGAAATCAACAGTAACACAATCATAGTAGGCGACTTTAACACCCCACTTTCAATAATGGACAAATCATCCAAAATGAAAAAAAATAAGGAAACACAAGCTTTAAATGATGCATTGAACAAGACGGACTTAATTGATATTTATAGGATGTTCTATTCAAAAACGTCCAGAGATAAACCCATGTACATACGGTAACCTTATCTTGATAAAGGAGACTAGAGTATACAATGGGGAAAAGACAGCCTCTTCAATAAGTGGTGCTGGGAAAACTGGACAGATACATGGAAAAGAATGAAATTAGAACACTCTCTAATGCCATACACAAAAATAAACTCAAAATGGATTAAAGACCTTAATGTAAGGCCAGACACACTAAAACTCTTAGAGGAAATAAAAGAAGAACACTCTTTTGAGATAAATCACAGTAAGATCTTTTTTGACCTACCTCCTAAAGAAATGGAAACCAAACCAAAAATAAACAAATGGGACCGAATGAAACTTAAAAGCTTTTGCACAGCAAAGGAAACCATAAACAAGACTAAAAGACAACCCTCAGAATGGGAGAAAATATTTGCAAACAAAGCAACTGACAAAGGATTAATCTCCAAAATTTACAGGCAGCTCATGCAGCTCAATATCAAAAAAACAAACAACCCAATCCAAAAATGGGCAGAAGACCTAAATAGACATTTTTCCAAAGAAGATATACAGATTGCAACAAACACATGAAAGAATGCTCAACATCATTAATCATTAGAGAAATGCAAATCAAAACCACAATGCGGTATCATCTCACACCGGTCAGAATGGCCATCATCAAAAAATCGACAAACAATAAATGGACAACCTGGAAGAAATGGACAAATTCTTAGAGAGGGTGTGGAGAAAAGGGAACCCTCATACACTGTTGGTCGGAATGTAAATTGATACAGTCACTAAGGAGAACAGTATGGAGGTTCCTTAACAAACTAAAAATAGAACTACCATACGACCCAGCAATCCCACTACGGGGCATATATCCTGAGAAAACCATAATTCAAAAAGAGTCATGTACCACAATGTTCATCGCAGCTCTATTTACAATAGCCAGGACTTGGAAGGAACCTAAGTGTCCATCAACAGATGAATGGATAAAGAAGATGTGGCACATATATGCAATGGAATATTACTCAGCCATAAAAAGGAACGAAACTCAGTTATTTGTAGTGAGGTGGATGGACCTAGAGTCTGTCATACAGAGTGAAGTAAGTCAGAAAGAGAAAAACAAATACCGTATGCTAACACATATATATGGAATCTTAAAAAAAAATGGTCATGAGGAACCTAGGGGCAAGACGGGAATAAAGACGCAGACCTACTAGAGGATGGACTTGAGGACACGGGGAGGGGGAAGGGTAAGCTGGGACAAAGTGAGAGAGTGGCATGGACATATATACACTACCAAATGTAAAATAGATAGCTAGTGGGAAGCAGCTGCAGAGCACAGGGAGACCAGCTCAGTGCTTTGTGACCACCTAGAGGGGTGGGATAGGGAGGGTGGGAGGGAGGGAGACGCAAGAGGGAGGGGATATGGGTATATACGTATATGTATAGCTGATTCACTTTGTTACAGAGCAGAAACTAATACACCATTGTAAAGCAATTATACTCCAGTAAAGATGTTAAAAAAAAAAAGAAAAGTGTGTTTGTTCAAAATAAATAAATAACTTTCCTAACTGCTCAGGAAAGTTATTTCTCCTTCCCATGAAATGAAAAATGATCTATAAGGGCACATAGTATTGACTATAAATTCCAGTTCTGTCAGTGATGGTATCTGGCGCATGAGGGGCACCCAAGTTAGGGAGCTTTTGGTTAATTTCCCCGGGCCATATACAGCAACGTGTTCTCTCAAATACTCTCTGGAAATTCGGAGCCTCAAATATGTTTGCCACCTTCCCCCAAGTCATCACATTTATTAACATCCTTGTCTTATTTTTCTAGAAGCAGGAGCTTCTAGCAGATCTTTTCCCTTTGTGAAAGGATGTATTTCTGTGTAAGGTGGGTCTAGGCCACCTTAGTCTGTCCTCTAATGTTCACCTCAGTAGCACTCTACCTGGTTGATAATAGCTTTGAGGCCAACTTCCTGTAATGTTTTTCTTTTTTTTTTTTTTTTACTTTAGGAGCATTGCATAATAAAAACTCCATTAAAGATGCAAAACCAAAGTGAGCCATGAAGCAAGACACGATGGGGCCTATCAGCATTCCTAAGTGTGTTCAAGGCAAAAGCATTTCAGAGGGAGGTAAACAACAGTCATTATAGCTATCTTTGTTGACCTCTGACTATATATTCCAGTCACTGTGTTTGACATACATTAATTCTCATAAAACTTCTGTCATGTTGACATTATTATCTCCCTTTTACAAATGAGGAAAGAGGTTCACATAAATTAAATGACTTTCTCAGGGCAACAGCTAGTAAGTTTCAGAGCTGGATTTGTATCCAAAATAAAGTGGGCTTTTTTTTGGTTTTTTGACTCTGTTTTCTTCTTTGTAATGCTGCATACATTTATTATTTATATGTATTAAAAAGGATAAAATAAGTTTGGACTCCTATCTCACACAACATGAAGTTCTGTATGATCTAAAGATAAAAATGTTGAAGTAAAAAATAAATATTTTTGAAAACTTATGTATAATCTAGGAGTCAAGAAAAATTTCTGTGCAAGCTGGAAAACCTAGACACTCTAGAGAAATGACTGACATATTTGAGTGCTTAAAACTTAAAATGTAATCATATGGCAAATGTAAAGGTAAATAAAACCAAAAGACAAATAATAGAGGAACATATATTTGTAATACACATGACAGATAAAGGATTCAATACCGAACATATAAAAAATTTCCTACACATTAATAAGAAAAGACAAACACCCTAATTGAAAGTGGTTAAAAAGGGTAAAAAGGGCTGTTCAAGGAGGCAGAAAACCACCTTGCCAATAAACAAGTGAAATTACTCAACTTTACTAGCCATCAGGCATATTGAAATTAAATTAACAAGGAAATATCACTTTAAGACCATTAAACATGGTATCACATATTGCTGGAGTGTTGTGGAGGTTAATATGTTATCTCATACATTTGCCGAGGGAAATGTGCAGTATATTAAAGCCATTTGGAATTCAACCTGGCAACCTCTATTAAAATTAAGAATTTACATAAACTTTAACTTAGCAATTCCATTTCCGGGGCCTTCTTCCATAGAAAATAAAAGCACAGGTATATAACAGTGAATACGAACAAAATAAATTATACGTATATATTCAGATTAACTGCAACATTTTTTCTAGTAGCCAAAAAAACTGGAATCAACTTGAATGTCCTCAATAGAGGAATGGTTTAATAAGTTGTTTTTCACTCAAACCATTGCGTTTTACATAACTAGTTTAAAAAGTGTGTTAAGTCTATACCAGATGATGTGGAAAACATTTCTCTGAAATGTTTCTAAGTGAGAAAAACTACGTGCAGTAAAGAGTAAAATAGTGCCCCTATATGTTTTTATGCATACGTATGTATGTTACCTTATTTATGAACATAGACAAAGATATGCAAAGATTCACACCAGGCTTTTAACATTGCTTATCCAGTGGAGGAGTGGCTAATGAAATGTAAAAATCCTATAGATGTACAGGTTTTCTCAACATTTATGTATATGTATGTATATATATATATATATAATTCTCAACATTTATATATAATTACTTTATGTAAATGCACATGTAAATTACATATGTGTAGAGCCATGTGCAAAGAGATACTTGCTGAAAGTGTGCATATCATAGAGAGTGTTTTGAGTTTTTAGGGTTCTTTTTTTTAACTTTCTTTCTTGTACTTTGAGTTTTTCAAAATAAAAATTTTACATGATTTTAAGTTTCACATTTTCTAAAGCAAACATTATAGAGCAGGTTAAGGAAATGATCCAGTATCTACAGAATGATCTGATTGTTCAGTCCTCCAGTAGTTCATCAAACTACATTGAGCAGCAACCATGACATTGTATCAGGTGTGTTAAAGTGGTTGGGATTACAGAGATGAATGAAATATGCTCCTTCTTGTTGTATATTACAACAAGACAAACATATAAATGAACAACTCTAACACAATATGGCTATTGCTTTAATATAAGAATTTGTAGGACAATAGGGGCAATGAACTCTGCAGGCATTGGTGGTAGAGAGGCTTCAGAGGGAAAGAACCATTTGAGCTTAGCCTTAAAGACTGAGGATGCTTTCATCACTCACCAGCCTTAGGTGGGGAAGGGAAAGCAATCCCTTCAAAGAGGAAGGAATCAACATCTAGTCCTATTTCATTCATCAAGAATGTGGAGGAGGAAGTAAACAGTTTATTATTTATCGTCTCAAATGATGGTAATGTGGAAGATGGGCAAATGGAACAAGAGACTTTGGAAGAGTCCTGATCAGGAACTAATAAAATGAGAACCTGCTTTGATAAATGCAAGCAGGTTTATCTGAGGGAAGAAGAACTCAAAGCTGCGTTTAATGAAAGGAAGCAACTGTCAAAGCAATCTGACTAAGTTCAGTACATTAGGTTTGCAGTTGGGGAAGAAATATGGGTTGCTGTTCATTTAGGACCTGTGGAAGAGGTTGGAGAAAAGGGGATAGGTATTCAAGCAATGATTCATTAGGTGGAAAGAAGAGAATGTTAGAAATCAGACACCACTGCCACTTACTGAATAAATTCATCATAAGCCATATACAGACACATCATAAAGTATCTAAAGGTACCAGAATGCTTGACCATTGAGGTAAGGTGCCCCAAAATACTGTGTCTTCAAGGAAAACACAAGGGTACAGTACTCATGGGTTAGCAGCAGTTAACAGAAGACACACTAGCTTTTTGGGAGTAGGGGAGAAAGAAGCAAGGATTATGCACGTACGTATTTGTATCATAGATGGTAACAACAGAAGCCATTTAATCAAATGCTTATTATTGGCCTAATATAATGTCAGGTGTTTTACATAAATTACCTCATTTAATCCCAGAATGGCTCTAAGATATAGATACATGTTACTATCATTCCCTTTTTACAGATGAGGAAACTAAGTCTTACAGGAGTTAAGAAACGTACTCAAGGTCAAAGAGCTTTTAGGTGGTGAAGCTGTAAATTGAGATCGGACTTTAAATCCTATGCTCCCAACTGCTCAACTAGACACTAAGTTATATTCCCCCTGCTAAACCCTAGTCCCAGCCATCATCATATCACACCTGTATTGTCCCAACAGCCTGTCACCCCTCTGGTCCTACACAGTTCACAACATCCAGTGAACTTTCTAAAACATACATCAGACGACATCACTTTCCTTTATCAAACCATCCAGTGGCCCTCCACTGCACGTAAGATAAAATCCAAGTTCTTACCCTGCAAGTCCCTATGTGACCACTTCTCTGCCAGCCTCTCCAGTCTCGGTCATCAATCTCCACTCTGCCCCTCTCTGACTGCACTCCAGTCACTCACCCTTCTGCTCTTCCTCAACACACTGTTCTCGTTCTGGCCTCATGGCATTGTTACTTGCTAGTCTACCTAAAATGCTCTTCTTCAAAGTCTTCACACAGCTGACTCGACCTCATTATTCAGATCTTGATTCAAATATCAGCTCCTTAGAGAAGGTTCCCCACACCAACAAGAACGACCCCTTTGCCCATGAAAACAGAAGTTACTTGGTGACAGGAACTATTGATTTCATGTTCTTCACTCTAATTCCAGAACCAAGAGTAATATCTGACACCTACTAGGCACTCAGGACATATTTGTTTCCTGAAATACTGGTATCTTTTTTAAAGTGTCATACTCATATGCCTATGAGTATATCTACATATATATATTTATGGATATGTGAGCTTGTTGTCACCTCACAGAAGTGGAATGTACATCCCCCACCCCAAATTTGGTTTGAATGTCAAGACTAATGATGCCACACATATACCAAGAAGGTATGAAAAGGATTATTACTCACATAATGAGTTATGCATCAAAAATGCAGTTAGACCAAACAAAAAAAAAAAAGAAAAAGAAAAAACTGGTAACTGTGAAGTGATGGGTAATTAGACGGTTGTGATTCTTTCATTCTATAGATATAGGTATAGATATAGAAATAATCGAAACATCAAGTTCTACACCTTAATTATATACAATTTTTATTTATCCATTATACCTCAATAAAACTGACAAAAATGGGATCAGTCTCAATGACAACTTACCCATGGTGTTTGTCTGATAACTAAAACATTGAGTGGTTTATTTAATTTAATTTGGACTTGTTTATGTAAGCCACTATGGCACCTGCAGCATGAGACCAATAAGAAAGGTGAATGTTCCATTGAATATCTAGTACTATCAAGAGCTAGTACTATATATTCTGAGAAGTGAAATGAGTGCCTTAGTCTCTCTATCAACGTGCAGAACTTCAAAGAAGGTAAAGAGTGCTATGGTGAGACATTGTACTGTGGCTTTAATATGTGCAGAAGATGTGTGACCTTGATTTATATTTTGGGTATCCGTGAGGCAAGAGGTTCTATGAGTTCTTTACCCCAAATGAGGCAACCTTGGAGAAGGAATTGTTTTCATTGGCCAGAGCAGATGGTCAGACCACTGGCAGTGGCCCAAAGATCTATAAAAATGTGCGGATGAGGCCAATTGTTGGCCAAGACATGGCCAAGTGCTAAGATAACTGCCTAAAGTTTGGCCAACTGAGCTGACCCTGTGTCCTGTCCTTTATCAGGAACATTCTGATTAAGAGATGGAAAGAAGCAAGAGTCAAGCAAGCTCCATTAAGTGTGATAGTGACAATGCCATTGGTTAAGTGAATGAACTCCCTTTGGTATTCACTGTGTTGAGCCTAAGGGGCTCCACAGCTATCCACGTGTTCTAAGAGATGACCTCCTCTAGCACTGTGGCATCCGGCAAGGGACCCAGCACAGGGGACGTTACCCTCTCCTGAAAGTAGGGTATGCAGAGGGCCCGGGTTCAGCTCCATCCTGTAGCAAGGAGGCCTCACTAGCTGTGCTGGGCTTGCAGGGTGCTGTTTCCATGATCAAAGGCCTAACGGGCAGCTGTATACTGAGGGTCACAGGTTCAGGACCTGAGATAGTCTATGTTTCCAGGAAAGTCCAGTATGTACCCACCAATTGCTACACTAATGGCATACAGCTTTGGGCCAAGGAAGGTAGTTCCTTGTATCAGAAGCCCATGCAACTAACGGCCATCACTGATGGTAGAGGGACCCCGAGATATATGAGAGAAGGTTGCTAAAGCTCCCACAGTGAAGGAATCTCGGGGTGGGGGGGGGAGGGGGGGCGTAACAGGAATGCCTGTTCTATGGCAATTCAGGCAGATTCTAGTATCTTTTTACAGGGGGTCTCATTCAAGTTGGGCCTATTTGCAAGTTACAGAACAAAAAAGCTTTGTAAATGAGGAATGTTGCCTCCAGAATCTAAAAATGTCAAAAACATGTTGGGCTTGTTTTAACAATGTGGGTCCTAAGAGGACTAAAAGCTGTTTCTTGACACTGTCAGGACTGGAGCAGCCCTCAACTTACTAAATAATTTTCAGGAACTTAACTGAAGTGCTGGGGCCCTGTACTATGTGTCTCATGTGAACCTCCTCAAAGGAGGATGTCATTAGTGAGATGTCATAACTGTGTACCCGAAAAAAGTTAGAGCTGGTTAAAATATTGCCTGTGAAGACTATGTGAGATGGCAGGCATGGAGACTGAGCCCACTGAGTACCCAGGTGAAGGTGTATTGTGTCCCTTTAAAGGTGAAGGTTAACTGCAGCTGAGAGGTTGTTGAAATAGGCACTGAATAGAACATGCTAGCCAAATACTTTGCTATAACGACAAAGTATTTACCAGTTACTTATTATTATTGGGTGGAATCAGTCATTTCAATAATATATATGGAGCCCTAGTGGGTGGGGCCATGACGCCAAGGGTACGAATTCACACTGAGGCACCGGTCCTGTTTTCCCGGGTTTAAGAACAAGTAAAACTTGGCTGTTAAATGCAGCAGAAGTGGGGATAACCACACCTTCTCTAAATAGGTCTTATATAATGGGTTTCAATCTGTGAAAACCGTGCTTTCATTTAGATTGAACCTTTTCTTAAACACTGAGGTGAAAGGTATTGTTTTAACTAGGGGGAAAGGTCCATAGGGTCCCATAGTTTTCAAGCTGATTATAAGGGCCAGAGACTTAACTTTATTACTTATTGGGTCAGGTTCTCCACGTGCACTAGAGGATATTTTAGGGTAATGGATGTCTTGGCTATGGAAAAGTCAGGCACGGAAATAATTCGGATGGTTCAGGTTAGGCATATCTGTTTCTAGTTCATGTTCACCTACTCCCTGGCTGGGAGTAGGTGGACATAAAGTGTGGGCCAGATGTGGGCCAGAAGGGGAAGGGGAATTAATGAGGCTTCAAAACTGTCAATTGTCAAACATCAAAAGTGGAATCAGATTATGACACACACTGCCACCACCCATACAGCACCCCTCTCCCCATCTGGGACCTCCGAAACACACACGGAAATACCAAGTCCTTTTCCTCCTCACCAGCAGGATAAAGTGTTCAGGAAGAAATCTGTCTTCAGAGCTCAGTCCTCACCCAGTCCTTATTCCCGGTGTCTGGCTAACTATGGACTGGCTGGTCTGGGCCCCAAACTGGCAGGATACTACCTCCCTCCCTTCTCACACGCCTGCCCCTTCCTGCCTTCCTTCAGTCCCCATCACCGAAGAACAGACAGAGATACACACACATCTTTCTACAACAGCTTGTACATCAATAGCTGAGGGCTTTTTTATTCGGTCTCTACACAGGTGACCATTTCTCCAGTGCTTTCTCTGGAGAGACCACAGAGACAGCAAGGTCTCAGTCACCTGATAGACCCAGGGCAGCACTTTATGAACTGCCAGAAGAGCCCTCTGGGACGTTTTCATCCTCCTCTGGCTCTTTAGTCATTGTTGTACTCCGCCGGTAGTAGAATGCTAGCATCTTTGACTTCTTCTGTGTAGGACCTCTTCCCGAATTCTGACGACGGACTGATTTTGTTAACTCGACCACCTCCTGAATCTGGTCGGAAAACAAAGTGATACAGAAAGATATTGATTTGGGGAAAGAGGATGGGAAGGAGAACTTTGAGAGAATGGGTGTGGATTGAGAAGGGCTTTGTGCCAGGGAAGGGCTGGGTAAGTCTTGGGTGGGGGATGAAGAGGAGGCACGTGAGTCGGGTAATCTGACCTCCTCCATCTTATAGCCCTGGAGTGGAGAATTCATCCTCTCCCTTCTGCGTTGGCCCCCTGGTGTTTGTTGCTCTGACCTCTCGGTGTTTGTCCGTGCATGGCAGTTAGGCCCCTGGGGGATTGTACTTTCCTCCGCCATGTCAGTAGTAACAGTGTGCTCTACTCCAAGGCTCCTGGCCTCTCTATATATACCCTGCCAGGACAATGAAGAGCCACACCCATCAGCTTTGATTGGTCAGCCAATGGTAGCGCTGGGGTGGCTGTGACATCACAAAGCACTACCCTTGAAGATACGTGGGGGGAGGGGAGGGGTGCAGAGCATTCTAGGTGCTCTGGTTAGAGAAAGGGAGTGTGCTTCCTCAACACCCAGTAAAGAGCCTTCCCAAATTGACCTTCCACTCTTCCTCATCTTCTCTGGTTCAATCCTTGTGGTGCACATGTTAGGGAGAAGGTGTTCCCTCCAAACCATTCCACATGGCCACCCCCATTCAGTGTTTAATTCTGTTGTCTCCCAGATCTCATCACCTAGTATTGTGTGGTTTTTAAAAACTTTTTATTTTAGAACAGTTTTAGATTTACAGAGTAATTGTGAAGATCATATTCATACACGCCACAACAAATTTCCCTTCTTAACATTGTACATTAGTATGGTACAATTGTTCAACTTAGTGAACCAACACTGAAACAGTATTATTCACTAAAGTCTGTACTTCATCAGATTTCCTTTTGTTTTTAAATGTTGAGCCTTCTTTTAATTAATTTATTTTTATTTTTGGCTGTGTTGGGTCTTCGTTTCTGTGCGTGGGCTTTCCCTAGTTGTGGCAAGCAGGGGCCACTCTTCATCGTGGTGCGCGGGCCTCTCACTGTCGCGGCCTCTCTTGTTGCGGAGCACAGGCTCCAGACGCGCAGGCTCAGTGGCTGTGGCTCACGGGCCTAGTTGCTCTGCGGCATGTGGGATCTTCCCAGATCAGGGCTCGAACCCATGTCCCCTGCATTAGCAGGCAGATTCTCAACCACTGTGCCACCGTGGAAGCCCCAGATTGCCTTATTGTTTACCTAATGTTCTTTTTCTGTCCCAGGATCCCAACCAAGATTCTACGTTAAATTGAGTCGTTCCATGTTATAACTTCTTAGGCTCCTCTTGGCTGTGACAGTTTTTTAGACTTCTTGTTTTTGAAGACTTTGACAGTTTGGGGTTTTGTGTTTTGTCTTTTACATTAGATCTGCAGATGTTATTGCTCTTATAGGTCAAAGTTTTTATAAGTTTCTTCTTCCAGAGAACCTCAAATCAAGTCAGTACCACCAGTGTTATGGACTTCCCCATGGCAATGGTTGAACTAATCTCTTGGCTTTGTCACAGAGGTGACACAGATGTTTTTCTCTAGAGGTCTGAGGATCAGGATCATTTTTTATTTATGACAGAGGCACAGGGGCAGCAGCAGAAGCATTCTGTAAGGTACTAGTGAGTCATTTACTTTTAGAAGTATGACCTCAGCATCCCACATAGTTAACGGCTCTTCCTCCACACGAGTGACCATCCCATGGACCTGTATATTGAACAGACTGTCAGTCTTTCTCCTGAGCTCTATATAGAAAGGGGACCAACATGTGGTTGAGACACAACCAGTGTTCACAAGGTAAGAGTCATTTCTTTGAGGTTAGTGTCAGTCACACCTTAGTTTGGAATTGAAACACATGATTCAACCTGAGAATCACAAATAGGTCCAGGTTGAGACACAGGATTCAGGACTGCTTTAAGCAAGGTCCCAATCCAATAATCCTTTCACTATGTGCCAAGTGGCTAAACTGACTTATGTTGGTCAAAGCTTTAGCAGACACTCAGTAGGACTAACAAATGCAGCACAAAGAAGCAAGTTCAAAGCACAAGCTAGCCAGCAGGCAGTAGCCCAAGTGCCTGTTCACCAGCATACAGCAGAGCCAGTTAGAAAGCCAAAGCAAGAGAAGAAAGACCCCTGGTGGTAAGGGATAGCACCTTGATGTCCTGCTCACAGGGCCAGTTGTTGTAATCACACCACAGAGACAGGATGGATCCTTCAACCCAAATTCGGTTTGCATGTCGAGACTGATAACACATACACCTAGAGAGTATGAAAAACTTTACTACATAAGAAGGAGGCTTTCTGGGGAGAGCAGGGCAGGCTCTCAAGCAGGTTCAAGAATGGCTTAAGAGAGCAGAAGAAGGAGATTGGCTTGGCTTTTATGGTGGTGAGGGGATGACGCTGGAGTGTTCCCACACACAGGTCAGGTTTTGCACAGTCTGAACTTCCTCCTGGCCCACAGAAGAGAGAGTACCTGAGCTTTCTTATCAGATATAGGTAAGCAGGGGAAGAGGCAGCGGTAGGGCTCTTTTATAGAATAATGTTGTGTAAATGCAAGGTGTTTAGCACAGTTTAGAATTCTCATAACCATTATAACCACACTTATATTGTTTTCAGTTAAACTACGTTTCACTAGATTCGTATTTCCCAAATTATGGTCCTTTAAATATTATTTAAGGTGGCTTAGAATTATCTTGGTTCATCACAGAGAAACTGTGTAGAAAGAGAAAAGACTGCTAGCCTCAGGAGGTCTGACACACTGGTCACAAAAGAGCAGACTTCATTGTACTATCTGCTGAATTATGAGGGGTTTCTAACATGTTTCCCATCCTGGGTGACTACTGTAGCATCCAAAGACTGTAATAATAATTACAGAAACTAACATTTATTGACTACTAACTCTATGTAGGAATTATGCTAAATATCCATATACATAGTTCATCCTCGTCACAACCCTATTGAGATAAGTGGCAAAAGAGCGGTTTCTGTCATTTCTGCCAGGACATCTCCATTCCAATTGCAGAAGCAGAAAAGAGCATATAGGAGGGCACATGGGAATATTTATGGGCCAGGCTCAAAAGGGGTATGCATTACTCCTGCTCACATTTCATTGGGAAAAACTCACATAGCCACATCTAACTACAAGAGACAATGAGAAATGTAGTCTACCTAGTAGAAGAGGAGAACTTAAATGTTGGAGATAAGCTAGCAATCTCTGTCTCCACCATCTTGTTCATCACTCTCCCCAGTATTTACAGTAGAGCCTGGCACATAGTAGGTGGCCAAGAATATTTCTGTTGAATGAATGGGCTTCAACTTTTTTGGTCAGTTATGGGGATCAAAAACATATAGAACTTGGTTAAGCAATGGTTTCCTAGATATGACACAAAAAGCAGAAGCAACAAAGAAAGAGTAAATTGGACTACATCAAAATTTTAAAATGTTTTCTTCTGCAAAAGAATACCATGAAGAAAGCAAAAAGGCACACCAAAGAAAGATCCTGGCAAATCACATATTTAATAAAAGTGTAGTATCCAGAATACAGAAAGAACTCTTACAACTCAACAACAAAAATACAAACAACCCAACTGAAAATCAGGTAAAGGACTTAAATAGACATTGTGCTAATGAAGATATACAAATAGCCAACAAACATATGAAAATATGCTCAATACCATTAGTCGTTAGGGAAATGCAAATCAAAACCACGATGAGATGCCACTTCATACCCACTAGGAAGGCTATAACTATTTTAAAAAGAAAATAACAAGTACTGACGAGGATGTAGAGAAATTGAAACACTCATACACGTCTGGTGGGAACATAAAATGATACAGCCTCTGTGGAAAACATTTTGGCAGTTACTCAACAAGTTAAACATAGACTTGCCATATTACCCAGTAACTCTACTCCTAGGTATATAATGAAAAGAGTTGAAAAGGAGGGAACAACAACAACAAAAAACAGGTGAATTGAGCAACACAAAAGCAAAGGGCAAATAACGTTTCAAGAAGTAAAACATGGTCAACTTTATTAAATACCTTTTACAGGTAATATAGGGACAGACAAACGACGATTGAACTTGTTAGTAGAGAGGTCATTGGTAAATTTGATAAGAAGGAAATTGAAAGAGTGGAAAATATTTTAATATAAACCTGGATGTGTATTAAGGAGAAAATGTGAGATCAGAAAGTGAGGGGCGGATAGACAATTTCTTTTGAGAGTTTTGGTGCTAAGGGGAGGAGAAATATGGGACTATAGCTGGAGGGGGATTTGGTATTAAGAGAGTGTATTTTTAAGAGGGTAGATTCTAGAACGCATCTAGCCAATATAAATGACTGAATGAAACTGACGACATAAAAAACCAAAGGGATAATTGCAGAAGAAAAAATATTGAGAAAGCAAGAGGGGTATTCAGAGCACTAGTAGATGGGATCGGTAGCAAATGTGGAAATATTGGCTTTCCATGAGAACGAGTAATATTTATAGATTTTACAGTGGAGAAGGAAACGGTTATGGTATGATTACAAATGCAGGTAAGATGGTAGATTTGGTGGGGAAGACATAAAAGAATTTTCTCTCGACTCTGCAGTTTTCTCAGTGAAGGATGAGATAAGGGCATAAAATAACAAGAGTGAGGGTCGGGTTTTGAGAAATTGAGGGGAAGATAAAGTATTGGATATTCATTTTGTATAATGGAAATGGGTGTATAATATGGAAGGATTGATCATTTAAGATATGTGGTCAAGAATTTAAGGTGAGATCAGTTAGCTTTGTCTTGTAAATTTCTACAGCAACATCCATCACTTGTATATAGGAACAAAGTAGGTAGATAGCTAAATTTAACAAGGGTTGTGGTTTTGCCAGGGAAGTACTAGGGTGGGAAAGTGAGTAGGGAGATGAAGGTTTATGAAAGTAAGTGATACTAATGATAAATTGGTAAGCAATGAGGAAATGCGAAAAGGGAAATGTGGCTGATGCTGAAAAGTAGTAGAATTCACAGACTGGAGTTCAAAATTGAAGAATTTTTAGAGTTGGGTGTGTGTAGGTGTGTATACCTGCATGAGAGAGAGGTATTTTGCTAGGAAGAATAATCAGTTGTAGCCCAAGAGATGTATGTTTTAAAATCAGGATTTCAGAGTTGCTGTAATTTTTGAGAATGTCAATGTCTAGTGCATGAGCATTAGAGTGAGTGGCTTAAGTATGATGGAAGAAAAATACCATTGGAATTGAGGGCATGAAAGATTTGCAAAGCCAAAAATGCTGGATGAATATGCACATAGATGACAGATGTTGAAGTTGCCAAGATGGTGGCAGTACTAAAAGTGGAGAAGAAGATCAGGAAAGTGTCTAACGAATGAAGGTAAAGAAATAGATGGCGTAGCACATGGTATTATCTAATAGCAAGAACTACAAATGAGCTCTGAATTTTGAAAGAGGAAGGAGCAGAAATGGTTTGAAAGTGACAATGAGTCGACTCCTTGGGGTATGTGAGGAAAACTAACGTTTGCTCAAGAGGACTGCAGGGGAAGTGATTTCCTCAAGGCACAGCCATATTCCAGTCATAAAACAGAGATTAAGGGAACACTGAGAGAAGAACTTGAAGGTACTGGGGAGTTTCTTAATGATAGACTATGAGTTACAGAGGGCAGGAGAGAAGCGCTCATGAAGTTGGGGAGAGAGTTGGGTCCAATTCTGTCAAGTGCAGAGCAATACGTGAATAAGGGTCTAGTTAATGATGGATAATCTGCAGGGTGGTGACTTAAGTAAAAGTGATAAGACAAGATGGACCTTGTGACTGCATGGCAGATTGGGAGGTGAGTAAAGCCCTCCAGACTAGAGATTGCTTAACCTAGGCTGACCTAGAAGTAAGAAGAATCCAGAAACACCATTGAAACCTGTTTCCTCTAAATATCATGTATCCTGTATGATGATCCAGCATTTCAAAGATAGACTAGTAAGGACATCTAAGAGGGTAGGTCTGAAAGGAAAGGAGTGTGTTTGCTTAAGAGTGTGAGTGTGTATGAAAAATGTCAACAGCAAATTCTAATGTCAGAGGGTTGCTACTATAGGCTTATGGAGCCATGCACTATTCTTGGACAACCCAAGATGCCTGCACAGATGTGGCCCAGATGCAAGCACCAACACTTACTGGGCACCTGCAAAGCCAAAGCTGGGGAAGATGGAAGGCCAAGGGGAAGTGGTATTATCCCAATACAGGAATGTATTTACTTAGGCTTCCTAAATGGCAGGTGGACAAAAAACGGAAGAAAGGAAATTAAGCTTCTTTTGCCTAACATCTCTCCACAGGAGGAAGTACTTGGAGTTGTATTTCCTACGTAAATTCACCTGCTAAAACTCCAGGGAGCTCATCACATTAGAAGGGTTCTCCTTGTCATTGTCTTTTAAAAGAACAATTCCCCATGCTTATAAATCCAGGCTCAGAACATCAATTCAACCAACCTCAGGAGCCGTGTGGCTACACCTTCCTGCTGGGAATCAGCATGGTCCCCAGAGAATCAATTTGAGGAGTATGGCCAAAGTGTTTTCATTTTCAGTGTTTATCCCCTGGAATGTCTAGGAGTGAAGAATAGACAGGGCAATACAATCCTAAGATTCAATTTCTTTCATCAAATACAAACCGTATATATGAGCATCAAGGCAAGAGGATGGAGGACTTTAACTGAAATTCCAATAGAGATCTAAGCGCAAATCCTGGAACCATCCCATGCTAGCATTGTGAGTTAGGATAGGTACTTAACCACTCTGAGCCTGTTTTCTGATCTCTAAAAAAAAATAGAAGGGTAATATCTCATACAGCTGTTGCAAAGATCAACTCAAATAATTCATGTACAGAATATAGCACAACAACCTACAGAATGGGAGAAAATATTTGTAAATCGTGTATCTGATAAGGGATTTTTATCCAGAATATATAAAGAACTCTTACATGCCTGTGATAAGAAGGTAAATAACCCAACTTTTAAAATGGGCAGAAGATCTAAATAGACATTTCTGCAAGGAAGATATACAAATGGCCAGCAAGCACATTAGAGACGCTTGACATCATTACTCATCAGGAAAACACAAATCAAAACCACAGAAAGATACCATTTCATACCCATTCGGATGGCTAGAATCAAAAAGTCAGATAATCATAACTGTTGGTAGGGATTTAGAGAAATCAGAACCATCATACACTGTTAGTGAGAATGTAAAATGGTATAGCTGCTTTGGAAAAGTTTGTTGTTTCTCAGAGGGTGAAACAGTGTTACTGTATGACCTACTTGTAGGTATATCCCCAAGATAAATGAAAATAGATGTCCATACAAAAACTTGTACATAAATATTCATAGCAGCAATATTCATAATACCCAAAGATGGAAACAACCCAAATGCCCATCAACTGACCAGTGGACAAACAAAATGTGGCAAATCCATACAACAGAATATTATTCAGACATCAAAAGGAATGAAGAACTCATATATGCTACAATATGGCTGAACCTTAAAAACATTATGCTAAGTGAAAGAAGTCAGTCACAAAAGACCACATATTATGTGACTCTATTCATATGAAATGCTCAGAACAGGCAAATCTATAGATACAAAATAGATCAATAATTACTTAAGGCTGAGGCAGAAGTTGTTGGGAGCACAGGGGATTAATAGCTAAAGGATACGAGGGTTTCTTTTGGAGGTGTTGAAAACGTTCTAAAATAGACTGGAGGGAACTTCAAGACGTCGGAAGAGTAAGACGTGGAGATCACCTTCCTCCCACAGATACATCAGAAATACATCTACACGTGGAACTGCTCCTATAGAACACGCACTGAACGCTGGCAGAAGACCTCAGACCTCCCAGGGAAGAAACTCCCAACGTAGCTGGGTAGGGCAAAAGAAAAAAGAAAAAGCAGAGACAAGAGAATAGGAACGGGACCTGCACAATGGGAGGGAGCCGTGAAGGAGGGAAACGTTTCCACACCCTAGAAGCCCCTTCACTGGCGGAGACTGCAGGTGGCAGAGGGGGGCAGCTTCGGAGCCACGGAGGAGAGCGCAGCAACAGGGGTGCGGAGCGCAAAGCAGAGAGACTCCGGCACAGAGGATCGCTGCCGACTGGCACTCACCAGCCCGAGAGGCTTGTCTGCTCACCTGCCGGGATGGGCGGGGGCTGGGTGCTGAGGCTCGGGCTTCGGTCTGACGGCAGGGAGAGGTCTGGCAGTGTGAACACAGCCTGAAGGGGTTAGTACGCCACGCCTAGCCAGGAGGGAGTCCAGGAAAAGTCTGGAGCTGCCGAAAAGGCAAGAGAATTTTTCTTACCTCTTTGTTTCCTGGTGCAGGAGGAGAGGGGATTAACAGCGCTGCTTAAAGGAGCTCCAGAGACAGGCGCGAGCCGCAGCTATCAGCACGGATCCCAGAGACGGGCATGAGACGCTAAGGCTGCTGCTGCCACCACCAAGAAGTCTGTGTGCGAGCACAGGTCACTCTCCACACCTCCCCTCCCCGGAGCCTGTGCAGCCCGCCACTGCCAGGGTCCCGTGATCCAGGGACAACTTCCCTGGGAGAACGCACAGCGCGCCTCGGGCTGGTGCAACGTCACGCTGGCCTCTGCGGCCGCAGGCTCGCCCCGCCTCTGTGCCCCTCCCTCCCCCCCGGCCTGAGTAAGCCAGAGCCCCCGAAGCAGCTGCTCCTTTAACCCCGTCCTGTCTGAGTGAAGAACAGACGCCCTCTGGCGACCTATACTTAGAGGCGGGGCCAAATCCAAAGATGAACCCCAGGAGCTGTGAGAACAAAGAAGAGAAAGGGAAATCTCTCCCAGCAGCCTCAGGAGCAGCGGATTAAATCTCCAATATCAACTGGATGTACACTGCATCTGTGGAATACCTGAATACAGAACGAATCATCCCAAATTGAGGAGGTGGACTTTGAGAGCAAGATTTATTATTTTTTCTCATTTTCCTCTTTTTGTGAGTGTGTATGTTTATGCTTCTGTGTGAAATTTTGTCTGTATAGCTTTGCTTTCACCATTTGTCCTAGGGTTCTATCCGTCCGTTTTCGTTTCACTTTAAACAATTTTTTTTCTTAATAATAATTTTTTTATTTTAATGAGTTTATTTTATTTTACCTTACTTTATTTTATTTTCTTTTATCCTCTTTCTTTCTATCTTCTTCCTTCCTCTCTCTCTTTCTTCCTTTCTTCCTTCCTTCCTTCCTCCCTCCCTCCCTCTCTCTCTCTCTCCCTGTTTCTCTCCTCCTCTCCTTCTCTCTGCCTCTCTTTCTCTCTTTCATTCTACTTTTTCTCCCTTTTATTCTGAGCCGTGTCGATGAAAGGCTCTTGGTGCTGCAGCCAGGAGTCCATGCTGTGCCTCTGAAGTGGGAGAGCCAACTTCAGGACACTGGTCCACAAGAGACCTCCCACCTCCATGTAATATCAAACGGCAAAAATCTCCCAGAGATCTCCATCTCAACACCAAGACCCAGCTCCACTAAATGACCAGCAAGCTACAGTGCTGGATACCTTATGCCAAACAACTACCAAGAAAGGAACACAACCCCACCCATTAGCAGAGAACCTGCCGAAATATCATAATAAGGCCATAGACACCCCAAAACACGCCACCAGACGTGGACCTGCCCACCAGAAAGACAAGATCCAGCCTCATCCACCAAAACACAGGCAGTAGTCCCTTCCACCAGGAAGCCTACACAACCCACTGAACCAACTTTAGCCACTGGGGACAGACACCAAAAACAACAGGAACTACGAACCTGCAGCCTGCAAAAAGGAGACCCCAAACACAGTAAGATAAGCAAAATGAGAAGACAGAAAAACACACAGCAGGTGAAGGAGCAAGATAAAAACCCACCAGAACTAACAAACGAAGAGGAAATAGGCAGTCTACCTGAAAAAGAATTCAGAATAAACATAGTAAAGATGATCCAAAATCTTGGAAATAGAGTAGAGAAAATGCAAGAAACATTTAACAAGGACCTAGAAGAACTAAAGATGAAACAAGCAACAATGAACAACACAATAAATGAAATTAAAAATACTCTTGAAGGGGTCAATAGCAGAATAACTGAGGCAGAAGAACGGATAAGTGACCTGGAAGATAAAATAGTGGAAATAACTACTGCAGAGCAGAATAAAGAAAAAAGAATGAAAAGAATTGAGGACAGTCTCAGAGACCTCTGGGACACGATTAAACGTACCAACGTTCAAATTATAGGGGTTCCCAAAGAAAAAGAGAAAAAGAAAGGGACTGAGAAAATATTTGAAGAGATAGATTATAGTTGAAAACTTCCCTAATATGGGAAAGAAAATAGTTAATCAAGTCCAGGAAGCACAGAGACTCCCATACAGGATAAATCCAAGGAGAAACACACCAAGACACATATTAGTCAAACTATCAAAAAGTAAATACAGGGCTTCCCTGGTGGCACAGTGGTTGAGAGTCTGCCTGCCAATGCAGGTGACACGGGTTCGAGCCCTGGTCTGGGAAGATCCCACATGCCGCGGAGCAGCTGAGCCCGTGAGCCACAACTGCTGAGCCTGCGCGTCTGGAGCCTGTGCTCCGCAACGGGAGGGGCCGCGGCAGTGAGAGGCCCGCGCACCGCGATGAAGAGAGGACCCCCGCGCACCGCGATGAAGAGAGGCCCCCGCTCGCCGCAACTGGAGAAAGCCCTCGCAGAGAAACGAAAACCCAACACAGCCATAAATAAATAAATAAATAAATAAATTTAAAAAAAGTAAATACAAAGAAAAAATATTAAAAGCAGCAAGGGAAAAACAACAAATAACATAGAAGGGAATCCCCATAAGGTTAACAGCTGATCTTTGAGCAGAAATTCTGCAAACCAGAAGGGAGTGGCAGGACATATTTAACATGATGAAAGGGAAAAACCTACAACCAAGATTACTCTACCCAGCAAGGATCTCATTCAGATTTGACAGAGAAATTAAAAACTTTACAGACAAGCAAAAGCTAAGAGAATTCAGCAGAACCAAACCAGCTTTACAGCAAATGCTAAACCAACATCTCCAGGCAGGAAACACAAGAGAAGGAAAAGACTTACAATAACAAATGCAAAACAATTAAGAAAATGATAATAGGAGCATACATATCGATCATTACCTTAAATGTAAAAGGATTAAATGCTCCCACCGAAAGACACAGACTGGGTGAATGGATACAAAAACAAGACCCATATATGTGCTGTCTACAAGAGACCCACTTCAGACCTAGGGACACATACAGATTGAAAGTGAGGGGATGGAAAAAGATATTCCATGCAAATGAAAATCAAAAGAAAGCTGGAGTAGCAATTCTCATATCAGACAAAATAGACTTTAAAATAAAGACTTACAAGAGACAAAGAAGGACACTACATAATGATCAAGGGATCGATCCAAGAAGAAAATATAACAATTTTAAATATTTATGCACCCAACATAGGAGCACCTCAATACGTAAGACAAATACTAAGAGCCATAAAAGGGGAAATCAACAGTAACACAATCATAGTAGGCGACTTTAACACCCCACTTTCAATAATGGACAAATCATCCAAAATGAAAAAAAATAAGGAAACACAAGCTTTAAATGATGCATTGAACAAGACGGACTTAATTGATATTTATAGGATGTTCTATTCAAAAACGTCCAGAGATAAACCCATGTACATACGGTAACCTTATCTTGATAAAGGAGACTAGAGTATACAATGGGGAAAAGACAGCCTCTTCAATAAGTGGTGCTGGGAAAACTGGACAGATACATGGAAAAGAATGAAATTAGAACACTCTCTAATGCCATACACAAAAATAAACTCAAAATGGATTAAAGACCTTAATGTAAGGCCAGACACACTAAAACTCTTAGAGGAAATAAAAGAAGAACACTCTTTTGAGATAAATCACAGTAAGATCTTTTTTGACCTACCTCCTAAAGAAATGGAAACCAAACCAAAAATAAACAAATGGGACCGAATGAAACTTAAAAGCTTTTGCACAGCAAAGGAAACCATAAACAAGACTAAAAGACAACCCTCAGAATGGGAGAAAATATTTGCAAACAAAGCAACTGACAAAGGATTAATCTCCAAAATTTACAGGCAGCTCATGCAGCTCAATATCAAAAAAACAAACAACCCAATCCAAAAATGGGCAGAAGACCTAAATAGACATTTTTCCAAAGAAGATATACAGATTGCAACAAACACATGAAAGAATGCTCAACATCATTAATCATTAGAGAAATGCAAATCAAAACCACAATGCGGTATCATCTCACACCGGTCAGAATGGCCATCATCAAAAAATCGACAAACAATAAATGGACAACCTGGAAGAAATGGACAAATTCTTAGAGAGGGTGTGGAGAAAAGGGAACCCTCATACACTGTTGGTCGGAATGTAAATTGATACAGTCACTAAGGAGAACAGTATGGAGGTTCCTTAACAAACTAAAAATAGAACTACCATACGACCCAGCAATCCCACTACAGGGCATATATCCTGAGAAAACCATAATTCAAAAAGAGTCATGTACCACAATGTTCATCGCAGCTCTATTTACAATAGCCAGGACTTGGAAGGAACCTAAGTGTCCATCAACAGATGAATGGATAAAGAAGATGTGGCACATATATACAATGGAATATTACTCAGCCATAAAAAGGAACGAAACTCAGTTATTTGTAGTGAGGTGGATGGACCTAGAGTCTGTCATACAGAGTGAAGTAAGTCAGAAAGAGAAAAACAAATACCGTATGCTAACACATATATATGGAATCTTAAAAAAAAATGGTCATGAGGAACCTAGGGGCAAGACGGGAATAAAGACGCAGACCTACTAGAGGATGGACTTGAGGACACGGGGAGGGGGAAGGGTAAGCTGGGACAAAGTGAGAGAGTGGCATGGACATATATACACTACCAAATGTAAAATAGATAGCTAGTGGGAAGCAGCTGCAGAGCACAGGGAGACCAGCTCAGTGCTTTGTGACCACCTAGAGGGGTGGGATAGGGAGGGTGGGAGGGAGGGAGACGCAAGAGGGAGGGGATATGGGTATATACGTATATGTATAGCTGATTCACTTTGTTACAGAGCAGAAACTAATACACCATTGTAAAGCAATTATACTCCAGTAAAGATGTTAAAAAAAAAAAGAAAAGTGTGTTTGTTCAAAATAAATAAATAACTTTCCTAACTGCTCAGGAAAGTTATTTCTCCTTCCCATGAAATGAAAAATGATCTATAAGGGCACATAGTATTGACTATAAATTCCAGTTCTGTCAGTGATGGTATCTGGCGCATGAGGGGCACCCAAGTTAGGGAGCTTTTGGTTAATTTCCCCGGGCCATATACAGCAACGTGTTCTCTCAAATACTCTCTGGAAATTCGGAGCCTCAAATATGTTTGCCACCTTCCCCCAAGTCATCACATTTATTAACATCCTTGTCTTATTTTTCTAGAAGCAGGAGCTTCTAGCAGATCTTTTCCCTTTGTGAAAGGATGTATTTCTGTGTAAGGTGGGTCTAGGCCACCTTAGTCTGTCCTCTAATGTTCACCTCAGTAGCATTCTACCTGGTTGATAATAGCTTTGAGGCCAACTTCCTGTAATGTTTTTCTTTTTTTTTTTTTACTTTAGGAGCATTGCATAATAAAAACTCCATTAAAGATGCAAAACCAAAGTGAGCCATGAAGCAAGACACGATGGGGCCTATCAGCATTCCTAAGTGTGTTCAAGGCAAAAGCATTTCAGAGGGAGGTAAACAACAGTCATTATAGCTATCTTTGTTGACCTCTGACTATATATTCCAGTCACTGTGTTTGACATACATTAATTCTCATAAAACTTCTGTCATGTTGACATTATTATCTCCCTTTTACAAATGAGGAAAGAGGTTCACATAAATTAAATGACTTTCTCAGGGCAACAGCTAGTAAGTTTCAGAGCTGGATTTGTATCCAAAATAAAGTGGGCTTTTTTTTGGTTTTTTGACTCTGTTTTCTTCTTTGTAATGCTGCATACATTTATTATTTATATGTATTAAAAAGGATAAAATAAGTTTGGACTCCTATCTCACACAACATGAAGTTCTGTATGATCTAAAGATAAAAATGTTGAAGTAAAAAATAAATATTTTTGAAAACTTATGTATAATCTAGGAGTCAAGAAAAATTTCTGTGCAAGCTGGAAAACCTAGACACTCTAGAGAAATGACTGACATATTTGAGTGCTTAAAACTTAAAATGTAATCATATGGCAAATGTAAAGGTAAATAAAACCAAAAGACAAATAATAGAGGAACATATATTTGTAATACACATGACAGATAAAGGATTCAATACCGAACATATAAAAAATTTCCTACACATTAATAAGAAAAGACAAACACCCTAATTGAAAGTGGTTAAAAAGGGTAAAAAGGGCTGTTCAAGGAGGCAGAAAACCACCTTGCCAATAAACAAGTGAAATTACTCAACTTTACTAGCCATCAGGCATATTGAAATTAAATTAACAAGGAAATATCACTTTAAGACCATTAAACATGGTATCACATATTGCTGGAGTGTTGTGGAGGTTAATATGTTATCTCATACATTTGCCGAGGGAAATGTGCAGTATATTAAAGCCATTTGGAATTCAACCTGGCAACCTCTATTAAAATTAAGAATTTACATAAACTTTAACTTAGCAATTCCATTTCCGGGGCCTTCTTCCATAGAAAATAAAAGCACAGGTATATAACAGTGAATACGAACAAAATAAATTATACGTATATATTCAGATTAACTGCAACATTTTTTCTAGTAGCCAAAAAAACTGGAATCAACTTGAATGTCCTCAATAGAGGAATGGTTTAATAAGTTGTTTTTCACTCAAACCATTGCGTTTTACATAACTACTTTAAAAAGTGTGTTAAGTCTATACCAGATGATGTGGAAAACATTTCTCTGAAATGTTTCTAAGTGAGAAAAACTACGTGCAGTAAAGAGTAAAATAGTGCCCCTATATGTTTTTATGCATACGTATGTATGTTACCTTATTTATGAACATAGACAAAGATATGCAAAGATTCACACCAGGCTTTTAACATTGCTTATCCAGTGGAGGAGTGGCTAATGAAATGTAAAAATCCTATAGATGTACAGGTTTTCTCAACATTTATGTATATGTATGTATATATATATATATATATAATTCTCAACATTTATATATAATTACTTTATGTAAATGCACATGTAAATTACATATGTGTAGAGCCATGTGCAAAGAGATACTTGCTGAAAGTGTGCATATCATAGAGAGTGTTTTGAGTTTTTAGGGTTCTTTTTTTTAACTTTCTTTCTTGTACTTTGAGTTTTTCAAAATAAAAATTTTACATGATTTTAAGTTTCACATTTTCTAAAGCAAACATTATAGAGCAGGTTAAGGAAATGATCCAGTATCTACAGAATGATCTGATTGTTCAGTCCTCCAGTAGTTCATCAAACTACATTGAGCAGCAACCATGACATTGTATCAGGTGTGTTAAAGTGGTTGGGATTACAGAGATGAATGAAATATGCTCCTTCTTGTTGTATATTACAACAAGACAAACATATAAATGAACAACTCTAACACAATATGGCTATTGCTTTAATATAAGAATTTGTAGGACAATAGGGGCAATGAACTCTGCAGGCATTGGTGGTAGAGAGGCTTCAGAGGGAAAGAACCATTTGAGCTTAGCCTTAAAGACTGAGGATGCTTTCATCACTCACCAGCCTTAGGTGGGGAAGGGAAAGCAATCCCTTCAAAGAGGAAGGAATCAACATCTAGTCCTATTTCATTCATCAAGAATGTGGAGGAGGAAGTAAACAGTTTATTATTTATCGTCTCAAATGATGGTAATGTGGAAGATGGGCAAATGGAACAAGAGACTTTGGAAGAGTCCTGATCAGGAACTAATAAAATGAGAACCTGCTTTGATAAATGCAAGCAGGTTTATCTGAGGGAAGAAGAACTCAAAGCTGCGTTTAATGAAAGGAAGCAACTGTCAAAGCAATCTGACTAAGTTCAGTACATTAGGTTTGCAGTTGGGGAAGAAATATGGGTTGCTGTTCATTTAGGACCTGTGGAAGAGGTTGGAGAAAAGGGGATAGGTATTCAAGCAATGATTCATTAGGTGGAAAGAAGAGAATGTTAGAAATCAGACACCACTGCCACTTACTGAATAAATTCATCATAAGCCATATACAGACACATCATAAAGTATTTAAAGGTACCAGAATGCTTGACCATTGAGGTAAGGTGCCCCAAAATACTGTGTCTTCAAGGAAAACACAAGGGTACAGTACTCATGGGTTAGCAGCAGTTAACAGAAGACACACTAGCTTTTTGGGAGTAGGGGAGAAAGAAGCAAGGATTATGCACGTACGTATTTGTATCATAGATGGTAACAACAGAAGCCATTTAATCAAATGCTTATTATTGGCCTAATATAATGTCAGGTGTTTTACATAAATTACCTCATTTAATCCCAGAATGGCTCTAAGATATAGATACATGTTACTATCATTCCCTTTTTACAGATGAGGAAACTAAGTCTTACAGGAGTTAAGAAACGTACTCAAGGTCAAAGAGCTTTTAGGTGGTGAAGCTGTAAATTGAGATCGGACTTTAAATCCTATGCTCCCAACTGCTCAACTAGACACTAAGTTATATTCCCCCTGCTAAACCCTAGTCCCAGCCATCATCATATCACACCTGTATTGTCCCAACAGCCTGTCACCCCTCTGGTCCTACACAGTTCACAACATCCAGTGAACTTTCTAAAACATACATCAGACGACATCACTTTCCTTTATCAAACCATCCAGTGGCCCTCCACTGCACGTAAGATAAAATCCAAGTTCTTACCCTGCAAGTCCCTATGTGACCACTTCTCTGCCAGCCTCTCCAGTCTCGGTCATCAATCTCCACTCTGCCCCTCTCTGACTGCACTCCAGTCACTCACCCTTCTGCTCTTCCTCAACACACTGTTCTCGTTCTGGCCTCATGGCATTGTTACTTGCTAGTCTACCTAAAATGCTCTTCTTCAAAGTCTTCACACAGCTGACTCGACCTCATTATTCAGATCTTGATTCAAATATCAGCTCCTTAGAGAAGGTTCCCCACACCAACAAGAACGACCCCTTTGCCCATGAAAACAGAAGTTACTTGGTGACAGGAACTATTGATTTCATGTTCTTCACTCTAATTCCAGAACCAAGAGTAATATCTGACACCTACTAGGCACTCAGGACATATTTGTTTCCTGAAATACTGGTATCTTTTTTAAAGTGTCATACTCATATGCCTATGAGTATATCTACATATATATATTTATGGATATGTGAGCTTGTTGTCACCTCACAGAAGTGGAATGTACATCCCCCACCCCAAATTTGGTTTGAATGTCAAGACTAATGATGCCACACATATACCAAGAAGGTATGAAAAGGATTATTACTCACATAATGAGTTATGCATCAAAAATGCAGTTAGACCAAACAAAAAAAAAAAAGAAAAAGAAAAAACTGGTAACTGTGAAGTGATGGGTAATTAGACGGTTGTGATTCTTTCATTCTATAGATATAGGTATAGATATAGAAATAATCGAAACATCAAGTTCTACACCTTAATTATATACAATTTTTATTTATCCATTATACCTCAATAAAACTGACAAAAATGGGATCAGTCTCAATGACAACTTACCCATGGTGTTTGTCTGATAACTAAAACATTGAGTGGTTTATTTAATTTAATTTGGACTTGTTTATGTAAGCCACTATGGCACCTGCAGCATGAGACCAATAAGAAAGGTGAATGTTCCATTGAATATCTAGTACTATCAAGAGCTAGTACTATATATTCTGAGAAGTGAAATGAGTGCCTTAGTCTCTCTATCAACGTGCAGAACTTCAAAGAAGGTAAAGAGTGCTATGGTGAGACATTGTACTGTGGCTTTAATATGTGCAGAAGATGTGTGACCTTGATTTATATTTTGGGTATCCGTGAGGCAAGAGGTTCTATGAGTTCTTTACCCCAAATGAGGCAACCTTGGAGAAGGAATTGTTTTCATTGGCCAGAGCAGATGGTCAGACCACTGGCAGTGGCCCAAAGATCTATAAAAATGTGCGGATGAGGCCAATTGTTGGCCAAGACATGGCCAAGTGCTAAGATAACTGCCTAAAGTTTGGCCAACTGAGCTGACCCTGTGTCCTGTCCTTTATCAGGAACATTCTGATTAAGAGATGGAAAGAAGCAAGAGTCAAGCAAGCTCCATTAAGTGTGATAGTGACAATGCCATTGGTTAAGTGAATGAACTCCCTTTGGTATTCACTGTGTTGAGCCTAAGGGGCTCCACAGCTATCCACGTGTTCTAAGAGATGACCTCCTCTAGCACTGTGGCATCCGGCAAGGGACCCAGCACAGGGGACGTTACCCTCTCCTGAAAGTAGGGTATGCAGAGGGCCCGGGTTCAGCTCCATCCTGTAGCAAGGAGGCCTCACTAGCTGTGCTGGGCTTGCAGGGTGCTGTTTCCATGATCAAAGGCCTAACGGGCAGCTGTATACTGAGGGTCACAGGTTCAGGACCTGAGATAGTCTATGTTTCCAGGAAAGTCCAGTATGTACCCACCAATTGCTACACTAATGGCATACAGCTTTGGGCCAAGGAAGGTAGTTCCTTGTATCAGAAGCCCATGCAACTAACGGCCATCACTGATGGTAGAGGGACCCCGAGATATATGAGAGAAGGTTGCTAAAGCTCCCACAGTGAAGGAATCTCGGGGTGGGGGGGGGAGGGGGGGCGTAACAGGAATGCCTGTTCTATGGCAATTCAGGCAGATTCTAGTATCTTTTTACAGGGGGTCTCATTCAAGTTGGGCCTATTTGCAAGTTACAGAACAAAAAAGCTTTGTAAATGAGGAATGTTGCCTCCAGAATCTAAAAATGTCAAAAACATGTTGGGCTTGTTTTAACAATGTGGGTCCTAAGAGGACTAAAAGCTGTTTCTTGACACTGTCAGGACTGGAGCAGCCCTCAACTTACTAAATAATTTTCAGGAACTTAACTGAAGTGCTGGGGCCCTGTACTATGTGTCTCATGTGAACCTCCTCAAAGGAGGATGTCATTAGTGAGATGTCATAACTGTGTACCCGAAAAAAGTTAGAGCTGGTTAAAATATTGCCTGTGAAGACTATGTGAGATGGCAGGCATGGAGACTGAGCCCACTGAGTACCCAGGTGAAGGTGTATTGTGTCCCTTTAAAGGTGAAGGTTAACTGCAGCTGAGAGGTTGTTGAAATAGGCACTGAATAGAACATGCTAGCCAAATACTTTGCTATAACGACAAAGTATTTACCAGTTACTTATTATTATTGGGTGGAATCAGTCATTTCAATAATATATATGGAGCCCTAGTGGGTGGGGCCATGACGCCAAGGGTACGAATTCACACTGAGGCACCGGTCCTGTTTTCCCGGGTTTAAGAACAAGTAAAACTTGGCTGTTAAATGCAGCAGAAGTGGGGATAACCACACCTTCTCTAAATAGGTCTTATATAATGGGTTTCAATCTGTGAAAACCGTGCTTTCATTTAGATTGAACCTTTTCTTAAACACTGAGGTGAAAGGTATTGTTTTAACTAGGGGGAAAGGTCCATAGGGTCCCATAGTTTTCAAGCTGATTATAAGGGCCAGAGACTTAACTTTATTACTTATTGGGTCAGGTTCTCCACGTGCACTAGAGGATATTTTAGGGTAATGGATGTCTTGGCTATGGAAAAGTCAGGCACGGAAATAATTCGGATGGTTCAGGTTAGGCATATCTGTTTCTAGTTCATGTTCACCTACTCCCTGGCTGGGAGTAGGTGGACATAAAGTGTGGGCCAGATGTGGGCCAGAAGGGGAAGGGGAATTAATGAGGCTTCAAAACTGTCAATTGTCAAACATCAAAAGTGGAATCAGATTATGACACACACTGCCACCACCCATACAGCACCCCTCTCCCCATCTGGGACCTCCGAAACACACACGGAAATACCAAGTCCTTTTCCTCCTCACCAGCAGGATAAAGTGTTCAGGAAGAAATCTGTCTTCAGAGCTCAGTCCTCACCCAGTCCTTATTCCCGGTGTCTGGCTAACTATGGACTGGCTGGTCTGGGCCCCAAACTGGCAGGATACTACCTCCCTCCCTTCTCACACGCCTGCCCCTTCCTGCCTTCCTTCAGTCCCCATCACCGAAGAACAGACAGAGATACACACACATCTTTCTACAACAGCTTGTACATCAATAGCTGAGGGCTTTTTTATTCGGTCTCTACACAGGTGACCATTTCTCCAGTGCTTTCTCTGGAGAGACCACAGAGACAGCAAGGTCTCAGTCACCTGATAGACCCAGGGCAGCACTTTATGAACTGCCAGAAGAGCCCTCTGGGACGTTTTCATCCTCCTCTGGCTCTTTAGTCATTGTTGTACTCCGCCGGTAGTAGAATGCTAGCATCTTTGACTTCTTCTGTGTAGGACCTCTTCCCGAATTCTGACGACGGACTGATTTTGTTAACTCGACCACCTCCTGAATCTGGTCGGAAAACAAAGTGATACAGAAAGATATTGATTTGGGGAAAGAGGATGGGAAGGAGAACTTTGAGAGAATGGGTGTGGATTGAGAAGGGGTTTGTGCCAGGGAAGGGCTGGGTAAGTCTTGGGTGGGGGATGAAGAGGAGGCACGTGAGTCGGGTAATCTGACCTCCTCCATCTTATAGCCCTGGAGTGGAGAATTCATCCTCTCCCTTCTGCGTTGGCCCCCTGGTGTTTGTTGCTCTGACCTCTCGGTGTTTGTCCGTGCATGGCAGTTAGGCCCCTGGGGGATTGTACTTTCCTCCGCCATGTCAGTAGCAACAGTGTGCTCTACTCCAAGGCTCCTGGCCTCTCTATATATACCCTGCCAGGACAATGAAGAGCCACACCCATCAGCTTTGATTGGTCAGCCAATGGTAGCGCTGGGGTGGCTGTGACATCACAAAGCACTACCCTTGAAGATACGTGGGGGGAGGGGAGGGGTGCAGAGCATTCTAGGTGCTCTGGTTAGAGAAAGGGAGTGCTTCCTCAACACCCAGTAAAGAGCCTTCCCAAATTGACCTTCCACTCTTCCTCATCTTCTCTGGTTCAATCCTTGTGGTGCACATGTTAGGGAGAAGGTGTTCCCTCCAAACCATTCCACATGGCCACCCCCATTCAGTGTTTAATTCTGTTGTCTCCCAGATCTCATCACCTAGTATTGTGTGGTTTTTAAAAACTTTTTATTTTAGAACAGTTTTAGATTTACAGAGTAATTGTGAAGATCATATTCATACACGCCACAACAAATTTCCCTTCTTAACATTGTACATTAGTATGGTACAATTGTTCAACTTAGTGAACCAACACTGAAACAGTATTATTCACTAAAGTCTGTACTTCATCAGATTTCCTTTTTTTTTTAAATGTTGAGCCTTCTTTTAATTAATTTATTTTTATTTTTGGCTGTGTTGGGTCTTCGTTTCTGTGCGTGGGCTTTCCCTAGTTGTGGCAAGCAGGGGCCACTCTTCATCGTGGTGCGCGGGCCTCTCACTGTCGCGGCCTCTCTTGTTGCGGAGCACAGGCTCCAGACGCGCAGGCTCAGTGGCTGTGGCTCACGGGCCTAGTTGCTCTGCGGCATGTGGGATCTTCCCAGATCAGGGCTCGAACCCATGTCCCCTGCATTAGCAGGCAGATTCTCAACCACTGTGCCACCGTGGAAGCCCCAGATTGCCTTATTTTTTACCTAATGTTCTTTTTCTGTCCCAGGATCCCAACCAAGATTCTACATTAAATTTAGTCGTTCCATGTTATAACTTCTTAGGCTCCTCTTGGCTGTGACAGTTTTTTAGACTTCTTGTTTTTGAAGACTTTGACAGTTTGGGGTTTTGTGTTTTGTCTTTTACATTAGATCTGCAGATGTTATTGCTCTTATAGGTCAAAGTTTTTATAAGTTTCTTCTTCCAGAGAACCTCAAATCAAGTCAGTACCACCAGTGTTATGGACTTCCCCATGGCAATGGTTGAACTAATCTCTTGGCTTTGTCACAGAGGTGACACAGATGTTTTTCTCTAGAGGTCTGAGGATCAGGATCATTTTTTATTTATGACAGAGGCACAGAGGCAGCAGCAGAAGCATTCTGTAAGGTACTAGTGAGTCATTTACTTTTAGAAGTATGACCTCAGCATCCCACATAGTTAACGGCTCTTCCTCCACACGAGTGACCATCCCATGGACCTGTATATTGAACAGACTGTCAGTCTTTCTCCTGAGCTCTATATAGAAAGGGGGCCAACATGTGGTTGAGACACAACCAGTGTTCACAAGGTAAGAGTCATTTCTTTGAGGTTAGTGTCAGTCACACCTTAGTTTGGAATTGAAACACATGATTCAACCTGAGAATCACAAATAGGTCCAGGTTGAGACACAGGATTCAGGACTGCTTTAAGCAAGGTCCCAATCCAATAATCCTTTCACTATGTGCCAAGTGGCTAAACTGACTTATGTTGGTCAAAGCTTTAGCAGACACTCAGTAGGACTAACAAATGCAGCACAAAGAAGCAAGTTCAAAGCACAAGCTAGCCAGCAGGCAGTAGCCCAAGTGCCTGTTCACCAGCATACAGCAGAGCCAGTTAGAAAGCCAAAGCAAGAGAAGAAAGACCCCTGGTGGTAAGGGATAGCACCTTGATGTCCTGCTCACAGGACCAGTTGTTGCAATCACACCACAGAGACAGGATGGATCCTTCAACCCAAATTCGGTTTGCATGTCGAGACTGATAACACATACACCTAGAGAGTATGAAAAACTTTACTACATAAGAAGGAGGCTTTCTGGGGAGAGCAGGGCAGGCTCTCAAGCAGGTTCAAGAATGGCTTAAGAGAGCAGAAGAAGGAGATTGGCTTGGCTTTTATGGTGGTGAGGGGATGACGCTGGAGTGTTCCCACACACAGGTCAGGTTTTGCACAGTCTGAACTTCCTCCTGGCCCAGAAGAGAGAGTACCTGAGCTTTCTTATCAGATATAGGTAAGCAGGGGAAGAGGCAGCGGTAGGGCTCTTTTATAGAATAATGTTGTGTAAATGCAAGGTGTTTAGCACAGTTTAGAATTCTCATAACCATTATAACCACACTTATATTGTTTTCAGTTAAACTACGTTTCACTAGATTCGTATTTCCCAAATTATGGTCCTTTAAATATTATTTAAGGTGGCTTAGAATTATCTTGGTTCATCACAGAGAAACTGTGTAGAAAGAGAAAAGACTGCTAGCCTCAGGAGGTCTGACACACTGGTCACAAAAGAGCAGACTTCATTGTACTATCTGCTGAATTATGAGGGGTTTCTAACATGTTTCCCATCCTGGGTGACTACTGTAGCATCCAAAGACTGTAATAATAATTACAGAAACTAACATTTATTGACTACTAACTCTATGTAGGAATTATGCTAAATATCCATATACATAGTTCATCCTCGTCACAACCCTATTGAGATAAGTGGCCAAAGAGCGGTTTCTGTCATTTCTGCCAGGACATCTCCATTCCAATTGCAGAAGCAGAAAAGAGCATATAGGAGGGCACATGGGAATATTTATGGGCCAGGCTCAAAAGGGGTATGCATTACTCCTGCTCACATTTCATTGGGAAAAACTCACATAGCCACATCTAACTACAAGAGACAATGAGAAATGTAGTCTACCTAGTAGAAGAGGAGAACTTAAATGTTGGAGATAAGCTAGCAATCTCTGTCTCCACCATCTTGTTCATCACTCTCCCCAGTATTTACAGTAGAGCCTGGCACATAGTAGGTGGCCAAGAATATTTCTGTTGAATGAATGGGCTTCAACTTTTTTGGTCAGTTATGGGGATCAAAAACATATAGAACTTGGTTAAGCAATGGTTTCCTAGATATGACACAAAAAGCAGAAGCAACAAAGAAAGAGTAAATTGGACTACATCAAAATTTTAAAATGTTTTCTTCTGCAAAAGAATACCATGAAGAAAGCAAAAAGGCACACCAAAGAATGATCCTGGCAAATCATATATTTAATAAAAGTGTAGTATCCAGAATACAGAAAGAACTCTTACAACTCAACAACAAAAATACAAACAACCCAACTGAAAATCAGGTAAAGGACTTAAATAGACATTGTGCTAATGAAGATATACAAATAGCCAACAAACATATGAAAATATGCTCAATACCATTAGTCGTTAGGGAAATGCAAATCAAAACCACGATGAGATGCCACTTCATACCCACTAGGAAGGCTATAACTATTTTAAAAAGAAAATAACAAGTACTGACGAGGATGTAGAGAAATTGAAACACTCATACACGTCTGGTGGGAACATAAAATGATACAGCCTCTGTGGAAAACATTTTGGCAGTTACTCAACAAGTTAAACATAGACTTGCCATATTACCCAGTAACTCTACTCCTAGGTATATAATGAAAAGAGTTGAAAAGGAGGGAACAACAACAACAAAAAACAGGTGAATTGAGCAACACAAAAGCAAAGGGCAAATAACGTTTCAAGAAGTAAAACATGGTCAACTTTATTAAATAACTTTTTCAGGTAATATAGGGACAGACAAATGACGATTGAACTTGTTAGTAGAGAGGTCATTGGTAAATTTGATAAGAAGGAAATTGAAAAAGTGGAAAATATTTTAATATAAACCTGGATGTGTATTAAGGAGAAAATGTGAGATCAGAAAGTGAGGGGCGGATAGACAATATCTTTTGAGAGTTTTGGTGCTAAGGGGAGGAGAAATATGGGACTATAGCTGGAGGGGGATTTGGTATTAAGAGAGTGTATTTTTAAGAGGGTAGATTCTAGAACGCATCTAGCCAATATAAATGACTGAATGAAACTGACGACATAAAAAACCAAAGGGATAATTGCAGAAGAAAAAATATTGAGAAAGCAAGAGGGGTATTCAGAGCACTAGTAGATGGGATCGGTAGCAAATGTGGAAATATTGGCTTTCCATGAGAACGAGTAATATTTATAGATTTTACAGTGGAGAAGGAAACGGTTATGGTATGATTACAAATGCAGGTAAGATGGTAGATTTGGTGGGGAAGACATAAAAGAATTTTCTCTCGACTCTGCAGTTTTCTCAGTGAAGGATGAGATAAGGGCATAAAATAACAAGAGTGAGGGTCGGGTTTTGAGAAATTGAGGGGAAGATAAAGTATTGGATATTCATTTTGTATAATGGAAATGGGTGTATAATATGGAAGGATTGATCATTTAAGATATGTGGTCAAGAATTTAAGGTGAGATCAGTTAGCTTTGTCTTGTAAATTTCTACAGCAACATCCATCACTTGTATATAGGAACAAAGTAGGTAGATAGCTAAATTTAACAAGGGTTGTGGTTTTGCCAGGGAAGTACTAGGGTGGGAAAGTGAGTAGGGAGATGAAGGTTTATGAAAGTAAGTGATACTAATGATAAATTGGTAAGCAATGAGGAAATGCGAAAAGGGAAATGTGGCTGATGCTGAAAAGTAGTAGAATTCACAGACTGGAGTTCAAAATTGAAGAATTTTTAGAGTTGGGTGTGTGTAGGTGTGTATACCTGCATGAGAGAGAGGTATTTTGCTAGGAAGAATAATCAGTTGTAGCCCAAGAGATGTATGTTTTAAAATCAGGATTTCAGAGTTGCTGTAATTTTTGAGAATGTCAATGTCTAGTGCATGAGCATTAGAGTGAGTGGCTTAAGTATGATGGAAGAAAAATACCATTGGAATTGAGGGCATGAAAGATTTGCAAAGCCAAAAATGCTGGATGAATATGCACATAGATGACAGATGTTGAAGTTGCCAAGATGGTGGCAGTACTAAAAGTGGAGAAGAAGATCAGGAAAGTGTCTAACGAATGAAGGTAAAGAAATAGATGGCGTAGCACATGGTATTATCTAATAGCAAGAACTACAAATGAGCTCTGAATTTTGAAAGAGGAAGGAGCAGAAATGGTTTGAAAGTGACAATGAGTCGACTCCTTGGGGTATGTGAGGAAAACTAACGTTTGCTCAAGAGGACTGCAGGGGAAGTGATTTCCTCAAGGCACAGCCATATTCCAGTCATAAAACAGAGATTAAGGGAACACTGAGAGAAGAACTTGAAGGTACTGGGGAGTTTCTTAATGATAGACTATGAGTTACAGAGGGCAGGAGAGAAGCGCTCATGAAGTTGGGGAGAGAGTTGGGTCCAATTCTGTCAAGTGCAGAGCAATACGTGAATAAGGGTCTAGTTAATGATGGATAATCTGCAGGGTGGTGACTTAAGTAAAAGTGATAAGACAAGATGGACCTTGTGACTGCATGGCAGATTGGGAGGTGAGTAAAGCCCTCCAGACTAGAGATTGCTTAACCTAGGCTGACCTAGAAGTAAGAAGAATCCAGAAACACCATTGAAACCTGTTTCCTCTAAATATCATGTATCCTGTATGATGATCCAGCATTTCAAAGATAGACTAGTAAGGACATCTAAGAGGGTAGGTCTGAAAGGAAAGGAGTGTGTTTGCTTAAGAGTGTGAGTGTGTATGAAAAATGTCAACAGCAAATTCTAATGTCAGAGGGTTGCTACTATAGGCTTATGGAGCCATGCACTATTCTTGGACAACCCAAGATGCCTGCACAGATGTGGCCCAGATGCAAGCACCAACACTTACTGGGCACCTGCAAAGCCAAAGCTGGGGAAGATGGAAGGCCAAGGGGAAGTGGTATTATCCCAATACAGGAATGTATTTACTTAGGCTTCCTAAATGGCAGGTGGACAAAAAACGGAAGAAAGGAAATTAAGCTTCTTTTGCCTAACATCTCTCCACAGGAGGAAGTACTTGGAGTTGTATTTCCTACGTAAATTCACCTGCTAAAACTCCAGGGAGCTCATCACATTAGAAGGGTTCTCCTTGTCATTGTCTTTTAAAAGAACAATTCCCCATGCTTATAAATCCAGGCTCAGAACATCAATTCAACCAACCTCAGGAGCCGTGTGGCTACACCTTCCTGCTGGGAATCAGCATGGTCCCCAGAGAATCAATTTGAGGAGTATGGCCAAAGTGTTTTCATTTTCAGTGTTTATCCCCTGGAATGTCTAGGAGTGAAGAATAGACAGGGCAATACAATCCTAAGATTCAATTTCTTTCATCAAATACAAACCGTATATATGAGCATCAAGGCAAGAGGATGGAGGACTTTAACTGAAATTCCAATAGAGATCTAAGCGCAAATCCTGGAACCATCCCATGCTAGCATTGTGAGTTAGGATAGGTACTTAACCACTCTGAGCCTGTTTTCTGATCTCTAAAAAAAAATAGAAGGGTAATATCTCATACAGCTGTTGCAAAGATCAACTCAAATAATTCATGTACAGAATATAGCACAACAACCTACAGAATGGGAGAAAATATTTGTAAATCGTGTATCTGATAAGGGATTTTTATCCAGAATATATAAAGAACTCTTACATGCCTGTGATAAGAAGGTAAATAACCCAACTTTTAAAATGGGCAGAAGATCTAAATAGACATTTCTGCAAGGAAGATATACAAATGGCCAGCAAGCACATTAGAGACGCTTGACATCATTACTCATCAGGAAAACACAAATCAAAACCACAGAAAGATACCATTTCATACCCATTCGGATGGCTAGAATCAAAAAGTCAGATAATCATAACTGTTGGTAGGGATTTAGAGAAATCAGAACCATCATACACTGTTAGTGAGAATGTAAAATGGTATGGCTGCTTTGGAAAAGTTTGTTGTTTCTCAGAGGGTGAAACAGTGTTACTGTATGACCTACTTGTAGGTATATCCCCAAGATAAATGAAAATAGATGTCCATACAAAAACTTGTACATAAATATTCATAGCAGCAATATTCATAATACCCAAAGATGGAAACAACCCAAATGCCCATCAACTGACCAGTGGACAAACAAAATGTGGCAAATCCATACAACAGAATATTATTCAGACATCAAAAGGAATGAAGAACTCATATATGCTACAATATGGCTGAACCTTAAAAACATTATGCTAAGTGAAAGAAGTCAGTCACAAAAGACCACATATTATGTGACTCTATTCATATGAAATGCTCAGAACAGGCAAATCTATAGATACAAAATAGATCAATAATTACTTAAGGCTGAGGCAGAAGTTGTTGGGAGCACAGGGGATTAATAGCTAAAGGATACGAGGGTTTCTTTTGGAGGTGTTGAAAACGTTCTAAAATAGACTGGAGGGAACTTCAAGACGTCGGAAGAGTAAGACGTGGAGATCACCTTCCTCCCACAGATACATCAGAAATACATCTACACGTGGCACTGCTCCTATAGAACACGCACTGAACGCTGGCAGAAGACCTCAGACCTCCCAGGGAAGAAACTCCCAACGTAGCTGGGTAGGGCAAAAGAAAAAAGAAAAAGCAGAGACAAGAGAATAGGAACGGGACCTGCACAATGGGAGGGAGCCGTGAAGGAGGGAAACGTTTCCACACCCTAGAAGCCCCTTCACTGGCGGAGACTGCAGGTGGCAGAGGGGGGCAGCTTCGGAGCCACGGAGGAGAGCGCAGCAACAGGGGTGCGGAGCGCAAAGCAGAGAGACTCCGGCACAGAGGATCGCTGCCGACTGGCACTCACCAGCCCGAGACGCTTGTCTGCTCACCTGCCGGGATGGGCGGGGGCTGGGTGCTGAGGCTCGGGCTTCGGTCTGACGGCAGGGAGAGGTCTGGCAGTGTGAACACAGCCTGAAGGGGTTAGTACGCCACGCCTAGCCAGGAGGGAGTCCAGGAAAAGTCTGGAGCTGCCGAAAAGGCAAGAGAATTTTTCTTACCTCTTTGTTTCCTGGTGCAGGAGGAGAGGGGATTAACAGTGCTGCTTAAAGGAGCTCCAGAGACAGGCGCGAGCCGCAGCTATCAGCACGGATCCCAGAGACGGGCATGAGACGCTAAGGCTGCTGCTGCCACCACCAAGAAGCCTGTGTGCGAGCACAGGTCACTCTCCACACCTCCCCTCCCCGGAGCCTGTGCAGCCCGCCACTGCCAGGGTCCCGTGATCCAGGGACAACTTCCCTGGGAGAACGCACAGCGCGCCTCGGGCTGGTGCAACGTCACGCTGGCCTCTGCGGCCGCAGGCTCGCCCCGCCTCTGTGCCCCTCCCTCCCCCCCGGCCTGAGTAAGCCAGAGCCCCCGAAGCAGCTGCTCCTTTAACCCCGTCCTGTCTGAGTGAAGAACAGACGCCCTCTGGCGACCTATACTTAGAGGCGGGGCCAAATCCAAAGATGAACCCCAGGAGCTGTGAGAACAAAGAAGAGAAAGGGAAATCTCTCCCAGCAGCCTCAGGAGCAGCGGATTAAATCTCCAATATCAACTGGATGTACACTGCATCTGTGGAATACCTGAATACAGAACGAATCATCCCAAATTGAGGAGGTGGACTTTGAGAGCAAGATTTATTATTTTTTCTCATTTTCCTCTTTTTGTGAGTGTGTATGTTTATGCTTCTGTGTGAAATTTTGTCTGTATAGCTTTGCTTTCACCATTTGTCCTAGGGTTCTATCCGTCCGTTTTCGTTTCACTTTAAACAATTTTTTTTCTTAATAATAATTTTTTTATTTTAATGAGTTTATTTTATTTTACCTTACTTTATTTTATTTTCTTTTATCCTCTTTCTTTCTATCTTCTTCCTTCCTCTCTCTCTTTCTTCCTTTCTTCCTTCCTTCCTTCCTCCCTCCCTCCCTCTCTCTCTCTCTCCCTGTTTCTCTCCTCCTCTCCTTCTCTCTGCCTCTCTTTCTCTCTTTCATTCTACTTTTTCTCCCTTTTATTCTGAGCCGTGTCGATGAAAGGCTCTTGGTGCTGCAGCCAGGAGTCCATGCTGTGCCTCTGAAGTGGGAGAGCCAACTTCAGGACACTGGTCCACAAGAGACCTCCCACCTCCATGTAATATCAAATGGCAAAAATCTCCCAGAGATCTCCATCTCAACACCAAGACCCAGCTCCACTAAATGACCAGCAAGCTACAGTGCTGGATACCTTATGCCAAACAACTACCAAGAAAGGAACACAACCCCACCCATTAGCAGAGAACCTGCCGAAATATCATAATAAGGCCATAGACACCCCAAAACACGCCACCAGACGTGGACCTGCCCACCAGAAAGACAAGATCCAGCCTCATCCACCAAAACACAGGCAGTAGTCCCTTCCACCAGGAAGCCTACACAACCCACTGAACCAACTTTAGCCACTGGGGACAGACACCAAAAACAACAGGAACTACGAACCTGCAGCCTGCAAAAAGGAGACCCCAAACACAGTAAGATAAGCAAAATGAGAAGACAGAAAAACACACAGCAGGTGAAGGAGCAAGATAAAAACCCACCAGAACTAACAAACGAAGAGGAAATAGGCAGTCTACCTGAAAAAGAATTCAGAATAAACATAGTAAAGATGATCCAAAATCTTGGAAATAGAGTAGAGAAAATGCAAGAAACATTTAACAAGGACCTAGAAGAACTAAAGATGAAACAAGCAACAATGAACAACACAATAAATGAAATTAAAAATACTCTTGAAGGGGTCAATAGCAGAATAACTGAGGCAGAAGAACGGATAAGTGACCTGGAAGATAAAATAGTGGAAATAACTACTGCAGAGCAGAATAAAGAAAAAAGAATGAAAAGAATTGAGGACAGTCTCAGAGACCTCTGGGACACGATTAAACGTACCAACGTTCAAATTATAGGGGTTCCCAAAGAAAAAGAGAAAAAGAAAGGGACTGAGAAAATATTTGAAGAGATAGATTATAGTTGAAAACTTCCCTAATATGGGAAAGAAAATAGTTAATCAAGTCCAGGAAGCACAGAGACTCCCATACAGGATAAATCCAAGGAGAAACACACCAAGACACATATTAGTCAAACTATCAAAAAGTAAATACAGGGCTTCCCTGGTGGCACAGTGGTTGAGAGTCTGCCTGCCAATGCAGGTGACACGGGTTCGAGCCCTGGTCTGGGAAGATCCCACATGCCGCGGAGCAGCTGAGCCCGTGAGCCACAACTGCTGAGCCTGCGCGTCTGGAGCCTGTGCTCCGCAACGGGAGAGGCCGCGGCAGTGAGAGGCCCGCGCACCGCGATGAAGAGAGGACCCCCGCGCACCGCGATGAAGAGAGGCCCCCGCTCGCCGCAACTGGAGAAAGCCCTCGCAGAGAAACGAAAACCCAACACAGCCATAAATAAATAAATAAATAAATAAATAAATTTAAAAAAAGTAAATACAAAGAAAAAATATTAAAAGCAGCAAGGGAAAAACAACAAATAACATAGAAGGGAATCCCCATAAGGTTAACAGCTGATCTTTGAGCAGAAATTCTGCAAACCAGAAGGGAGTGGCAGGACATATTTAACATGATGAAAGGGAAAAACCTACAACCAAGATTACTCTACCCAGCAAGGATCTCATTCAGATTTGACAGAGAAATTAAAAACTTTACAGACAAGCAAAAGCTAAGAGAATTCAGCAGAACCAAACCAGCTTTACAGCAAATGCTAAACCAACTTCTCCAGGCAGGAAACACAAGAGAAGGAAAAGACTTACAATAACAAATGCAAAACAATTAAGAAAATGGTAATAGGAGCATACATATCGATCATTACCTTAAATGTAAAAGGATTAAATGCTCCCACCGAAAGACACAGACTGGGTGAATGGATACAAAAACAAGACCCATATATGTGCTGTCTACAAGAGACCCACTTCAGACCTAGGGACACATACAGATTGAAAGTGAGGGGATGGAAAAAGATATTCCATGCAAATGAAAATCAAAAGAAAGCTGGAGTAGCAATTCTCATATCAGACAAAATAGACTTTAAAATAAAGACTTACAAGAGACAAAGAAGGACACTACATAATGATCAAGGGATCGATCCAAGAAGAAAATATAACAATTTTAAATATTTATGCACCCAACATAGGAGCACCTCAATACGTAAGACAAATACTAAGAGCCATAAAAGGGGAAATCAACAGTAACACAATCATAGTAGGCGACTTTAACACCCCACTTTCAACAATGGACAAATCATCCAAAATGAAAAAAAATAAGGAAACACAAGCTTTAAATGATGCATTGAACAAGACGGACTTAATTGATATTTATAGGATGTTCTATTCAAAAACGTCCAGAGATAAACCCATGTACATACGGTAACCTTATCTTGATAAAGGAGACTAGAGTATACAATGGGGAAAAGACAGCCTCTTCAATAAGTGGTGCTGGGAAAACTGGACAGATACATGGAAAAGAATGAAATTAGAACACTCTCTAATGCCATACACAAAAATAAACTCAAAATGGATTAAAGACCTTAATGTAAGGCCAGACACACTAAAACTCTTAGAGGAAATAAAAGAAGAACACTCTTTTGAGATAAATCACAGTAAGATCTTTTTTGACCTACCTCCTAAAGAAATGGAAACCAAACCAAAAATAAACAAATGGGACCGAATGAAACTTCAAAGCTTTTGCACAGCAAAGGAAACCATAAACAAGACTAAAAGACAACCCTCAGAATGGGAGAAAATATTTGCAAACAAAGCAACTGACAAAGGATTAATCTCCAAAATTTACAGGCAGCTCATGCAGCTCAATATCAAAAAAACAAACAACCCAATCCAAAAATGGGCAGAAGACCTAAATAGACATTTTTCCAAAGAAGATATACAGATTGCAACAAACACATGAAAGAATGCTCAACATCATTAATCATTAGAGAAATGCAAATCAAAACCACAATGCGGTATCATCTCACACCGGTCAGAATGGCCATCATCAAAAAATCGACAAACAATAAATGGACAACCTGGAAGAAATGGACAAATTCTTAGAGAGGGTGTGGAGAAAAGGGAACCCTCATACACTGTTGGTCGGAATGTAAATTGATACAGTCACTAAGGAGAACAGTATGGAGGTTCCTTAACAAACTAAAAATAGAACTACCATACGACCCAGCAATCCCACTACGGGGCATATATCCTGAGAAAACCATAATTCAAAAAGAGTCATGTACCACAATGTTCATCGCAGCTCTATTTACAATAGCCAGGACTTGGAAGGAACCTAAGTGTCCATCAACAGATGAATGGATAAAGAAGATGTGGCACATATATGCAATGGAATATTACTCAGCCATAAAAAGGAACGAAACTCAGTTATTTGTAGTGAGGTGGATGGACCTAGAGTCTGTCATACAGAGTGAAGTAAGTCAGAAAGAGAAAAACAAATACCGTATGCTAACACATATATATGGAATCTTAAAAAAAAATGGTCATGAGGAACCTAGGGGCAAGACGGGAATAAAGACGCAGACCTACTAGAGGATGGACTTGAGGACACGGGGAGGGGGAAGGGTAAGCTGGGACAAAGTGAGAGAGTGGCATGGACATATATACACTACCAAATGTAAAATAGATAGCTAGTGGGAAGCAGCTGCAGAGCACAGGGAGACCAGCTCAGTGCTTTGTGACCACCTAGAGGGGTGGGATAGGGAGGGTGGGAGGGAGGGAGACGCAAGAGGGAGGGGATATGGGTATATACGTATATGTATAGCTGATTCACTTTGTTACAGAGCAGAAACTAATTCACCATTGTAAAGCAATTATACTCCAGTAAAGATGTTAAAAAAAAAAAGAAAAGTGTGTTTGTTCAAAATAAATAAATAACTTTCCTAACTGCTCAGGAAAGTTATTTCTCCTTCCCATGAAATGAAAAATGATCTATAAGGGCACATAGTATTGACTATAAATTCCAGTTCTGTCAGTGATGGTATCTGGCGCATGAGGGGCACCCAAGTTAGGGAGCTTTTGGTTAATTTCCCCGGGCCATATACAGCAACGTGTTCTCTCAAATACTCTCTGGAAATTCGGAGCCTCAAATATGTTTGCCACCTTCCCCCAAGTCATCACATTTATTAACATCCTTGTCTTATTTTTCTAGAAGCAGGAGCTTCTAGCAGATCTTTTCCCTTTGTGAAAGGATGTATTTCTGTGTAAGGTGGGTCTAGGCCACCTTAGTCTGTCCTCTAATGTTCACCTCAGTAGCACTCTACCTGGTTGATAATAGCTTTGAGGCCAACTTCCTGTAATGTTTTTCTTTTTTTTTTTTTTACTTTAGGAGCATTGCATAATAAAAACTCCATTAAAGATGCAAAACCAAAGTGAGCCATGAAGCAAGACACGATGGGGCCTATCAGCATTCCTAAGTGTGTTCAAGGCAAAAGCATTTCAGAGGGAGGTAAACAACAGTCATTATAGCTATCTTTGTTGACCTCTGACTATATATTCCAGTCACTGTGTTTGACATACATTAATTCTCATAAAACTTCTGTCATGTTGACATTATTATCTCCCTTTTACAAATGAGGAAAGAGGTTCACATAAATTAAATGACTTTCTCAGGGCAACAGCTAGTAAGTTTCAGAGCTGGATTTGTATCCAAAATAAAGTGGGCTTTTTTTTGGTTTTTTGACTCTGTTTTCTTCTTTGTAATGCTGCATACATTTATTATTTATATGTATTAAAAAGGATAAAATAAGTTTGGACTCCTATCTCACACAACATGAAGTTCTGTATGATCTAAAGATAAAAATGTTGAAGTAAAAAATAAATATTTTTGAAAACTTATGTATAATCTAGGAGTCAAGAAAAATTTCTGTGCAAGCTGGAAAACCTAGACACTCTAGAGAAATGACTGACATATTTGAGTGCTTAAAACTTAAAATGTAATCATATGGCAAATGTAAAGGTAAATAAAACCAAAAGACAAATAATAGAGGAACATATATTTGTAATACACATGACAGATAAAGGATTCAATACCGAACATATAAAAAATTTCCTACACATTAATAAGAAAAGACAAACACCCTAATTGAAAGTGGTTAAAAAGGGTAAAAAGGGCTGTTCAAGGAGGCAGAAAACCACCTTGCCAATAAACAAGTGAAATTACTCAACTTTACTAGCCATCAGGCATATTGAAATTAAATTAACAAGGAAATATCACTTTAAGACCATTAAACATGGTATCACATATTGCTGGAGTGTTGTGGAGGTTAATATGTTATCTCATACATTTGCCGAGGGAAATGTGCAGTATATTAAAGCCATTTGGAATTCAACCTGGCAACCTCTATTAAAATTAAGAATTTACATAAACTTTAACTTAGCAATTCCATTTCCGGGGCCTTCTTCCATAGAAAATAAAAGCACAGGTATATAACAGTGAATACGAACAAAATAAATTATACGTATATATTCAGATTAACTGCAACATTTTTTCTAGTAGCCAAAAAAACTGGAATCAACTTGAATGTCCTCAATAGAGGAATGGTTTAATAAGTTGTTTTTCACTCAAACCATTGCGTTTTACATAACTAGTTTAAAAAGTGTGTTAAGTCTATACCAGATGATGTGGAAAACATTTCTCTGAAATGTTTCTAAGTGAGAAAAACTACGTGCAGTAAAGAGTAAAATAGTGCCCCTATATGTTTTTATGCATACGTATGTATGTTACCTTATTTATGAACATAGACAAAGATATGCAAAGATTCACACCAGGCTTTTAACATTGCTTATCCAGTGGAGGAGTGGCTAATGAAATGTAAAAATCCTATAGATGTACAGGTTTTCTCAACATTTATGTATATGTATGTATATATATATATATATATAATTCTCAACATTTATATATAATTACTTTATGTAAATGCACATGTAAATTACATATGTGTAGAGCCATGTGCAAAGAGATACTTGCTGAAAGTGTGCATATCATAGAGAGTGTTTTGAGTTTTTAGGGTTCTTTTTTTTAACTTTCTTTCTTGTACTTTGAGTTTTTCAAAATAAAAATTTTACATGATTTTAAGTTTCACATTTTCTAAAGCAAACATTATAGAGCAGGTTAAGGAAATGATCCAGTATCTACAGAATGATCTGATTGTTCAGTCCTCCAGTAGTTCATCAAACTACATTGAGCAGCAACCATGACATTGTATCAGGTGTGTTAAAGTGGTTGGGATTACAGAGATGAATGAAATATGCTCCTTCTTGTTGTATATTACAACAAGACAAACATATAAATGAACAACTCTAACACAATATGGCTATTGCTTTAATATAAGAATTTGTAGGACAATAGGGGCAATGAACTCTGCAGGCATTGGTGGTAGAGAGGCTTCAGAGGGAAAGAACCATTTGAGCTTAGCCTTAAAGACTGAGGATGCTTTCATCACTCACCAGCCTTAGGTGGGGAAGGGAAAGCAATCCCTTCAAAGAGGAAGGAATCAACATCTAGTCCTATTTCATTCATCAAGAATGTGGAGGAGGAAGTAAACAGTTTATTATTTATCGTCTCAAATGATGGTAATGTGGAAGATGGGCAAATGGAACAAGAGACTTTGGAAGAGTCCTGATCAGGAACTAATAAAATGAGAACCTGCTTTGATAAATGCAAGCAGGTTTATCTGAGGGAAGAAGAACTCAAAGCTGCGTTTAATGAAAGGAAGCAACTGTCAAAGCAATCTGACTAAGTTCAGTACATTAGGTTTGCAGTTGGGGAAGAAATATGGGTTGCTGTTCATTTAGGACCTGTGGAAGAGGTTGGAGAAAAGGGGATAGGTATTCAAGCAATGATTCATTAGGTGGAAAGAAGAGAATGTTAGAAATCAGACACCACTGCCACTTACTGAATAAATTCATCATAAGCCATATACAGACACATCATAAAGTATTTAAAGGTACCAGAATGCTTGACCATTGAGGTAAGGTGCCCCAAAATACTGTGTCTTCAAGGAAAACACAAGGGTACAGTACTCATGGGTTAGCAGCAGTTAACAGAAGACACACTAGCTTTTTGGGAGTAGGGGAGAAAGAAGCAAGGATTATGCATGTACGTATTTGTATCATAGATGGTAACAACAGAAGCCATTTAATCAAATGCTTATTATTGGCCTAATATAATGTCAGGTGTTTTACATAAATTACCTCATTTAATCCCAGAATGGCTCTAAGATATAGATACATGTTACTATCATTCCCTTTTTACAGATGAGGAAACTAAGTCTTACAGGAGTTAAGAAACGTACTCAAGGTCAAAGAGCTTTTAGGTGGTGAAGCTGTAAATTGAGATCGGACTTTAAATCCTATGCTCCCAACTGCTCAACTAGACACTAAGTTATATTCCCCCTGCTAAACCCTAGTCCCAGCCATCATCATATCACACCTGTATTGTCCCAACAGCCTGTCACCCCTCTGGTCCTACACAGTTCACAACATCCAGTGAACTTTCTAAAACATACATCAGACGCCATCACTTTCCTTTATCAAACCATCCAGTGGCCCTCCACTGCACGTAAGATAAAATCCAAGTTCTTACCCTGCAAGTCCCTATGTGACCACTTCTCTGCCAGCCTCTCCAGTCTCGGTCATCAATCTCCACTCTGCCCCTCTCTGACTGCACTCCAGTCACTCACCCTTCTGCTCTTCCTCAACACACTGTTCTCGTTCTGGCCTCATGGCATTGTTACTTGCTAGTCTACCTAAAATGCTCTTCTTCAAAGTCTTCACACAGCTGACTCGACCTCATTATTCAGATCTTGATTCAAATATCAGCTCCTTAGAGAAGGTTCCCCACACCAACAAGAACGACCCCTTTGCCCATGAAAACAGAAGTTACTTGGTGACAGGAACTATTGATTTCATGTTCTTCACTCTAATTCCAGAACCAAGAGTAATATCTGACACCTACTGGGCACTCAGGACATATTTGTTTCCTGAAATACTGGTATCTTTTTTAAAGTGTCATACTCATATGCCTATGAGTATATCTACATATATATATTTATGGATATGTGAGCTTGTTGTCACCTCACAGAAGTGGAATGTACATCCCCCACCCCAAATTTGGTTTGAATGTCAAGACTAATGATGCCACACATATACCAAGAAGGTATGAAAAGGATTATTACTCACATAATGAGTTATGCATCAAAAATGCAGTTAGACCAAACAAAAAAAAAAAAGAAAAAGAAAAAACTGGTAACTGTGAAGTGATGGGTAATTAGACGGTTGTGATTCTTTCATTCTATAGATATAGGTATAGATATAGAAATAATCGAAACATCAAGTTCTACACCTTAATTATATACAATTTTTATTTATCCATTATACCTCAATAAAACTGACAAAAATGGGATCAGTCTCAATGACAACTTACCCATGGTGTTTGTCTGATAACTAAAACATTGAGTGGTTTATTTAATTTAATTTGGACTTGTTTATGTAAGCCACTATGGCACCTGCAGCATGAGACCAATAAGAAAGGTGAATGTTCCATTGAATATCTAGTACTATCAAGAGCTAGTACTATATATTCTGAGAAGTGAAATGAGTGCCTTAGTCTCTCTATCAACGTGCAGAACTTCAAAGAAGGTAAAGAGTGCTATGGTGAGACATTGTACTGTGGCTTTAATATGTGCAGAAGATGTGTGACCTTGATTTATATTTTGGGTATCCGTGAGGCAAGAGGTTCTATGAGTTCTTTACCCCAAATGAGGCAACCTTGGAGAAGGAATTGTTTTCATTGGCCAGAGCAGATGGTCAGACCACTGGCAGTGGCCCAAAGATCTATAAAAATGTGCGGATGAGGCCAATTGTTGGCCAAGACATGGCCAAGTGCTAAGATAACTGCCTAAAGTTTGGCCAACTGAGCTGACCCTGTGTCCTGTCCTTTATCAGGAACATTCTGATTAAGAGATGGAAAGAAGCAAGAGTCAAGCAAGCTCCATTAAGTGTGATAGTGACAATGCCATTGGTTAAGTGAATGAACTCCCTTTGGTATTCACTGTGTTGAGCCTAAGGGGCTCCACAGCTATCCACGTGTTCTAAGAGATGACCTCCTCTAGCACTGTGGCATCCGGCAAGGGACCCAGCACAGGGGACGTTACCCTCTCCTGAAAGTAGGGTATGCAGAGGGCCCGGGTTCAGCTCCATCCTGTAGCAAGGAGGCCTCACTAGCTGTGCTGGGCTTGCAGGGTGCTGTTTCCATGATCAAAGGCCTAACGGGCAGCTGTATACTGAGGGTCACAGGTTCAGGACCTGAGATAGTCTATGTTTCCAGGAAAGTCCAGTATGTACCCACCAATTGCTACACTAATGGCATACAGCGTTGGGCCAAGGAAGGTAGTTCCTTGTATCAGAAGCCCATGCAACTAACGGCCATCACTGATGGTAGAAGGACCCCGAGATATATGAGAGAAGGTTGCTAAAGCTCCCACAGTGAAGGAATCTCGGGGTGGCGGGGGGAGGGGGGGCGTAACAGGAATGCCTGTTCTATGGCAATTCAGGCAGATTCTAGTATCTTTTTACAGGGGGTCTCATTCAAGTTGGGCCTATTTGCAAGTTACAGAACAAAAAAGCTTTGTAAATGAGGAATGTTGCCTCCAGAATCTAAAAATGTCAAAAACATGTTGGGCTTGTTTTAACAATGTGGGTCCTAAGAGGACTAAAAGCTGTTTCTTGACACTGTCAGGACTGGAGCAGCCCTCAACTTACTAAATAATTTTCAGGAACTTAACTGAAGTGCTGGGGCCCTGTACTATGTGTCTCATGTGAACCTCCTCAAAGGAGGATGTCATTAGTGAGATGTCATAACTGTGTACCTGAAAAAAGTTAGAGCTGGTTAAAATATTGCCTGTGAAGACTATGTGAGATGGCAGGCGTGGAGACTGAGCCCACTGAGTACCCAGGTGAAGGTGTATTGTGTCCCTTTAAAGGTGAAGGTTAACTGCAGCTGAGAGGTTGTTGAAATAGGCACTGAATAGAACATGCTAGCCAAATACTTTGCTATAACGACAAAGTATTTACCAGTTACTTATTATTATTGGGTGGAATCAGTCATTTCAATAATATATATGGAGCCCTAGTGGGTGGGGCCATGACGCCAAGGGTACGAATTCACACTGAGGCACCGGTCCTGTTTTCCCGGGTTTAAGAACAAGTAAAACTTGGCTGTTAAATGCAGCAGAAGTGGGGATAACCACACCTTCTCTAAATAGGTCTTATATAATGGGTTTCAATCTGTGAAAACCGTGCTTTCATTTAGATTGAACCTTTTCTTAAACACTGAGGTGAAAGGTATTGTTTTAACTAGGGGGAAAGGTCCATAGGGTCCCATAGTTTTCAAGCTGATTATAAGGGCCAGAGACTTAACTTTATTACTTATTGGGTCAGGTTCTCCACGTGCACTAGAGGATATTTTAGGGTAATGGATGTCTTGGCTATGGAAAAGTCAGGCACGGAAATAATTCGGATGGTTCAGGTTAGGCATATCTGTTTCTAGTTCATGTTCACCTACTCCCTGGCTGGGAGTAGGTGGACATAAAGTGTGGGCCAGATGTGGGCCAGAAGGGGAAGGGGAATTAATGAGGCTTCAAAACTGTCAATTGTCAAACATCAAAAGTGGAATCAGATTATGACACACACTGCCACCACCCATACAGCACCCCTCTCCCCATCTGGGACCTCCGAAACACACACGGAAATACCAAGTCCTTTTCCTCCTCACCAGCAGGATAAAGTGTTCAGGAAGAAATCTGTCTTCAGAGCTCAGTCCTCACCCAGTCCTTATTCCCGGTGTCTGGCTAACTATGGACTGGCTGGCCTGGGCCCCAAACTGGCAGGATACTACCTCCCTCCCTTCTCACACGCCTGCCCCTTCCTGCCTTCCTTCAGTCCCCATCACCGAAGAACAGACAGAGATACACACACATCTTTCTACAACAGCTTGTACATCAATAGCTGAGGGCTTTTTTATTCGGTCTCTACACAGGTGACCATTTCTCCAGTGCTTTCTCTGGAGAGACCACAGAGACAGCAAGGTCTCAGTCACCTGATAGACCCAGGGCAGCACTTTATGAACTGCCAGAAGAGCCCTCTGGGACGTTTTCATCCTCCTCTGGCTCTTTAGTCATTGTTGTACTCCGCCGGTAGTAGAATGCTAGCATCTTTGACTTCTTCTGTGTAGGACCTCTTCCCGAATTCTGACGACGGACTGATTTTGTTAACTCGACCACCTCCTGAATCTGGTCGGAAAACAAAGTGATACAGAAAGATATTGATTTGGGGAAAGAGGATGGGAAGGAGAACTTTGAGAGAATGGGTGTGGATTGAGAAGGGGTTTGTGCCAGGGAAGGGCTGGGTAAGTCTTGGGTGGGGGATGAAGAGGAGGCACGTGAGTCGGGTAATCTGACCTCCTCCATCTTATAGCCCTGGAGTGGAGAATTCATCCTCTCCCTTCTGCGTTGGCCCCCTGGTGTTTGTTGCTCTGACCTCTCGGTGTTTGTCCGTGCATGGCAGTTAGGCCCCTGGGGGATTGTACTTTCCTCCGCCATGTCAGTAGCAACAGTGTGCTCTACTCCAAGGCTCCTGGCCTCTCTATATATACCCTGCCAGGACAATGAAGAGCCACACCCATCAGCTTTGATTGGTCAGCCAATGGTAGCGCTGGGGTGGCTGTGACATCACAAAGCACTACCCTTGAAGATACGTGGGGGGAGGGGAGGGGTGCAGAGCATTCTAGGTGCTCTGGTTAGAGAAAGGGAGTGCTTCCTCAACACCCAGTAAAGAGCCTTCCCAAATTGACCTTCCACTCTTCCTCATCTTCTCTGGTTCAATCCTTGTGGTGCACATGTTAGGGAGAAGGTGTTCCCTCCAAACCATTCCACATGGCCACCCCCATTCAGTGTTTAATTCTGTTGTCTCCCAGATCTCATCACCTAGTATTGTGTGGTTTTAAAAAACTTTTTATTTTAGAACAGTTTTAGATTTACAGAGTAATTGTGAAGATCATATTCATACACGCCACAACAAATTTCCCTTCTTAACATTGTACATTAGTATGGTACAATTGTTCAACTTAGTGAACCAACACTGAAACAGTATTATTCACTAAAGTCTGTACTTCATCAGATTTCCTTTTTGTTTTAAATGTTGAGCCTTCTTTTAATTAATTTATTTTTATTTTTGGCTGTGTTGGGTCTTCGTTTCTGTGCGTGGGCTTTCCCTAGTTGTGGCAAGCAGGGGCCACTCTTCATCGTGGTGCGCGGGCCTCTCACTGTCGCGGCCTCTCTTGTTGCGGAGCACAGGCTCCAGACGCGCAGGCTCAGTGGCTGTGGCTCACGGGCCTAGTTGCTCTGCGGCATGTGGGATCTTCCCAGATCAGGGCTCGAACCCATGTCCCCTGCATTAGCAGGCAGATTCTCAACCACTGTGCCACCGTGGAAGCCCCAGATTGCCTTATTGTTTACCTAATGTTCTTTTTCTGTCCCAGGATCCCAACCAAGATTCTACATTAAATTGAGTCGTTCCATGTTATAACTTCTTAGGCTCCTCTTGGCTGTGACAGTTTTTTAGACTTCTTGTTTTTGAAGACTTTGACAGTTTGGGGTTTTGTGTTTTGTCTTTTACATTAGATCTGCAGATGTTATTGCTCTTATAGGTCAAAGTTTTTATAAGTTTCTTCTTCCAGAGAACCTCAAATCAAGTCAGTACCACCAGTGTTATGGACTTCCCCATGGCAATGGTTGAACTAATCTCTTGGCTTTGTCACAGAGGTGACACAGATGTTTTTCTCTAGAGGTCTGAGGATCAGGATCATTTTTTATTTATGACAGAGGCACAGGGGCAGCAGCAGAAGCATTCTGTAAGGTACTAGTGAGTCATTTACTTTTAGAAGTATGACCTCAGCATCCCACATAGTTAACGGCTCTTCCTCCACACGAGTGACCATCCCATGGACCTGTATATTGAACAGACTGTCAGTCTTTCTCCTGAGCTCTATATAGAAAGGGGGCCAACATGTGGTTGAGACACAACCAGTGTTCACAAGGTAAGAGTCATTTCTTTGAGGTTAGTGTCAGTCACACCTTAGTTTGGAATTGAAACACATGATTCAACCTGAGAATCACAAATAGGTCCAGGTTGAGACACAGGATTCAGGACTGCTTTAAGCAAGGTCCCAATCCAATAATCCTTTCACTATATGCCAAGTGGCTAAACTGACTTATGTTGGTCAAAGCTTTAGCAGACACTCAGTAGGACTAACAAATGCAGCACAAAGAAGCAAGTTCAAAGCACAAGCTAGCCAGCAGGCAGTAGCCCAAGTGCCTGTTCACCAGCATACAGCAGAGCCAGTTAGAAAGCCAAAGCAAGAGAAGAAAGACCCCTGGTGGTAAGGGATAGCACCTTGATGTCCTGCTCACAGGGCCAGTTGTTGTAATCACACCACAGAGACAGGATGGATCCTTCAACCCAAATTCGGTTTGCATGTCGAGACTGATAACACATACACCTAGAGAGTATGAAAAACTTTACTACATAAGAAGGAGGCTTTCTGGGGAGAGCAGGGCAGGCTCTCAAGCAGGTTCAAGAATGGCTTAAGAGAGCAGAAGAAGGAGATTGGCTTGGCTTTTATGGTGGTGAGGGGATGACGCTGGAGTGTTCCCACACACAGGTCAGGTTTTGCACAGTCTGAACTTCCTCCTGGCCCACAGAAGAGAGAGTACCTGAGCTTTCTTATCAGATTTAGGTAAGCAGGGGAAGAGGCAGCGGTAGGGCTCTTTTATAGAATAATGTTGTGTAAATGCAAGGTGTTTAGCACAGTTTAGAATTCTCATAACCATTATAACCACACTTATATTGTTTTCAGTTAAACTACGTTTCACTAGATTCGTATTTCCCAAATTATGGTCCTTTAAATATTATTTAAGGTGGCTTAGAATTATCTTGGTTCATCACAGAGAAACTGTGTAGAAAGAGAAAAGACTGCTAGCCTCAGGAGGTCTGACACACTGGTCACAAAAGAGCAGACTTCATTGTACTATCTGCTGAATTATGAGGGGTTTCTAACATGTTTCCCATCCTGGGTGACTACTGTAGCATCCAAAGACTGTAATAATAATTACAGAAACTAACATTTATTGACTACTAACTCTATGTAGGAATTATGCTAAATATCCATATACATAGTTCATCCTCGTCACAACCCTATTGAGATAAGTGGCCAAAGAGCGGTTTCTGTCATTTCTGCCAGGACATCTCCATTCCAATTGCAGAAGCAGAAAAGAGCATATAGGAGGGCACATGGGAATATTTATGGGCCAGGCTCAAAAGGGGTATGCATTACTCCTGCTCACATTTCATTGGGAAAAACTCACATAGCCACATCTAACTACAAGAGACAATGAGAAATGTAGTCTACCTAGTAGAAGAGGAGAACTTAAATGTTGGAGATAAGCTAGCAATCTCTGTCTCCACCATCTTGTTCATCACTCTCCCCAGTATTTACAGTAGAGCCTGGCACATAGTAGGTGGCCAAGAATATTTCTGTTGAATGAATGGGCTTCAACTTTTTTGGTCAGTTATGGGGATCAAAAACATATAGAACTTGGTTAAGCAATGGTTTCCTAGATATGACACAAAAAGCAGAAGCAACAAAGAAAGAGTAAATTGGACTACATCAAAATTTTAAAATGTTTTCTTCTGCAAAAGAATACCATGAAGAAAGCAAAAAGGCACACCAAAGAAAGATCCTGGCAAATCATATATTTAATAAAAGTGTAGTATCCAGAATACAGAAAGAACTCTTACAACTCAACAACAAAAATACAAACAACCCAACTGAAAATCAGGTAAAGGACTTAAATAGACATTGTGCTAATGAAGATATACAAATAGCCAACAAACATATGAAAATATGCTCAATACCATTAGTCGTTAGGGAAATGCAAATCAAAACCACGATGAGATGCCACTTCATACCCACTAGGAAGGCTATAACTATTTTAAAAAGAAAATAACAAGTACTGACGAGGATGTAGAGAAATTGAAACACTCATACACGTCTGGTGGGAACATAAAATGATACAGCCTCTGTGGAAAACATTTTGGCAGTTACTCAACAAGTTAAACATAGACTTGCCATATTACCCAGTAACTCTACTCCTAGGTATATAATGAAAAGAGTTGAAAAGGAGGGAACAACAACAACAAAAAACAGGTGAATTGAGCAACACAAAAGCAAAGGGCAAATAACGTTTCAAGCAGTAAAAAATGGTCAACTTTATTAAATACCTTTTACAGGTAATATAGGGACAGACAAACGACGATTGAACTTGTTAGTAGAGAGGTCATTGGTAAATTTGATAAGAAGGAAATTGAAAGAGTGGAAACTATTTTAATATAAACCTGGATGTGTATTAAGGAGAAAATGTGAGATCAGAAAGTGAGGGGCGGATAGACAATTTCTTTTGAGAGTTTTGGTGCTAAGGGCAGGAGAAATATGGGACTATAGCTGGAGGGGGATTTGGTATTAAGAGAGTGTATTTTTAAGAGGGTAGATTCTAGAACGCATCTAGCCAACATAAATGACTGAATGAAACTGACGACATAAAAAACCAAAGGGATAATTGCAGAAGAAAAAATATTGAGAAAGCAAGAGGGGTATTCAGAGCACTAGTAGATGGGATCGGTAGCAAATGTGGAAATATTGGCTTTCCATGAGAACGAGTAATATTTATAGATTTTACAGTGGAGAAGGAAACGATTATGGTATGATTACAAATGCAGGTAAGATGGTAGATTTGGTGGGGAAGACATAAAAGAATTTTCTCTCGACTCTGCAGTTTTCTCAGTGAAGGATGAGATAAGGGCATAAAATAACAAGAGTGAGGGTCGGGTTTTGAGAAATTGAGGGGAAGATAAAGTATTGGATATTCATTTTGTATAATGGAAATGGGTGTATAATATGGAAGGATTGATCATTTAAGATATGTGGTCAAGAATTTAAGGTGAGATCAGTTAGCTTTGTCTTGTAAATTTCTACAGCAACATCCATCACTTGTATATAGGAACAAAGTAGGTAGATAGCTAAATTTAACAAGGGTTGTGGTTTTGCCAGGGAAGTACTAGGGTGGGAAAGTGAGTAGGGAGATGAAGGTTTATGAAAGTAAGTGATACTAATGATAAATTGGTAAGCAATGAGGAAATGCGAAAAGGGAAATGTGGCTGATGCTGAAAAGTAGTAGAATTCACAGACTGGAGTTCAAAATTGAAGAATTTTTAGAGTTGGGTGTGTGTAGGTGTGTATACCTGCATGAGAGAGAGGTATTTTGCTAGGAAGAATAATCAGTTGTAGCCCAAGAGATGTATGTTTTAAAATCAGGATTTCAGAGTTGCTGTAATTTTTGAGAATGTCAATGTCTAGTGCATGAGCATTAGAGTGAGTGGCTTAAGTATGATGGAAGAAAAATACCATTGGAATTGAGGGCATGAAAGATTTGCAAAGCCAAAAATGCTGGATGAATATCCACATAGATGACAGATGTTGAAGTTGCCAAGATGGTGGCAGTACTAAAAGTGGAGAAGAAGATCGGGAAAGTGTCTAACGAATGAAGGTAAAGAAATAGATGGCGTAGCACATGATATTATCTAATAGCAAGAACTACAAATGAGCTCTGAATTTTGAAAGAGGAAGGAGCAGAAATGGTTTGAAAGTGACAATGAGTCGACTCCTTGGGGTATGTGAGGAAAACTAACGTTTGCTCAAGAGGACTGCAGGGGAAGTGATTTCCTCAAGGCACAGCCATATTCCAGTCATAAAACAGAGATTAAGGGAACACTGAGAGAACAACTTGAAGCTACTGGGGAGTTTCTTAATGATAGACTATGAGTTACAGAGGGCAGGAAAGAAGCGCTCATGAAGTTGGGGAGAGAGTTGGGTCCAATTCTGTCAAGTGCAGAGCAATACGTGAATAAGGGTCTAGTTAATGATGGATAATCTGCAGGGTGGTGACTTAAGTAAAAGTGATAAGACAAGATGGACCTTGTGACTGCACGGCAGATTGGGAGGTGAGTAAAGCCCTCCAGACTAGAGATTGCTTAACCTAGGCTGACCTAGAAGTAAGAAGAATCCAGAAACACCATTGAAACCTGTTTCCTCTAAATATCATGTATCCTGTATGATGATCCAGCATTTCAAAGATAGACTAGTAAGGACATCTAAGAGGGTAGGTCTGAAAGGAAAGGAGTGTGTTTGCTTAAGAGTGTGAGTGTGTATGAAAAATGTCAACAGCAAATTCTAATGTCAGAGGGTTGCTACTATAGGCTTATGGAGCCATGCACTATTCTTGGACAACCCAAGATGCCTGCACAGATGTGGCCCAGATGCAAGCACCAACACTTACTGGGCACCTGCAAAGCCAAAGCTGGGGAAGATGGAAGGCCAAGGGGAAGTGGTATTATCCCAATACAGGAATGTATTTACTTAGGCTTCCTAAATGGCAGGTGGACAAAAAACGGAAGAAAGGAAATTAAGCTTCTTTTGCCTAACATCTCTCCACAGGAGGAAGTACTTGGAGTTGTATTTCCTTCGTAAATTCATCTGCTAAAACTCCAGGGAGCTCATCACATTAGAAGGGTTCTCCTTGTCATTGTCTTTTAAAAGAACAATTCCCCATGCTTATAAATCCAGGCTCAGAACATCAATTCAACCAACCTCAGGAGCCGTGTGGCTACACCTTCCTGCTGGGAATCAGCATGGTCCCCGGAGAATCAATTTGAGGAGTATGGCCAAAGTGTTTTCATTTTCAGTGTTTATCCCCTGGAATGTCTAGGAGTGAAGAATAGACAGGGCAATACAATCCTAAGATTCAATTTCTTTCATCAAATACAAACCGTATATATGAGCATCAAGGCAAGAGGATGGAGGACTTTAACTGAAATTCCAATAGAGATCTAAGCGCAAATCCTGGAACCATCCCATGCTAGCATTGTGAGTTAGGATAGGTACTTAACCACTCTGAGCCTGTTTTCTGATCTCTAAAAAAAAAATAGAAGGGTAATATCTCATACAGCTGTTGCAAAGATCAACTCAAATAATTCATGTACAGAATATAGCACAACAACCTACAGAATGGGAGAAAATATTTGTAAATCGTGTATCTGATAAGGGATTTTTATCCAGAATATATAAAGAACTCTTACATGCCTGTGATAAGAAGGTAAATAACCCAACTTTTAAAATGGGCAGAAGATCTAAATAGACATTTCTGCAAGGAAGATATACAAATGGCCAGCAAGCACATTAGAGACGCTTGACATCATTACTCATCAGGAAAACACAAATCAAAACCACAGAAAGATACCATTTCATACCCATTCGGATGGCTAGAATCAAAAAGTCAGATAATCATAACTGTTGGTAGGGATTTAGAGAAATCAGAACCATCATACACTGTTAGTGAGAATGTAAAATGGTATGGCTGCTTTGGAAAAGTTTGTTGTTTCTCAGAGGGTGAAACAGTGTTACTGTATGACCTACTTGTAGGTATATCCCCAAGATAAATGAAAATAGATGTCCATACAAAAACTTGTACATAAATATTCATAGCAGCAATATTCATAATACCCAAAGATGGAAACAACCCAAATGCCCATCAACTGACCAGTGGACAAACAAAATGTGGCAAATCCATACAACAGAATATTATTCAGACATCAAAAGGAATGAAGAACTCATATATGCTACAATATGGCTGAACCTTAAAAACATTATGCTAAGTGAAAGAAGTCAGTCACAAAAGACCACATATTATGTGACTCTATTCATATGAAATGCTCAGAACAGGCAAATCTATAGATACAAAATAGATCAATAATTACTTAAGGCTGAGGCAGAAGTTGTTGGGAGCACAGGGGATTAATAGCTAAAGGATACGAGGGTTTCTTTTGGAGGTGTTGAAAACGTTCTAAAATAGACTGGAGGGAACTTCAAGACGTCGGAAGAGTAAGACGTGGAGATCACCTTCCTCCCACAGATACATCAGAAATACATCTACACGTGGCACTGCTCCTATAGAACACGCACTGAACGCTGGCAGAAGACCTCAGACCTCCCAGGGAAGAAACTCCCAACGTAGCTGGGTAGGGCAAAAGAAAAAAGAAAAAGCAGAGACAAGAGAATAGGAACGGGACCTGCACAATGGGAGGGAGCCGTGAAGGAGGGAAACGTTTCCACACCCTAGAAGCCCCTTCACTGGCGGAGACTGCAGGTGGCAGAGGGGGGCAGCTTCGGAGCCACGGAGGAGAGCGCAGCAACAGGGGTGCGGAGCGCAAAGCAGAGAGACTCCGGCACAGAGGATCGCTGCCGACTGGCACTCACCAGCCCGAGACGCTTGTCTGCTCACCTGCCGGGATGGGCGGGGGCTGGGTGCTGAGGCTCGGGCTTCGGTCTGACGGCAGGGAGAGGTCTGGCAGTGTGAACACAGCCTGAAGGGGTTAGTACGCCACGCCTAGCCAGGAGGGAGTCCAGGAAAAGTCTGGAGCTGCCGAAAAGGCAAGAGAATTTTTCTTACCTCTTTGTTTCCTGGTGCAGGAGGAGAGGGGATTAACAGTGCTGCTTAAAGGAGCTCCAGAGACAGGCGCGAGCCGCAGCTATCAGCACGGATCCCAGAGACGGGCATGAGACGCTAAGGCTGCTGCTGCCACCACCAAGAAGCCTGTGTGCGAGCACAGGTCACTCTCCACACCTCCCCTCCCCGGAGCCTGTGCAGCCCGCCACTGCCAGGGTCCCGTGATCCAGGGACAACTTCCCTGGGAGAACGCACAGCGCGCCTCGGGCTGGTGCAACGTCACGCTGGCCTCTGCGGCCGCAGGCTCGCCCCGCCTCTGTGCCCCTCCCTCCCCCCCGGCCTGAGTAAGCCAGAGCCCCCGAAGCAGCTGCTCCTTTAACCCCGTCCTGTCTGAGTGAAGAACAGACGCCCTCTGGCGACCTATACTTAGAGGCGGGGCCAAATCCAAAGATGAACCCCAGGAGCTGTGAGAACAAAGAAGAGAAAGGGAAATCTCTCCCAGCAGCCTCAGGAGCAGCGGATTAAATCTCCAATATCAACTGGATGTACACTGCATCTGTGGAATACCTGAATACAGAACGAATCATCCCAAATTGAGGAGGTGGACTTTGAGAGCAAGATTTATTATTTTTTCTCATTTTCCTCTTTTTGTGAGTGTGTATGTTTATGCTTCTGTGTGAAATTTTGTCTGTATAGCTTTGCTTTCACCATTTGTCCTAGGGTTCTATCCGTCCGTTTTCGTTTCACTTTAAACAATTTTTTTTCTTAATAATAATTTTTTTATTTTAATGAGTTTATTTTATTTTACCTTACTTTATTTTATTTTCTTTTATCCTCTTTCTTTCTATCTTCTTCCTTCCTCTCTCTCTTTCTTCCTTTCTTCCTTCCTTCCTTCCTCCCTCCCTCCCTCTCTCTCTCTCTCCCTGTTTCTCTCTTCCTCTCCTTCTCTCTGCCTCTCTTTCTCTCTTTCATTCTACTTTTTCTCCCTTTTATTCTGAGCCGTGTCGATGAAAGGCTCTTGGTGCTGCAGCCAGGAGTCCATGCTGTGCCTCTGAAGTGGGAGAGCCAACTTCAGGACACTGGTCCACAAGAGACCTCCCACCTCCATGTAATATCAAATGGCAAAAATCTCCCAGAGATCTCCATCTCAACACCAAGACCCAGCTCCACTAAATGACCAGCAAGCTACAGTGCTGGATACCTTATGCCAAACAACTACCAAGAAAGGAACACAACCCCACCCATTAGCAGAGAACCTGCCGAAATATCATAATAAGGCCATAGACACCCCAAAACACGCCACCAGACGTGGACCTGCCCACCAGAAAGACAAGATCCAGCCTCATCCACCAAAACACAGGCAGTAGTCCCTTCCACCAGGAAGCCTACACAACCCACTGAACCAACTTTAGCCACTGGGGACAGACACCAAAAACAACAGGAACTACGAACCTGCAGCCTGCAAAAAGGAGACCCCAAACACAGTAAGATAAGCAAAATGAGAAGACAGAAAAACACACAGCAGGTGAAGGAGCAAGATAAAAACCCACCAGAACTAACAAACGAAGAGGAAATAGGCAGTCTACCTGAAAAAGAATTCAGAATAAACATAGTAAAGATGATCCAAAATCTTGGAAATAGAGTAGAGAAAATGCAAGAAACATTTAACAAGGACCTAGAAGAACTAAAGATGAAACAAGCAACAATGAACAACACAATAAATGAAATTAAAAATACTCTTGAAGGGGTCAATAGCAGAATAACTGAGGCAGAAGAACGGATAAGTGACCTGGAAGATAAAATAGTGGAAATAACTACTGCAGAGCAGAATAAAGAAAAAAGAATGAAAAGAATTGAGGACAGTCTCAGAGACCTCTGGGACACGATTAAACGTACCAACGTTCAAATTATAGGGGTTCCCAAAGAAAAAGAGAAAAAGAAAGGGACTGAGAAAATATTTGAAGAGATAGATTATAGTTGAAAACTTCCCTAATATGGGAAAGAAAATAGTTAATCAAGTCCAGGAAGCACAGAGACTCCCATACAGGATAAATCCAAGGAGAAACACACCAAGACACATATTAGTCAAACTATCAAAAAGTAAATACAGGGCTTCCCTGGTGGCACAGTGGTTGAGAGTCTGCCTGCCAATGCAGGTGACACGGGTTCGAGCCCTGGTCTGGGAAGATCCCACATGCCGCGGAGCAGCTGAGCCCGTGAGCCACAACTGCTGAGCCTGCGCGTCTGGAGCCTGTGCTCCGCAACGGGAGGGGCCGCGGCAGTGAGAGGCCCGCGCACCGCGATGAAGAGAGGACCCCCGCGCACCGCGATGAAGAGAGGCCCCCGCTCGCCGCAACTGGAGAAAGCCCTCGCAGAGAAACGAAAACCCAACACAGCCATAAATAAATAAATAAATAAATAAATAAATTTAAAAAAAGTAAATACAAAGAAAAAATATTAAAAGCAGCAAGGGAAAAACAACAAATAACATAGAAGGGAATCCCCATAAGGTTAACAGCTGATCTTTGAGCAGAAATTCTGCAAACCAGAAGGGAGTGGCAGGACATATTTAACATGATGAAAGGGAAAAACCTACAACCAAGATTACTCTACCCAGCAAGGATCTCATTCAGATTTGACAGAGAAATTAAAAACTTTACAGACAAGCAAAAGCTAAGAGAATTCAGCAGAACCAAACCAGCTTTACAGCAAATGCTAAACCAACTTCTCCAGGCAGGAAACACAAGAGAAGGAAAAGACTTACAATAACAAATGCAAAACAATTAAGAAAATGGTAATAGGAGCATACATATCGATCATTACCTTAAATGTAAAAGGATTAAATGCTCCCACCGAAAGACACAGACTGGGTGAATGGATACAAAAACAAGACCCATATATGTGCTGTCTACAAGAGACCCACTTCAGACCTAGGGACACATACAGATTGAAAGTGAGGGGATGGAAAAAGATATTCCATGCAAATGAAAATCAAAAGAAAGCTGGAGTAGCAATTCTCATATCAGACAAAATAGACTTTAAAATAAAGACTTACAAGAGACAAAGAAGGACACTACATAATGATCAAGGGATCGATCCAAGAAGAAAATATAACAATTTTAAATATTTATGCACCCAACATAGGAGCACCTCAATACGTAAGACAAATACTAAGAGCCATAAAAGGGGAAATCAACAGTAACACAATCATAGTAGGCGACTTTAACACCCCACTTTCAACAATGGACAAATCATCCAAAATGAAAAAAAATAAGGAAACACAAGCTTTAAATGATGCATTGAACAAGACGGACTTAATTGATATTTATAGGATGTTCTATTCAAAAACGTCCAGAGATAAACCCATGTACATACGGTAACCTTATCTTGATAAAGGAGACTAGAGTATACAATGGGGAAAAGACAGCCTCTTCAATAAGTGGTGCTGGGAAAACTGGACAGATACATGGAAAAGAATGAAATTAGAACACTCTCTAATGCCATACACAAAAATAAACTCAAAATGGATTAAAGACCTTAATGTAAGGCCAGACACACTAAAACTCTTAGAGGAAATAAAAGAAGAACACTCTTTTGAGATAAATCACAGTAAGATCTTTTTTGACCTACCTCCTAAAGAAATGGAAACCAAACCAAAAATAAACAAATGGGACCGAATGAAACTTCAAAGCTTTTGCACAGCAAAGGAAACCATAAACAAGACTAAAAGACAACCCTCAGAATGGGAGAAAATATTTGCAAACAAAGCAACTGACAAAGGATTAATCTCCAAAATTTACAGGCAGCTCATGCAGCTCAATATCAAAAAAACAAACAACCCAATCCAAAAATGGGCAGAAGACCTAAATAGACATTTTTCCAAAGAAGATATACAGATTGCAACAAACACATGAAAGAATGCTCAACATCATTAATCATTAGAGAAATGCAAATCAAAACCACAATGCGGTATCATCTCACACCGGTCAGAATGGCCATCATCAAAAAATCGACAAACAATAAATGGACAACCTGGAAGAAATGGACAAATTCTTAGAGAGGGTGTGGAGAAAAGGGAACCCTCATACACTGTTGGTCGGAATGTAAATTGATACAGTCACTAAGGAGAACAGTATGGAGGTTCCTTAACAAACTAAAAATAGAACTACCATACGACCCAGCAATCCCACTACGGGGCATATATCCTGAGAAAACCATAATTCAAAAAGAGTCATGTACCACAATGTTCATCGCAGCTCTATTTACAATAGCCAGGACTTGGAAGGAACCTAAGTGTCCATCAACAGATGAATGGATAAAGAAGATGTGGCACATATATACAATGGAATATTACTCAGCCATAAAAAGGAACGAAACTCAGTTATTTGTAGTGAGGTGGATGGACCTAGAGTCTGTCATACAGAGTGAAGTAAGTCAGAAAGAGAAAAACAAATACCGTATGCTAACACATATATATGGAATCTTAAAAAAAAATGGTCATGAGGAACCTAGGGGCAAGACGGGAATAAAGACGCAGACCTACTAGAGGATGGACTTGAGGACACGGGGAGGGGGAAGGGTAAGCTGGGACAAAGTGAGAGAGTGGCATGGACATATATACACTACCAAATGTAAAATAGATAGCTAGTGGGAAGCAGCTGCAGAGCACAGGGAGACCAGCTCAGTGCTTTGTGACCACCTAGAGGGGTGGGATAGGGAGGGTGGGAGGGAGGGAGACGCAAGAGGGAGGGGATATGGGTATATACGTATATGTATAGCTGATTCACTTTGTTACAGAGCAGAAACTAATTCACCATTGTAAAGCAATTATACTCCAGTAAAGATGTTAAAAAAAAAAAGAAAAGTGTGTTTGTTCAAAATAAATAAATAACTTTCCTAACTGCTCAGGAAAGTTATTTCTCCTTCCCATGAAATGAAAAATGATCTATAAGGGCACATAGTATTGACTATAAATTCCAGTTCTGTCAGTGATGGTATCTGGCGCATGAGGGGCACCCAAGTTAGGGAGCTTTTGGTTAATTTCCCCGGGCCATATACAGCAACGTGTTCTCTCAAATACTCTCTGGAAATTCGGAGCCTCAAATATGTTTGCCACCTTCCCCCAAGTCATCACATTTATTAACATCCTTGTCTTATTTTTCTAGAAGCAGGAGCTTCTAGCAGATCTTTTCCCTTTGTGAAAGGATGTATTTCTGTGTAAGGTGGGTCTAGGCCACCTTAGTCTGTCCTCTAATGTTCACCTCAGTAGCACTCTACCTGGTTGATAATAGCTTTGAGGCCAACTTCCTGTAATGTTTTTCTTTTTTTTTTTTTTACTTTAGGAGCATTGCATAATAAAAACTCCATTAAAGATGCAAAACCAAAGTGAGCCATGAAGCAAGACACGATGGGGCCTATCAGCATTCCTAAGTGTGTTCAAGGCAAAAGCATTTCAGAGGGAGGTAAACAACAGTCATTATAGCTATCTTTGTTGACCTCTGACTATATATTCCAGTCACTGTGTTTGACATACATTAATTCTCATAAAACTTCTGTCATGTTGACATTATTATCTCCCTTTTACAAATGAGGAAAGAGGTTCACATAAATTAAATGACTTTCTCAGGGCAACAGCTAGTAAGTTTCAGAGCTGGATTTGTATCCAAAATAAAGTGGGCTTTTTTTTGGTTTTTTGACTCTGTTTTCTTCTTTGTAATGCTGCATACATTTATTATTTATATGTATTAAAAAGGATAAAATAAGTTTGGACTCCTATCTCACACAACATGAAGTTCTGTATGATCTAAAGATAAAAATGTTGAAGTAAAAAATAAATATTTTTGAAAACTTATGTATAATCTAGGAGTCAAGAAAAATTTCTGTGCAAGCTGGAAAACCTAGACACTCTAGAGAAATGACTGACATATTTGAGTGCTTAAAACTTAAAATGTAATCATATGGCAAATGTAAAGGTAAATAAAACCAAAAGACAAATAATAGAGGAACATATATTTGTAATACACATGACAGATAAAGGATTCAATACCGAACATATAAAAAATTTCCTACACATTAATAAGAAAAGACAAACACCCTAATTGAAAGTGGTTAAAAAGGGTAAAAAGGGCTGTTCAAGGAGGCAGAAAACCACCTTGCCAATAAACAAGTGAAATTACTCAACTTTACTAGCCATCAGGCATATTGAAATTAAATTAACAAGGAAATATCACTTTAAGACCATTAAACATGGTATCACATATTGCTGGAGTGTTGTGGAGGTTAATATGTTATCTCATACATTTGCCGAGGGAAATGTGCAGTATATTAAAGCCATTTGGAATTCAACCTGGCAACCTCTATTAAAATTAAGAATTTACATAAACTTTAACTTAGCAATTCCATTTCCGGGGCCTTCTTCCATAGAAAATAAAAGCACAGGTATATAACAGTGAATACGAACAAAATAAATTATACGTATATATTCAGATTAACTGCAACATTTTTTCTAGTAGCCAAAAAAACTGGAATCAACTTGAATGTCCTCAATAGAGGAATGGTTTAATAAGTTGTTTTTCACTCAAACCATTGCGTTTTACATAACTACTTTAAAAAGTGTGTTAAGTCTATACCAGATGATGTGGAAAACATTTCTCTGAAATGTTTCTAAGTGAGAAAAACTACGTGCAGTAAAGAGTAAAATAGTGCCCCTATATGTTTTTATGCATACGTATGTATGTTACCTTATTTATGAACATAGACAAAGATATGCAAAGATTCACACCAGGCTTTTAACATTGCTTATCCAGTGGAGGAGTGGCTAATGAAATGTAAAAATCCTATAGATGTACAGGTTTTCTCAACATTTATGTATATGTATGTATATATATATATATATATAATTCTCAACATTTATATATAATTACTTTATGTAAATGCACATGTAAATTACATATGTGTAGAGCCATGTGCAAAGAGATACTTGCTGAAAGTGTGCATATCATAGAGAGTGTTTTGAGTTTTTAGGGTTCTTTTTTTTAACTTTCTTTCTTGTACTTTGAGTTTTTCAAAATAAAAATTTTACATGATTTTAAGTTTCACATTTTCTAAAGCAAACATTATAGAGCAGGTTAAGGAAATGATCCAGTATCTACAGAATGATCTGATTGTTCAGTCCTCCAGTAGTTCATCAAACTACATTGAGCAGCAACCATGACATTGTATCAGGTGTGTTAAAGTGGTTGGGATTACAGAGATGAATGAAATATGCTCCTTCTTGTTGTATATTACAACAAGACAAACATATAAATGAACAACTCTAACACAATATGGCTATTGCTTTAATATAAGAATTTGTAGGACAATAGGGGCAATGAACTCTGCAGGCATTGGTGGTAGAGAGGCTTCAGAGGGAAAGAACCATTTGAGCTTAGCCTTAAAGACTGAGGATGCTTTCATCACTCACCAGCCTTAGGTGGGGAAGGGAAAGCAATCCCTTCAAAGAGGAAGGAATCAACATCTAGTCCTATTTCATTCATCAAGAATGTGGAGGAGGAAGTAAACAGTTTATTATTTATCGTCTCAAATGATGGTAATGTGGAAGATGGGCAAATGGAACAAGAGACTTTGGAAGAGTCCTGATCAGGAACTAATAAAATGAGAACCTGCTTTGATAAATGCAAGCAGGTTTATCTGAGGGAAGAAGAACTCAAAGCTGCGTTTAATGAAAGGAAGCAACTGTCAAAGCAATCTGACTAAGTTCAGTACATTAGGTTTGCAGTTGGGGAAGAAATATGGGTTGCTGTTCATTTAGGACCTGTGGAAGAGGTTGGAGAAAAGGGGATAGGTATTCAAGCAATGATTCATTAGGTGGAAAGAAGAGAATGTTAGAAATCAGACACCACTGCCACTTACTGAATAAATTCATCATAAGCCATATACAGACACATCATAAAGTATTTAAAGGTACCAGAATGCTTGACCATTGAGGTAAGGTGCCCCAAAATACTGTGTCTTCAAGGAAAACACAAGGGTACAGTACTCATGGGTTAGCAGCAGTTAACAGAAGACACACTAGCTTTTTGGGAGTAGGGGAGAAAGAAGCAAGGATTATGCATGTACGTATTTGTATCATAGATGGTAACAACAGAAGCCATTTAATCAAATGCTTATTATTGGCCTAATATAATGTCAGGTGTTTTACATAAATTACCTCATTTAATCCCAGAATGGCTCTAAGATATAGATACATGTTACTATCATTCCCTTTTTACAGATGAGGAAACTAAGTCTTACAGGAGTTAAGAAACGTACTCAAGGTCAAAGAGCTTTTAGGTGGTGAAGCTGTAAATTGAGATCGGACTTTAAATCCTATGCTCCCAACTGCTCAACTAGACACTAAGTTATATTCCCCCTGCTAAACCCTAGTCCCAGCCATCATCATATCACACCTGTATTGTCCCAACAGCCTGTCACCCCTCTGGTCCTACACAGTTCACAACATCCAGTGAACTTTCTAAAACATACATCAGACGCCATCACTTTCCTTTATCAAACCATCCAGTGGCCCTCCACTGCACGTAAGATAAAATCCAAGTTCTTACCCTGCAAGTCCCTATGTGACCACTTCTCTGCCAGCCTCTCCAGTCTCGGTCATCAATCTCCACTCTGCCCCTCTCTGACTGCACTCCAGTCACTCACCCTTCTGCTCTTCCTCAACACACTGTTCTCGTTCTGGCCTCATGGCATTGTTACTTGCTAGTCTACCTAAAATGCTCTTCTTCAAAGTCTTCACACAGCTGACTCGACCTCATTATTCAGATCTTGATTCAAATATCAGCTCCTTAGAGAAGGTTCCCCACACCAACAAGAACGACCCCTTTGCCCATGAAAACAGAAGTTACTTGGTGACAGGAACTATTGATTTCATGTTCTTCACTCTAATTCCAGAACCAAGAGTAATATCTGACACCTACTGGGCACTCAGGACATATTTGTTTCCTGAAATACTGGTATCTTTTTTAAAGTGTCATACTCATATGCCTATGAGTATATCTACATATATATATTTATGGATATGTGAGCTTGTTGTCACCTCACAGAAGTGGAATGTACATCCCCCACCCCAAATTTGGTTTGAATGTCAAGACTAATGATGCCACACATATACCAAGAAGGTATGAAAAGGATTATTACTCACATAATGAGTTATGCATCAAAAATGCAGTTAGACCAAACAAAAAAAAAAAAGAAAAAGAAAAAACTGGTAACTGTGAAGTGATGGGTAATTAGACGGTTGTGATTCTTTCATTCTATAGATATAGGTATAGATATAGAAATAATCGAAACATCAAGTTCTACACCTTAATTATATACAATTTTTATTTATCCATTATACCTCAATAAAACTGACAAAAATGGGATCAGTCTCAATGACAACTTACCCATGGTGTTTGTCTGATAACTAAAACATTGAGTGGTTTATTTAATTTAATTTGGACTTGTTTATGTAAGCCACTATGGCACCTGCAGCATGAGACCAATAAGAAAGGTGAATGTTCCATTGAATATCTAGTACTATCAAGAGCTAGTACTATATATTCTGAGAAGTGAAATGAGTGCCTTAGTCTCTCTATCAACGTGCAGAACTTCAAAGAAGGTAAAGAGTGCTATGGTGAGACATTGTACTGTGGCTTTAATATGTGCAGAAGATGTGTGACCTTGATTTATATTTTGGGTATCCGTGAGGCAAGAGGTTCTATGAGTTCTTTACCCCAAATGAGGCAACCTTGGAGAAGGAATTGTTTTCATTGGCCAGAGCAGATGGTCAGACCACTGGCAGTGGCCCAAAGATCTATAAAAATGTGCGGATGAGGCCAATTGTTGGCCAAGACATGGCCAAGTGCTAAGATAACTGCCTAAAGTTTGGCCAACTGAGCTGACCCTGTGTCCTGTCCTTTATCAGGAACATTCTGATTAAGAGATGGAAAGAAGCAAGAGTCAAGCAAGCTCCATTAAGTGTGATAGTGACAATGCCATTGGTTAAGTGAATGAACTCCCTTTGGTATTCACTGTGTTGAGCCTAAGGGGCTCCACAGCTATCCACGTGTTCTAAGAGATGACCTCCTCTAGCACTGTGGCATCCGGCAAGGGACCCAGCACAGGGGACGTTACCCTCTCCTGAAAGTAGGGTATGCAGAGGGCCCGGGTTCAGCTCCATCCTGTAGCAAGGAGGCCTCACTAGCTGTGCTGGGCTTGCAGGGTGCTGTTTCCATGATCAAAGGCCTAACGGGCAGCTGTATACTGAGGGTCACAGGTTCAGGACCTGAGATAGTCTATGTTTCCAGGAAAGTCCAGTATGTACCCACCAATTGCTACACTAATGGCATACAGCGTTGGGCCAAGGAAGGTAGTTCCTTGTATCAGAAGCCCATGCAACTAACGGCCATCACTGATGGTAGAAGGACCCCGAGATATATGAGAGAAGGTTGCTAAAGCTCCCACAGTGAAGGAATCTCGGGGTGGCGGGGGGAGGGGGGGCGTAACAGGAATGCCTGTTCTATGGCAATTCAGGCAGATTCTAGTATCTTTTTACAGGGGGTCTCATTCAAGTTGGGCCTATTTGCAAGTTACAGAACAAAAAAGCTTTGTAAATGAGGAATGTTGCCTCCAGAATCTAAAAATGTCAAAAACATGTTGGGCTTGTTTTAACAATGTGGGTCCTAAGAGGACTAAAAGCTGTTTCTTGACACTGTCAGGACTGGAGCAGCCCTCAACTTACTAAATAATTTTCAGGAACTTAACTGAAGTGCTGGGGCCCTGTACTATGTGTCTCATGTGAACCTCCTCAAAGGAGGATGTCATTAGTGAGATGTCATAACTGTGTACCTGAAAAAAGTTAGAGCTGGTTAAAATATTGCCTGTGAAGACTATGTGAGATGGCAGGCGTGGAGACTGAGCCCACTGAGTACCCAGGTGAAGGTGTATTGTGTCCCTTTAAAGGTGAAGGTTAACTGCAGCTGAGAGGTTGTTGAAATAGGCACTGAATAGAACATGCTAGCCAAATACTTTGCTATAACGACAAAGTATTTACCAGTTACTTATTATTATTGGGTGGAATCAGTCATTTCAATAATATATATGGAGCCCTAGTGGGTGGGGCCATGACGCCAAGGGTACGAATTCACACTGAGGCACCGGTCCTGTTTTCCCGGGTTTAAGAACAAGTAAAACTTGGCTGTTAAATGCAGCAGAAGTGGGGATAACCACACCTTCTCTAAATAGGTCTTATATAATGGGTTTCAATCTGTGAAAACCGTGCTTTCATTTAGATTGAACCTTTTCTTAAACACTGAGGTGAAAGGTATTGTTTTAACTAGGGGGAAAGGTCCATAGGGTCCCATAGTTTTCAAGCTGATTATAAGGGCCAGAGACTTAACTTTATTACTTATTGGGTCAGGTTCTCCACGTGCACTAGAGGATATTTTAGGGTAATGGATGTCTTGGCTATGGAAAAGTCAGGCACGGAAATAATTCGGATGGTTCAGGTTAGGCATATCTGTTTCTAGTTCATGTTCACCTACTCCCTGGCTGGGAGTAGGTGGACATAAAGTGTGGGCCAGATGTGGGCCAGAAGGGGAAGGGGAATTAATGAGGCTTCAAAACTGTCAATTGTCAAACATCAAAAGTGGAATCAGATTATGACACACACTGCCACCACCCATACAGCACCCCTCTCCCCATCTGGGACCTCCGAAACACACACGGAAATACCAAGTCCTTTTCCTCCTCACCAGCAGGATAAAGTGTTCAGGAAGAAATCTGTCTTCAGAGCTCAGTCCTCACCCAGTCCTTATTCCCGGTGTCTGGCTAACTATGGACTGGCTGGCCTGGGCCCCAAACTGGCAGGATACTACCTCCCTCCCTTCTCACACGCCTGCCCCTTCCTGCCTTCCTTCAGTCCCCATCACCGAAGAACAGACAGAGATACACACACATCTTTCTACAACAGCTTGTACATCAATAGCTGAGGGCTTTTTTATTCGGTCTCTACACAGGTGACCATTTCTCCAGTGCTTTCTCTGGAGAGACCACAGAGACAGCAAGGTCTCAGTCACCTGATAGACCCAGGGCAGCACTTTATGAACTGCCAGAAGAGCCCTCTGGGACGTTTTCATCCTCCTCTGGCTCTTTAGTCATTGTTGTACTCCGCCGGTAGTAGAATGCTAGCATCTTTGACTTCTTCTGTGTAGGACCTCTTCCCGAATTCTGACGACGGACTGATTTTGTTAACTCGACCACCTCCTGAATCTGGTCGGAAAACAAAGTGATACAGAAAGATATTGATTTGGGGAAAGAGGATGGGAAGGAGAACTTTGAGAGAATGGGTGTGGATTGAGAAGGGGTTTGTGCCAGGGAAGGGCTGGGTAAGTCTTGGGTGGGGGATGAAGAGGAGGCACGTGAGTCGGGTAATCTGACCTCCTCCATCTTATAGCCCTGGAGTGGAGAATTCATCCTCTCCCTTCTGCGTTGGCCCCCTGGTGTTTGTTGCTCTGACCTCTCGGTGTTTGTCCGTGCATGGCAGTTAGGCCCCTGGGGGATTGTACTTTCCTCCGCCATGTCAGTAGCAACAGTGTGCTCTACTCCAAGGCTCCTGGCCTCTCTATATATACCCTGCCAGGACAATGAAGAGCCACACCCATCAGCTTTGATTGGTCAGCCAATGGTAGCGCTGGGGTGGCTGTGACATCACAAAGCACTACCCTTGAAGATACGTGGGGGGAGGGGAGGGGTGCAGAGCATTCTAGGTGCTCTGGTTAGAGAAAGGGAGTGCTTCCTCAACACCCAGTAAAGAGCCTTCCCAAATTGACCTTCCACTCTTCCTCATCTTCTCTGGTTCAATCCTTGTGGTGCACATGTTAGGGAGAAGGTGTTCCCTCCAAACCATTCCACATGGCCACCCCCATTCAGTGTTTAATTCTGTTGTCTCCCAGATCTCATCACCTAGTATTGTGTGGTTTTAAAAAACTTTTTATTTTAGAACAGTTTTAGATTTACAGAGTAATTGTGAAGATCATATTCATACACGCCACAACAAATTTCCCTTCTTAACATTGTACATTAGTATGGTACAATTGTTCAACTTAGTGAACCAACACTGAAACAGTATTATTCACTAAAGTCTGTACTTCATCAGATTTCCTTTTTGTTTTAAATGTTGAGCCTTCTTTTAATTAATTTATTTTTATTTTTGGCTGTGTTGGGTCTTCGTTTCTGTGCGTGGGCTTTCCCTAGTTGTGGCAAGCAGGGGCCACTCTTCATCGTGGTGCGCGGGCCTCTCACTGTCGCGGCCTCTCTTGTTGCGGAGCACAGGCTCCAGACGCGCAGGCTCAGTGGCTGTGGCTCACGGGCCTAGTTGCTCTGCGGCATGTGGGATCTTCCCAGATCAGGGCTCGAACCCATGTCCCCTGCATTAGCAGGCAGATTCTCAACCACTGTGCCACCGTGGAAGCCCCAGATTGCCTTATTGTTTACCTAATGTTCTTTTTCTGTCCCAGGATCCCAACCAAGATTCTACGTTAAATTGAGTCGTTCCATGTTATAACTTCTTAGGCTCCTCTTGGCTGTGACAGTTTTTTAGACTTCTTGTTTTTGAAGACTTTGACAGTTTGGGGTTTTGTGTTTTGTCTTTTACATTAGATCTGCAGATGTTATTGCTCTTATAGGTCAAAGTTTTTATAAGTTTCTTCTTCCAGAGAACCTCAAATCAAGTCAGTACCACCAGTGTTATGGACTTCCCCATGGCAATGGTTGAACTAATCTCTTGGCTTTGTCACAGAGGTGACACAGATGTTTTTCTCTAGAGGTCTGAGGATCAGGATCATTTTTTATTTATGACAGAGGCACAGGGGCAGCAGCAGAAGCATTCTGTAAGGTACTAGTGAGTCATTTACTTTTAGAAGTATGACCTCAGCATCCCACATAGTTAACGGCTCTTCCTCCACACGAGTGACCATCCCATGGACCTGTATATTGAACAGACTGTCAGTCTTTCTCCTGAGCTCTATATAGAAAGGGGGCCAACATGTGGTTGAGACACAACCAGTGTTCACAAGGTAAGAGTCATTTCTTTGAGGTTAGTGTCAGTCACACCTTAGTTTGGAATTGAAACACATGATTCAACCTGAGAATCACAAATAGGTCCAGGTTGAGACACAGGATTCAGGACTGCTTTAAGCAAGGTCCCAATCCAATAATCCTTTCACTATATGCCAAGTGGCTAAACTGACTTATGTTGGTCAAAGCTTTAGCAGACACTCAGTAGGACTAACAAATGCAGCACAAAGAAGCAAGTTCAAAGCACAAGCTAGCCAGCAGGCAGTAGCCCAAGTGCCTGTTCACCAGCATACAGCAGAGCCAGTTAGAAAGCCAAAGCAAGAGAAGAAAGACCCCTGGTGGTAAGGGATAGCACCTTGATGTCCTACTCACAGGGCCAGTTGTTGTAATCACACCACAGAGACAGGATGGATCCTTCAACCCAAATTCGGTTTGCATGTCGAGACTGATAACACATACACCTAGAGAGTATGAAAAACTTTACTACATAAGAAGGAGGCTTTCTGGGGAGAGCAGGGCAGGCTCTCAAGCAGGTTCAAGAATGGCTTAAGAGAGCAGAAGAAGGAGATTGGCTTGGCTTTTATGGTGGTGAGGGGATGACGCTGGAGTGTTCCCACACACAGGTCAGGTTTTGCACAGTCTGAACTTCCTCCTGGCCCACAGAAGAGAGAGTACCTGAGCTTTCTTATCAGATATAGGTAAGCAGGGGAAGAGGCAGCGGTAGGGCTCTTTTATAGAATAATGTTGTGTAAATGCAAGGTGTTTAGCACAGTTTAGAATTCTCATAACCATTATAACCACACTTATATTGTTTTCAGTTAAACTACGTTTCACTAGATTCGTATTTCCCAAATTATGGTCCTTTAAATATTATTTAAGGTGGCTTAGAATTATCTTGGTTCATCACAGAGAAACTGTGTAGAAAGAGAAAAGACTGCTAGCCTCAGGAGGTCTGACACACTGGTCACAAAAGAGCAGACTTCATTGTACTATCTGCTGAATTATGAGGGGTTTCTAACATGTTTCCCATCCTGGGTGACTACTGTAGCATCCAAAGACTGTAATAATAATTACAGAAACTAACATTTATTGACTACTAACTCTATGTAGGAATTATGCTAAATATCCATATACATAGTTCATCCTCGTCACAACCCTATTGAGATAAGTGGCCAAAGAGCGGTTTCTGTCATTTCTGCCAGGACATCTCCATTCCAATTGCAGAAGCAGAAAAGAGCATATAGGAGGGCACATGGGAATATTTATGGGCCAGGCTCAAAAGGGGTATGCATTACTCCTGCTCACATTTCATTGGGAAAAACTCACATAGCCACATCTAACTACAAGAGACAATGAGAAATGTAGTCTACCTAGTAGAAGAGGAGAACTTAAATGTTGGAGATAAGCTAGCAATCTCTGTCTCCACCATCTTGTTCATCACTCTCCCCAGTATTTACAGTAGAGCCTGGCACATAGTAGGTGGCCAAGAATATTTCTGTTGAATGAATGGGCTTCAACTTTTTTGGTCAGTTATGGGGATCAAAAACATATAGAACTTGGTTAAGCAATGGTTTCCTAGATATGACACAAAAAGCAGAAGCAACAAAGAAAGAGTAAATTGGACTACATCAAAATTTTAAAATGTTTTCTTCTGCAAAAGAATACCATGAAGAAAGCAAAAAGGCACACCAAAGAAAGATCCTGGCAAATCATATATTTAATAAAAGTGTAGTATCCAGAATACAGAAAGAACTCTTACAACTCAACAACAAAAATACAAACAACCCAACTGAAAATCAGGTAAAGGACTTAAATAGACATTGTGCTAATGAAGATATACAAATAGCCAACAAACATATGAAAATATGCTCAATACCATTAGTCGTTAGGGAAATGCAAATCAAAACCACGATGAGATGCCACTTCATACCCACTAGGAAGGCTATAACTATTTTAAAAAGAAAATAACAAGTACTGACGAGGATGTAGAGAAATTGAAACACTCATACACGTCTGGTGGGAACATAAAATGATACAGCCTCTGTGGAAAACATTTTGGCAGTTACTCAACAAGTTAAACATAGACTTGCCATATTACCCAGTAACTCTACTCCTAGGTATATAATGAAAAGAGTTGAAAAGGAGGGAACAACAACAACAAAAAACAGGTGAATTGAGCAACACAAAAGCAAAGGGCAAATAACGTTTCAAGCAGTAAAAAATGGTCAACTTTATTAAATACCTTTTACAGGTAATATAGGGACAGACAAACGACGATTGAACTTGTTAGTAGAGAGGTCATTGGTAAATTTGATAAGAAGGAAATTGAAAGAGTTGAAACTATTTTAATATAAACCTGGATGTGTATTAAGGAGAAAATGTGAGATCAGAAAGTGAGGGGCGGATAGACAATTTCTTTTGAGAGTTTTGGTGCTAAGGGCAGGAGAAATATGGGACTATAGCTGGAGGGGGATTTGGTATTAAGAGAGTGTATTTTTAAGAGGGTAGATTCTAGAACGCATCTAGCCAACATAAATGACTGAATGAAACTGACGACATAAAAAACCAAAGGGATAATTGCAGAAGAAAAAATATTGAGAAAGCAAGAGGGGTATTCAGAGCACTAGTAGATGGGATCGGTAGCAAATGTGGAAATATTGGCTTTCCATGAGAACGAGTAATATTTATAGATTTTACAGTGGAGAAGGAAACGGTTATGGTATGATTACAAATGCAGGTAAGATGGTAGATTTGGTGGGGAAGACATAAAAGAATTTTCTCTCGACTCTGCAGTTTTCTCAGTGAAGGATGAGATAAGGGCATAAAATAACAAGAGTGAGGGTCGGGTTTTGAGAAATTGAGGGGAAGATAAAGTATTGGATATTCATTTTGTATAATGGAAATGGGTGTATAATATGGAAGGATTGATCATTTAAGATATGTGGTCAAGAATTTAAGGTGAGATCAGTTAGCTTTGTCTTGTAAATTTCTACAGCAACATCCATCACTTGTATATAGGAACAAAGTAGGTAGATAGCTAAATTTAACAAGGGTTGTGGTTTTGCCAGGGAAGTACTAGGGTGGGAAAGTGAGTAGGGAGATGAAGGTTTATGAAAGTAAGTGATACTAATGATAAATTGGTAAGCAATGAGGAAATGCGAAAAGGGAAATGTGGCTGATGCTGAAAAGTAGTAGAATTCACAGACTGGAGTTCAAAATTGAAGAATTTTTAGAGTTGGGTGTGTGTAGGTGTGTATACCTGCATGAGAGAGAGGTATTTTGCTAGGAAGAATAATCAGTTGTAGCCCAAGAGATGTATGTTTTAAAATCAGGATTTCAGAGTTGCTGTAATTTTTGAGAATGTCAATGTCTAGTGCATGAGCATTAGAGTGAGTGGCTTAAGTATGATGGAAGAAAAATACCATTGGAATTGAGGGCATGAAAGATTTGCAAAGCCAAAAATGCTGGATGAATATCCACATAGATGACAGATGTTGAAGTTGCCAAGATGGTGGCAGTACTAAAAGTGGAGAAGAAGATCGGGAAAGTGTCTAACGAATGAAGGTAAAGAAATAGATGGCGTAGCACATGATATTATCTAATAGCAAGAACTACAAATGAGCTCTGAATTTTGAAAGAGGAAGGAGCAGAAATGGTTTGAAAGTGACAATGAGTCGACTCCTTGGGGTATGTGAGGAAAACTAACGTTTGCTCAAGAGGACTGCAGGGGAAGTGATTTCCTCAAGGCACAGCCATATTCCAGTCATAAAACAGAGATTAAGGGAACACTGAGAGAACAACTTGAAGCTACTGGGGAGTTTCTTAATGATAGACTATGAGTTACAGAGGGCAGGAAAGAAGCGCTCATGAAGTTGGGGAGAGAGTTGGGTCCAATTCTGTCAAGTGCAGAGCAATACGTGAATAAGGGTCTAGTTAATGATGGATAATCTGCAGGGTGGTGACTTAAGTAAAAGTGATAAGACAAGATGGACCTTGTGACTGCACGGCAGATTGGGAGGTGAGTAAAGCCCTCCAGACTAGAGATTGCTTAACCTAGGCTGACCTAGAAGTAAGAAGAATCCAGAAACACCATTGAAACCTGTTTCCTCTAAATATCATGTATCCTGTATGATGATCCAGCATTTCAAAGATAGACTAGTAAGGACATCTAAGAGGGTAGGTCTGAAAGGAAAGGAGTGTGTTTGCTTAAGAGTGTGAGTGTGTATGAAAAATGTCAACAGCAAATTCTAATGTCAGAGGGTTGCTACTATAGGCTTATGGAGCCATGCACTATTCTTGGACAACCCAAGATGCCTGCACAGATGTGGCCCAGATGCAAGCACCAACACTTACTGGGCACCTGCAAAGCCAAAGCTGGGGAAGATGGAAGGCCAAGGGGAAGTGGTATTATCCCAATACAGGAATGTATTTACTTAGGCTTCCTAAATGGCAGGTGGACAAAAAACGGAAGAAAGGAAATTAAGCTTCTTTTGCCTAACATCTCTCCACAGGAGGAAGTACTTGGAGTTGTATTTCCTTCGTAAATTCATCTGCTAAAACTCCAGGGAGCTCATCACATTAGAAGGGTTCTCCTTGTCATTGTCTTTTAAAAGAACAATTCCCCATGCTTATAAATCCAGGCTCAGAACATCAATTCAACCAACCTCAGGAGCCGTGTGGCTACACCTTCCTGCTGGGAATCAGCATGGTCCCCGGAGAATCAATTTGAGGAGTATGGCCAAAGTGTTTTCATTTTCAGTGTTTATCCCCTGGAATGTCTAGGAGTGAAGAATAGACAGGGCAATACAATCCTAAGATTCAATTTCTTTCATCAAATACAAACCGTATATATGAGCATCAAGGCAAGAGGATGGAGGACTTTAACTGAAATTCCAATAGAGATCTAAGCGCAAATCCTGGAACCATCCCATGCTAGCATTGTGAGTTAGGATAGGTACTTAACCACTCTGAGCCTGTTTTCTGATCTCTAAAAAAAAAATAGAAGGGTAATATCTCATACAGCTGTTGCAAAGATCAACTCAAATAATTCATGTACAGAATATAGCACAACAACCTACAGAATGGGAGAAAATATTTGTAAATCGTGTATCTGATAAGGGATTTTTATCCAGAATATATAAAGAACTCTTACATGCCTGTGATAAGAAGGTAAATAACCCAACTTTTAAAATGGGCAGAAGATCTAAATAGACATTTCTGCAAGGAAGATATACAAATGGCCAGCAAGCACATTAGAGACGCTTGACATCATTACTCATCAGGAAAACACAAATCAAAACCACAGAAAGATACCATTTCATACCCATTCGGATGGCTAGAATCAAAAAGTCAGATAATCATAACTGTTGGTAGGGATTTAGAGAAATCAGAACCATCATACACTGTTAGTGAGAATGTAAAATGGTATAGCTGCTTTGGAAAAGTTTGTTGTTTCTCAGAGGGTGAAACAGTGTTACTGTATGACCTACTTGTAGGTAAATCCCCAAGATAAATGAAAATAGATGTCCATACAAAAACTTGTACATAAATATTCATAGCAGCAATATTCATAATACCCAAAGATGGAAACAACCCAAATGCCCATCAACTGACCAGTGGACAAACAAAATGTGGCAAATCCATACAACAGAATATTATTCAGACATCAAAAGGAATGAAGAACTCATATATGCTACAATATGGCTGAACCTTAAAAACATTATGCTAAGTGAAAGAAGTCAGTCACAAAAGACCACATATTATGTGACTCTATTCATATGAAATGCTCAGAACAGGCAAATCTATAGATACAAAATAGATCAATAATTACTTAAGGCTGAGGCAGAAGTTGTTGGGAGCACAGGGGATTAATAGCTAAAGGATACGAGGGTTTCTTTTGGAGGTGTTGAAAACGTTCTAAAATAGACTGGAGGGAACTTCAAGACGTCGGAAGAGTAAGACGTGGAGATCACCTTCCTCCCACAGATACATCAGAAATACATCTACACGTGGAACTGCTCCTATAGAACACGCACTGAACGCTGGCAGAAGACCTCAGACCTCCCAGGGAAGAAACTCCCAACGTAGCTGGGTAGGGCAAAAGAAAAAAGAAAAAGCAGAGACAAGAGAATAGGAACGGGACCTGCACAATGGGAGGGAGCCGTGAAGGAGGGAAACGTTTCCACACCCTAGAAGCCCCTTCACTGGCGGAGACTGCAGGTGGCAGAGGGGGGCAGCTTCGGAGCCACGGAGGAGAGCGCAGCAACAGGGGTGCGGAGCGCAAAGCAGAGAGACTCCGGCACAGAGGATTGCTGCCGACTGGCACTCACCAGCCCGAGAGGCTTGTCTGCTCACCTGCCGGGACGGGCGGGGGCTGGGAGCTGAGGCTCGGGCTTCGGTCTGAGGGCAGGGAGAGGTCTGGCAGTGTGAGCACAGCCTGAAGGGGTTAGTACGCCACGCCTAGCCAAGAGGGAGTCCAGGAAAAGTCTGGAGCTGCCGAAAAGGCAAGAGAATTTTTCTTACCTCTTTGTTTCCTGGTGCACGAGGAGAGGGGATTAACAGCGCTGCTTAAAGGAGCTCCAGAGACAGGCGCGAGCCGCAGCTATCAGCACGGATCCCAGAGACGGGCATGAGACGCTAAGGCTGCTGCTGCCACCACCAAGAAGCCTGTGTGCGAGCCCAGGTCACTCTCCACACCTCCCCTCCCGGGAGCCTGTGCAGCCCGCCACTGCCAGGGTCCCGTGATCCAGGGACAACTTCCCCGGGAGAACGCACGGTGCGCCTCGGGCTCGTGCAACGTCATGCCGGCCTCTGCCGCCGCAGGCTCGCCCCGCCTCCGTACCCCTCCCTCCTCCCGGCCTGAGTGAGCCAGAGCCCCCAAAGCAGCGGCTCCTTTAACCCTGTCCTGTCTGAGCAAAGAACAGACGCTCTCAGGAGACCTACACGCAGAGGCGGGGTCAAATCCAAAGCTGAACCCCGGTAGCTGTGCGAACAAAGAAGAGAAAGGGAAATCTCTCCCAGCAGCCTCAGGAGCAGCGGATTAAATCTCCACAATCAACTTGATGTACCCTGCATCAGTGGAACACCTGAATAGACAACCAATCATCCCAAATGGAGGAGGTGGACTTTGGGAGCAACGATATTTATACATTTTTTCCCTTTTTCTCTTTTTGTGAGTGTGTATGCGTATGCTTCTGTGTGTGATTTTGTCTGTATAGTTTGGCATTTACCATTTGTCCTAGGGTTCTGTCTGTCCGTTTTTTTTTTTTTTTAGTATACTTTTCAGCGCTTCTTATCATTGGTGAATTTGTTTCATCGTCTGGTTTTTCTCTTCTTTCTCTTTTTTTTTGATTACTTAAAAAATTTTAATAATAAATTTTTGTTCTTTATTTTAATAACTTTTTAATAATTTAATTTAATTTTACATTTTTCTTTCTTTCTTTCTTTCTTTCTCCCTTTTATTCTGAGCCGTGTGCATGACAGACTCTTGGTGCTCCAGCCAAGCGTCAGGGCTGTTCCTCTGACGTGGCAGAGGCAAGTTCAGGATATTAGTCAACCAGAGACCTCCCAGCTCCACGTAATATCAAACGGTGAAAATCTCCCAGAGATCTCCATCTCAACACCAAGACCCAGCTCCACTAAATGACCAGCAAGCTACAGTGCTGGATACCTTATGCCAAACAACTACCAAGAAAGGAACACAACTCCACCCATTAGCAGAGAGGCTGCCTAAAATCATAATAAGGTCACAGACACCCCAAAACACACCACCAGACATGGACTTGCCTACCAAAAAGAAAAGATCCAGCCTCACTGACCAGAACACAGGCACTAGTCCCCTCCACCAGGAAGCCTACACAACCCACTGAACCAACCTTAGCCACTGGGGACAGACACCAAAAACAACGGGAACTACGAACCTGCAGCCTGTGAAAAGGAGACCCCAAACACAGTAAGATAAGCAAAATGAAAAGACAGAAAAACACACAGCAGATGAAGGAGCAAGGTAAAAACGCACCAGACCTAACAAATGAAGAGGAAATAGGCAGTCTACCTGAAAAAGAATTCAGAATAATGATAGTAAAGATGATCCAAAATCTTGGAAATAGAATGGAGAAAATACAAGAAAAGTTTAACAAGGACCTAGAAGAACTAAAGAGCAAACAAACAATCATGAACAACACAATAAATGAAATTAAACATTCTCTAGAAGGGATCAATAGCAGAATAAATGAGGCAGAAGAACGGATAAGTGACCTGGAAGATAAAATAGTGGGAATAACTACTGGAGAGCAAAATAAAGAAAAAAGAATGAAAACAATTGAGGACAGTCTCAGAGACCTCTGGGACATGATTAAACGTACCAACATTCAAATTATAGGGGTTCCCAAAGAAAAAGAGAAAAAGAAAGGGACTGAGAAAATATTTGAAGAGATTATAGTTGAAAACGTCCCTAATATGGGAAAGGGAATAGTTAATCAAGTCCAGGAAGCACAGAGAGTCCCATACAGGAAAAATCCAAGGAGAAACACGCCAAGACACATATTAGTCAAACTATCCAAAAGTAAATAAAAAGAAAAAATATTAAAAGCAGCAAGGGAAAAACAACAAATAACATAGAAGGGAATCCCCATAAGGTTAACAGCTGATCTTTGAGCAGAAATTCTGCAAACCAGAAGGGAGTGGCAGGACATCTTTAACGTGATGAAAGGGAAAAACCTACAACCAAGATTACTCTACCCAGCAAGGATCTCATTCAGATTTGACAGAGAAATTAAAAACTTTACAGACAAGCAAAAGCTAAGAGAATTCAGCAGAACCAAACCAGCTTTACAGCAAATGCTAAACCAACTTCTCCAGGCAGGAAACACAAGAGAAGGAAAAGACTTACAATAACAAATGCAAAACAATTAAGAAAATGGTAATAGGAGCATACATATCGATAATTACCTTAAACGTAAATGGATTAAATGCTCCCACCGAAAGACACAGACTGCCTGAATGGATACAAAAACAAGACCCGTATATACGCTGTCAACAAGAGACCCACTTCAGACCTAGGGACACATACAGACTGAAAGTGAGGGGATGGAAAAAGATATTCCATGCAAATGAAAATCAAAAGAAAGCTGCAGTAGCAATTCTCATATCAGACAAAATAGACTTTAAAATAATGACTTACAAGAGACAAAGCAGGACACTACATAGTGATCAAATGATCGAACCAAGAAGAAGATATAACACTTGTAAATATTTATGCACCCAATATAGGACCACCTCAATACATAAGACAAATACTACCAGCCATAAAAGGGGAAATCGACAGTAACACAATCATAGTAGGCGACTTTAACACCCCACTTTCAACAATGGACAGATCATCCAAAATGAAAAAAAATAAGGAAACACAAGCTTTAAATGATACATTAAACAAGATGGACTTAATTGATATTTATAGGACGTTCCATCCAAAAACGTCCAGAGATAAACCCATGTACACATGGTCACCTTATCTTGATAAAGGAGGCTAGAGTATACAATGGAGGAAAGACAGCCTCTTCAATAAGTGGTGCTGGGAAAACTGGACAGATACATGGAAAAGAATGAAATTAGAACACTCTCTAATGCCATACACAAAAATAAACTCAAAATGGATTAAAGACCTTAATGTAAGGCCAGACACACTAAAACTCTTAGAGGAAATAAAAGAAGAACACTCTTTTGAGATAAATCACAGTAAGATCTTTTTTGACCCACCTCCTAAAGAAATGGAAACCAAACCAAAAATAAACAAATGGGACCGAATGAAACTTCAAAGCTTTTGCACAGCAAAGGAAACCATAAACAAGACTAAAAGACAACCCTCAGAATGGGAGAAAATATTTGCAAACAAAGCAACTGACAAAGGATTAATCTCCAAAATTTACAGGCAGCTCATGCAGCTCAATATCAAAAAAACAAACAACCCAATCCAAAAATGGGCAGAAGACCTAAATAGACATTTTTCCAAAGAAGATATACAGATTGCAACAAACACATGAAAGAATGCTCAACATCATTAATCATTAGAGAAATGCAAATCAAAACCACAATGCGGTATCATCTCACACCGGTCAGAATGGCCATCATCAAAAAATCGACAAACAATAAATGGACAACCTGGAAGAAATGGACAAATTCCTAGAGAGGGTGTGGAGAAAAGGGAACCCTCATACACTGTTGGTCGGAATGTAAATTGATACAGTCACTAAGGAGAACAGTATGGAGGTTCCTTAACAAACTAAAACTAGAACTACCATACGACCCAGCAATCCCACTACGGGGCATATATCCTGAGAAAACCATAATTCAAAAAGAGTCATGTACCACAATGTTCATTGCAGCTCTATTTACAATAGCCAGGACTTGGAAGGAACCTAAGTGTCCATCAACAGATGAATGGATAAAGAAGATGTGGCACATATATACAATGGAATATTACTCAGCCATAAAAAGGAACGAAACTCAGTTATTTGTAGTGAGGTGGATGGACCTAGAGTCTGTCATACAGAGTGAAGTAAGTCAGAAAGAGAAAAACAAATACCGTATGCTAACACATATATATGGAATCTTAAAAAAAAATGGTCATGAGGAACCTAGGGGCAAGACGGGAATAAAGACGCAGACCTACTAGAGGATGGACTTGAGGACACGGGGAGGGGGAAGGGTAAGCTGGGACAAAGTGAGAGAGTGGCATGGACATATATACACTACCAAATGTAAAATAGATAGCTAGTGGGAAGCAGCCGCATAGCACAGGGAGACCAGCTCAGTGCTTTGTGACCACCTAGAGGGGTGGGATAGGGAGGGTGGGAGGGAGGGAGATGCAAGAGGGAGGGGATATGGGTATATACGTATATGTATAGCTGATTCACTTTGTTACAGAGCAGAAACTAATACACCATTGTAAAGCAATTATACTCCAGTAAAGATGTTAAAAAAGAAAAGAAAAGTGTGTTTGTTCAAAATAAATAAATAACTTTCCTAACTGCTCAGGAAAGTTATTTCTCCTTCCCATGAAATGAAAAATGATCTATAAGGGCACATAGTATTGACTATAAATTCCAGTTCTGTCAGTGATGGTATCTGGCGCATGAGGGGCACCCAAGTTAGGGAGCTTTTGGTTAATTTCCCCGGGCCATATACAGCAACGTGTTCTCTCAAATACTCTCTGGAAATTCGGAGCCTCAAATATGTTTGCCACCTTCCCCCAAGTCATCACATTTATTAACATCCTTGTCTTATTTTTCTAGAAGCAGGAGCTTCTAGCAGATCTTTTCCCTTTGTGAAAGGATGTATTTCTGTGTAAGGTGGGTCTAGGCCACCTTAGTCTGTCCTCTAATGTTCACCTCAGTAGCACTCTACCTGGTTGATAATAGCTTTGAGGCCAACTTCCTGTAATGTTTTCCTTTTTTTCTTTTTACTTTAGGAGCATTGCATAATAAAAACTCCATTAAAGATGCAAAACCAAAGTGAGCCATGAAGCAAGACACGATGGGGCCTATCAGCATTCCTAAGTGTGTTCAAGGCAAAAGCATTTCAGAGGGAGGTAAACTACAGTCATTATAGCTATCTTTGTTGACCTCTGACTATATATTCCAGTCACTGTGTTTGACATACATTAATTCTCATAAAACTTCTGTCATGTTGACATTATTATCTCCCTTTTACAAATGAGGAAAGAGGTTCACATAAATTAAATGACTTTCTCAGGGCAACAGCTAGTAAGTTTCAGAGCTGGATTTGTATCCAAAATAAAGTGGGCTTTTTTTTGGTTTTTTGACTCTATTTTCTTCTTTGTAATGCTGCATACATTTATTATTTATATGTATTAAAAAGGATAAAATAAGTTTGGACTCCTATCTCACACAACATGAAGTTCTGTATGATCTAAAGATAAAAATGTTGAAGTAAAAAATAAATATTTTTGAAAACTTATGTATAATCTAGGAGTCAAGAAAAATTTCTGTGCAAGCTGGAAAACCTAGACACTCTAGAGAAATGACTGACATATTTGAGTGCTTAAAACTTAAAATGTAATCATATGGCAAATGTAAAGGTAAATAAAACCAAAAGACAAATAATAGAGGAACATATATTTGTAATACACATGACAGATAAAGGATTCAATACCGAACATATAAAAAATTTCCTACACATTAATAAGAAAAGACAAACACCCTAATTGAAAGTGGTTAAAAAGGGTAAAAAGGGCTGTTCAAGGAGGCAGAAAACCACCTTGCCAATAAACAAGTGAAATTACTCAACTTTACTAGCCATCAGGCATATTGAAATTAAATTAACAAGGAAATATCACTTTAAGACCATTAAACATGGTATCACATATTGCTGGAGTGTTGTGGAGGTTAATATGTTATCTCATACATTTGCCGAGGGAAATGTGCAGTATATTAAAGCCATTTGGAATTCAACCTGGCAACCTCTATTAAAATTAAGAATTTACATAAACTTTAACTTAGCAATTCCATTTCCGGGGCCTTCTTCCATAGAAAATAAAAGCACAGGTATATAACAGTGAATATGAACAAAATAAATTATACGTATATATTCAGATTAACTGCAACATTTTTTCTAGTAGCCACAAAACTGGAATCAACTCGAATGTCCTCAATAGAGGAATGGTTTAATAAGTTGTTTTTCACTCAAACCATTGCATTTTACATAACTAGTTTAAAAAGTGTGTTAAGTCTATACCAGATGATGTGGAAAACATTTCTCTGAAATGTTTCTAAGTGAGAAAAACTACGTGCAGTAAAGAGTAAAATAGTGCCCCTATATGTTTTTATGCATACGTATGTATGTTACCTTATTTATGAACATAGACAAAGATATGCAAAGATTCACACCAGGCTTTTAACATTGCTTATCCAGTGGAGGAGTGGCTAATGAAATGTAAAAATCCTATAGATGTACAGGTTTTCTCAACATTTATGTATATGTATGTATATATATATATAATTCTCAACATTTACATATAATTACTTTATGTAAATGCACGTGTAAATTACATATGTGTAGAGCCATGTACAAAGCGATACTTGCTGAAAGTGTGCATATCATAGAGAGTGTTTTGAGTTTTTAGGGTTCTTCTTTTTTAACTTTCTTTCTTGTACTTTGAGTTTTTCAAAATAAAAATTTTACATGATTTTAAGTTTCACATTTTCTAAAGCAAACATTATAGAGCAGGTTAAGGAAATGATCCAGTATCTACAGAATGATCTGATTGTTCAGTCCTCCAGTAGTTCATCAAACTACATTGAGCAGCAACCATGACATTGTATCAGGTGGGTTAAAGTGGTTGGGATTACAGAGATGAATGAAATATGCTCCTTCTTGTTGTATATTACAACAAGACAAACATATAAATGAACAATTCTAACACAATATGGCTATTGCTTTAATATAAGAATTTGTAGGACAATAGGGGCAATGAACTCTGCAGGCATTGGTGGTAGAGAGGCTTCAGAGGGAAAGAACCATTTGAGCTTAGCCTTAAAGACTGAGGATGCTTTCATCACTCACCAGCCTTAGGTGGGGAAGGGAAAGCAATCCCTTCAAAGAGGAAGGAATCAACATCTAGTCCTATTTCATTCATCAAGAATGTGGAGGAGGAAGTAAACAGTTTATTATTTATCGTCTCAAATGATGGTAATGTGGAAGATGGGCAAATGGAACAAGAGACTTTGGAAGAGTCCTGATCAGGAACTAATAAAATGAGAACCTGCTTTGAAACAGGCAAGCAGGTTTTTCTGAGGGAAGAAGAACTCAAAGCTGCGTTTAATGAAAGGAAGCAACTGTCAAAGCAATCTGACTAAGTTCAGTACATTAGGTTTGCAGTTGGGGAAGAAATATGGGTTGCTGTTCATTTAGGACCTGTGGAAGAGGTTGGAGAAAAGGGGATAGGTATTCAAGCAATGATTCATTAGGTAGAAAGAAGAGAATGTTAGAAATCAGACACTACTGCCACTTACTGAATAAATTCATCATAAGCCATATACAGACACATCATAAAGTATCTAAAGGTACCAGAATGCTTGACCATTGAGGTAAGGTGCCCCAAAATACTGTGTCTTCAAGGAAAACACAAGGGTACAGTACTCATGGGTTAGCAGCAGTTAACAGAAGACACACTAGCTTTTTGGGAGTAGGGGAGAAAGAAGCAAGGATTATGCACGTACGTATTTGTATCATAGATGGTAACAACAGAAGCCATTTAATCAAATGCTTATTATTGGCCTAATATAATGTCAGGTGTTTTACATAAATTACCTCATTTAATCCCAGAATGGCTCTAAGATATAGATACATGTTACTATCATTCCCTTTTTACAGATGAGGAAACTAAGTCTTACAGGAGTTAAAAAACGTACTCAAGGTCAAATAGCTTTTAGGTGGTGAAGCTGTAAATTGAGATCGGACTTTAAATCCTATGCTCCCAACTGCTCAACTAGACACTAAGTTATATTCCCCCTGCTAAACCCTAGTCCCAGCCATCATCATATCACACCTGTATTGTCCCAACAGCCTGTCACCCCTCTGGTCCTACACAGTTCACAACATCCAGTGAACTTTCTAAAACATACATCAGACGACATCACTTTCCTTTATCAAACCATCCAGTGGCCCTCCACTGCACGTAAGATAAAATCCAAGTTCTTACCCTGCAAGTCCCTATGTGACCACTTCTCTGCCAGCCTCTCCAGTCTCGGTCATCAATCTCCGCTCTGCCCCTCTCTGACTGCACTCCAGTCACTCACCCTTCTGCTCTTCCTCAACACACTGTTCTCGTTCTGGCCTCATGGCATTGTTACTTGCTAGTCTACCTAAAATGCTCTTCTTCAAAGTCTTCACACAGCTGACTCGACCTCATTATTCAGATCTTGATTCAAATATCAGCTCCTTAGAGAAGGTTCCCCACACCAACAAGAACGACCCCTTTGCCCATGAAAACAGAAGTTACTTGGTGACAGGAACTATTGATTTCATGTTCTTCACTCTAATTCCAGAACCAAGAGTAATATCTGACACCTACTGGGCACTCAGGACATATTTGTTTCCTGAAATACTGGTATCTTTTTTAAAGTGTCATACTCATATGCCTATGAGTATATCTACATATATATATTTATGGATATGTGAGCTTGTTGTCTCCTCACAGAAGTGGAATGTACACCCCCCACCCCAAATTTGGTTTGAATGTCAAGACTAATGATGCCACACATATACCAAGAAGGTATGAAAAGGATTATTACTCACATAATGAGTTATGCATCAAAAATGCAGTTAGACCAAACAAAAAAAAAAAAAGAAAAAGAAAAAACTGGTAACTGTGAAGTGATGGGTAATTAGACGGTTGTGATTCTTTCATTCTATAGATATAGGTATAGATATAGAAATAATCAAAACATCAAGTTCTACACCTTAATTATATACAATTTTTATTTATCCATTATACCTCAATAAAACTGAAAAAAATGGGATCAGTCTCAATGACAACTTACCCATGGTGTTTGTCTGATAACTAAAACATTGAGTGGTTTATTTAATTTAATTTGGACTTGTTTATGTAAGCCATTATGGCACCTGCAGCATGAGACCAATAAGAAAGGTGAATGTTCCATTGAATATCTAGTACTATCAAGAGCTAGTACTATATATTCTGAGAAGTGAAATGAGTGCCTTAGTCTCTCTATCAATGTGCAGAACTTCAAAGAAGATAAAGAGTGCTATGGTGAGACATTGTATTGTGGCTTTAATATGTGCAGAAGATGTGTGACCTTGATTTATATTTTGGGTATCCGTGAGGCAAGAGGTCCTATGAGTTCTTTACCCCAAATGAGGCAACCTTGGAGAAGGAATTGTTTTCATTGGCCAGAGCAGATGGTCAGACCACTGGCAGTGGCCCAAAGATCTATAAAAATGTGCGGATGAGGCCAATTGTTGGCCAAGACATGGCCAAGTGCTAAGATAACTGCCTAAAGTTTGGCCAACTGAGCTGACCCTGTGTCCTGTCCTTTATCAGGAACATTCTGATTAAGAGATGGAAAGAAGCAAGAGTCAAGCAAGCTCCATTAAGTGTGATAGTGACAATGCCATTGGTTAAGTGAATGAACTCCCTTTGGTATTCACTGTGTTGAGCCTAAGGGGCTCCCCAGCTATCCACGTGTTCTAAGAGATGACCTCCTCTAGCACTGTGGCATCCGGCAAGGGACCCAGCACAGGGGACGTTACCCTCTCCTGAAAGTAGGGTATGCAGAGGGCCCGGGTTCAGCTCCATCCTGTAGCAAGGAGGCCTCACTAGCTGTGCTGGGCTTGCAGGGTGCTGTTTCCATGATCAAAGGCCTAACGGGCAGCTGTATACTGAGGGTCACAGGTTCAGGACCTGAGATAGTCTATGTTTCCAGGAAAGTCCAGTATGTACCCACCAATTGCTACACTAATGGCATACAGCGTTGGGCCAAGGAAGGTAGTTCCTTGTATCAGAAGCCCATGCAACTAACGGCCATCACTGATGGTAGAGGGACCCCGAGATATATGAGAGAAGGTTGCTAAAGCTCCCACAGTGAAGGAATCTCGGGGTGGGGGGGGGAGGGGGGGCGTAACAGGAATGCCTGTTCTATGGCAATTCAGGCAGATTCTAGTATCTTTTTACAGGGGGTCTCATTCAAGTTGGGCCTATTTGCAAGTTACAGAACAAAAAAGCTTTGTAAATGAGGAATGTTGCCTCCAGAATCTAAAAATGTCAAAAACATGTTGGGCTTGTTTTAACAATGTGGGTCCTAAGAGGACTAAAAGCTGTTTCTTGACACTGTCAGGACTGGAGCAGCCCTCAACTTACTAAATAATTTTCAGGAACTTAACTGAAGTGCTGGGGCCCTGTACTATGTGTCTCATGTGAACCTCCTCAAAGGAGGATGTCATTAGTGAGATGTCATAACTGTGTACCTGAAAAAAGTTAGAGCTGGTTAAAATATTGCCTGTGAAGACTATGTGAGATGGCAGGCGTGGAGACTGAGCCCACTGAGTACCCAGGTGAAGGTGTATTGTGTCCCTTTAAAGGTGAAGGTTAACTGCAGCTGAGAGGTTGTTGAAATAGGCACTGAATAGAACATGCTAGCCAAATACTTTGCTATAACGACAAAGTATTTACCAGTTACTTATTATTATTGGGTGGAATCAGTCATTTCAATAATATATATGGAGCCCTAGTGGGTGGGGCCATGACGCCAAGGGTACGAATTCACACTGAGGCACCGGTCCTGTTTTCCCGGGTTTAAGAACAAGTAAAACTTGGCTGTTAAATGCAGCAGAAGTGGGGATAACCACACCTTCTCTAAATAGGTCTTATATAATGGGTTTCAATCTGTGAAAACCGTGCTTTCATTTAGATTGAACCTTTTCTTAAACACTGAGGTGAAAGGTATTGTTTTAACTAGGGGGAAAGGTCCATAGGGTCCCATAGTTTTCAAGCTGATTATAAGGGCCAGAGACTTAACTTTATTACTTATTGGGTCAGGTTCTCCACGTGCACTAGAGGATATTTTAGGGTAATGGATGTCTTGGCTATGGAAAAGTCAGGCACGGAAATAATTCGGATGGTTCAGGTTAGGCATATCTGTTTCTAGTTCATGTTCACCTACTCCCTGGCTGGGAGTAGGTGGACATAAAGTGTGGGCCAGATGTGGGCCAGAAGGGGAAGGGGAATTAATGAGGCTTCAAAACTGTCAATTGTCAAACATCAAAAGTGGAATCAGATTATGACACACACTGCCACCACCCATACAGCACCCCTCTCCCCATCTGGGACCTCCGAAACACACACGGAAATACCAAGTCCTTTTCCTCCTCACCAGCAGGATAAAGTGTTCAGGAAGAAATCTGTCTTCAGAGCTCAGTCCTCACCCAGTCCTTATTCCCGGTGTCTGGCTAACTATGGACTGGCTGGTCTGGGCCCCAAACTGGCAGGATACTACCTCCCTCCCTTCTCACACGCCTGCCCCTTCCTGCCTTCCTTCAGTCCCCATCACCGAAGAACAGACAGAGATACACACACATCTTTCTACAACAGCTTGTACATCAATAGCTGAGGGCTTTTTTATTCGGTCTCTACACAGGTGACCATTTCTCCAGTGCTTTCTCTGGAGAGACCACAGAGACAGCAAGGTCTCAGTCACCTGATAGACCCAGGGCAGCACTTTATGAACTGCCAGAAGAGCCCTCTGGGACGTCTTCATCCTCCTCTGGCTCTTTAGTCATTGTTGTACTCCGCCGGTAGTAGAATGCTAGCATCTTTGACTTCTTCTGTGTAGGACCTCTTCCCGAATTCTGACGACGGACTGATTTTGTTAACTCGACCACCTCCTGAATCTGGTCGGAAAACAAAGTGATACAGAAAGGTATTGATTTGGGGAAAGAGGATGGGAAGGAGAACTTTGAGAGAATGGGTGTGGATTGAGAAGGGCTTTGTGCCAGGGAAGGGCTGGGTAAGTCTTGGGTGGGGGATGAAGAGGAGGCACGTGAGTCCGGTAATCTGACCTCCTCCATCTTATAGCCCTGGAGTGGAGAATTCATCCTCTCCCTTCTGCGTTGGCCCCCTGGTGTTTGTTGCTCTGACCTCTCGGTGTTTGTCCGTGCATGGCAGTTAGGCCCCTGGGGGATTGTACTTTCCTCCGCCATGTCAGTAGCAACAGTGTGCTCTACTCCAAGGCTCCTGGCCTCTCTATATATACCCTGCCAGGACAATGAAGAGCCACACCCATCAGCTTTGATTGGTCAGCCAATGGTAGCGCTGGGGTGGCTGTGACATCACAAAGCACTACCCTTGAAGATACGTGGGGGGAGGGGAGGGGTGCAGAGGATTCTAGGTGCTCTGGTTAGAGAAAGGGAGTGCTTCCTCAACACCCAGTAAAGAGCCTTCCCAAATTGACCTTCCACTCTTCCTCATCTTCTCTGGTTCAATCCTTGTGGTGCACATGTTAGGGAGAAGGTGTTCCCTCCAAACCATTCCACATGGCCACCCCCATTCAGTGTTTAATTCTGTTGTCTCCCAGATCTCATCACCTAGTATTGTGTGATTTTTAAAAACTTTTTATTTTAGAACAGTTTTAGATTTACAGAGTAATTGTGAAGATCATATTCATACACGCCACAACAAATTTCCCTTCTTAACATTGTACATTAGTATGGTACAATTGTTCAACTTAGTGAACCAACACTGAAACAGTATTATTCACTAAAGTCTGTACTTCATCAGATTTCCTTTTTGTTTTAAATGTTGAGCCTTCTTTTAATTAATTTATTTTTATTTTTGGCTGTGTTGGGTCTTCGTTTCTGTGCGTGGGCTTTCCCTAGTTGTGGCAAGCAGGGGCCACTCTTCATCGTGGTGCGCGGGCCTCTCACTGTCGCGGCCTCTCTTGTTGCGGAGCACAGGCTCCAGACGCGCAGGCTCAGTGGCTGTGGCTCACGGGCCTAGTTGCTCTGCGGCATGTGGGATCTTCCCAGATCAGGGCTCGAACCCATGTCCCCTGCATTAGCAGGCAGATTCTCAACCACTGTGCCACCGTGGAAGCCCCAGATTGCCTTATTGTTTACCTAATGTTCTTTTTCTGTCCCAGGATCCCAACCAAGATTCTACGTTAAATTGAGTCGTTCCATGTTATAACTTCTTAGGCTCCTCTTGGCTGTGACAGTTTTTTAGACTTCTTGTTTTTGAAGACTTTGACAGTTTGGGGTTTTGTGTTTTGTCTTTTACATTAGATCTGCAGATGTTATTGCTCTTATAGGTCAAAGTTTTTATAAGTTTCTTCTTCCAGAGAACCTCAAATCAAGTCAGTACCACCAGTGTTATGGACTTCCCCATGGCAATGGTTGAACTAATCTCTTGGCTTTGTCACAGAGGTGACACAGATGTTTTTCTCTAGAGGTCTGAGGATCAGGATCATTTTTTATTTATGACAGAGGCACAGGGGCAGCAGCAGAAGCATTCTGTAAGGTACTAGTGAGTCATTTACTTTTAGAAGTATGACCTCAGCATCCCACATAGTTAACGGCTCTTCCTCCACACGAGTGACCATCCCATGGACCTGTATATTGAACAGACTGTCAGTCTTTCTCCTGAGCTCTATATAGAAAGGGGGCCAACATGTGGTTGAGACACAACCAGTGTTCACAAGGTAAGAGTCATTTCTTTGAGGTTAGTGTCAGTCACACCTTAGTTTGGAATTGAAACACATGATTCAACCTGAGAATCACAAATAGGTCCAGGTTGAGACACAGGATTCAGGACTGCTTTAAGCAAGGTCCCAATCCAATAATCCTTTCACTATATGCCAAGTGGCTAAACTGACTTATGTTGGTCAAAGCTTTAGCAGACACTCAGTAGGACTAACAAATGCAGCACAAAGAAGCAAGTTCAAAGCACAAGCTAGCCAGCAGGCAGTAGCCCAAGTGCCTGTTCACCAGCATACAGCAGAGCCAGTTAGAAAGCCAAAGCAAGAGAAGAAAGACCCCTGGTGGTAAGGGATAGCACCTTGATGTCCTACTCACAGGGCCAGTTGTTGTAATCACACCACAGAGACAGGATGGATCCTTCAACCCAAATTCGGTTTGCATGTCGAGACTGATAACACATACACCTAGAGAGTATGAAAAACTTTACTACATAAGAAGGAGGCTTTCTGGGGAGAGCAGGGCAGGCTCTCAAGCAGGTTCAAGAATGGCTTAAGAGAGCAGAAGAAGGAGATTGGCTTGGCTTTTATGGTGGTGAGGGGATGACGCTGGAGTGTTCCCACACACAGGTCAGGTTTTGCACAGTCTGAACTTCCTCCTGGCCCACAGAAGAGAGAGTACCTGAGCTTTCTTATCAGATATAGGTAAGCAGGGGAAGAGGCAGCGGTAGGGCTCTTTTATAGAATAATGTTGTGTAAATGCAAGGTGTTTAGCACAGTTTAGAATTCTCATAACCATTATAACCACACTTATATTGTTTTCAGTTAAACTACGTTTCACTAGATTCGTATTTCCCAAATTATGGTCCTTTAAATATTATTTAAGGTGGCTTAGAATTATCTTGGTTCATCACAGAGAAACTGTGTAGAAAGAGAAAAGACTGCTAGCCTCAGGAGGTCTGACACACTGGTCACAAAAGAGCAGACTTCATTGTACTATCTGCTGAATTATGAGGGGTTTCTAACATGTTTCCCATCCTGGGTGACTACTGTAGCATCCAAAGACTGTAATAATAATTACAGAAACTAACATTTATTGACTACTAACTCTATGTAGGAATTATGCTAAATATCCATATACATAGTTCATCCTCGTCACAACCCTATTGAGATAAGTGGCCAAAGAGCGGTTTCTGTCATTTCTGCCAGGACATCTCCATTCCAATTGCAGAAGCAGAAAAGAGCATATAGGAGGGCACATGGGAATATTTATGGGCCAGGCTCAAAAGGGGTATGCATTACTCCTGCTCACATTTCATTGGGAAAAACTCACATAGCCACATCTAACTACAAGAGACAATGAGAAATGTAGTCTACCTAGTAGAAGAGGAGAACTTAAATGTTGGAGATAAGCTAGCAATCTCTGTCTCCACCATCTTGTTCATCACTCTCCCCAGTATTTACAGTAGAGCCTGGCACATAGTAGGTGGCCAAGAATATTTCTGTTGAATGAATGGGTTTCAACTTTTTTGGTCAGTTATGGGGATCAAAAACATATAGAACTTGGTTAAGCAATGGTTTCCTAGATATGACACAAAAAGCAGAAGCAACAAAGAAAGAGTAAATTGGACTACATCAAAATTTTAAAATGTTTTCTTCTGCAAAAGAATACCATGAAGAAAGCAAAAAGGCACACCAAAGAAAGATCCTGGCAAATCATATATTTAATAAAAGTGTAGTATCCAGAATACAGAAAGAACTCTTACAACTCAACAACAAAAATACAAACAACCCAACTGAAAATCAGGTAAAGGACTTAAATAGACATTGTGCTAATGAAGATATACAAATAGCCAACAAACATATGAAAATATGCTCAATACCATTAGTCGTTAGGGAAATGCAAATCAAAACCACGATGAGATGCCACTTCATACCCACTAGGAAGGCTATAACTATTTTAAAAAGAAAATAACAAGTACTGACGAGGATGTAGAGAAATTGAAACACTCATACACGTCTGGTGGGAACATAAAATGATACAGCCTCTGTGGAAAACATTTTGGCAGTTACTCAACAAGTTAAACATAGACTTGCCATATTACCCAGTAACTCTACTCCTAGGTATATAATGAAAAGAGTTGAAAAGGAGGGAACAACAACAACAAAAAACAGGTGAATTGAGCAACACAAAAGCAAAGGGCAAATAACGTTTCAAGCAGTAAAAAATGGTCAACTTTATTAAATACCTTTTACAGGTAATATAGGGACAGACAAACGACGATTGAACTTGTTAGTAGAGAGGTCATTGGTAAATTTGATAAGAAGGAAATTGAAAGAGTGGAAACTATTTTAATATAAACCTGGATGTGTATTAAGGAGAAAATGTGAGATCAGAAAGTGAGGGGCGGATAGACAATTTCTTTTGAGAGTTTTGGTGCTAAGGGCAGGAGAAATATGGGACTATAGCTGGAGGGGGATTTGGTATTAAGAGAGTGTATTTTTAAGAGGGTAGATTCTAGAACGCATCTAGCCAACATAAATGACTGAATGAAACTGACGACATAAAAAACCAAAGGGATAATTGCAGAAGAAAAAATATTGAGAAAGCAAGAGGGGTATTCAGAGCACTAGTAGATGGGATCGGTAGCAAATGTGGAAATATTGGCTTTCCATGAGAACGAGTAATATTTATAGATTTTACAGTGGAGAAGGAAACGATTATGGTATGATTACAAATGCAGGTAAGATGGTAGATTTGGTGGGGAAGACATAAAAGAATTTTCTCTCGACTCTGCAGTTTTCTCAGTGAAGGATGAGATAAGGGCATAAAATAACAAGAGTGAGGGTCGGGTTTTGAGAAATTGAGGGGAAGATAAAGTATTGGATATTCATTTTGTATAATGGAAATGGGTGTATAATATGGAAGGATTGATCATTTAAGATATGTGGTCAAGAATTTAAGGTGAGATCAGTTAGCTTTGTCTTGTAAATTTCTACAGCAACATCCATCACTTGTATATAGGAACAAAGTAGGTAGATAGCTAAATTTAACAAGGGTTGTGGTTTTGCCAGGGAAGTACTAGGGTGGGAAAGTGAGTAGGGAGATGAAGGTTTATGAAAGTAAGTGATACTAATGATAAATTGGTAAGCAATGAGGAAATGCGAAAAGGGAAATGTGGCTGATGCTGAAAAGTAGTAGAATTCACAGACTGGAGTTCAAAATTGAAGAATTTTTAGAGTTGGGTGTGTGTAGGTGTGTATACCTGCATGAGAGAGAGGTATTTTGCTAGGAAGAATAATCAGTTGTAGCCCAAGAGATGTATGTTTTAAAATCAGGATTTCAGAGTTGCTGTAATTTTTGAGAATGTCAATGTCTAGTGCATGAGCATTAGAGTGAGTGGCTTAAGTATGATGGAAGAAAAATACCATTGGAATTGAGGGCATGAAAGATTTGCAAAGCCAAAAATGCTGGATGAATATCCACATAGATGACAGATGTTGAAGTTGCCAAGATGGTGGCAGTACTAAAAGTGGAGAAGAAGATCGGGAAAGTGTCTAACGAATGAAGGTAAAGAAATAGATGGCGTAGCACATGATATTATCTAATAGCAAGAACTACAAATGAGCTCTGAATTTTGAAAGAGGAAGGAGCAGAAATGGTTTGAAAGTGACAATGAGTCGACTCCTTGGGGTATGTGAGGAAAACTAACGTTTGCTCAAGAGGACTGCAGGGGAAGTGATTTCCTCAAGGCACAGCCATATTCCAGTCATAAAACAGAGATTAAGGGAACACTGAGAGAACAACTTGAAGCTACTGGGGAGTTTCTTAATGATAGACTATGAGTTACAGAGGGCAGGAAAGAAGCGCTCATGAAGTTGGGGAGAGAGTTGGGTCCAATTCTGTCAAGTGCAGAGCAATACGTGAATAAGGGTCTAGTTAATGATGGATAATCTGCAGGGTGGTGACTTAAGTAAAAGTGATAAGACAAGATGGACCTTGTGACTGCACGGCAGATTGGGAGGTGAGTAAAGCCCTCCAGACTAGAGATTGCTTAACCTAGGCTGACCTAGAAGTAAGAAGAATCCAGAAACACCATTGAAACCTGTTTCCTCTAAATATCATGTATCCTGTATGATGATCCAGCATTTCAAAGATAGACTAGTAAGGACATCTAAGAGGGTAGGTCTGAAAGGAAAGGAGTGTGTTTGCTTAAGAGTGTGAGTGTGTATGAAAAATGTCAACAGCAAATTCTAATGTCAGAGGGTTGCTACTATAGGCTTATGGAGCCATGCACTATTCTTGGACAACCCAAGATGCCTGCACAGATGTGGCCCAGATGCAAGCACCAACACTTACTGGGCACCTGCAAAGCCAAAGCTGGGGAAGATGGAAGGCCAAGGGGAAGTGGTATTATCCCAATACAGGAATGTATTTACTTAGGCTTCCTAAATGGCAGGTGGACAAAAAACGGAAGAAAGGAAATTAAGCTTCTTTTGCCTAACATCTCTCCACAGGAGGAAGTACTTGGAGTTGTATTTCCTTCGTAAATTCATCTGCTAAAACTCCAGGGAGCTCATCACATTAGAAGGGTTCTCCTTGTCATTGTCTTTTAAAAGAACAATTCCCCATGCTTATAAATCCAGGCTCAGAACATCAATTCAACCAACCTCAGGAGCCGTGTGGCTACACCTTCCTGCTGGGAATCAGCATGGTCCCCGGAGAATCAATTTGAGGAGTATGGCCAAAGTGTTTTCATTTTCAGTGTTTATCCCCTGGAATGTCTAGGAGTGAAGAATAGACAGGGCAATACAATCCTAAGATTCAATTTCTTTCATCAAATACAAACCGTATATATGAGCATCAAGGCAAGAGGATGGAGGACTTTAACTGAAATTCCAATAGAGATCTAAGCGCAAATCCTGGAACCATCCCATGCTAGCATTGTGAGTTAGGATAGGTACTTAACCACTCTGAGCCTGTTTTCTGATCTCTAAAAAAAAAATAGAAGGGTAATATCTCATACAGCTGTTGCAAAGATCAACTCAAATAATTCATGTACAGAATATAGCACAACAACCTACAGAATGGGAGAAAATATTTGTAAATCGTGTATCTGATAAGGGATTTTTATCCAGAATATATAAAGAACTCTTACATGCCTGTGATAAGAAGGTAAATAACCCAACTTTTAAAATGGGCAGAAGATCTAAATAGACATTTCTGCAAGGAAGATATACAAATGGCCAGCAAGCACATTAGAGACGCTTGACATCATTATTCATCAGGAAAACACAAATCAAAACCACAGAAAGATACCATTTCATACCCATTCGGATGGCTAGAATCAAAAAGTCAGATAATCGTAACTGTTGGTAGGGATTTAGAGAAATCAGAACCATCATACACTGTTAGTGAGAATGTAAAATGGTATAGCTGCTTTGGAAAAGTTTGTTGTTTCTCAGAGGGTCAAACAGTGTTACTGTATGACCTACTTGTAGGTATATCCCCAAGATAAATGAAAATAGATGTCCATACCAAAACTTGTACATAAATATTCATAGCAGCAATATTCATAATACCCAAAGATGGAAACAACCCAAATGCCCATCAACTGACCAGTGGACAAACAAAATGTGGCAAATCCATACAACAGAATATTATTCAGACATCAAAAGGAATGAAGAACTCATATATGCTACAATATGGCTGAACCTTAAAAACATTATGCTAAGTGAAAGAAGTCAGTCACAAAAGACCACATATTATGTGACTCTATTCATATGAAATGCTCAGAACAGGCAAATCTATAGATACAAAATAGATCAATAATTACTTAAGGCTGAGGCAGAAGTTGTTGGGAGCACAGGGGATTAATAGCTAAAGGATACGAGGGTTTCTTTTGGAGGTGTTGAAAACGTTCTAAAATAGACTGGAGGGAACTTCAAGATGTCGGAAGAGTAAGACGTGGAGATCACCTTCCTCCCACAGATACATCAGAAATACATCTACACGTGGCACTGCTCCTATAGAACACGCACTGAACGCTGGCAGAAGACCTCAGACCTCCCAGGGAAGAAACTCCCAACGTAGCTGGGTAGGGCAAAAGAAAAAAGAAAAAGCAGAGACAAGAGAATAGGAACGGGACCTGCACAATGGGAGGGAGCCGTGAAGGAGGGAAACGTTTCCACACCCTAGAAGCCCCTTCACTGGCGGAGACTGCAGGTGGCAGAGGGGGGCAGCTTCGGAGCCACGGAGGAGAGCGCAGCAACAGGGGTGCGGAGTGCAAAGCAGAGAGACTCCGGCACAGAGGATCGCTGCCGACTGGCACTCACCAGCCCGAGAGGCTTGTCTGCTCACCTGCCGGGACGGGCGGGGGCTGGGAGCTGAGGCTCGGGCTTCGGTCTGAGGGCAGGGAGAGGTCTGGCAGTGTGAGCACAGCCTGAAGGGGTTAGTACGCCACGCCTAGCCAAGAGGGAGTCCAGGAAAAGTCTGGAGCTGCCGAAAAGGCAAGAGAATTTTTCTTACCTCTTTGTTTCCTGGTGCACGAGGAGAGGGGATTAACAGCGCTGCTTAAAGGAGCTCCAGAGACAGGCGCGAGCCACAGCTATCAGCACGGATCCCAGAGACGGGCATGAGACGCTAAGGCTGCTGCTGCCACCACCAAGAAGCCTGTGTGCGAGCCCAGGTCACTCTCCACACCTCCCCTCCCGGGAGCCTGTGCAGCCCACCACTGCCAGGGTCCCGTGATCCAGGGACAACTTCCCCGGGAGAACGCACGGTGCGCCTCGGGCTCGTGCAACGTCATGCCGGCCTCTGCCGCCGCAGGCTCGCCCCGCCTCCGTACCCCTCCCTCCTCCCGGCCTGAGTGAGCCAGAGCCCCCAAAGCAGCGGCTCCTTTAACCCTGTCCTGTCTGAGCAAAGAACAGACGCTCTCAGGAGACCTACACGCAGAGGCGGGGTCAAATCCAAAGCTGAACCCCGGTAGCTGTGCGAACAAAGAAGAGAAAGGGAAATCTCTCCCAGCAGCCTCAGGAGCAGCGGATTAAATCTCCACAATCAACTTGATGTACCCTGCATCAGTGGAACACCTGAATAGACAACCAATCATCCCAAATGGAGGAGGTGGACTTTGGGAGCAACGATATTTATACATTTTTTCCCTTTTTCTCTTTTTGTGAGTGTGTATGCGTATGCTTCTGTGTGTGATTTTGTCTGTATAGTTTGGCATTTACCATTTGTCCTAGGGTTCTGTCTGTCCGTTTTTTTTTTTTTTTAGTATACTTTACAGCGCTTCTTATCATTGGTGAATTTGTTTCATCGTCTGGTTTTTCTCTTCTTTCTCTTTTTTTTTGATTACTTAAAAAATTTTAATAATAAATTTTTGTTCTTTATTTTAATAACTTTTTAATAATTTAATTTAATTTAATTTTACATTTTTCTTTCTTTCTTTCTTTCTTTCTCCCTTTTATTCTGAGCCGTGTGCATGACAGACTCTTGGTGCTCCAGCCAAGCGTCAGGGCTGTTCCTCTGACATGGCAGAGGCAAGTTCAGGATATTAGTCAACCAGAGACCTCCCAGCTCCACGTAATATCAAACGGTGAAAATCTCCCAGAGATCTCCATCTCAACACCAAGACCCAGCTCCACTAAATGACCAGCAAGCTACAGTGCTGGATACCTTATGCCAAACAACTACCAAGAAAGGAACACAACTCCACCCATTAGCAGAGAGGCTGCCTAAAATCATAATAAGGTCACAGACACCCCAAAACACACCACCAGACATGGACTTGCCTACCAAAAAGAAAAGATCCAGCCTCACTGACCAGAACACAGGCACTAGTCCCCTCCACCAGGAAGCCTACACAACCCACTGAACCAACCTTAGCCACTGGGGACAGACACCAAAAACAACGGGAACTACGAACCTGCAGCCTGTGAAAAGGAGACCCCAAACACAGTAAGATAAGCAAAATGAAAAGACAGAAAAACACACAGCAGATGAAGGAGCAAGGTAAAAACGCACCAGACCTAACAAATGAAGAGGAAATAGGCAGTCTACCTGAAAAAGAATTCAGAATAATGATAGTAAAGATGATCCAAAATCTTGGAAATAGAATGGAGAAAATACAAGAAAAGTTTAACAAGGACCTAGAAGAACTAAAGAGCAAACAAACAATCATGAACAACACAATAAATGAAATTAAACATTCTCTAGAAGGGATCAATAGCAGAATAAATGAGGCAGAAGAACGGATAAGTGACCTGGAAGATAAAATAGTGGGAATAACTACTGGAGAGCAAAATAAAGAAAAAAGAATGAAAACAATTGAGGACAGTCTCAGAGACCTCTGGGACATGATTAAACGTACCAACATTCAAATTATAGGGGTTCCCAAAGAAAAAGAGAAAAAGAAAGGGACTGAGAAAATATTTGAAGAGATTATAGTTGAAAACGTCCCTAATATGGGAAAGGGAATAGTTAATCAAGTCCAGGAAGCACAGAGAGTCCCATACAGGATAAATCCAAGGAGAAACACGCCAAGACACATATTAGTCAAACTATCCAAAAGTAAATAAAAAGAAAAAATATTAAAAGCAGCAAGGGAAAAACAACAAATAACATAGAAGGGAATCCCCATAAGGTTAACAGCTGATCTTTGAGCAGAAATTCTGCAAACCAGAAGGGAGTGGCAGGACATCTTTAACGTGATGAAAGGGAAAAACCTACAACCAAGATTACTCTACCCAGCAAGGATCTCATTCAGATTTGACAGAGAAATTAAAAACTTTACAGACAAGCAAAAGCTAAGAGAATTCAGCAGAACCAAACCAGCTTTACAGCAAATGCTAAACCAACTTCTCCAGGCAGGAAACACAAGAGAAGGAAAAGACTTACAATAACAAATGCAAAACAATTAAGAAAATGGTAATAGGAGCATACATATCGATAATTACCTTAAACGTAAATGGATTAAATGCTCCCACCGAAAGACACAGACTGCCTGAATGGATACAAAAACAAGACCCGTATATACGCTGTCAACAAGAGACCCACTTCAGACCTAGGGACACATACAGACTGAAAGTGAGGGGATGGAAAAAGATATTCCATGCAAATGAAAATCAAAAGAAAGCTGCAGTAGCAATTCTCATATCAGACAAAATAGACTTTAAAATAATGACTTACAAGAGACAAAGCAGGACACTACATAATGATCAAATGATCGAACCAAGAAGAAGATATAACACTTGTAAATATTTATGCACCCAATATAGGACCACCTCAATACATAAGACAAATACTACCAGCCATAAAAGGGGAAATCGACAGTAACACAATCATAGTAGGCGACTTTAACACCCCACTTTCAACAATGGACAGATCATCCAAAATGAAAAAAAATAAGGAAACACAAGCTTTAAATGATACATTAAACAAGATGGACTTAATTGATATTTATAGGACGTTCCATCCAAAAACGTCCAGAGATAAACCCATGTACACATGGTCACCTTATCTTGATAAAGGAGGCTAGAGTATACAATGGAGGAAAGACAGCCTCTTCAATAAGTGGTGCTGGGAAAACTGGACAGATACATGGAAAAGAATGAAATTAGAACACTCTCTAATGCCATACACAAAAATAAACTCAAAATGGATTAAAGACCTTAATGTAAGGCCAGACACACTAAAACTCTTAGAGGAAATAAAAGAAGAACACTCTTTTGAGATAAATCACAGTAAGATCTTTTTTGACCCACCTCCTAAAGAAATGGAAACAAAACCAAAAATAAACAAATGGGACCGAATGAAACTTAAAAGCTTTTGCACAGCAAAGGAAACCATAAACAAGACTAAAAGACAACCCTCAGAATGGGAGAAAATATTTGCAAACAAAGCAACTGACAAAGGATTAATCTCCAAAATTTACAGGCAGCTCATGCAGCTCAATATCAAAAAAACAAACAACCCAATCCAAAAATGGGCAGAAGACCTAAATAGACATTTTTCCAAAGAAGATATACAGATTGCAACAAACACATGAAAGAATGCTCAACATCATTAATCATTAGAGAAATGCAAATCAAAACCACAATGCGGTATCATCTCACACCGGTCAGAATGGCCATCATCAAAAAATCGACAAACAATAAATGGACAACCTGGAAGAAATTGACAAATTCCTAGAGAGGGTGTGGAGAAAAGGGAACCCTCATACACTGTTGGTCGGAATGTAAATTGATACAGTCACTAAGGAGAACAGTATGGAGGTTCCTTAACAAACTAAAACTAGAACTACCATACGACCCAGCAATCCCACTACGGGGCATATATCCTGAGAAAACCATAATTCAAAAAGAGTCATGTACCACAATGTTCATCGCAGCTCTATTTACAATAGCCAGGACTTGGAAGGAACCTAAGTGTCCATCAACAGATGAATGGATAAAGAAGATGTGGCACATATATACAATGGAATATTACTCAGCCATAAAAAGGAACGAAACTCAGTTATTTGTAGTGAGGTGGATGGACCTAGAGTCTGTCATACAGAGTGAAGTAAGTCAGAAAGAGAAAAACAAATACCGTATGCTAACACATATATATGGAATCTTAAAAAAAAATGGTCATGAGGAACCTAGGGGCAAGACGGGAATAAAGACGCAGACCTACTAGAGGATGGACTTGAGGACACGGGGAGGGGGAAGGGTAAGCTGGGACAAAGTGAGAGAGTGGCATGGACATATATACACTACCAAATGTAAAATAGATAGCTAGTGGGAAGCAGCCGCATAGCACAGGGAGACCAGCTCAGTGCTTTGTGACCACCTAGAGGGGTGGGATAGGGAGGGTGGGAGGGAGGGAGATGCAAGAGGGAGGGGATATGGGTATATACGTATATGTATAGCTGATTCACTTTGTTACAGAGCAGAAACTAATACACCATTGTAAAGCAATTATACTCCAGTAAAGATGTTAAAAAAGAAAAGAAAAGTGTGTTTGTTCAAAATAAATAAATAACTTTCCTAACTGCTCAGGAAAGTTATTTCTCCTTCCCATGAAATGAAAAATGATCTATAAGGGCACATAGTATTGACTATAAATTCCAGTTCTGTCAGTGATGGTATCTGGCGCATGAGGGGCACCCAAGTTAGGGAGCTTTTGGTTAATTTCCCCGGGCCATATACAGCAACGTGTTCTCTCAAATACTCTCTGGAAATTCGGAGCCTCAAATATGTTTGCCACCTTCCCCCAAGTCATCACATTTATTAACATCCTTGTCTTATTTTTCTAGAAGCAGGAGCTTCTAGCAGATCTTTTCCCTTTGTGAAAGGATGTATTTCTGTGTAAGGTGGGTCTAGGCCACCTTAGTCTGTCCTCTAATGTTCACCTCAGTAGCACTCTACCTGGTTGATAATAGCTTTGAGGCCAACTTCCTGTAATGTTTTCCTTTTTTTCTTTTTACTTTAGGAGCATTGCATAATAAAAACTCCATTAAAGATGCAAAACCAAAGTGAGCCATGAAGCAAGACACGATGGGGCCTATCAGCATTCCTAAGTGTGTTCAAGGCAAAAGCATTTCAGAGGGAGGTAAACAACAGTCATTATAGCTATCTTTGTTGACCTCTGACTATATATTCCAGTCACTGTGTTTGACATACATTAATTATCTTAAAATGTCATGTTGACATTATTATCTCCCTTTTACAAATGAGGAAAGAGGTTCACATAAATTAAATGACTTTCTCAGGGCAACAGCTAGTAAGTTTCAGAGCTGGATTTGTATCCAAAATAAAGTGGGCTTTTTTTTGGTTTTTTGACTCTATTTTCTTCTTTGTAATGCTGCATACATTTATTATTTATATGTATTAAAAAGGATAAAATAAGTTTGGACTCCTATCTCACACAACATGAAGTTCTGTATGATCTAAAGATAAAAATGTTGAAGTAAAAAATAAATATTTTTGAAAACTTATGTATAATCTAGGAGTCAAGAAAAATTTCTGTGCAAGCTGGAAAACCTAGACACTCTAGAGAAATGACTGACATATTTGAGTGCTTAAAACTTAAAATGTAATCATATGGCAAATGTAAAGGTAAATAAAACCAAAAGACAAATAATAGAGGAACATATATTTGTAATACACATGACAGATAAAGGATTCAATACCGAACATATAAAAAATTTCCTACACATTAATAAGAAAAGACAAACACCCTAATTGAAAGTGGTTAAAAAGGGTAAAAAGGGCTGTTCAAGGAGGCAGAAAACCACCTTGCCAATAAACAAGTGAAATTACTCAACTTTACTAGCCATCAGGCATATTGAAATTAAATTAACAAGGAAATATCACTTTAAGACCATTAAACATGGTATCACATATTGCTGGAGTGTTGTGGAGGTTAATATGTTATCTCATACATTTGCCGAGGGAAATGTGCAGTATATTAAAGCCATTTGGAATTCAACCTGGCAACCTCTATTAAAATTAAGAATTTACATAAACTTTAACTTAGCAATTCCATTTCCGGGGCCTTCTTCCATAGAAAATAAAAGCACAGGTATATAACAGTGAATATGAACAAAATAAATTATACGTATATATTCAGATTAACTGCAACATTTTTTCTAGTAGCCAAAAAACTGGAATCAACTCGAATGTCCTCAATAGAGGAATGGTTTAATAAGTTGTTTTTCACTCAAACCATTGCATTTTACATAACTAGTTTAAAAAGTGTGTTAAGTCTATACCAGATGATGTGGAAAACATTTCTCTGAAATGTTTCTAAGTGAGAAAAACTACGTGCAGTAAAGAGTAAAATAGTGCCCCTATATGTTTTTATGCATACGTATGTATGTTACCTTATTTATGAACATAGACAAAGATATGCAAAGATTCACACCAGGCTTTTAACATTGCTTATCCAGTGGAGGAGTGGCTAATGAAATGTAAAAATCCTATAGATGTACAGGTTTTCTCAACATTTATGTATATGTATGTATATATATATACAATTCTCAACATTTATATATAATTACTTTATGTAAATGCACGTGTAAATTACATATGTGTAGAGCCATGTACAAAGCGATACTTGCTGAAAGTGTGCATATCATAGAGAGTGTTTTGAGTTTTTAGGGTTCTTTTTTTTAACTTTCTTTCTTGTACTTTGAGTTTTTCAAAATAAAAATTTTACATGATTTTAAGTTTCACATTTTCTAAAGCAAACATTATAGAGCAGGTTAAGGAAATGATCCAGTATCTACAGAATGATCTGATTGTTCAGTCCTCCAGTAGTTCATCAAACTACATTGAGCAGCAACCATGACATTGTATCAGGTGTGTTAAAGTGGTTGGGATTACAGAGATGAATGAAATATGCTCCTTCTTGTTGTATATTACAACAAAACAAACATATAAATGAACAATTCTAACACAATATGGCTATTGCTTTAATATAAGAATTTGTAGGACAATAGGGGCAATGAACTCTGCAGGCATTGGTGGTAGAGAGGCTTCATAGGGAAAGAACCATTTGAGCTTAGCCTTAAAGACTGAGGATGCTTTCATCACTCACCAGCCTTAGGTGGGGAAGGGAAAGCAATCCCTTCAAAGAGGAAGGAATCAACATCTAGTCCTATTTCATTCATCAAGAATGTGGAGGAGGAAGTAAACAGTTTATTATTTATCGTCTCAAATGATGGTAATGTGGAAGATGGGCAAATGGAACAAGAGACTTTGGAAGAGTCCTGATCAGGAACTAATAAAATGAGAACCTGCTTTGAAACAGGCAAGCAGGTTTTTCTGAGGGAAGAAGAACTCAAAGCTGCGTTTAATGAAAGGAAGCAACTGTCAAAGCAATCTGACTAAGTTCAGTACATTAGGTTTGCAGTTGGGGAAGAAATATGGGTTGCTGTTCATTTAGGACCTGTGGAAGAGGTTGGAGAAAAGGGGATAGGTATTCAAGCAATGATTCATTAGGTAGAAAGAAGAGAATGTTAGAAATCAGACACTACTGCCACTTACTGAATAAATTCATCATAAGCCATATACAGACACATCATAAAGTATCTAAAGGTACCAGAATGCTTGACCATTGAGGTAAGGTGCCCCAAAATACTGTGTCTTCAAGGAAAACACAAGGGTACAGTACTCATGGGTTAGCAGCAGTTAACAGAAGACACACTAGCTTTTTGGGAGTAGGGGAGAAAGAAGCAAGGATTATGCACGTACGTATTTGTATCATAGATGGTAACAACAGAAGCCATTTAATCAAATGCTTATTATTGGCCTAATATAATGTCAGGTGTTTTACATAAATTACCTCATTTAATCCCAGAATGGCTCTAAGATATAGATACATGTTACTATCATTCCCTTTTTACAGATGAGGAAACTAAGTCTTACAGGAGTTAAAAAACGTACTCAAGGTCAAATAGCTTTTAGGTGGTGAAGCTGTAAATTGAGATCGGACTTTAAATCCTATGCTCCCAACTGCTCAACTAGACACTAAGTTATATTCCCCCTGCTAAACCCAGTCCCAGCCATCATCATATCACACCTGTATTGTCCCAACAGCCTGTCACCCCTCTGGTCCTACACAGTTCACAACATCCAGTGAACTTTCTAAAACATACATCAGACGACATCACTTTCCTTTATCAAACCATCCAGTGGCCCTCCACTGCACGTAAGATAAAATCCAAGTTCTTACCCTGCAAGTCCCTATGTGACCACTTCTCTGCCAGCCTCTCCAGTCTCGGTCATCAATCTCCGCTCTGCCCCTCTCTGACTGCACTCCAGTCACTCACCCTTCTGCTCTTCCTCAACACACTGTTCTCGTTCTGGCCTCATGGCATTGTTACTTGCTAGTCTACCTAAAATGCTCTTCTTCAAAGTCTTCACACAGCTGACTCGACCTCATTATTCAGATCTTGATTCAAATATCAGCTCCTTAGAGAAGGTTCCCCACACCAACAAGAACGACCCCTTTGCCCATGAAAACAGAAGTTACTTGGTGACAGGAACTATTGATTTCATGTTCTTCACTCTAATTCCAGAACCAAGAGTAATATCTGACACCTACTAGGCACTCAGGACATATTTGTTTCCTGAAATACTGGTATCTTTTTTAAAGTGTCATACTCATATGCCTATGAGTATATCTACATATATATATTTATGGATATGTGAGCTTGTTGTCTCCTCACAGAAGTGGAATGTACACCCCCCACCCCAAATTTGGTTTGAATGTCAAGACTAATGATGCCACACATATACCAAGAAGGTATGAAAAGGATTATTACTCACATAATGAGTTATGCATCAAAAATGCAGTTAGACCAAACAAAAAAAAAAAAACAAAAAGAAAAAACTGGTAACTGTGAAGTGATGGGTAATTAGACGGTTGTGATTCTTTCATTCTATAGATATAGGTATAGATATAGAAATAATCAAAACATCAAGTTCTACACCTTAATTATATACAATTTTTATTTATCCATTATACCTCAATAAAACTGAAAAAAATGGGATCAGTCTCAATGACAACTTACCCATGGTGTTTGTCTGATAACTAAAACATTGAGTGGTTTATTTAATTTAATTTGGACTTGTTTATGTAAGCCATTATGGCACCTGCAGCATGAGACCAATAAGAAAGGTGAATGTTCCATTGAATACCTAGTACTATCAAGAGCTAGTACTATATATTCTGAGAAGTGAAATGAGTGCCTTAGTCTCTCTATCAATGTGCAGAACTTCAAAGAAGATAAAGAGTGCTATGGTGAGACATTGTATTGTGGCTTTAATATGTGCAGAAGATGTGTGACCTTGATTTATATTTTGGGTATCCGTGAGGCAAGAGGTCCTATGAGTTCTTTACCCCAAATGAGGCAACCTTGGAGAAGGAATTGTTTTCATTGGCCAGAGCAGATGGTCAGACCACTGGCAGTGGCCCAAAGATCTATAAAAATGTGCGGATGAGGCCAATTGTTGGCCAAGACATGGCCAAGTGCTAAGATAACTGCCTAAAGTTTGGCCAACTGAGCTGACCCTGTGTCCTGTCCTTTATCAGGAACATTCTGATTAAGAGATGGAAAGAAGCAAGAGTCAAGCAAGCTCCATTAAGTGTGATAGTGACAATGCCATTGGTTAAGTGAATGAACTCCCTTTGGTATTCACTGTGTTGAGCCTAAGGGGCTCCCCAGCTATCCACGTGTTCTAAGAGATGACCTCCTCTAGCACTGTGGCATCCGGCAAGGGACCCAGCACAGGGGACGTTACCCTCTCCTGAAAGTAGGGTATGCAGAGGGCCCGGGTTCAGCTCCATCCTGTAGCAAGGAGGCCTCACTAGCTGTGCTGGGCTTGCAGGGTGCTGTTTCCATGATCAAAGGCCTAACGGGCAGCTGTACACTGAGGGTCACAGGTTCAGGACCTGAGATAGTCTATGTTTCCAGGAAAGTCCAGTATGTACCCACCAATTGCTACACTAATGGCATACAGCGTTGGGCCAAGGAAGGTAGTTCCTTGTATCAGAAGCCCATGCAACTAACGGCCATCACTGATGGTAGAGGGACTCCGAGATATATGAGAGAAGGTTGCTAAAGCTCCCACAGTGAAGGAATCTCGGGGTGGGGGGGGAGGGGGGGCGTAACAGGAATGCCTGTTCTATGGCAATTCAGGCAGATTCTAGTATCTTTTTACAGGGGGTCTCATTCAAGTTGGGCCTATTTGCAAGTTACAGAACAAAAAAGCTTTGTAAATGAGGAATGTTGCCTGCAGAATCTAAAAATGTCAAAAACATGTTGGGCTTGTTTTAACAATGTGGGTCCTAAGAAGACTAAAAGCTGTTTCTTGACACTGTCAGGACTGGAGCAGCCCTCAACTTACTAAATAATTTTCAGGAACTTAACTGAAGTGCTGGGGCCCTGTACTATGTGTCTCATGTGAACCTCCTCAAAGGAGGATGTCATTAGTGAGATGTCATAACTGTGTACCCGAAAAAAGTTAGAGCTGGTTAAAATATTGCCTGTGAAGACTATGTGAGATGGCAGGCGTGGAGACTGAGCCCATTGAGTACCCAGGTGAAGGTGTATTGTGTCCCTTTAAAGGTGAAGGTTAACTGCAGCTGAGAGGTTGTTGAAATAGGCACTGAATAGAACATGCTAGCCAAATACTTTGCTATAACGACAAAGTATTTACCAGTTACTTATTATTATTGGGTGGAATCAGTCATTTCAATAATATATATGGAACCCTAGTGGGTGGGGCCATGACGCCAAGGGTACGAATTCACACTGAGGCACCGGTCCTGTTTTCCCGGGTTTAAGAACAAGTAAAACTTGGCTGTTAAATGCAGCAGAAGTGGGGATAACCACACCTTCTCTAAATAGGTCTTATATAATGGGTTTCAATCTGTGAAAACCGTGCTTTCATTTAGATTGAACCTTTTCTTAAACACTGAGGTGAAAGGTATTGTTTTAACTAGGGGGAAAGGTCCATAGGGTCCCATAGTTTTCAAGCTGATTATAAGGGCCAGAGACTTAACTTTATTACTTATTGGGTCAGGTTCTCCACGTGCACTAGAGGATATTTTAGGGTAATGGATGTCTTGGCTATGGAAAAGTCAGGCACGGAAATAATTCGGATGGTTCAGGTTAGGCATATCTGTTTCTAGTTCATGTTCACCTACTCCCTGGCTGGGAGTAGGTGGACATAAAGTGTGGGCCAGATGTGGGCCAGAAGGGGAAGGGGAATTAATGAGGCTTCAAAACTGTCAATTGTCAAACATCAAAAGTGGAATCAGATTATGACACACACTGCCACCACCCATACAGCACCCCTCTCCCCATCTGGGACCTCCGAAACACACACGGAAATACCAAGTCCTTTTCCTCCTCACCAGCAGGATAAAGTGTTCAGGAAGAAATCTGTCTTCAGAGCTCAGTCCTCACCCAGTCCTTATTCCCGGTGTCTGGCTAACTATGGACTGGCTGGTCTGGGCCCCAAACTGGCAGGATACTACCTCCCTCCCTTCTCACACGCCTGCCCCTTCCTGCCTTCCTTCAGTCCCCATCACCGAAGAACAGACAGAGATACACACACATCTTTCTACAACAGCTTGTACATCAATAGCTGAGGGCTTTTTTATTCGGTCTCTACACAGGTGACCATTTCTCCAGTGCTTTCTCTGGAGAGACCACAGAGACAGCAAGGTCTCAGTCACCTGATAGACCCAGGGCAGCACTTTATGAACTGCCGGAAGAGCCCTCTGGGACGTTTTCATCCTCCTCTGGCTCTTTAGTCATTGTTGTACTCCGCCGGTAGTAGAATGCTAGCATCTTTGACTTCTTCTGTGTAGGACCTCTTCCCGAATTCTGACGACGGACTGATTTTGTTAACTCGACCACCTCCTGAATCTGGTCGGAAAACAAAGTGATACAGAAAGGTATTGATTTGGGGAAAGAGGATGGGAAGGAGAACTTTGAGAGAATGGGTGTGGATTGAGAAGGGCTTTGTGCCAGGGAAGGGCTGGGTAAGTCTTGGGTGGGGGATGAAGAGGAGGCACGTGAGTCCGGTAATCTGACCTCCTCCATCTTATAGCCCTGGAGTGGAGAATTCATCCTCTCCCTTCTGCGTTGGCCCCCTGGTGTTTGTTGCTCTGACCTCTCAGTGTTTGTCCGTGCATGGCAGTTAGGCCCCTGGGGGATTGTACTTTCCTCCGCCATGTCAGTAGCAACAGTGTGCTCTACTCCAAGGCTCCTGGCCTCTCTATATATACCCTGCCAGGACAATGAAGAGCCACACCCATCAGCTTTGATTGGTCAGCCAATGGTAGCGCTGGGGTGGCTGTGACATCACAAAGCACTACCCTTGAAGATACGTGGGGGGAGGGGAGGGGTGCAGAGGATTCTAGGTGCTCTGGTTAGAGAAAGGGAGTGCTTCCTCAACACCCAGTAAAGAGCCTTCCCAAATTGACCTTCCACTCTTCCTCATCTTCTCTGGTTCAATCCTTGTGGTGCACATGTTAGGGAGAAGGTGTTCCCTCCAAACCATTCCACATGGCCACCCCCATTCAGTGTTTAATTCTGTTGTCTCCCAGATCTCATCACCTAGTATTGTGTGGTTTTTAAAAACTTTTTATTTTAGAACAGTTTTAGATTTACAGAGTAATTGTGAAGATCATATTCATACACGCCACAACAAATTTCCCTTCTTAACATTGTACATTAGTATGGTACAATTGTTCAACTTAGTGAACCAACACTGAAACAGTATTATTCACTAAAGTCTGTACTTCATCAGATTTCCTTTTTTTTTTAAATGTTGAGCCTTCTTTTAATTAATTTATTTTTATTTTTGGCTGTGTTGGGTCTTCGTTTCTGTGCGTGGGCTTTCCCTAGTTGTGGCAAGCAGGGGCCACTCTTCATCGTGGTGCGCGGGCCTCTCACTGTCGCGGCCTCTCTTGTTGCGGAGCACAGGCTCCAGACGCGCAGGCTCAGTGGCTGTGGCTCACGGGCCTAGTTGCTCTGCGGCATGTGGGATCTTCCCAGATCAGGGCTCGAACCCATGTCCCCTGCATTAGCAGGCAGATTCTCAACCACTGTGCCACCGTCGAAGCCCCAGATTGCCTTATTGTTTACCTAATGTTCTTTTTCTGTCCCAGGATCCCAACCAAGATTCTACATTAAATTTAGTCATTCCATGTTATAACTTCTTAGGCTCCTCTTGGCTGTGACAGTTTTTTAGACTTCTTGTTTTTGAAGACTTTGACAGTTTGGGGTTTTGTGTTTTGTCTTTTACATTAGATCTGCAGATGTTATTGCTCTTATAGGTCAAAGTTTTTATAAGTTTCTTCTTCCAGAGCACCTCAAATCAAGTCAGTACCACCAGTGTTATGGACTTCCCCATGGCAATGGTTGAACTAATCTCTTGGCTTTGTCACAGAGGTGACACAGTTGTTTTTCTCTAGAGGTCTGAGGATCAGGATCATTTTTTATTTATGACAGAGGCACAGGGGCAGCAGCAGAAGCATTCTGTAAGGTACTAGTGAGTCATTTACTTTTAGAAGTATGACCTCAGCATCCCACATAGTTAACGGCTCTTCCTCCACACGAGTGACCATCCCATGGACCTGTATATTGAACAGACTGTCAGTCTTTCTCCTGAGCTCTATATAGAAAGGGGGCCAACATGTGGTTGAGACACAACCAGTGTTCACAAGGTAAGAGTCATTTCTTTGAGGTTAGTGTCAGTCACACCTTAGTTTGGAATTGAAACACATGATTCAACCTGAGAATCACAAATAGGTCCAGGTTGAGACACAGGATTCAGGACTGCTTTAAGCAAGGTCCCAATCCAATAATCCTTTCACTATATGCCAAGTGGCTAAACTGACTTATGTTGGTCAAAGCTTTAGCAGACACTCAGTAGGACTAACAAATGCAGCACAAAGAAGCAAGTTCAAAGCACAAGCTAGCCAGCAGGCAGTAGCCCAAGTGCCTGTTCACCAGCATACAGCAGAGCCAGTTAGAAAGCCAAAGCAAGAGAAGAAAGACCCCTGGTGGTAAGGGATAGCACCTTGATGTCCTACTCACAGGGCCAGTTGTTGTAATCACACCACAGAGACAGGATGGATCCTTCAACCCAAATTCGGTTTGCATGTCGAGACTGATAACACATACACCTAGAGAGTATGAAAAACTTTACTACATAAGAAGGAGGCTTTCTGGGGAGAGCAGGGCAGGCTCTCAAGCAGGTTCAAGAATGGCTTAAGAGAGCAGAAGAAGGAGATTGGCTTGGCTTTTATGGTGGTGAGGGGATGACGCTGGAGTGTTCCCACACACAGGTCAGGTTTTGCACAGTCTGAACTTCCTCCTGGCCCACAGAAGAGAGAGTACCTGAGCTTTCTTATCAGATATAGGTAAGCAGGGGAAGAGGCAGCGGTAGGGCTCTTTTATAGAATAATGTTGTGTAAATGCAAGGTGTTTAGCACAGTTTAGAATTCTCATAACCATTATAACCACACTTATATTGTTTTCAGTTAAACTACGTTTCACTAGATTCGTATTTCCCAAATTATGGTCCTTTAAATATTATTTAAGGTGGCTTAGAATTATCTTGGTTCATCACAGAGAAACTGTGTAGAAAGAGAAAAGACTGCTAGCCTCAGGAGGTCTGACACACTGGTCACAAAAGAGCAGACTTCATTGTACTATCTGCTGAATTATGAGGGGTTTCTAACATGTTTCCCATCCTGGGTGACTACTGTAGCATCCAAAGACTGTAATAATAATTACAGAAACTAACATTTATTGACTACTAACTCTATGTAGGAATTATGCTAAATATCCATATACATAGTTCATCCTCGTCACAACCCTATTGAGATAAGTGGCCAAAGAGCGGTTTCTGTCATTTCTGCCAGGACATCTCCATTCCAATTGCAGAAGCAGAAAAGAGCATATAGGAGGGCACATGGGAATATTTATGGGCCAGGCTCAAAAGGGGTATGCATTACTCCTGCTCACATTTCATTGGGAAAAACTCACATAGCCACATCTAACTACAAGAGACAATGAGAAATGTAGTCTACCTAGTAGAAGAGGAGATCTTAAATGTTGGAGATAAGCTAGCAATCTCTGTCTCCACCATCTTGTTCATCACTCTCCCCAGTATTTACAGTAGAGCCTGGCACATAGTAGGTGGCCAAGAGTATTTCTGTTGAATGAATGGGTTTCAACTTTTTTGGTCAGTTATGGGGATCAAAAACATATAGAACTTGGTTAAGCAATGGTTTCCTAGATATGACACAAAAAGCAGAAGCAACAAAGAAAGAGTAAATTGGACTACATCAAAATTTTAAAATGTTTTCTTCTGCAAAAAAATACCATGAAGAAAGCAAAAAGGCACACCAAAGAAAGATCCTGGCAAATCATATATTTCATAAAAGTGTAGTATCCAGAATACAGAAAGAACTCTTACAACTCAACAACAAAAATACAAACAACCCAACTGAAAATCAGGTAAAGGACTTAAATAGACATTGTGCTAATGAAGATATACAAATAGCCAACAAACATATGAAAATATGCTCAATACCATTAGTCGTTAGGGAAATGCAAATCAAAACCACGATGAGATGCCACTTCATACCCACTAGGAAGGCTATAACTTTTTTAAAAAAAAAATAACAAGTATTGACGAGGATGTAGAGAAATTGAAACCCTCATACACGTCTGGTGGGAACATAAAATGATACAGCCTCTGTGGAAAACATTTTGGCAGTTACTCAACAAGTTAAACATAGACTTGCCATATTACCCAGTAACTCTACTCCTAGGTATATAATGAAAAGAGTTGAAAAGGAGGGAACAACAACAACAAAAAACAGGTGAATTGAGCAACACAAAAGCAAAGGGCAAATAACGTTTCAAGAAGTAAAACATGGTCAACTTTATTAAATACCTTTTACAGGTAATATAGGGACAGACAAACGACGATTGAACTTGTTAGTAGAGAGGTCATTGGTAAATTTGATAAGAAGGAAATTGAAAGAGTGGAAAATATTTTAATATAAACCTGGATGTGTATTAAGGAGAAACTGTGAGATCAGAAAGTGAGGGGCGGATAGACAATTTCTTTTGAGAGTTTTGGTGCTAAGGGGAGGAGAAATATGGGACTATAGCTGGAGGGGGATTTGGTATTAAGAGAGTGTATTTTTAAGAGGGTAGATTCTAGAACGCATCTAGCCAATATAAATGACTGAATGAAACTGATGACATAAAAAACCAAAGGGATAATTGCAGAAGAAAAAATATTGAGAAAGCAAGAGGGGTATTCAGAGCACTAGTAGATGGGATCGGTAGCAAATGTGGAAATATTGGCTTTCCATGAGAACGAGTAATATTTATAGATTTTACAGTGGAGAAGGAAACGATTATGGTATGATTACAAATGCAGGTAAGATGGTAGATTTGGTGGGGAAGACATAAAAGAATTTTCTCTCGACTCTGCAGTTTTCTCAGTGAAGGATGAGATAAGGGCATAAAATAACAAGAGTGAGGGTCGGGTTTTGAGAAATTGAGGGGAAGATAAAGTATTGGATATTCATTTTGTATAATGGAAATGGGTGTATAATATGGAAGGATTGATCATTTAAGATATGTGGTCAAGAATTTAAGGTGAGATCAGTTAGCTTTGTCTTGTAAATTTCTACAGCAACATCCATCACTTGTATATAGGAACAAAGTAGGTAGATAGCTAAATTTAACAAGGGTTGTGGTTTTGCCAGGGAAGTACTAGGGTGGGAAAGTGAGTAGGGAGATGAAGGTTTATGAAAGTAAGTGATACTAATGATAAATTGGTAAGCAATGAGGAAATGCGAAAAGGGAAATGTGGCTGATGCTGAAAAGTAGTAGAATTCACAGACTGGAGTTCAAAATTGAAGAATTTTTAGAGTTGGGTGTGTGTAGGTGTGTATACCTGCATGAGAGAGAGGTATTTTGCTAGGAAGAATAATCAGTTGTAGCCCAAGAGATGTATGTTTTAAAATCAGGATTTCAGAGTTGCTGTAATTTTTGAGAATGTCAATGTCTAGTGCATGAGCATTAGAGTGAGTGGCTTAAGTATGATGGAAGAAAAATACCATTGGAATTGAGGGCATGAAAGATTTGCAAAGCCAAAAATGCTGGATGAATATCCACATAGATGACAGATGTTGAAGTTGCCAAGATGGTGGCAGTACTAAAAGTGGAGAAGAAGATCGGGAAAGTGTCTAACGAATGAAGGTAAAGAAATAGATGGCGTAGCACATGATATTATCTAATAGCAAGAACTACAAATGAGCTCTGAATTTTGAAAGAGGAAGGAGCAGAAATGGTTTGAAAGTGACAATGAGTCGACTCCTTGGGGTATGTGAGGAAAACTAACGTTTGCTCAAGAGGACTGCAGGGGAAGTGATTTCCTCAAGGCACAGCCATATTCCAGTCATAAAACAGAGATTAAGGGAACACTGAGAGAACAACTTGAAGCTACTGGGGAGTTTCTTAATGATAGACTATGAGTTACAGAGGGCAGGAGAGAAGCGCTCATGAAGTTGGGGAGAGAGTTGGGTCCAATTCTGTCAAGTGCAGAGCAATACGTGAATAAGGGTCTAGTTAATGATGGATAATCTGCAGGGTGGTGACTTAAGTAAAAGTGATAAGACAAGATGGACCTTGTGACTGCATGGCAGATTGGGAGGTGAGTAAAGCCCTCCAGACTAGAGATTGCTTAACCTAGGCTGACCTAGAAGTAAGAAGAATCCAGAAACACCATTGAAACCTGTTTCCTCTAAATATCATGTATCCTGTATGATGATCCAGCATTTCAAAGATAGACTAGTAAGGACATCTAAGAGGGTAGGTCTGAAAGGAAAGGAGTGTGTTTGCTTAAGAGTGTGAGTGTGTATGAAAAATGTCAACAGCAAATTCTAATGTCAGAGGGTTGCTACTATAGGCTTATGGAGCCATGCACTATTCTTGGACAACCCAAGATGCCTGCACAGATGTGGCCCAGATGCAAGCACCAACACTTACTGGGCACCTGCAAAGCCAAAGCTGGGGAAGATGGAAGGCCAAGGGGAAGTGGTATTATCCCAATACAGGAATGTATTTACTTAGGCTTCCTAAATGGCAGGTGGACAAAAAACGGAAGAAAGGAAATTAAGCTTCTTTTGCCTAACATCTCTCCACAGGAGGAAGTACTTGGAGTTGTATTTCCTACGTAAATTCACCTGCTAAAACTCCAGGGAGCTCATCACATTAGAAGGGTTCTCCTTGTCATTGTCTTTTAAAAGAACAATTCCCCATGCTTATAAATCCAGGCTCAGAACATCAATTCAACCAACCTCAGGAGCCGTGTGGCTACACCTTCCTGCTGGGAATCAGCATGGTCCCCAGAGAATCAATTTGAGGAGTATGGCCAAAGTGTTTTCATTTTCAGTGTTTATCCCCTGGAATGTCTAGGAGTGAAGAATAGACAGGGCAGTACAATCCTAAGATTCAATTTCTTTCATCAAATACAAACCGTATATATGAGCATCAAGGCAAGAGGATGGAGGACTTTAACTGAAATTCCAATAGAGATCTAAGCGCAAATCCTGGAACCATGCCATGCTAGCATTGTGAGTTAGGATAGGTACTTAACCACTCTGAGCCTGTTTTCTGATCTCTAAAAAAAAAGTAGAAGGGTAATATCTCATACAGCTGTTGCAAAGATCAACTCAAATAATTCATGTACAGAATATAGCACAACAACCTACAGAATGGGAGAAAATATTTGTAAATCGTGTATCTGATAAGGGATTTTTATCCAGAATATATAAAGAACTCTTACATGCCTGTGATAAGAAGGTAAATAACCCAACTTTTAAAATGGGCAGAAGATCTAAATAGACATTTCTGCAAGGAAGATATACTAATGGCCAGCAAGCACATTAGAGACGCTTGACATCATTACTCATCAGGAAAACACAAATCAAAACCACAGAAAGATACCATTTCATACCCATTCGGATGGCTAGAATCAAAAAGTCAGATAATCATAACTGTTGGTAGGGATTTAGAGAAATCAGAACCATCATACACTGTTAGTGAGAATGTAAAATGGTATAGCTGCTTTGGAAAAGTTTGTTGTTTCTCAGAGGGTGAAACAGTGTTACTGTATGACCTACTTGTAGGTATATCCCCAAGATAAATGAAAATAGATGTCCATACAAAAACTTGTACATAAATATTCATAGCAGCAATATTCATAATACCCAAAGATGGAAACAACCCAAATGCCCATCAACTGACCAGTGGACAAACAAAATGTGGCAAATCCATACAACAGAATATTATTCAGACATCAAAAGGAATGAAGAACTCATATATGCTACAATATGGCTGAACCTTAAAAACATTATGCTAAGTGAAAGAAGTCAGTCACAAAAGACCACATATTATGTGACTCTATTCATATGAAATGCTCAGAACAGGCAAATCTATAGATACAAAATAGATCAATAATTACTTAAGGCTGAGGCAGAAGTTGTTGGGAGCACAGGGGATTAATAGCTAAAGGATACGAGGGTTTCTTTTGGAGGTGTTGAAAACGTTCTAAAATAGACTGGAGGGAACTTCAAGACGTCGGAAGAGTAAGACGTGGAGATCACCTTCCTCCCACAGATACATCAGAAATACATCTACACGTGGAACTGCTCCTATAGAACACGCACTGAACGCTGGCAGAAGACCTCAGACCTCCCAGGGAAGAAACTCCCAACGTAGCTGGGTAGGGCAAAAGAAAAAAGAAAAAGCAGAGACAAGAGAATAGGAACGGGACCTGCACAATGGGAGGGAGCCGTGAAGGAGGAAACGTTTCCACACCCTAGAAGCCCCTTCACTGGCGGAGACTGCAGGTGGCAGAGGGGGGCAGCTTCAGAGCCACGGAGGAGAGCACAGCAACAGGGGTGCGGAGCGCAAAGCAGAGAGACTCCGGCACAGAGGATCGCTGCCGACTGGCACTCACCAGCCCGAGAGGCTTGTCTGCTCACCTGCCGGGACGGGCGGGGGCTGGGAGCTGAGGCTCGGGCTTGGGTCTGAGGGCAGGGAGAGGTCTGGCAGTGTGAGCACAGCCTGAAGGGGTTAGTACGCCACGCCTAGCCAGGAGGGAGTCCAGGAAAAGTCTGGAGCTGCCGAAAAGGCAAGAGAATTTTTCTTACCTCTTTGTTTCCTGGTGCACGAGGAGAGGGGATTAACAGCGCTGCTTAAAGGAGCTCCAGAGACAGGCGCGAGCCGCAGCTATCAGCACGGATCCCAGAGACGGGCATGAGACGCTAAGGCTGCTGCTGCCACCACCAAGAAGCCTGTGTGCGAGCACAGGTCACTCTCCACACCTCCCCTCCCGGGAGCCTGTGCAGCCCGCCACTGCCAGGGTCCCGTGATCCAGGGACAACTTCCCCGGGAGAACGCACAGCGCGCCTCGGGTTGGTGCAACGTCACGCCGGCCTCTGCGGCCGCAGGCTCGCCCCGCCTCCGTGCCCCTCCCTCCCCCCCGGCCTGAGTAAGCCAGAGCCCCCGAAGCAGCTGCTCCTTTAACCCCGTCCTGTCTGAGTGAAGAACAGACGCCCTCTGGCGACCTATACTTAGAGGCGGGGCCAAATCCAAAGATGAACCCCAGGAGCTGTGAGAACAAAGAAGAGAAAGGGAAATCTCTCCCAGCAGCCTCAGGAGCAGCGGAATAAATCTCCAATATCAACTGGATGTACACTGCATCTGTGGAATACCTGAATACAGAACGAATCATCCCAAATTGAGGAGGTGGACTTTGAGAGCAAGATTTATTATTTTTTTCCCATTTTCCTCTTTTTGTGAGTGTGTATGTTTATGCTTCTGTGTGAAATTTTGTCTGTATAGCTTTGCTTTCACCATTTGTCCTAGGGTTCTATCCGTCCGTTTTCGTTTCACTTTAAACAATTTTTTTTCTTAATAAAAATTTTTTTATTTTAATGAGTTTATTTTATTTTACCTTACTTTATTTTATTTTCTTTTATCCTCTTTCTTTCTATCTTCTTCCTTCCTCTCTCTCTTTCTTCCTTTCTTTCTTCCTTCCTTCCTCCCTCCCTCCCTCTCTCTCTCTCTCCCTGTTTCTCTCTTCCTCTCCTTCTCTCTGCCTCTCTTTCTCTCTTTCATTCTATTTTTTCTCCCTTTTATTCTGAGCCGTGTCGATGAAAGGCTCTTGGTGCTGCAGCCAGGAGTCCATGCTGTGCCTCTGAAGTGGGAGAGCCAACTTCAGGACACTGGTCCACAAGAGACCTCCCACCTCCATGTAATATCAAATGGCGAAAATCTCCCAGAGATCTCCATCTCAACACCAAGACCCAGCTCCACTAAATGACCAGCAAGCTACAGTGCTGGATACCTTATGCCAAACAACTACCAAGAAAGGAACACAACCCCACCCATTAGCAGAGAACCTGCCGAAATATCATAATAAGGCCATAGACACCCCAAAACACGCCACCAGACGTGGACCTGCCCACCAGAAAGACAAGATCCAGCCTCATCCACCAAAACACAGGCAGTAGTCCCCTCCATCAGGAAGCCTGCACAACCCACTGAACCAACTTTAACCACTGGGGACAGACACCAAAAACAACAGGAACTACGAACCTGCAGCCTGCAAAAAGGAGACCCCAAACACAGTAAGATAAGCAAAATGAGAAGACAGAAAAACACACAGCAGGTGAAGGAGCAAGATAAAAACCCACCAGAACTAACAAACGAAGAGGAAATAGGCAGTCTACCTGAAAAAGAATTCAGAATAAACATAGTAAAGATGATCCAAAATCTTGGAAATAGAGTAGAGAAAATGCAAGAAACATTTAACAAGGACCTAGAAGAACTAAAGATGAAACAAGCAACAATGAACAACACAATAAATGAAATTAAAAATACTCTTGAAGGGATCAATAGCAGAATAACTGAGGCAGAAGAACGGATAAGTGACCTGGAAGATAAAATAGTGGAAATAACTACTGCAGAGCAGAATAAAGAAAAAAGAATGAAAAGAATTGAGGACAGTCTCAGAGACCTCTGGGACACGATTAAACGTACCAACATTCAAATTATAGGGGTTCCCAAAGAAAAAGAGAAAAAGAAAGGGACTGAGAAAATATTTGAAGAGATTATAGTTGAAAACTTCCCTAACATGGGAAAGAAAATAGTTAATCAAGTCCAGGAAGCACAGAGACTCCCATACAGGACAAATCCAAGGAGAAACACACCAAGACACATATTAGTCAAACTATCAAAAATTAAATACAAAGAAAAAATATTAAAAGCAGCAAGGGAAAAACAACAAATAACATAGAAGGGAATCCCCATAAGGTTAACAGCTGATCTTTGAGCAGAAATTCTGCAAACCAGAAGGGAGTGGCAGGACATATTTAACATGATGAAAGGGAAAAACCTACAACCAAGATTACTCTACCCAGCAAGGATCTCATTCAGATTTGACAGAGAAATTAAAAACTTTACAGACAAGCAAAAGCTAAGAGAATTCAGCAGAACCAAACCAGCTTTACAGCAAATGCTAAACCAACTTCTCCAGGCAGGAAACACAAGAGAAGGAAAAGACTTACAATAACAAATGCAAAACAATTAAGAAAATGGTAATAGGAGCATACATATCGATCATTACCTTAAATGTAAAAGGATTAAATGCTCCCACCGAAAGACACAGACTGGGTGAATGGATACAAAAACAAGACCCATATATATGCTGTCTACAAGAGACCCACTTCAGACCTAGGGACACATACAGATTGAAAGTGAGGGGATGGAAAAAGATATTCCATGCAAATGAAAATCAAAAGAAAGCTGGAGTAGCAATTCTCATATCAGACAAAATAGACTTTAAAATAAAGACTTACAAGAGACAAAGAAGGACACTACATAATGATCAAGGGATCGATCCAAGAAGAAAATATAACAATTTTAAATATTTATGCACCCAACATAGGAGCACCTCAATACGTAAGACAAATACTAAGAGCCATAAAAGGGGAAATCAACAGTAACACAATCATAGTAGGCGACTTTAACACCCCACTTTCAACAATGGACAGATCATCCAAAATGAAAAAAAATAAGGAAACACAAGCTTTAAATGATACATTAAACAAGACGGACTTAATTGATATTTATAGGATGTTCTATTCAAAAACGTCCAGAGATAAACCCATGTACATACGGTAACCTTATCTTGATAAAGGAGACTAGAGTATACAATGGGGAAAAGACAGCCTCTTCAATAAGTGGTGCTGGGAAAACTGGACAGATACATGGAAAAGAATGAAATTAGAACACTCTCTAATGCCATACACAAAAATAAACTCAAAGTGGATTAAAGACCTTAATGTAAGGCCAGACACACTAAAACTCTTAGAGGAAATAAAAGAAGAACACTCTTTTGAGATAAATCACAGTAAGATCTTTTTTGACCCACCTCCTAAAGAAATGGAAACCAAACCAAAAATAAACAAATGGGACCGAATGAAACTTCAAAGCTTTTTCACAGCAAAGGAAACCATAAACAAGACTAAAAGACAACCCTCAGAATGGGAGAAAATATTTGCAAACAAAGCAACTGACAAAGGATTAATCTCCAAAATTTACAGGCAGCTCATGCAGCTCAATATCAAAAAAACAAACAACCCAATCCAAAAATGGGCAGAAGACCTAAATAGACATTTTTCCAAAGAAGATATACAGATTGCAACAAACACATGAAAGAATGCTCAACATCATTAATCATTAGAGAAATGCAAATCAAAACCACAATGCGGTATCATCTCACACCGGTCAGAATGGCCATCATCAAAAAATCGACAAACAATAAATGGACAACCTGGAAGAAATGGACAAATTCCTAGAGAGGGTGTGGAGAAAAGGGAACCCTCATACACTGTTGGTCGGAATGTAAATTGATACAGTCACTAAGGAGAACAGTATGGAGGTTCCTTAACAAACTAAAAATAGAACTACCATACGACCCAGCAATCCCACTACGGGGCATATATCCTGAGAAAACCATAATTCAAAAAGAGTCATGTACCACAATGTTCATCGCAGCTCTATTTACAATAGCCAGGACTTGGAAGGAACCTAAGTGTCCATCAACAGATGAATGGATAAAGAAGATGTGGCACATATATACAATGGAATATTACTCAGCCATAAAAAGGAACGAAACTCAGTTATTTGTAGTGAGGTGGATGGACCTAGAGTCTGTCATACAGAGTGAAGTAAGTCAGAAAGAGAAAAACAAATACCGTATGCTAACACATATATATGGAATCTTAAAAAAAAATGGTCATGAGGAACCTAGGGGCAAGACGGGAATAAAGACGCAGACCTACTAGAGGATGGACTTGAGGACACGGGGAGGGGGAAGGGTAAGCTGGGACAAAGTGAGAGAGTGGCATGGACATATATACACTACCAAATGTAAAATAGATAGCTAGTGGGAAGCAGCCGCAGAGCACAGGGAGACCAGCTCAGTGCTTTGTGACCACCTAGAGGGGTGGGATAGGGAGGGTGGGAGGGAGGGAGACGCAAGAGGGAGGGGATATGGGTATATACGTATATGTATAGCTGATTCACTTTGTTACAGAGCAGAAACTAATACACCATTGTAAAGCAATTATACTCCAGTAAAGATGTTAAAAAAAAAGAAAAGTGTGTTTGTTCAAAATAAATAAATAACTTTCCTAACTGCTCAGGAAAGTTATTTCTCCTTCCCATGAAATGAAAAATGATCTATAAGGGCACATAGTATTGACTATAAATTCCAGTTCTGTCAGTGATGGTATCTGGCGCATGAGGGGCACCCAAGTTAGGGAGCTTTTGGTTAATTTCCCTGGGCCATATACAGCAACGTGTTCTCTCAAATACTCTCTGGAAATTCGGAGCCTCAAATATGTTTGCCACCTTCCCCCAAGTCATCACATTTATTAACATCCTTGTCTTATACTTCTAGAAGCAGGAGCTTCTAGCAGATCTTTTCCCTTTGTGAAAGGATGTATTTCTGTGTAAGGTGGGTCTAGGCCACCTTAGTCTGTCCTCTAATGTTCACCTCAGTAGCACTCTACCTGGTTGATAATAGCTTTGAGGCCACCTTCCTGTAATGTTTTTCCTTTTTTTTTTTTTTACTTTAGGAGCATTGCATAATAAAAACTCCATTAAAGATGCAAAACCAAAGTGAGCCATGAAGCAAGACACGATGGGGCCTATCAGCATTCCTAAGTGTGTTCAAGGCAAAAGCATTTCAGAGGGAGGTAAACTACAGTCATTATAGCTATCTTTGTTGACCTCTGACTATATATTCCAGTCACTGTGTTTGACATACATTAATTCTCATAAAACTTCTGTCATGTTGACATTATTATCTCCCTTTTACAAATGAGGAAAGAGGTTCACATAAATTAAATGACTTTCTCAGGGCAACAGCTAGTAAGTTTCAGAGCTGGATTTGTATCCAAAATAAAGTGGGCTTTTTTTTGGTTTTTTGACTCTGTTTTCTTCTTTGTAATGCTGCATACATTTATTATTTATATGTATTAAAAAGGATAAAATAAGTTTGGACTCCTATCTCACACAACATGAAGTTCTGTATGATCTAAAGATAAAAATGTTGAAGTAAAAAATAAATATTTTTGAAAACTTATGTATAATCTAGGAGTCAAGAAAAATTTCTGTGCAAGCTGGAAAACCTAGACACTCTAGAGAAATGACTGACATATTTGAGTGCTTAAAACTTAAAATGTAATCATATGGCAAATGTAAAGGTAAATAAAACCAAAAGACAAATAATAGAGGAACATATATTTGTAATACACATGACAGATAAAGGATTCAATACCGAACATATAAAAAATTTCCTACACATTAATAAGAAAAGACAAACACCCTAATTGAAAGTGGTTAAAAAGGGTAAAAAGGGCTGTTCAAGGAGGCAGAAAACCACCTTGCCAATAAACAAGTGAAATTACTCAACTTTACTAGCCATCAGGCATATTGAAATTAAATTAACAAGGAAATATCACTTTAAGACCATTAAACATGGTATCACATATTGCTGGAGTGTTGTGGAGGTTAATATGTTATCTCATACATTTGCCGAGGGAAATGTGCAGTATATTAAAGCCATTTGGAATTCAACCTGGCAACCTCTATTAAAATTAAGAATTTACATAAACTTTAACTTAGCAATTCCATTTCCGGGGCCTTCTTCCATAGAAAATAAAAGCACAGGTATATAACAGTGAATATGAACAAAATAAATTATACGTATATATTCAGATTAACTGCAACATTTTTTCTAGTAGCCAAAAAACTGGAATCAACTTGAATGTCCTCAATAGAGGAATGGTTTAATAAGTTGTTTTTCACTCAAACCATTGCATTTTACATAACTAGTTTAAAAAGTGCGTTAAGTCTATACCAGATGATGTGGAAAACATTTCTCTGAAATGTTTCTAAGTGAGAAAAACTACGTGCAGTAAAGAGTAAAATAGTGCCCCTATATGTTTTTATGCATACGTATGTATGTTACCTTATTTATGAACATAGACAAAGATATGCAAAGATTCACACCAGGCTTTTAACATTGCTTATCCAGTGGAGGAGTGGCTAATGAAATGTAAAAATCCTATAGATGTACAGGTTTTCTCAACATTTATGTATATGTATGTATATATATATATATATATATATATATATATATATATATAATTCTCAACATTTATATATAATTACTTTATGTAAATGCACATGTAAATTACATATGTGTAGAGCCATGTACAAAGAGATACTTGCTGAAAGTGTGCATATCATAGAGAGTGTTTTGAGTTTTTAGGGTTCTTTTTTTTTAACTTTCTTTCTTGTACTTTGAGTTTTTCAAAATAAAAATTTTACATGATTTTAAGTTTCACATTTTCTAAAGCAAACATTATAGAGCAGGTTAAGGAAATGATCCAGTATCTACAGAATGATCTGATTGTTCAGTCCTCCAGTAGGTTCATCAAACTACATTGAGCAGCAACCATGACATTGTATCAGGTGTGTTAAAGTGGTTGGGATTACAGAGATGAATGAAATATGCTCCTTCTTGTTGTATATTACAACAAGACAAACATATAAATGAACAACTCTAACACAATATGGCTATTGCTTTAATATAAGAATTTGTAGGACAATAGGGGCAATGAACTCTGCGGGCATTGGTGGTAGAGAGGCTTCATAGGGAAAGAACCATTTGAGCTTAGCCTTAAAGACTGAGGATGCTTTCATCACTCACCAGCCTTAGGTGGGGAAGGGAAAGCAATCCCTTCAAAGAGGAAGGAATCAACATCTAGTCCTATTTCATTCATCAAGAATGTGGAGGAGGAAGTAAACAGTTTATTATTTATCGTCTCAAATGATGGTAATGTGGAAGATGGGCAAATGGAACAAGTGACTTTGGAAGAGTCCTGATCAGGAACTAATAAAATGAGAACCTGCTTTGAAACATGCAAGCAGGTTTTTCTGAGGGAAGAAGAACTCAAAGCTGCGTTTAATGAAAGGAAGCAACTGTCAAAGCAATCTGACTAAGTTCAGTACATTAGGTTTGCAGTTGGGGAAGAAATATGGGTTGCTGTTCATTTAGGACCTGTGGAAGAGGTTGGAGAAAAGGGGATAGGTACTCAAGCAATGATTCATTAGGTAGAAAGAAGAGAATGTTAGAAATCAGACACTACTGCCTGCCACTTACTGAATAAATTCATCATAAGCCATATACAGACACATCATAAAGTATCTAAAGGTACCAGAATGCTTGACCATTGAGGTAAGGTGCCCCAAAATACTGTGTCTTCAAGGAAAACACAAGGGTTCAGTACTCATGGGTTAGCAGCAGTTAACAGAAGACACACTAGCTTTTTGGGAGTAGGGGAGAAAGAAGCAAGGATTATGCATGCACGTATTTGTATCATAGATGGTAACAACAGAAGCCATTTAATCAAATGCTTATTATTGGCCTAATATAATGTCAGGTGTTTTACATAAATTACCTCATTTAATCCCAGAATGGCTCTAAGATATAGATACATGTTACTATCATTCCCTTTTTACAGATGAGGAAACTAAGTCTTACAGGAGTTAAAAAACATACTCAAGGTCAAAGAGCTTTTAGGTGGTGAAGCTGTAAATTGAGATCGGACTTTAAATCCTATGCTCCCAACTGCTCAACTAGACACTAAGTTATATTCCCCCTGCTAAACCCTAGTCCCAGCCATCATCATATCACACCTGTATTGTCCCAACAGCCTGTCACCCCTCTGGTCCTACACAGTTCACAACATCCAGTGAACTTTCTAAAACATACATCAGACGACATCACTTTCCTTTATCAAACCATCCAGTGGCCCTCCACTGCACGTAAGATAAAATCCAAGTTCTTACCCTGCAAGTCCCTATGTGACCACTTCTCTGCCAGCCTCTCCAGTCTCGGTCATCAATCTCCGCTCTGCCCCTCTCTGACTGCACTCCAGTCACTCACCCTTCTGCTCTTCCTCAACACACTGTTCTCGTTCTGGCCTCATGGCATTGTTACTTGCTAGTCTACCTAAAATGCTCTTCTTCAAAGTCTTCACACAGCTGACTCGACCTCATTATTCAGATCTTGATTCAAATATCAGCTCCTTAGAGAAGGTTCCCCACACCAACAAGAACGACCCCTTTGCCCATGAAAACAGAAGTTACTTGGTGACAGGAACTATTGATTTCATGTTCTTCACTCTAATTCCAGAACCAAGAGTAATATCTGACACCTACTAGGCACTCAGGACATATTTGTTTCCTGAAATACTGGTATCTTTTTTAAAGTGTCATACTCATATGCCTATGAGTATATCTACATATATATATTTATGGATATGTGAGCTTGTTGTCACCTCACAGAAGTGGAATGTACATCCCCCACCCCAAATTTGGTTGGAATGTCAAGACTAATGATGCCACACATATACCAAGAAGGTATGAAAAGGATTATTACTCACATAATGAGTTATGCATCAAAAATGCAGTTAGACCAAACCAAAAACTGGTAACTGTGAAGTGATGGGTAATTAGACGGTTGTGATTCTTTCATTCTATAGATATAGGTATAGATATAGAAATAATCGAAACATCAAGTTCTACACCTTAAGTATATACAATTTTTATTTATCCATTATACCTCAATAAAACTGAAAAAAATGGGATCCGTCTCAATGACAACTTACCCATGGTGTTTGTCTGATAACTAAAACATTGAGTGGTTTATTTAATTTGGACTTGTTTATGTAAGCCATTATGGCACCTGCAGCATGAGACCAATAAGAAAGGTGAATGTTCCATTGAATATCTAGTACTATCAAGAGCTAGTACTATATATTCTGAGAAGTGAAATGAGTGCCTTAGTCTCTCTATCAATGTGCAGAACTTCAAAGAAGATAAAGAGTGCTATGGTGAGACATTGTATTGTGGCTTTAATATGTGCAGAAGATGTGTGACCTTGATTTATATTTTGGGTATCCGTGAGGCAAGAGGTCCTATGAGTTCTTTACCCCAAATGAGGCAACCTTGGAGAAGGAATTGTTTTCATTGGCCAGAGCAGATGGTCAGACCACTGGCAGTGGCCCAAAGATCTATAAAAATGTGAGGATGAGGCCAATTGTTGGCCAAGACATGGCCAAGTGCTAAGATAACTGCCTAAAGTTTGGCCAACTGAGCTGACCCTGTGTCCTGTCCTTTATCAGGAACATTCTGATTAAGAGATGGAAAGAAGCAAGAGTCAAGCAAGCTCCATTAAGTGTGATAGTGACAATGCCATTGGTTAAGTGAATGAACTCCCTTTGGTATTCACTGTGTTGAGCCTAAGGGGCTCCCCAGCTATCCACGTGTTCTAAGAGATGACCTCCTCTAGCACTGTGGCATCCGGCAAGGGACCCAGCACAGGGGACGTTACACTCTCCTGAAAGTAGGGTATGCAGAGGGCCCGGGTTCAGCTCCATCCTGTAGCAAGGAGGCCTCACTAGCTGTGCTGGGCTTGCAGGGTGCTGTTTCCATGATCAAAGGCCTAACGGGCAGCTGTATACTGAGGGTCACAGGTTCAGGACCTGAGATAGTCTATGTTTCCAGGAAAGTCCAGTATGTACCCACCAATTGCTACACTAATGGCATACAGCGTTGGGCCAAGGAAGGTAGTTCCTTGTATCAGAAGCCCATGCAACTAACGGCCATCACTGATGGTAGAGGGACTCCGAGATATATGAGAGAAGGTTGCTAAAGCTCCCACAGTGAAGGAATCTCGGGGTGGGGGGGGAGGGGGTCGTAACAGGAATGCCTGTTCTATGGCAATTCAGGCAGATTCTAGTATCTTTTTACAGGGGGTCTCATTCAAGTTGGGCCTATTTGCAAGTTACAGAACAAAAAAGCTTTGTAAATGAGGAATGTTGCCTCCAGAATCTAAAAATGTCAAAAACATGTTGGGCTTGTTTTAACAATGTGGGTCCTAAGAAGACTAAAAGCTGTTTCTTGACACTGTCAGGACTGGAGCAGCCCTCAACTTACTAAATAATTTTCAGGAACTTAACTGAAGTGCTGGGGCCCTGTACTATGTGTCTCATGTGAACCTCCTCAAAGGAGGATGTCATTAGTGAGATGTCATAACTGTGTACCCGAAAAAAGTTAGAGCTGGTTAAAATATTGCCTGTGAAGACTATGTGAGATGGCAGGCGTGGAGACTGAGCCCACTGAGTACCCAGGTGAAGGTGTATTGTGTCCCTTTAAAGGTGAAGGTTAACTGCAGCTGAGAGGTTGTTGAAATAGGCACTGAATAGAACATGCTAGCCAAATACTTTGCTATAACGACAAAGTATTTACCAGTTACTTATTATTATTGGGTGGAATCAGTCATTTCAATAATATATATGGAACCCTAGTGGGTGGGGCCATGACGCCAAGGGTACGAATTCACACTGAGGCACCGGTCCTGTTTTCCCGGGTTTAAGAACAAGTAAAACTTGGCTGTTAAATGCAGCAGAAGTGGGGATAACCACACCTTCTCTAAATAGGTCTTATATAATGGGTTTCAATCTGTGAAAACCGTGCTTTCATTTAGATTGAACCTTTTCTTAAACACTGAGGTGAAAGGTATTGTTTTAACTAGGGGGAAAGGTCCATAGGGTCCCATAGTTTTCAAGCTGATTATAAGGGCCAGAGACTTAACTTTATTACTTATTGGGTCAGGTTCTCCACGTGCACTAGAGGATATTTTAGGGTAATGGATGTCTTGGCTATGGAAAAGTCAGGCACGGAAATAATTCGGATGGTTCAGGTTAGGCATATCTGTTTCTAGTTCATGTTCACCTACTCCCTGGCTGGGAGTAGGTGGACATAAAGTGTGGGCCAGATGTGGGCCAGAAGGGGAAGGGGAATTAATGAGGCTTCAAAACTGTCAATTGTCAAACATCAAAAGTGGAATCAGATTATGACACACACTGCCACCACCCATACAGCACCCCTCTCCCCATCTGGGACCTCCGAAACACACACGGAAATACCAAGTCCTTTTCCTCCTCACCAGCAGGATAAAGTGTTCAGGAAGAAATCTGTCTTCAGAGCTCAGTCCTCACCCAGTCCTTATTCCCGGTGTCTGGCTAACTATGGACTGGCTGGTCTGGGCCCCAAACTGGCAGGATACTACCTCCCTCCCTTCTCACACGCCTGCCCCTTCCTGCCTTCCTTCAGTCCCCATCACCGAAGAACAGACAGAGATACACACACATCTTTCTACAACAGCTTGTACATCAATAGCTGAGGGCTTTTTTATTCGGTCTCTACACAGGTGACCATTTCTCCAGTGCTTTCTCTGGAGAGACCACAGAGACAGCAAGGTCTCAGTCACCTGATAGACCCAGGGCAGCACTTTATGAACTGCCGGAAGAGCCCTCTGGGACGTTTTCATCCTCCTCTGGCTCTTTAGTCATTGTTGTACTCCGCCGGTAGTAGAATGCTAGCATCTTTGACTTCTTCTGTGTAGGACCTCTTCCCGAATTCTGACGACGGACTGATTTTGTTAACTCGACCACCTCCTGAATCTGGTCGGAAAACAAAGTGATACAGAAAGGTATTGATTTGGGGAAAGAGGATGGGAAGGAGAACTTTGAGAGAATGGGTGTGGATTGAGAAGGGCTTTGTGCCAGGGAAGGGCTGGGTAAGTCTTGGGTGGGGGATGAAGAGGAGGCACGTGAGTCCGGTAATCTGACCTCCTCCATCTTATAGCCCTGGAGTGGAGAATTCATCCTCTCCCTTCTGCGTTGGCCCCCTGGTGTTTGTTGCTCTGACCTCTCGGTGTTTGTCCGTGCATGGCAGTTAGGCCCCTGGGGGATTGTACTTTCCTCCGCCATGTCAGTAGCAACAGTGTGCTCTACTCCAAGGCTCCTGGCCTCTCTATATATACCCTGCCAGGACAATGAAGAGCCACACCCATCAGCTTTGATTGGTCAGCCAATGGTAGCGCTGGGGTGGCTGTGACATCACAAAGCACTACCCTTGAAGATACGTGGGGGGAGGGGAGGGGTGCAGAGGATTCTAGGTGCTCTGGTTAGAGAAAGGGAGTGCTTCCTCAACACCCAGTAAAGAGCCTTCCCAAATTGACCTTCCACTCTTCCTCATCTTCTCTGGTTCAATCCTTGTGGTGCACATGTTAGGGAGAAGGTGTTCCCTCCAAACCATTCCACATGGCCACCCCCATTCAGTGTTTAATTCTGTTGTCTCCCAGATCTCATCACCTAGTATTGTGTGGTTTTTAAAAACTTTTTATTTTAGAACAGTTTTAGATTTACAGAGTAATTGTGAAGATCATATTCATACACGCCACAACAAATTTCCCTTCTTAACATTGTACATTAGTATGGTACAATTGTTCAACTTAGTGAACCAACACTGAAACAGTATTATTCACTAAAGTCTGTACTTCATCAGATTTCCTTTTGTTTTTAAATGTTGAGCCTTCTTTTAATTAATTTATTTTTATTTTTGGCTGTGTTGGGTCTTCGTTTCTGTGCGTGGGCTTTCCCTAGTTGTGGCAAGCAGGGGCCACTCTTCATCGTGGTGCGCGGGCCTCTCACTGTCGCGGCCTCTCTTGTTGCGGAGCACAGGCTCCAGACGCGCAGGCTCAGTGGCTGTGGCTCACGGGCCTAGTTGCTCTGCGGCATGTGGGATCTTCCCAGATCAGGGCTCGAACCCATGTCCCCTGCATTAGCAGGCAGATTCTCAACCACTGTGCCACCGTCGAAGCCCCAGATTGCCTTATTGTTTACCTAATGTTCTTTTTCTGTCCCAGGATCCCAACCAAGATTCTACATTAAATTTAGTCATTCCATGTTATAACTTCTTAGGCTCCTCTTGGCTGTGACAGTTTTTTAGACTTCTTGTTTTTGAAGACTTTGACAGTTTGGGGTTTTGTGTTTTGTCTTTTACATTAGATCTGCAGATGTTATTGCTCTTATAGGTCAAAGTTTTTATAAGTTTCTTCTTCCAGAGCACCTCAAATCAAGTCAGTACCACCAGTGTTATGGACTTCCCCATGGCAATGGTTGAACTAATCTCTTGGCTTTGTCACAGAGGTGACACAGTTGTTTTTCTCTAGAGGTCTGAGGATCAGGATCATTTTTTATTTATGACAGAGGCACAGGGGCAGCAGCAGAAGCATTCTGTAAGGTACTAGTGAGTCATTTACTTTTAGAAGTATGACCTCAGCATCCCACATAGTTAACGGCTCTTCCTCCACACGAGTGACCATCCCATGGACCTGTATATTGAACAGACTGTCAGTCTTTCTCCTGAGCTCTATATAGAAAGGGGGCCAACATGTGGTTGAGACACAACCAGTGTTCACAAGGTAAGAGTCATTTCTTTGAGGTTAGTGTCAGTCACACCTTAGTTTGGAATTGAAACACATGATTCAACCTGAGAATCACAAATAGGTCCAGGTTGAGACACAGGATTCAGGACTGCTTTAAGCAAGGTCCCAATCCAATAATCCTTTCACTATGTGCCAAGTGGCTAAACTGACTTATGTTGGTCAAAGCTTTAGCAGACACTCAGTAGGACTAACAAATGCAGCACAAAGAAGCAAGTTCAAAGCACAAGCTAGCCAGCAGGCAGTAGCCCAAGTGCCTGTTCACCAGCATACAGCAGAGCCAGTTAGAAAGCCAAAGCAAGAGAAGAAAGACCCCTGGTGGTAAGGGATAGCACCTTGATGTCCTGCTCACAGGGCCAGTTGTTGTAATCACACCACAGAGACAGGATGGATCCTTCAACCCAAATTCGGTTTGCATGTCGAGACTGATAACACATACACCTAGAGAGTATGAAAAACTTTACTACATAAGAAGGAGGCTTTCTGGGGAGAGCAGGGCAGGCTCTCAAGCAGGTTCAAGAATGGCTTAAGAGAGCAGAAGAAGGAGATTGGCTTGGCTTTTATGGTGGTGAGGGGATGACGCTGGAGTGTTCCCACACACAGGTCAGGTTTTGCACAGTCTGAACTTCCTCCTGGCCCACAGAAGAGAGAGTACCTGAGCTTTCTTATCAGATATAGGTAAGCAGGGGAAGAGGCAGCGGTAGGGCTCTTTTATAGAATAATGTTGTGTAAATGCAAGGTGTTTAGCACAGTTTAGAATTCTCATAACCATTATAACCACACTTATATTGTTTTCAGTTAAACTACGTTTCACTAGATTCGTATTTCCCAAATTATGGTCCTTTAAATATTATTTAAGGTGGCTTAGAATTATCTTGGTTCATCACAGAGAAACTGTGTAGAAAGAGAAAAGACTGCTAGCCTCAGGAGGTCTGACACACTGGTCACAAAAGAGCAGACTTCATTGTACTATCTGCTGAATTATGAGGGGTTTCTAACATGTTTCCCATCCTGGGTGACTACTGTAGCATCCAAAGACTGTAATAATAATTACAGAAACTAACATTTATTGACTACTAACTCTATGTAGGAATTATGCTAAATATCCATATACATAGTTCATCCTCGTCACAACCCTATTGAGATAAGTGGCCAAAGAGCGGTTTCTGTCATTTCTGCCAGGACATCTCCATTCCAATTGCAGAAGCAGAAAAGAGCATATAGGAGGGCACATGGGAATATTTATGGGCCAGGCTCAAAAGGGGTATGCATTACTCCTGCTCACATTTCATTGGGAAAAACTCACATAGCCACATCTAACTACAAGAGACAATGAGAAATGTAGTCTACCTAGTAGAAGAGGAGATCTTAAATGTTGGAGATAAGCTAGCAATCTCTGTCTCCACCATCTTGTTCATCACTCTCCCCAGTATTTACAGTAGAGCCTGGCACATAGTAGGTGGCCAAGAGTATTTCTGTTGAATGAATGGGTTTCAACTTTTTTGGTCAGTTATGGGGATCAAAAACATATAGAACTTGGTTAAGCAATGGTTTCCTAGATATGACACAAAAAGCAGAAGCAACAAAGAAAGAGTAAATTGGACTACATCAAAATTTTAAAATGTTTTCTTCTGCAAAAAAATACCATGAAGAAAGCAAAAAGGCACACCAAAGAAAGATCCTGGCAAATCATATATTTCATAAAAGTGTAGTATCCAGAATACAGAAAGAACTCTTACAACTCAACAACAAAAATACAAACAACCCAACTGAAAATCAGGTAAAGGACTTAAATAGACATTGTGCTAATGAAGATATACAAATAGCCAACAAACATATGAAAATATGCTCAATACCATTAGTCGTTAGGGAAATGCAAATCAAAACCACGATGAGATGCCACTTCATACCCACTAGGAAGGCTATAACTTTTTTAAAAAAAAAATAACAAGTATTGACGAGGATGTAGAGAAATTGAAACCCTCATACACGTCTGGTGGGAACATAAAATGATACAGCCTCTGTGGAAAACATTTTGGCAGTTACTCAACAAGTTAAACATAGACTTGCCATATTACCCAGTAACTCTACTCCTAGGTATATAATGAAAAGAGTTGAAAAGGAGGGAACAACAACAACAAAAAACAGGTGAATTGAGCAACACAAAAGCAAAGGGCAAATAACGTTTCAAGAAGTAAAACATGGTCAACTTTATTAAATACCTTTTACAGGTAATATAGGGACAGACAAACGACGATTGAACTTGTTAGTAGAGAGGTCATTGGTAAATTTGATAAGAAGGAAATTGAAAGAGTGGAAAATATTTTAATATAAACCTGGATGTGTATTAAGGAGAAACTGTGAGATCAGAAAGTGAGGGGCGGATAGACAATTTCTTTTGAGAGTTTTGGTGCTAAGGGGAGGAGAAATATGGGACTATAGCTGGAGGGGGATTTGGTATTAAGAGAGTGTATTTTTAAGAGGGTAGATTCTAGAACGCATCTAGCCAATATAAATGACTGAATGAAACTGATGACATAAAAAACCAAAGGGATAATTGCAGAAGAAAAAATATTGAGAAAGCAAGAGGGGTATTCAGAGCACTAGTAGATGGGATCGGTAGCAAATGTGGAAATATTGGCTTTCCATGAGAACGAGTAATATTTATAGATTTTACAGTGGAGAAGGAAACGATTATGGTATGATTACAAATGCAGGTAAGATGGTAGATTTGGTGGGGAAGACATAAAAGAATTTTCTCTCGACTCTGCAGTTTTCTCAGTGAAGGATGAGATAAGGGCATAAAATAACAAGAGTGAGGGTCGGGTTTTGAGAAATTGAGGGGAAGATAAAGTATTGGATATTCATTTTGTATAATGGAAATGGGTGTATAATATGGAAGGATTGATCATTTAAGATATGTGGTCAAGAATTTAAGGTGAGATCAGTTAGCTTTGTCTTGTAAATTTCTACAGCAACATCCATCACTTGTATATAGGAACAAAGTAGGTAGATAGCTAAATTTAACAAGGGTTGTGGTTTTGCCAGGGAAGTACTAGGGTGGGAAAGTGAGTAGGGAGATGAAGGTTTATGAAAGTAAGTGATACTAATGATAAATTGGTAAGCAATGAGGAAATGCGAAAAGGGAAATGTGGCTGATGCTGAAAAGTAGTAGAATTCACAGACTGGAGTTCAAAATTGAAGAATTTTTAGAGTTGGGTGTGTGTAGGTGTGTATACCTGCATGAGAGAGAGGTATTTTGCTAGGAAGAATAATCAGTTGTAGCCCAAGAGATGTATGTTTTAAAATCAGGATTTCAGAGTTGCTGTAATTTTTGAGAATGTCAATGTCTAGTGCATGAGCATTAGAGTGAGTGGCTTAAGTATGATGGAAGAAAAATACCATTGGAATTGAGGGCATGAAAGATTTGCAAAGCCAAAAATGCTGGATGAATATCCACATAGATGACAGATGTTGAAGTTGCCAAGATGGTGGCAGTACTAAAAGTGGAGAAGAAGATCGGGAAAGTGTCTAACGAATGAAGGTAAAGAAATAGATGGCGTAGCACATGATATTATCTAATAGCAAGAACTACAAATGAGCTCTGAATTTTGAAAGAGGAAGGAGCAGAAATGGTTTGAAAGTGACAATGAGTCGACTCCTTGGGGTATGTGAGGAAAACTAACGTTTGCTCAAGAGGACTGCAGGGGAAGTGATTTCCTCAAGGCACAGCCATATTCCAGTCATAAAACAGAGATTAAGGGAACACTGAGAGAACAACTTGAAGCTACTGGGGAGTTTCTTAATGATAGACTATGAGTTACAGAGGGCAGGAGAGAAGCGCTCATGAAGTTGGGGAGAGAGTTGGGTCCAATTCTGTCAAGTGCAGAGCAATACGTGAATAAGGGTCTAGTTAATGATGGATAATCTGCAGGGTGGTGACTTAAGTAAAAGTGATAAGACAAGATGGACCTTGTGACTGCATGGCAGATTGGGAGGTGAGTAAAGCCCTCCAGACTAGAGATTGCTTAACCTAGGCTGACCTAGAAGTAAGAAGAATCCAGAAACACCATTGAAACCTGTTTCCTCTAAATATCATGTATCCTGTATGATGATCCAGCATTTCAAAGATAGACTAGTAAGGACATCTAAGAGGGTAGGTCTGAAAGGAAAGGAGTGTGTTTGCTTAAGAGTGTGAGTGTGTATGAAAAATGTCAACAGCAAATTCTAATGTCAGAGGGTTGCTACTATAGGCTTATGGAGCCATGCACTATTCTTGGACAACCCAAGATGCCTGCACAGATGTGGCCCAGATGCAAGCACCAACACTTACTGGGCACCTGCAAAGCCAAAGCTGGGGAAGATGGAAGGCCAAGGGGAAGTGGTATTATCCCAATACAGGAATGTATTTACTTAGGCTTCCTAAATGGCAGGTGGACAAAAAACGGAAGAAAGGAAATTAAGCTTCTTTTGCCTAACATCTCTCCACAGGAGGAAGTACTTGGAGTTGTATTTCCTACGTAAATTCACCTGCTAAAACTCCAGGGAGCTCATCACATTAGAAGGGTTCTCCTTGTCATTGTCTTTTAAAAGAACAATTCCCCATGCTTATAAATCCAGGCTCAGAACATCAATTCAACCAACCTCAGGAGCCGTGTGGCTACACCTTCCTGCTGGGAATCAGCATGGTCCCCAGAGAATCAATTTGAGGAGTATGGCCAAAGTGTTTTCATTTTCAGTGTTTATCCCCTGGAATGTCTAGGAGTGAAGAATAGACAGGGCAGTACAATCCTAAGATTCAATTTCTTTCATCAAATACAAACCGTATATATGAGCATCAAGGCAAGAGGATGGAGGACTTTAACTGAAATTCCAATAGAGATCTAAGCGCAAATCCTGGAACCATGCCATGCTAGCATTGTGAGTTAGGATAGGTACTTAACCACTCTGAGCCTGTTTTCTGATCTCTAAAAAAAAAGTAGAAGGGTAATATCTCATACAGCTGTTGCAAAGATCAACTCAAATAATTCATGTACAGAATATAGCACAACAACCTACAGAATGGGAGAAAATATTTGTAAATCGTGTATCTGATAAGGGATTTTTATCCAGAATATATAAAGAACTCTTACATGCCTGTGATAAGAAGGTAAATAACCCAACTTTTAAAATGGGCAGAAGATCTAAATAGACATTTCTGCAAGGAAGATATACTAATGGCCAGCAAGCACATTAGAGACGCTTGACATCATTATTCATCAGGAAAACACAAATCAAAACCACAGAAAGATACCATTTCATACCCATTCGGATGGCTAGAATCAAAAAGTCAGATAATCATAACTGTTGGTAGGGATTTAGAGAAATCAGAACCATCATACACTGTTAGTGAGAATGTAAAATGGTATAGCTGCTTTGGAAAAGTTTGTTGTTTCTCAGAGGGTGAAACAGTGTTACTGTATGACCTACTTGTAGGTATATCCCCAAGATAAATGAAAATAGATGTCCATACAAAAACTTGTACATAAATATTCATAGCAGCAATATTCATAATACCCAAAGATGGAAACAACCCAAATGCCCATCAACTGACCAGTGGACAAACAAAATGTGGCAAATCCATACAACAGAATATTATTCAGACATCAAAAGGAATGAAGAACTCATATATGCTACAATATGGATGAACCTTAAAAACATTATGCTAAGTGAAAGAAGTCAGTCACAAAAGACCACATATTATGTGACTCTATTCATATGAAATGCTCAGAACAGGCAAATCTATAGATACAAAATAGATCAATAATTACTTAAGGCTGAGGCAGAAGTTGTTGGGAGCACAGGGGATTAATAGCTAAAGGATACGAGGGTTTCTTTTGGAGGTGTTGAAAACGTTCTAAAATAGACTGGAGGGAACTTCAAGACGTCGGAAGAGTAAGACGTGGAGATCACCTTCCTCCCACAGATACATCAGAAATACATCTACACGTGGAACTGCTCCTATAGAACACGCACTGAACGCTGGCAGAAGACCTCAGACCTCCCAGGGAAGAAACTCCCAACGTAGCTGGGTAGGGCAAAAGAAAAAAGAAAAAGCAGAGACAAGAGAATAGGAACGGGACCTGCACAATGGGAGGGAGCCGTGAAGGAGGAAACGTTTCCACACCCTAGAAGCCCCTTCACTGGCGGAGACTGCAGGTGGCAGAGGGGGGCAGCTTCAGAGCCACGGAGGAGAGCACAGCAACAGGGGTGCGGAGCGCAAAGCAGAGAGACTCCGGCACAGAGGATCGCTGCCGACTGGCACTCACCAGCCCGAGAGGCTTGTCTGCTCACCTGCCGGGACGGGCGGGGGCTGGGAGCTGAGGCTCGGGCTTGGGTCTGAGGGCAGGGAGAGGTCTGGCAGTGTGAGCACAGCCTGAAGGGGTTAGTACGCCACGCCTAGCCAGGAGGGAGTCCAGGAAAAGTCTGGAGCTGCCGAAAAGGCAAGAGAATTTTTCTTACCTCTTTGTTTCCTGGTGCACGAGGAGAGGGGATTAACAGCGCTGCTTAAAGGAGCTCCAGAGACAGGCGCGAGCCGCAGCTATCAGCACGGATCCCAGAGACGGGCATGAGACGCTAAGGCTGCTGCTGCCACCACCAAGAAGCCTGTGTGCGAGCACAGGTCACTCTCCACACCTCCCCTCCCGGGAGCCTGTGCAGCCCGCCACTGCCAGGGTCCCGTGATCCAGGGACAACTTCCCCGGGAGAACGCACAGCGCGCCTCGGGTTGGTGCAACGTCACGCCGGCCTCTGCGGCCGCAGGCTCGCCCCGCCTCCGTGCCCCTCCCTCCCCCCCGGCCTGAGTAAGCCAGAGCCCCCGAAGCAGCTGCTCCTTTAACCCCGTCCTGTCTGAGTGAAGAACAGACGCCCTCTGGCGACCTATACTTAGAGGCGGGGCCAAATCCAAAGATGAACCCCAGGAGCTGTGAGAACAAAGAAGAGAAAGGGAAATCTCTCCCAGCAGCCTCAGGAGCAGCGGAATAAATCTCCAATATCAACTGGATGTACACTGCATCTGTGGAATACCTGAATACAGAACGAATCATCCCAAATTGAGGAGGTGGACTTTGAGAGCAAGATTTATTATTTTTTTCCCATTTTCCTCTTTTTGTGAGTGTGTATGTTTATGCTTCTGTGTGAAATTTTGTCTGTATAGCTTTGCTTTCACCATTTGTCCTAGGGTTCTATCCGTCCGTTTTCGTTTCACTTTAAACAATTTTTTTTCTTAATAAAAATTTTTTTATTTTAATGAGTTTATTTTATTTTACCTTACTTTATTTTATTTTCTTTTATCCTCTTTCTTTCTATCTTCTTCCTTCCTCTCTCTCTTTCTTCCTTTCTTTCTTCCTTCCTTCCTCCCTCCCTCCCTCTCTCTCTCTCTCCCTGTTTCTCTCTTCCTCTCCTTCTCTCTGCCTCTCTTTCTCTCTTTCATTCTATTTTTTCTCCCTTTTATTCTGAGCCGTGTCGATGAAAGGCTCTTGGTGCTGCAGCCAGGAGTCCATGCTGTGCCTCTGAAGTGGGAGAGCCAACTTCAGGACACTGGTCCACAAGAGACCTCCCACCTCCATGTAATATCAAATGGCGAAAATCTCCCAGAGATCTCCATCTCAACACCAAGACCCAGCTCCACTAAATGACCAGCAAGCTACAGTGCTGGATACCTTATGCCAAACAACTACCAAGAAAGGAACACAACCCCACCCATTAGCAGAGAACCTGCCGAAATATCATAATAAGGCCATAGACACCCCAAAACACGCCACCAGACGTGGACCTGCCCACCAGAAAGACAAGATCCAGCCTCATCCACCAAAACACAGGCAGTAGTCCCCTCCATCAGGAAGCCTGCACAACCCACTGAACCAACTTTAGCCACTGGGGACAGACACCAAAAACAACAGGAACTACGAACCTGCAGCCTGCAAAAAGGAGACCCCAAACACAGTAAGATAAGCAAAATGAGAAGACAGAAAAACACACAGCAGGTGAAGGAGCAAGATAAAAACCCACCAGAACTAACAAACGAAGAGGAAATAGGCAGTCTACCTGAAAAAGAATTCAGAATAAACATAGTAAAGATGATCCAAAATCTTGGAAATAGAGTAGAGAAAATGCAAGAAACATTTAACAAGGACCTAGAAGAACTAAAGATGAAACAAGCAACAATGAACAACACAATAAATGAAATTAAAAATACTCTTGAAGGGATCAATAGCAGAATAACTGAGGCAGAAGAACGGATAAGTGACCTGGAAGATAAAATAGTGGAAATAACTACTGCAGAGCAGAATAAAGAAAAAAGAATGAAAAGAATTGAGGACAGTCTCAGAGACCTCTGGGACACGATTAAACGTACCAACATTCAAATTATAGGGGTTCCCAAAGAAAAAGAGAAAAAGAAAGGGACTGAGAAAATATTTGAAGAGATTATAGTTGAAAACTTCCCTAACATGGGAAAGAAAATAGTTAATCAAGTCCAGGAAGCACAGAGACTCCCATACAGGACAAATCCAAGGAGAAACACACCAAGACACATATTAGTCAAACTATCAAAAATTAAATACAAAGAAAAAATATTAAAAGCAGCAAGGGAAAAACAACAAATAACATAGAAGGGAATCCCCATAAGGTTAACAGCTGATCTTTGAGCAGAAATTCTGCAAACCAGAAGGGAGTGGCAGGACATATTTAACATGATGAAAGGGAAAAACCTACAACCAAGATTACTCTACCCAGCAAGGATCTCATTCAGATTTGACAGAGAAATTAAAAACTTTACAGACAAGCAAAAGCTAAGAGAATTCAGCAGAACCAAACCAGCTTTACAGCAAATGCTAAACCAACTTCTCCAGGCAGGAAACACAAGAGAAGGAAAAGACTTACAATAACAAATGCAAAACAATTAAGAAAATGGTAATAGGAGCATACATATCGATCATTACCTTAAATGTAAAAGGATTAAATGCTCCCACCGAAAGACACAGACTGGGTGAATGGATACAAAAACAAGACCCATATATATGCTGTCTACAAGAGACCCACTTCAGACCTAGGGACACATACAGATTGAAAGTGAGGGGATGGAAAAAGATATTCCATGCAAATGAAAATCAAAAGAAAGCTGGAGTAGCAATTCTCATATCAGACAAAATAGACTTTAAAATAAAGACTTACAAGAGACAAAGAAGGACACTACATAATGATCAAGGGATCGATCCAAGAAGAAAATATAACAATTTTAAATATTTATGCACCCAACATAGGAGCACCTCAATACGTAAGACAAATACTAAGAGCCATAAATACGGTAACCTTATCTTGATAAAGGAGACTAGAGTATACAATGGGGAAAAGACAGCCTCTTCAATAAGTGGTGCTGGGAAAACTGGACAGATACGTGGAAAAGAATGAAATTAGAACACTCTCTAATGCCATACACAAAAATAAACTCAAAGTGGATTAAAGAACTTAATGTAAGGCCAGACACACTAAAACTCTTAGAGGAAATAAAAGAAGAACACTCTTTTGAGATAAATCACAGTAAGATCTTTTTTGACCCACCTCCTAAAGAAATGGAAACCAAACCAAAAATAAACAAATGGGACCGAATGAAACTTAAAAGCTTTTGCACAGCAAAGGAAACCATAAACAAGACTAAAAGACAACCCTCAGAATGGGAGAAAATATTTGCAAACAAAGCAACTGACAAAGGATTAATCTCCAAAATTTACAGGCAGCTCATGCAGCTCAATATCAAAAAAACAAACAACCCAATCCAAAAATGGGCAGAAGACCTAAATAGACATTTTTCCAAAGAAGATATACAGATTGCAACAAACACATGAAAGAATGCTCAACATCATTAATCATTAGAGAAATGCAAATCAAAACCACAATGCGGTATCATCTCACACCGGTCAGAATGGCCATCATCAAAAAATCGACAAACAATAAATGGACAACCTGGAAGAAATGGACAAATTCCTAGAGAGGGTGTGGAGAAAAGGGAACCCTCATACACTGTTGGTCGGAATGTAAATTGATACAGTCACTAAGGAGAACAGTATGGAGGTTCCTTAACAAACTAAAAATAGAACTACCATACGACCCAGCAATCCCACTACGGGGCATATATCCTGAGAAAACCATAATTCAAAAAGAGTCATGTACCACAATGTTCATCGCAGCTCTATTTACAATAGCCAGGACTTGGAAGGAACCTAAGTGTCCATCAACAGATGAATGGATAAAGAAGATGTGGCACATATATACAATGGAATATTACTCAGCCATAAAAAGGAACGAAACTCAGTTATTTGTAGTGAGGTGGATGGACCTAGAGTCTGTCATACAGAGTGAAGTAAGTCAGAAAGAGAAAAACAAATACCGTATGCTAACACATATATATGGAATCTTAAAAAAAAATGGTCATGAGGAACCTAGGGGCAAGACGGGAATAAAGACGCAGACCTACTAGAGGATGGACTTGAGGACACGGGGAGGGGGAAGGGTAAGCTGGGACAAAGTGAGAGAGTGGCATGGACATATATACACTACCAAATGTAAAATAGATAGCTAGTGGGAAGCAGCCGCATAGCACAGGGAGACCAGCTCAGTGCTTTGTGACCACCTAGAGGGGTGGGATAGGGAGGGTGGGAGGGAGGGAGACGCAAGAGGGAGGGGATATGGGTATATACGTATATGTATAGCTGATTCACTTTGTTACAGAGCAGAAACTAATACACCATTGTAAAGCAATTATACTCCAGTAAAGATGTTAAAAAAAAAGAAAAGTGTGTTTGTTCAAAATAAATAAATAACTTTCCTAACTGCTCAGGAAAGTTATTTCTCCTTCCCATGAAATGAAAAATGATCTATAAGGGCACATAGTATTGACTATAAATTCCAGTTCTGTCAGTGATGGTATCTGGCGCATGAGGGGCACCCAAGTTAGGGAGCTTTTGGTTAATTTCCCTGGGCCATATACAGCAACGTGTTCTCTCAAATACTCTCTGGAAATTCGGAGCCTCAAATATGTTTGCCACCTTCCCCCAAGTCATCACATTTATTAACATCCTTGTCTTATACTTCTAGAAGCAGGAGCTTCTAGCAGATCTTTTCCCTTTGTGAAAGGATGTATTTCTGTGTAAGGTGGGTCTAGGCCACCTTAGTCTGTCCTCTAATGTTCACCTCAGTAGCACTCTACCTGGTTGATAATAGCTTTGAGGCCACCTTCCTGTAATGTTTTTCCTTTTTTTTTTTTTTTACTTTAGGAGCATTGCATAATAAAAACTCCATTAAAGATGCAAAACCAAAGTGAGCCATGAAGCAAGACACGATGGGGCCTATCAGCATTCCTAAGTGTGTTCAAGGCAAAAGCATTTCAGAGGGAGGTAAACTACAGTCATTATAGCTATCTTTGTTGACCTCTGACTATATATTCCAGTCACTGTGTTTGACATACATTAATTCTCATAAAACTTCTGTCATGTTGACATTATTATCTCCCTTTTACAAATGAGGAAAGAGGTTCACATAAATTAAATGACTTTCTCAGGGCAACAGCTAGTAAGTTTCAGAGCTGGATTTGTATCCAAAATAAAGTGGGCTTTTTTTTGGTTTTTTGACTCTATTTTCTTCTTTGTAATGCTGCATACATTTATTATTTATATGTATTAAAAAGGATAAAATAAGTTTGGACTCCTATCTCACACAACATGAAGTTCTGTATGATCTAAAGATAAAAATGTTGAAGTAAAAAATAAATATTTTTGAAAACTTATGTATAATCTAGGAGTCAAGAAAAATTTCTGTGCAAGCTGGAAAACCTAGACACTCTAGAGAAATGACTGACATATTTGAGTGCTTAAAACTTAAAATGTAATCATATGGCAAATGTAAAGGTAAATAAAACCAAAAGACAAATAATAGAGGAACATATATTTGTAATACACATGACAGATAAAGGATTCAATACCGAACATATAAAAAATTTCCTACACATTAATAAGAAAAGACAAACACCCTAATTGAAAGTGGTTAAAAAGGGTAAAAAGGGCTGTTCAAGGAGGCAGAAAACCACCTTGCCAATAAACAAGTGAAATTACTCAACTTTACTAGCCATCAGGCATATTGAAATTAAATTAACAAGGAAATATCACTTTAAGACCATTAAACATGGTATCACATATTGCTGGAGTGTTGTGGAGGTTAATATGTTATCTCATACATTTGCCGAGGGAAATGTGCAGTATATTAAAGCCATTTGGAATTCAACCTGGCAACCTCTATTAAAATTAAGAATTTACATAAACTTTAACTTAGCAATTCCATTTCCGGGGCCTTCTTCCATAGAAAATAAAAGCACAGGTATATAACAGTGAATATGAACAAAATAAATTATACGTATATATTCAGATTAACTGCAACATTTTTTCTAGTAGCCACAAAACTGGAATCAACTCGAATGTCCTCAATAGAGGAATGGTTTAATAAGTTGTTTTTCACTCAAACCATTGCATTTTACATAACTAGTTTAAAAAGTGTGTTAAGTCTATACCAGATGATGTGGAAAACATTTCTCTGAAATGTTTCTAAGTGAGAAAAACTACGTGCAGTAAAGAGTAAAATAGTGCCCCTATATGTTTTTATGCATACGTATGTATGTTACCTTATTTATGAACATAGACAAAGATATGCAAAGATTCACACCAGGCTTTTAACATTGCTTATCCAGTGGAGGAGTGGCTAATGAAATGTAAAAATCCTATAGATGTACAGGTTTTCTCAACATTTATGTATATGTATGTATATATATATATAATTCTCAACATTTACATATAATTACTTTATGTAAATGCACGTGTAAATTACATATGTGTAGAGCCATGTACAAAGCGATACTTGCTGAAAGTGTGCATATCATAGAGAGTGTTTTGAGTTTTTAGGGTTCTTCTTTTTTAACTTTCTTTCTTGTACTTTGAGTTTTTCAAAATAAAAATTTTACATGATTTTAAGTTTCACATTTTCTAAAGCAAACATTATAGAGCAGGTTAAGGAAATGATCCAGTATCTACAGAATGATCTGATTGTTCAGTCCTCCAGTAGGTTCATCAAACTACATTGAGCAGCAACCATGACATTGTATCAGGTGTGTTAAAGTGGTTGGGATTACAGAGATGAATGAAATATGCTCCTTCTTGTTGTATATTACAACAAGACAAACATATAAATGAACAACTCTAACACAATATGGCTATTGCTTTAATATAAGAATTTGTAGGACAATAGGGGCAATGAACTCTGCGGGCATTGGTGGTAGAGAGGCTTCATAGGGAAAGAACCATTTGAGCTTAGCCTTAAAGACTGAGGATGCTTTCATCACTCACCAGCCTTAGGTGGGGAAGGGAAAGCAATCCCTTCAAAGAGGAAGGAATCAACATCTAGTCCTATTTCATTCATCAAGAATGTGGAGGAGGAAGTAAGCAGTTTATTATTTATCGTCTCAAATGATGGTAATGTGGAAGATGGGCAAATGGAACAAGTGACTTTGGAAGAGTCCTGATCAGGAACTAATAAAATGAGAACCTGCTTTGAAACATGCAAGCAGGTTTTTCTGAGGGAAGAAGAACTCAAAGCTGCGTTTAATGAAAGGAAGCAACTGTCAAAGCAATCTGACTAAGTTCAGTACATTAGGTTTGCAGTTGGGGAAGAAATATGGGTTGCTGTTCATTTAGGACCTGTGGAAGAGGTTGGAGAAAAGGGGATAGGTACTCAAGCAATGATTCATTAGGTAGAAAGAAGAGAATGTTAGAAATCAGACACTACTGCCTGCCACTTACTGAATAAATTCATCATAAGCCATATACAGACACATCATAAAGTATCTAAAGGTACCAGAATGCTTGACCATTGAGGTAAGGTGCCCCAAAATACTGTGTCTTCAAGGAAAACACAAGGGTTCAGTACTCATGGGTTAGCAGCAGTTAACAGAAGACACACTAGCTTTTTGGGAGTAGGGGAGAAAGAAGCAAGGATTATGCATGCACGTATTTGTATCATAGATGGTAACAACAGAAGCCATTTAATCAAATGCTTATTATTGGCCTAATATAATGTCAGGTGTTTTACATAAATTACCTCATTTAATCCCAGAATGGCTCTAAGATATAGATACATGTTACTATCATTCCCTTTTTACAGATGAGGAAACTAAGTCTTACAGGAGTTAAAAAACATACTCAAGGTCAAAGAGCTTTTAGGTGGTGAAGCTGTAAATTGAGATCGGACTTTAAATCCTATGCTCCCAACTGCTCAACTAGACACTAAGTTATATTCCCCCTGCTAAACCCTAGTCCCAGCCATCATCATATCACACCTGTATTGTCCCAACAGCCTGTCACCCCTCTGGTCCTACACAGTTCACAACATCCAGTGAACTTTCTAAAACATACATCAGACGACATCACTTTCCTTTATCAAACCATCCAGTGGCCCTCCACTGCACGTAAGATAAAATCCAAGTTCTTACCCTGCAAGTCCCTATGTGACCACTTCTCTGCCAGCCTCTCCAGTCTCGGTCATCAATCTCCGCTCTGCCCCTCTCTGACTGCACTCCAGTCACTCACCCTTCTGCTCTTCCTCAACACACTGTTCTCGTTCTGGCCTCATGGCATTGTTACTTGCTAGTCTACCTAAAATGCTCTTCTTCAAAGTCTTCACACAGCTGACTCGACCTCATTATTCAGATCTTGATTCAAATATCAGCTCCTTAGAGAAGGTTCCCCACACCAACAAGAACGACCCCTTTGCCCATGAAAACAGAAGTTACTTGGTGACAGGAACTATTGATTTCATGTTCTTCACTCTAATTCCAGAACCAAGAGTAATATCTGACACCTACTAGGCACTCAGGACATATTTGTTTCCTGAAATACTGGTATCTTTTTTAAAGTGTCATACTCATATGCCTATGAGTATATCTACATATATATATTTATGGATATGTGAGCTTGTTGTCACCTCACAGAAGTGGAATGTACATCCCCCACCCCAAATTTGGTTGGAATGTCAAGACTAATGATGCCACACATATACCAAGAAGGTATGAAAAGGATTATTACTCACATAATGAGTTATGCATCAAAAATGCAGTTAGACCAAACCAAAAACTGGTAACTGTGAAGTGATGGGTAATTAGACGGTTGTGATTCTTTCATTCTATAGATATAGGTATAGATATAGAAATAATCGAAACATCAAGTTCTACACCTTAAGTATATACAATTTTTATTTATCCATTATACCTCAATAAAACTGAAAAAAATGGGATCCGTCTCAATGACAACTTACCCATGGTGTTTGTCTGATAACTAAAACATTGAGTGGTTTATTTAATTTGGACTTGTTTATGTAAGCCACTATGGCACCTGCAGCATGAGACCAATAAGAAAGGTGAATGTTCCATTGAATATCTAGTACTATCAAGAGCTAGTACTATATATTCTGAGAAGTGAAATGAGTGCCTTAGTCTCTCTATCAATGTGCAGAACTTCAAAGAAGATAAAGAGTGCTATGGTGAGACATTGTATTGTGGCTTTAATATGTGCAGAAGATGTGTGACCTTGATTTATATTTTGGGTATCCGTGAGGCAAGAGGTCCTATGAGTTCTTTACCCCAAATGAGGCAACCTTGGAGAAGGAATTGTTTTCATTGGCCAGAGCAGATGGTCAGACCACTGGCAGTGGCCCAAAGATCTATAAAAATGTGAGGATGAGGCCAATTGTTGGCCAAGACATGGCCAAGTGCTAAGATAACTGCCTAAAGTTTGGCCAACTGAGCTGACCCTGTGTCCTGTCCTTTATCAGGAACATTCTGATTAAGAGATGGAAAGAAGCAAGAGTCAAGCAAGCTCCATTAAGTGTGATAGTGACAATGCCATTGGTTAAGTGAATGAACTCCCTTTGGTATTCACTGTGTTGAGCCTAAGGGGCTCCCCAGCTATCCACGTGTTCTAAGAGATGACCTCCTCTAGCACTGTGGCATCCGGCAAGGGACCCAGCACAGGGGACGTTACCCTCTCCTGAAAGTAGGGTATGCAGAGGGCCCGGGTTCAGCTCCATCCTGTAGCAAGGAGGCCTCACTAGCTGTGCTGGGCTTGCAGGGTGCTGTTTCCATGATCAAAGGCCTAACGGGCAGCTGTATACTGAGGGTCACAGGTTCAGGACCTGAGATAGTCTATGTTTCCAGGAAAGTCCAGTATGTACCCACCAATTGCTACACTAATGGCATACAGCGTTGGGCCAAGGAAGGTAGTTCCTTGTATCAGAAGCCCATGCAACTAACGGCCATCACTGATGGTAGAGGGACTCCGAGATATATGAGAGAAGGTTGCTAAAGCTCCCACAGTGAAGGAATCTCGGGGTGGGGGGGGAGGGGGTCGTAACAGGAATGCCTGTTCTATGGCAATTCAGGCAGATTCTAGTATCTTTTTACAGGGGGTCTCATTCAAGTTGGGCCTATTTGCAAGTTACAGAACAAAAAAGCTTTGTAAATGAGGAATGTTGCCTCCAGAATCTAAAAATGTCAAAAACATGTTGGGCTTGTTTTAACAATGTGGGTCCTAAGAAGACTAAAAGCTGTTTCTTGACACTGTCAGGACTGGAGCAGCCCTCAACTTACTAAATAATTTTCAGGAACTTAACTGAAGTGCTGGGGCCCTGTACTATGTGTCTCATGTGAACCTCCTCAAAGGAGGATGTCATTAGTGAGATGTCATAACTGTGTACCCGAAAAAAGTTAGAGCTGGTTAAAATATTGCCTGTGAAGACTATGTGAGATGGCAGGCGTGGAGACTGAGCCCACTGAGTACCCAGGTGAAGGTGTATTGTGTCCCTTTAAAGGTGAAGGTTAACTGCAGCTGAGAGGTTGTTGAAATAGGCACTGAATAGAACATGCTAGCCAAATACTTTGCTATAACGACAAAGTATTTACCAGTTACTTATTATTATTGGGTGGAATCAGTCATTTCAATAATATATATGGAGCCCTAGTGGGTGGGGCCATGACGCCAAGGGTACGAATTCACACTGAGGCACCGGTCCTGTTTTCCCGGGTTTAAGAACAAGTAAAACTTGGCTGTTAAATGCAGCAGAAGTGGGGATAACCACACCTTCTCTAAATAGGTCTTATATAAGGGGTTTCAATCTGTGAAAACCGTGCTTTCATTTAGATTGAACCTTTTCTTAAACACTGAGGTGAAAGGTATTGTTTTAACTAGGGGGAAAGGTCCATAGGGTCCCATAGTTTTCAAGCTGATTATAAGGGCCAGAGACTTAACTTTATTACTTATTGGGTCAGGTTCTCCACGTGCACTAGAGGATATTTTAGGGTAATGGATGTCTTGGCTATGGAAAAGTCAGGCACGGAAATAATTCGGATGGTTCAGGTTAGGCATATCTGTTTCTAGTTCATGTTCACCTACTCCCTGGCTGGGAGTAGGTGGACATAAAGTGTGGGCCAGATGTGGGCCAGAAGGGGAAGGGGAATTAATGAGGCTTCAAAACTGTCAATTGTCAAACATCAAAAGTGGAATCAGATTATGACACACACTGCCACCACCCATACAGCACCCCTCTCCCCATCTGGGACCTCCGAAACACACACGGAAATACCAAGTCCTTTTCCTCCTCACCAGCAGGATAAAGTGTTCAGGAAGAAATCTGTCTTCAGAGCTCAGTCCTCACCCAGTCCTTATTCCCGGTGTCTGGCTAACTATGGACTGGCTGGTCTGGGCCCCAAACTGGCAGGATACTACCTCCCTCCCTTCTCACACGCCTGCCCCTTCCTGCCTTCCTTCAGTCCCCATCACCGAAGAACAGACAGAGATACACACACATCTTTCTACAACAGCTTGTACATCAATAGCTGAGGGCTTTTTTATTCGGTCTCTACACAGGTGACCATTTCTCCAGTGCTTTCTCTGGAGAGACCACAGAGACAGCAAGGTCTCAGTCACCTGATAGACCCAGGGCAGCACTTTATGAACTGCCGGAAGAGCCCTCTGGGACGTTTTCATCCTCCTCTGGCTCTTTAGTCATTGTTGTACTCCGCCGGTAGTAGAATGCTAGCATCTTTGACTTCTTCTGTGTAGGACCTCTTCCCGAATTCTGACGACGGACTGATTTTGTTAACTCGACCACCTCCTGAATCTGGTCGGAAAACAAAGTGATACAGAAAGGTATTGATTTGGGGAAAGAGGATGGGAAGGAGAACTTTGAGAGAATGGGTGTGGATTGAGAAGGGCTTTGTGCCAGGGAAGGGCTGGGTAAGTCTTGGGTGGGGGATGAAGAGGAGGCACGTGAGTCCGGTAATCTGACCTCCTCCATCTTATAGCCCTGGAGTGGAGAATTCATCCTCTCCCTTCTGCGTTGGCCCCCTGGTGTTTGTTGCTCTGACCTCTCGGTGTTTGTCCGTGCATGGCAGTTAGGCCCCTGGGGGATTGTACTTTCCTCCGCCATGTCAGTAGCAACAGTGTGCTCTACTCCAAGGCTCCTGGCCTCTCTATATATACCCTGCCAGGACAATGAAGAGCCACACCCATCAGCTTTGATTGGTCAGCCAATGGTAGCGCTGGGGTGGCTGTGACATCACAAAGCACTACCCTTGAAGATACGTGGGGGGAGGGGAGGGGTGCAGAGGATTCTAGGTGCTCTGGTTAGAGAAAGGGAGTGCTTCCTCAACACCCAGTAAAGAGCCTTCCCAAATTGACCTTCCACTCTTCCTCATCTTCTCTGGTTCAATCCTTGTGGTGCACATGTTAGGGAGAAGGTGTTCCCTCCAAACCATTCCACATGGCCACCCCCATTCAGTGTTTAATTCTGTTGTCTCCCAGATCTCATCACCTAGTATTGTGTGGTTTTTAAAAACTTTTTATTTTATAACAGTTTTAGATTTACAGAGTAATTGTGAAGATCATATTCATACACGCCACAACAAATTTCCCTTCTTAACATTGTACATTAGTATGGTACAATTGTTCAACTTAGTGAACCAACACTGAAACAGTATTATTCACTAAAGTCTGTACTTCATCAGATTTCCTTTTGTTTTTAAATGTTGAGCCTTCTTTTAATTAATTTATTTTTATTTTTGGCTGTGTTGGGTCTTCGTTTCTGTGCGTGGGCTTTCCCTAGTTGTGGCAAGCAGGGGCCACTCTTCATCGTGGTGCGCGGGCCTCTCACTGTCGCGGCCTCTCTTGTTGCGGAGCACAGGCTCCAGACGCGCAGGCTCAGTGGCTGTGGCTCACGGGCCTAGTTGCTCTGCGGCATGTGGGATCTTCCCAGATCAGGGCTCGAACCCATGTCCCCTGCATTAGCAGGCAGATTCTCAACCACTGTGCCACCGTCGAAGCCCCAGATTGCCTTATTGTTTACCTAATGTTCTTTTTCTGTCCCAGGATCCCAACCAAGATTCTACATTAAATTTAGTCATTCCATGTTATAACTTCTTAGGCTCCTCTTGGCTGTGACAGTTTTTTAGACTTCTTGTTTTTGAAGACTTTGACAGTTTGGGGTTTTGTGTTTTGTCTTTTACATTAGATCTGCAGATGTTATTGCTCTTATAGGTCAAAGTTTTTATAAGTTTCTTCTTCCAGAGCACCTCAAATCAAGTCAGTACCACCAGTGTTATGGACTTCCCCATGGCAATGGTTGAACTAATCTCTTGGCTTTGTCACAGAGGTGACACAGTTGTTTTTCTCTAGAGGTCTGAGGATCAGGATCATTTTTTATTTATGACAGAGGCACAGGGGCAGCAGCAGAAGCATTCTGTAAGGTACTAGTGAGTCATTTACTTTTAGAAGTATGACCTCAGCATCCCACATAGTTAACGGCTCTTCCTCCACACGAGTGACCATCCCATGGACCTGTATATTGAACAGACTGTCAGTCTTTCTCCTGAGCTCTATATAGAAAGGGGGCCAACATGTGGTTGAGACACAACCAGTGTTCACAAGGTAAGAGTCATTTCTTTGAGGTTAGTGTCAGTCACACCTTAGTTTGGAATTGAAACACATGATTCAACCTGAGAATCACAAATAGGTCCAGGTTGAGACACAGGATTCAGGACTGCTTTAAGCAAGGTCCCAATCCAATAATCCTTTCACTATGTGCCAAGTGGCTAAACTGACTTATGTTGGTCAAAGCTTTAGCAGACACTCAGTAGGACTAACAAATGCAGCACAAAGAAGCAAGTTCAAAGCACAAGCTAGCCAGCAGGCAGTAGCCCAAGTGCCTGTTCACCAGCATACAGCAGAGCCAGTTAGAAAGCCAAAGCAAGAGAAGAAAGACCCCTGGTGGTAAGGGATAGCACCTTGATGTCCTGCTCACAGGGCCAGTTTTTGTAATCACACCACAGAGACAGGATGGATCCTTCAACCCAAATTCGGTTTGCATGTCGAGACTGATAACACATACACCTAGAGAGTATGAAAAACTTTACTACATAAGAAGGAGGCTTTCTGGGGAGAGCAGGGCAGGCTCTCAAGCAGGTTCAAGAATGGCTTAAGAGAGCAGAAGAAGGAGATTGGCTTGGCTTTTATGGTGGTGAGGGGATGACGCTGGAGTGTTCCCACACACAGGTCAGGTTTTGCACAGTCTGAACTTCCTCCTGGCCCACAGAAGAGAGAGTACCTGAGCTTTCTTATCAGATATAGGTAAGCAGGGGAAGAGGCAGCGGTAGGGCTCTTTTATAGAATAATGTTGTGTAAATGCAAGGTGTTTAGCACAGTTTAGAATTCTCATAACCATTATAACCACACTTATATTGTTTTCAGTTAAACTACGTTTCACTAGATTCGTATTTCCCAAATTATGGTCCTTTAAATATTATTTAAGGTGGCTTAGAATTATCTTGGTTCATCACAGAGAAACTGTGTAGAAAGAGAAAAGACTGCTAGCCTCAGGAGGTCTGACACACTGGTCACAAAAGAGCAGACTTCATTGTACTATCTGCTGAATTATGAGGGGTTTCTAACATGTTTCCCATCCTGGGTGACTACTGTAGCATCCAAAGACTGTAATAATAATTACAGAAACTAACATTTATTGACTACTAACTCTATGTAGGAATTATGCTAAATATCCATATACATAGTTCATCCTCGTCACAACCCTATTGAGATAAGTGGCCAAAGAGCGGTTTCTGTCATTTCTGCCAGGACATCTCCATTCCAATTGCAGAAGCAGAAAAGAGCATATAGGAGGGCACATGGGAATATTTATGGGCCAGGCTCAAAAGGGGTATGCATTACTCCTGCTCACATTTCATTGGGAAAAACTCACATAGCCACATCTAACTACAAGAGACAATGAGAAATGTAGTCTACCTAGTAGAAGAGGAGATCTTAAATGTTGGAGATAAGCTAGCAATCTCTGTCTCCACCATCTTGTTCATCACTCTCCCCAGTATTTACAGTAGAGCCTGGCACATAGTAGGTGGCCAAGAGTATTTCTGTTGAATGAATGGGTTTCAACTTTTTTGGTCAGTTATGGGGATCAAAAACATATAGAACTTGGTTAAGCAATGGTTTCCTAGATATGACACAAAAAGCAGAAGCAACAAAGAAAGAGTAAATTGGACTACATCAAAATTTTAAAATGTTTTCTTCTGCAAAATAATACCATGAAGAAAGCAAAAAGGCACACCAAAGAAAGATCCTGGCAAATCATATATTTCATAAAAGTGTAGTATCCAGAATACAGAAAGAACTCTTACAACTCAACAACAAAAATACAAACAACCCAACTGAAAATCAGGTAAAGGACTTAAATAGACATTGTGCTAATGAAGATATACAAATAGCCAACAAACATATGAAAATATGCTCAATACCATTAGTCGTTAGGGAAATGCAAATCAAAACCACGATGAGATGCCACTTCATACCCACTAGGAAGGCTATAACTTTTAAAAAAAAAAAATAACAAGTATTGACGAGGATGTAGAGAAATTGAAACCCTCATACACGTCTGGTGGGAACATAAAATGATACAGCCTCTGTGGAAAACATTTTGGCAGTTACTCAACAAGTTAAACATAGACTTGCCATATTACCCAGTAACTCTACTCCTAGGTATATAATGAAAAGAGTTGAAAAGGAGGGAACAACAACAACAAAAAACAGGTGAATTGAGCAACACAAAAGCAAAGGGCAAATAACGTTTCAAGAAGTAAAACATGGTCAACTTTATTAAATACCTTTTACAGGTAATATAGGGACAGACAAACGACGATTGAACTTGTTAGTAGAGAGGTCATTGGTAAATTTGATAAGAAGGAAATTGAAAGAGTGGAAACTATTTTAATATAAACCTGGATGTGTATTAAGGAGAAAATGTGAGATCAGAAAGTGAGGGGCGGATAGACAATTTCTTTTGAGAGTTTTGGTGCTAAGGGCAGGAGAAATATGGGACTATAGCTGGAGGGGGATTTGGTATTAAGAGAGTGTATTTTTAAGAGGGTAGATTCTAGAACGCATCTAGCCAACATAAATGACTGAATGAAACTGACGACATAAAAAACCAAAGGGATAATTGCAGAAGAAAAAATATTGAGAAAGCAAGAGGGGTATTCAGAGCACTAGTAGATGGGATCGGTAGCAAATGTGGAAATATTGGCTTTCCATGAGAACGAGTAATATTTATAGATTTTACAGTGGAGAAGGAAACGATTATGGTATGATTACAAATGCAGGTAAGATGGTAGATTTGGTGGGGAAGACATAAAAGAATTTTCTCTCGACTCTGCAGTTTTCTCAGTGAAGGATGAGATAAGGGCATAAAATAACAAGAGTGAGGGTCGGGTTTTGAGAAATTGAGGGGAAGATAAAGTATTGGATATTCATTTTGTATAATGGAAATGGGTGTATAATATGGAAGGATTGATCATTTAAGATATGTGGTCAAGAATTTAAGGTGAGATCAGTTAGCTTTGTCTTGTAAATTTCTACAGCAACATCCATCACTTGTATATAGGAACAAAGTAGGTAGATAGCTAAATTTAACAAGGGTTGTGGTTTTGCCAGGGAAGTACTAGGGTGGGAAAGTGAGTAGGGAGATGAAGGTTTATGAAAGTAAGTGATACTAATGATAAATTGGTAAGCAATGAGGAAATGCGAAAAGGGAAATGTGGCTGATGCTGAAAAGTAGTAGAATTCACAGACTGGAGTTCAAAATTGAAGAATTTTTAGAGTTGGGTGTGTGTAGGTGTGTATACCTGCATGAGAGAGAGGTATTTTGCTAGGAAGAATAATCAGTTGTAGCCCAAGAGATGTATGTTTTAAAATCAGGATTTCAGAGTTGCTGTAATTTTTGAGAATGTCAATGTCTAGTGCATGAGCATTAGAGTGAGTGGCTTAAGTATGATGGAAGAAAAATACCATTGGAATTGAGGGCATGAAAGATTTGCAAAGCCAAAAATGCTGGATGAATATCCACATAGATGACAGATGTTGAAGTTGCCAAGATGGTGGCAGTACTAAAAGTGGAGAAGAAGATCGGGAAAGTGTCTAACGAATGAAGGTAAAGAAATAGATGGCGTAGCACATGATATTATCTAATAGCAAGAACTACAAATGAGCTCTGAATTTTGAAAGAGGAAGGAGCAGAAATGGTTTGAAAGTGACAATGAGTCGACTCCTTGGGGTATGTGAGGAAAACTAACGTTTGCTCAAGAGGACTGCAGGGGAAGTGATTTCCTCAAGGCACAGCCATATTCCAGTCATAAAACAGAGATTAAGGGAACACTGAGAGAACAACTTGAAGCTACTGGGGAGTTTCTTAATGATAGACTATGAGTTACAGAGGGCAGGAGAGAAGCGCTCATGAAGTTGGGGAGAGAGTTGGGTCCAATTCTGTCAAGTGCAGAGCAATACGTGAATAAGGGTCTAGTTAATGATGGATAATCTGCAGGGTGGTGACTTAAGTAAAAGTGATAAGACAAGATGGACCTTGTGACTGCATGGCAGATTGGGAGGTGAGTAAAGCCCTCCAGACTAGAGATTGCTTAACCTAGGCTGACCTAGAAGTAAGAAGAATCCAGAAACACCATTGAAACCTGTTTCCTCTAAATATCATGTATCCTGTATGATGATCCAGCATTTCAAAGATAGACTAGTAAGGACATCTAAGAGGGTAGGTCTGAAAGGAAAGGAGTGTGTTTGCTTAAGAGTGTGAGTGTGTATGAAAAATGTCAACAGCAAATTCTAATGTCAGAGGGTTGCTACTATAGGCTTATGGAGCCATGCACTATTCTTGGACAACCCAAGATGCCTGCACAGATGTGGCCCAGATGCAAGCACCAACACTTACTGGGCACCTGCAAAGCCAAAGCTGGGGAAGATGGAAGGCCAAGGGGAAGTGGTATTATCCCAATACAGGAATGTATTTACTTAGGCTTCCTAAATGGCAGGTGGACAAAAAACGGAAGAAAGGAAATTAAGCTTCTTTTGCCTAACATCTCTCCACAGGAGGAAGTACTTGGAGTTGTATTTCCTACGTAAATTCACCTGCTAAAACTCCAGGGAGCTCATCACATTAGAAGGGTTCTCCTTGTCATTGTCTTTTAAAAGAACAATTCCCCATGCTTATAAATCCAGGCTCAGAACATCAATTCAACCAACCTCAGGAGCCGTGTGGCTACACCTTCCTGCTGGGAATCAGCATGGTCCCCAGAGAATCAATTTGAGGAGTATGGCCAAAGTGTTTTCATTTTCAGTGTTTATCCCCTGGAATGTCTAGGAGTGAAGAATAGACAGGGCAGTACAATCCTAAGATTCAATTTCTTTCATCAAATACAAACCGTATATATGAGCATCAAGGCAAGAGGATGGAGGACTTTAACTGAAATTCCAATAGAGATCTAAGCGCAAATCCTGGAACCATGCCATGCTAGCATTGTGAGTTAGGATAGGTACTTAACCACTCTGAGCCTGTTTTCTGATCTCTAAAAAAAAAGTAGAAGGGTAATATCTCATACAGCTGTTGCAAAGATCAACTCAAATAATTCATGTACAGAATATAGCACAACAACCTACAGAATGGGAGAAAATATTTGTAAATCGTGTATCTGATAAGGGATTTTTATCCAGAATATATAAAGAACTCTTACATGCCTGTGATAAGAAGGTAAATAACCCAACTTTTAAAATGGGCAGAAGATCTAAATAGACATTTCTGCAAGGAAGATATACTAATGGCCAGCAAGCACATTAGAGACGCTTGACATCATTATTCATCAGGAAAACACAAATCAAAACCACAGAAAGATACCATTTCATACCCATTCGGATGGCTAGAATCAAAAAGTCAGATAATCATAACTGTTGGTAGGGATTTAGAGAAATCAGAACCATCATACACTGTTAGTGAGAATGTAAAATGGTATAGCTGCTTTGGAAAAGTTTGTTGTTTCTCAGAGGGTGAAACAGTGTTACTGTATGACCTACTTGTAGGTATATCCCCAAGATAAATGAAAATAGATGTCCATACAAAATCTTGTACATAAATATTCATAGCAGCAATATTCATAATACCCAAAGATGGAAACAACCCAAATGCCCATCAACTGACCAGTGGACAAACAAAATGTGGCAAATCCATACAACAGAATATTATTCAGACATCAAAAGGAATGAAGAACTCATATATGCTACAATATGGCTGAACCTTAAAAACATTATGCTAAGTGAAAGAAGTCAGTCACAAAAGACCACATATTATGTGACTCTATTCATATGAAATGCTCAGAACAGGCAAATCTATAGATACAAAATAGATCAATAATTACTTAAGGCTGAGGCAGAAGTTGTTGGGAGCACAGGGGATTAATAGCTAAAGGATACGAGGGTTTCTTTTGGAGGTGTTGAAAACGTTCTAAAATAGACTGGAGGGAACTTCAAGACGTCGGAAGAGTAAGACGTGGAGATCACCTTCCTCCCACAGATACATCAGAAATACATCTACACGTGGAACTGCTCCTATAGAACACGCACTGAACGCTGGCAGAAGACCTCAGACCTCCCAGGGAAGAAACTCCCAACGTAGCTGGGTAGGGCAAAAGAAAAAAGAAAAAGCAGAGACAAGAGAATAGGAACGGGACCTGCACAATGGGAGGGAGCCGTGAAGGAGGAAACGTTTCCACACCCTAGAAGCCCCTTCACTGGCGGAGACTGCAGGTGGCAGAGGGGGGCAGCTTCAGAGCCACGGAGGAGAGCACAGCAACAGGGGTGCGGAGCGCAAAGCAGAGAGACTCCGGCACAGAGGATCGCTGCCGACTGGCACTCACCAGCCCGAGAGGCTTGTCTGCTCACCTGCCGGGACGGGCGGGGGCTGGGAGCTGAGGCTCGGGCTTGGGTCTGAGGGCAGGGAGAGGTCTGGCAGTGTGAGCACAGCCTGAAGGGGTTAGTACGCCACGCCTAGCCAGGAGGGAGTCCAGGAAAAGTCTGGAGCTGCCGAAAAGGCAAGAGAATTTTTCTTACCTCTTTGTTTCCTGGTGCACGAGGAGAGGGGATTAACAGCGCTGCTTAAAGGAGCTCCAGAGACAGGCGCGAGCCGCAGCTATCAGCACGGATCCCAGAGACGGGCATGAGACGCTAAGGCTGCTGCTGCCACCACCAAGAAGCCTGTGTGCGAGCACAGGTCACTCTCCACACCTCCCCTCCCGGGAGCCTGTGCAGCCCGCCACTGCCAGGGTCCCGTGATCCAGGGACAACTTCCCCGGGAGAACGCACAGCGCGCCTCGGGTTGGTGCAACGTCACGCCGGCCTCTGCGGCCGCAGGCTCGCCCCGCCTCCGTGCCCCTCCCTCCCCCCCGGCCTGAGTAAGCCAGAGCCCCCGAAGCAGCTGCTCCTTTAACCCCGTCCTGTCTGAGTGAAGAACAGACGCCCTCTGGCGACCTATACTTAGAGGCGGGGCCAAATCCAAAGATGAACCCCAGGAGCTGTGAGAACAAAGAAGAGAAAGGGAAATCTCTCCCAGCAGCCTCAGGAGCAGCGGAATAAATCTCCAATATCAACTGGATGTACACTGCATCTGTGGAATACCTGAATACAGAACGAATCATCCCAAATTGAGGAGGTGGACTTTGAGAGCAAGATTTATTATTTTTTTCCCATTTTCCTCTTTTTGTGAGTGTGTATGTTTATGCTTCTGTGTGAAATTTTGTCTGTATAGCTTTGCTTTCACCATTTGTCCTAGGGTTCTATCCGTCCGTTTTCGTTTCACTTTAAACAATTTTTTTTCTTAATAAAAATTTTTTTATTTTAATGAGTTTATTTTATTTTACCTTACTTTATTTTATTTTCTTTTATCCTCTTTCTTTCTATCTTCTTCCTTCCTCTCTCTCTTTCTTCCTTTCTTTCTTCCTTCCTTCCTCCCTCCCTCCCTCTCTCTCTCTCTCCCTGTTTCTCTCTTCCTCTCCTTCTCTCTGCCTCTCTTTCTCTCTTTCATTCTATTTTTTCTCCCTTTTATTCTGAGCCGTGTCGATGAAAGGCTCTTGGTGCTGCAGCCAGGAGTCCATGCTGTGCCTCTGAAGTGGGAGAGCCAACTTCAGGACACTGGTCCACAAGAGACCTCCCACCTCCATGTAATATCAAATGGCGAAAATCTCCCAGAGATCTCCATCTCAACACCAAGACCCAGCTCCACTAAATGACCAGCAAGCTACAGTGCTGGATACCTTATGCCAAACAACTACCAAGAAAGGAACACAACCCCACCCATTAGCAGAGAACCTGCCGAAATATCATAATAAGGCCATAGACACCCCAAAACACGCCACCAGACGTGGACCTGCCCACCAGAAAGACAAGATCCAGCCTCATCCACCAAAACACAGGCAGTAGTCCCCTCCATCAGGAAGCCTGCACAACCCACTGAACCAACTTTAGCCACTGGGGACAGACACCAAAAACAACAGGAACTACGAACCTGCAGCCTGCAAAAAGGAGACCCCAAACACAGTAAGATAAGCAAAATGAGAAGACAGAAAAACACACAGCAGGTGAAGGAGCAAGATAAAAACCCACCAGAACTAACAAACGAAGAGGAAATAGGCAGTCTACCTGAAAAAGAATTCAGAATAAACATAGTAAAGATGATCCAAAATCTTGGAAATAGAGTAGAGAAAATGCAAGAAACATTTAACAAGGACCTAGAAGAACTAAAGATGAAACAAGCAACAATGAACAACACAATAAATGAAATTAAAAATACTCTTGAAGGGATCAATAGCAGAATAACTGAGGCAGAAGAACGGATAAGTGACCTGGAAGATAAAATAGTGGAAATAACTACTGCAGAGCAGAATAAAGAAAAAAGAATGAAAAGAATTGAGGACAGTCTCAGAGACCTCTGGGACACGATTAAACGTACCAACATTCAAATTATAGGGGTTCCCAAAGAAAAAGAGAAAAAGAAAGGGACTGAGAAAATATTTGAAGAGATTATAGTTGAAAACTTCCCTAACATGGGAAAGAAAATAGTTAATCAAGTCCAGGAAGCACAGAGACTCCCATACAGGACAAATCCAAGGAGAAACACACCAAGACACATATTAGTCAAACTATCAAAAATTAAATACAAAGAAAAAATATTAAAAGCAGCAAGGGAAAAACAACAAATAACATAGAAGGGAATCCCCATAAGGTTAACAGCTGATCTTTGAGCAGAAATTCTGCAAACCAGAAGGGAGTGGCAGGACATATTTAACATGATGAAAGGGAAAAACCTACAACCAAGATTACTCTACCCAGCAAGGATCTCATTCAGATTTGACAGAGAAATTAAAAACTTTACAGACAAGCAAAAGCTAAGAGAATTCAGCAGAACCAAACCAGCTTTACAGCAAATGCTAAACCAACTTCTCCAGGCAGGAAACACAAGAGAAGGAAAAGACTTACAATAACAAATGCAAAACAATTAAGAAAATGGTAATAGGAGCATACATATCGATCATTACCTTAAATGTAAAAGGATTAAATGCTCCCACCGAAAGACACAGACTGGGTGAATGGATACAAAAACAAGACCCATATATATGCTGTCTACAAGAGACCCACTTCAGACCTAGGGACACATACAGATTGAAAGTGAGGGGATGGAAAAAGATATTCCATGCAAATGAAAATCAAAAGAAAGCTGGAGTAGCAATTCTCATATCAGACAAAATAGACTTTAAAATAAAGACTTACAAGAGACAAAGAAGGACACTACATAATGATCAAGGGATCGATCCAAGAAGAAAATATAACAATTTTAAATATTTATGCACCCAACATAGGAGCACCTCAATACGTAAGACAAATACTAAGAGCCATAAAAGGGGAAATCAACAGTAACACAATCATAGTAGGCGACTTTAACACCCCACTTTCAACAATGGACAGATCATCCAAAATGAAAAAAAATAAGGAAACACAAGCTTTAAATGATACATTAAACAAGACGGACTTAATTGATATTTATAGGATGTTCTATTCAAAAACGTCCAGAGATAAACCCATGTACATACGGTAACCTTATCTTGATAAAGGAGACTAGAGTATACAATGGGGAAAAGACAGCCTCTTCAATAAGTGGTGCTGGGAAAACTGGACAGATACATGGAAAAGAATGAAATTAGAACACTCTCTAATGCCATACACAAAAATAAACTCAAAGTGGATTAAAGACCTTAATGTAAGGCCAGACACACTAAAACTCTTAGAGGAAATAAAAGAAGAACACTCTTTTGAGATAAATCACAGTAAGATCTTTTTTGACCCACCTCCTAAAGAAATGGAAACCAAACCAAAAATAAACAAATGGGACCGAATGAAACTTCAAAGCTTTTTCACAGCAAAGGAAACCATAAACAAGACTAAAAGACAACCCTCAGAATGGGAGAAAATATTTGCAAACAAAGCAACTGACAAAGGATTAATCTCCAAAATTTACAGGCAGCTCATGCAGCTCAATATCAAAAAAACAAACAACCCAATCCAAAAATGGGCAGAAGACCTAAATAGACATTTTTCCAAAGAAGATATACAGATTGCAACAAACACATGAAAGAATGCTCAACATCATTAATCATTAGAGAAATGCAAATCAAAACCACAATGCGGTATCATCTCACACCGGTCAGAATGGCCATCATCAAAAAATCGACAAACAATAAATGGACAACCTGGAAGAAATGGACAAATTCCTAGAGAGGGTGTGGAGAAAAGGGAACCCTCATACACTGTTGGTCGGAATGTAAATTGATACAGTCACTAAGGAGAACAGTATGGAGGTTCCTTAACAAACTAAAAATAGAACTACCATACGACCCAGCAATCCCACTACGGGGCATATATCCTGAGAAAACCATAATTCAAAAAGAGTCATGTACCACAATGTTCATCGCAGCTCTATTTACAATAGCCAGGACTTGGAAGGAACCTAAGTGTCCATCAACAGATGAATGGATAAAGAAGATGTGGCACATATATACAATGGAATATTACTCAGCCATAAAAAGGAACGAAACTCAGTTATTTGTAGTGAGGTGGATGGACCTAGAGTCTGTCATACAGAGTGAAGTAAGTCAGAAAGAGAAAAACAAATACCGTATGCTAACACATATATATGGAATCTTAAAAAAAAATGGTCATGAGGAACCTAGGGGCAAGACGGGAATAAAGACGCAGACCTACTAGAGGATGGACTTGAGGACACGGGGAGGGGGAAGGGTAAGCTGGGACAAAGTGAGAGAGTGGCATGGACATATATACACTACCAAATGTAAAATAGATAGCTAGTGGGAAGCAGCCGCATAGCACAGGGAGACCAGCTCAGTGCTTTGTGACCACCTAGAGGGGTGGGATAGGGAGGGTGGGAGGGAGGGAGACGCAAGAGGGAGGGGATATGGGTATATACGTATATGTATAGCTGATTCACTTTGTTACAGAGCAGAAACTAATACACCATTGTAAAGCAATTATACTCCAGTAAAGATGTTAAAAAAAAAGAAAAGTGTGTTTGTTCAAAATAAATAAATAACTTTCCTAACTGCTCAGGAAAGTTATTTCTCCTTCCCATGAAATGAAAAATGATCTATAAGGGCACATAGTATTGACTATAAATTCCAGTTCTGTCAGTGATGGTATCTGGCGCATGAGGGGCACCCAAGTTAGGGAGCTTTTGGTTAATTTCCCTGGGCCATATACAGCAACGTGTTCTCTCAAATACTCTCTGGAAATTCGGAGCCTCAAATATGTTTGCCACCTTCCCCCAAGTCATCACATTTATTAACATCCTTGTCTTATACTTCTAGAAGCAGGAGCTTCTAGCAGATCTTTTCCCTTTGTGAAAGGATGTATTTCTGTGTAAGGTGGGTCTAGGCCACCTTAGTCTGTCCTCTAATGTTCACCTCAGTAGCACTCTACCTGGTTGATAATAGCTTTGAGGCCACCTTCCTGTAATGTTTTTCCTTTTTTTTTTTTTTTACTTTAGGAGCATTGCATAATAAAAACTCCATTAAAGATGCAAAACCAAAGTGAGCCATGAAGCAAGACACGATGGGGCCTATCAGCATTCCTAAGTGTGTTCAAGGCAAAAGCATTTCAGAGGGAGGTAAACTACAGTCATTATAGCTATCTTTGTTGACCTCTGACTATATATTCCAGTCACTGTGTTTGACATACATTAATTCTCATAAAACTTCTGTCATGTTGACATTATTATCTCCCTTTTACAAATGAGGAAAGAGGTTCACATAAATTAAATGACTTTCTCAGGGCAACAGCTAGTAAGTTTCAGAGCTGGATTTGTATCCAAAATAAAGTGGGCTTTTTTTTGGTTTTTTGACTCTATTTTCTTCTTTGTAATGCTGCATACATTTATTATTTATATGTATTAAAAAGGATAAAATAAGTTTGGACTCCTATCTCACACAACATGAAGTTCTGTATGATCTAAAGATAAAAATGTTGAAGTAAAAAATAAATATTTTTGAAAACTTATGTATAATCTAGGAGTCAAGAAAAATTTCTGTGCAAGCTGGAAAACCTAGACACTCTAGAGAAATGACTGACATATTTGAGTGCTTAAAACTTAAAATGTAATCATATGGCAAATGTAAAGGTAAATAAAACCAAAAGACAAATAATAGAGGAACATATATTTGTAATACACATGACAGATAAAGGATTCAATACCGAACATATAAAAAATTTCCTACACATTAATAAGAAAAGACAAACACCCTAATTGAAAGTGGTTAAAAAGGGTAAAAAGGGCTGTTCAAGGAGGCAGAAAACCACCTTGCCAATAAACAAGTGAAATTACTCAACTTTACTAGCCATCAGGCATATTGAAATTAAATTAACAAGGAAATATCACTTTAAGACCATTAAACATGGTATCACATATTGCTGGAGTGTTGTGGAGGTTAATATGTTATCTCATACATTTGCCGAGGGAAATGTGCAGTATATTAAAGCCATTTGGAATTCAACCTGGCAACCTCTATTAAAATTAAGAATTTACATAAACTTTAACTTAGCAATTCCATTTCCGGGGCCTTCTTCCATAGAAAATAAAAGCACAGGTATATAACAGTGAATATGAACAAAATAAATTATACGTATATATTCAGATTAACTGCAACATTTTTTCTAGTAGCCAAAAAACTGGAATCAACTTGAATGTCCTCAATAGAGGAATGGTTTAATAAGTTGTTTTTCACTCAAACCATTGCATTTTACATAACTAGTTTAAAAAGTGCGTTAAGTCTATACCAGATGATGTGGAAAACATTTCTCTGAAATGTTTCTAAGTGAGAAAAACTACGTGCAGTAAAGAGTAAAATAGTGCCCCTATATGTTTTTATGCATACGTATGTATGTTACCTTATTTATGAACATAGACAAAGATATGCAAAGATTCACACCAGGCTTTTAACATTGCTTATCCAGTGGAGGAGTGGCTAATGAAATGTAAAAATCCTATAGATGTACAGGTTTTCTCAACATTTATGTATATGTATGTATATATATATATATATATATATATATATATATATATAATTCTCAACATTTATATATAATTACTTTATGTAAATGCACATGTAAATTACATATGTGTAGAGCCATGTACAAAGAGATACTTGCTGAAAGTGTGCATATCATAGAGAGTGTTTTGAGTTTTTAGGGTTCTTTTTTTTTAACTTTCTTTCTTGTACTTTGAGTTTTTCAAAATAAAAATTTTACATGATTTTAAGTTTCACATTTTCTAAAGCAAACATTATAGAGCAGGTTAAGGAAATGATCCAGTATCTACAGAATGATCTGATTGTTCAGTCCTCCAGTAGGTTCATCAAACTACATTGAGCAGCAACCATGACATTGTATCAGGTGTGTTAAAGTGGTTGGGATTACAGAGATGAATGAAATATGCTCCTTCTTGTTGTATATTACAACAAGACAAACATATAAATGAACAACTCTAACACAATATGGCTATTGCTTTAATATAAGAATTTGTAGGACAATAGGGGCAATGAACTCTGCGGGCATTGGTGGTAGAGAGGCTTCATAGGGAAAGAACCATTTGAGCTTAGCCTTAAAGACTGAGGATGCTTTCATCACTCACCAGCCTTAGGTGGGGAAGGGAAAGCAATCCCTTCAAAGAGGAAGGAATCAACATCTAGTCCTATTTCATTCATCAAGAATGTGGAGGAGGAAGTAAACAGTTTATTATTTATCGTCTCAAATGATGGTAATGTGGAAGATGGGCAAATGGAACAAGTGACTTTGGAAGAGTCCTGATCAGGAACTAATAAAATGAGAACCTGCTTTGAAACATGCAAGCAGGTTTTTCTGAGGGAAGAAGAACTCAAAGCTGCGTTTAATGAAAGGAAGCAACTGTCAAAGCAATCTGACTAAGTTCAGTACATTAGGTTTGCAGTTGGGGAAGAAATATGGGTTGCTGTTCATTTAGGACCTGTGGAAGAGGTTGGAGAAAAGGGGATAGGTACTCAAGCAATGATTCATTAGGTAGAAAGAAGAGAATGTTAGAAATCAGACACTACTGCCTGCCACTTACTGAATAAATTCATCATAAGCCATATACAGACACATCATAAAGTATCTAAAGGTACCAGAATGCTTGACCATTGAGGTAAGGTGCCCCAAAATACTGTGTCTTCAAGGAAAACACAAGGGTTCAGTACTCATGGGTTAGCAGCAGTTAACAGAAGACACACTAGCTTTTTGGGAGTAGGGGAGAAAGAAGCAAGGATTATGCATGCACGTATTTGTATCATAGATGGTAACAACAGAAGCCATTTAATCAAATGCTTATTATTGGCCTAATATAATGTCAGGTGTTTTACATAAATTACCTCATTTAATCCCAGAATGGCTCTAAGATATAGATACATGTTACTATCATTCCCTTTTTACAGATGAGGAAACTAAGTCTTACAGGAGTTAAAAAACATACTCAAGGTCAAAGAGCTTTTAGGTGGTGAAGCTGTAAATTGAGATCGGACTTTAAATCCTATGCTCCCAACTGCTCAACTAGACACTAAGTTATATTCCCCCTGCTAAACCCTAGTCCCAGCCATCATCATATCACACCTGTATTGTCCCAACAGCCTGTCACCCCTCTGGTCCTACACAGTTCACAACATCCAGTGAACTTTCTAAAACATACATCAGACGACATCACTTTCCTTTATCAAACCATCCAGTGGCCCTCCACTGCACGTAAGATAAAATCCAAGTTCTTACCCTGCAAGTCCCTATGTGACCACTTCTCTGCCAGCCTCTCCAGTCTCGGTCATCAATCTCCGCTCTGCCCCTCTCTGACTGCACTCCAGTCACTCACCCTTCTGCTCTTCCTCAACACACTGTTCTCGTTCTGGCCTCATGGCATTGTTACTTGCTAGTCTACCTAAAATGCTCTTCTTCAAAGTCTTCACACAGCTGACTCGACCTCATTATTCAGATCTTGATTCAAATATCAGCTCCTTAGAGAAGGTTCCCCACACCAACAAGAACGACCCCTTTGCCCATGAAAACAGAAGTTACTTGGTGACAGGAACTATTGATTTCATGTTCTTCACTCTAATTCCAGAACCAAGAGTAATATCTGACACCTACTAGGCACTCAGGACATATTTGTTTCCTGAAATACTGGTATCTTTTTTAAAGTGTCATACTCATATGCCTATGAGTATATCTACATATATATATTTATGGATATGTGAGCTTGTTGTCACCTCACAGAAGTGGAATGTACATCCCCCACCCCAAATTTGGTTGGAATGTCAAGACTAATGATGCCACACATATACCAAGAAGGTATGAAAAGGATTATTACTCACATAATGAGTTATGCATCAAAAATGCAGTTAGACCAAACCAAAAACTGGTAACTGTGAAGTGATGGGTAATTAGACGGTTGTGATTCTTTCATTCTATAGATATAGGTATAGATATAGAAATAATCGAAACATCAAGTTCTACACCTTAAGTATATACAATTTTTATTTATCCATTATACCTCAATAAAACTGAAAAAAATGGGATCCGTCTCAATGACAACTTACCCATGGTGTTTGTCTGATAACTAAAACATTGAGTGGTTTATTTAATTTGGACTTGTTTATGTAAGCCATTATGGCACCTGCAGCATGAGACCAATAAGAAAGGTGAATGTTCCATTGAATATCTAGTACTATCAAGAGCTAGTACTATATATTCTGAGAAGTGAAATGAGTGCCTTAGTCTCTCTATCAATGTGCAGAACTTCAAAGAAGATAAAGAGTGCTATGGTGAGACATTGTATTGTGGCTTTAATATGTGCAGAAGATGTGTGACCTTGATTTATATTTTGGGTATCCGTGAGGCAAGAGGTCCTATGAGTTCTTTACCCCAAATGAGGCAACCTTGGAGAAGGAATTGTTTTCATTGGCCAGAGCAGATGGTCAGACCACTGGCAGTGGCCCAAAGATCTATAAAAATGTGAGGATGAGGCCAATTGTTGGCCAAGACATGGCCAAGTGCTAAGATAACTGCCTAAAGTTTGGCCAACTGAGCTGACCCTGTGTCCTGTCCTTTATCAGGAACATTCTGATTAAGAGATGGAAAGAAGCAAGAGTCAAGCAAGCTCCATTAAGTGTGATAGTGACAATGCCATTGGTTAAGTGAATGAACTCCCTTTGGTATTCACTGTGTTGAGCCTAAGGGGCTCCCCAGCTATCCACGTGTTCTAAGAGATGACCTCCTCTAGCACTGTGGCATCCGGCAAGGGACCCAGCACAGGGGACGTTACCCTCTCCTGAAAGTAGGGTATGCAGAGGGCCCGGGTTCAGCTCCATCCTGTAGCAAGGAGGCCTCACTAGCTGTGCTGGGCTTGCAGGGTGCTGTTTCCATGATCAAAGGCCTAACGGGCAGCTGTATACTGAGGGTCACAGGTTCAGGACCTGAGATAGTCTATGTTTCCAGGAAAGTCCAGTATGTACCCACCAATTGCTACACTAATGGCATACAGCGTTGGGCCAAGGAAGGTAGTTCCTTGTATCAGAAGCCCATGCAACTAACGGCCATCACTGATGGTAGAGGGACTCCGAGATATATGAGAGAAGGTTGCTAAAGCTCCCACAGTGAAGGAATCTCGGGGTGGGGGGGGAGGGGGTCGTAACAGGAATGCCTGTTCTATGGCAATTCAGGCAGATTCTAGTATCTTTTTACAGGGGGTCTCATTCAAGTTTGGCCTATTTGCAAGTTACAGAACAAAAAAGCTTTGTAAATGAGGAATGTTGCCTCCAGAATCTAAAAATGTCAAAAACATGTTGGGCTTGTTTTAACAATGTGGGTCCTAAGAAGACTAAAAGCTGTTTCTTGACACTGTCAGGACTGGAGCAGCCCTCAACTTACTAAATAATTTTCAGGAACTTAACTGAAGTGCTGGGGCCCTGTACTATGTGTCTCATGTGAACCTCCTCAAAGGAGGATGTCATTAGTGAGATGTCATAACTGTGTACCCGAAAAAAGTTAGAGCTGGTTAAAATATTGCCTGTGAAGACTATGTGAGATGGCAGGCGTGGAGACTGAGCCCATTGAGTACCCAGGTGAAGGTGTATTGTGTCCCTTTAAAGGTGAAGGTTAACTGCAGCTGAGAGGTTGTTGAAATAGGCACTGAATAGAACATGCTAGCCAAATACTTTGCTATAACGACAAAGTATTTACCAGTTACTTATTATTATTGGGTGGAATCAGTCATTTCAATAATATATATGGAGCCCTAGTGGGTGGGGCCATGACGCCAAGGGTACGAATTCACACTGAGGCACCGGTCCTGTTTTCCCGGGTTTAAGAACAAGTAAAACTTGGCTGTTAAATGCAGCAGAAGTGGGGATAACCACACCTTCTCTAAATAGGTCTTATATAATGGGTTTCAATCTGTGAAAACCGTGCTTTCATTTAGATTGAACCTTTTCTTAAACACTGAGGTGAAAGGTATTGTTTTAACTAGGGGGAAAGGTCCATAGGGTCCCATAGTTTTCAAGCTGATTATAAGGGCCAGAGACTTAACTTTATTACTTATTGGGTCAGGTTCTCCACGTGCACTAGAGGATATTTTAGGGTAATGGATGTCTTGGCTATGGAAAAGTCAGGCACGGAAATAATTCGGATGGTTCAGGTTAGGCATATCTGTTTCTAGTTCATGTTCACCTACTCCCTGGCTGGGAGTAGGTGGACATAAAGTGTGGGCCAGATGTGGGCCAGAAGGGGAAGGGGAATTAATGAGGCTTCAAAACTGTCAATTGTCAAACATCAAAAGTGGAATCAGATTATGACACACACTGCCACCACCCATACAGCACCCCTCTCCCCATCTGGGACCTCCGAAACACACACGGAAATACCAAGTCCTTTTCCTCCTCACCAGCAGGATAAAGTGTTCAGGAAGAAATCTGTCTTCAGAGCTCAGTCCTCACCCAGTCCTTATTCCCGGTGTCTGGCTAACTATGGACTGGCTGGTCTGGGCCCCAAACTGGCAGGATACTACCTCCCTCCCTTCTCACACACCTGCCCCTTCCTGCCTTCCTTCAGTCCCCATCACCGAAGAACAGACAGAGATACACACACATCTTTCTACAACAGCTTGTACATCAATAGCTGAGGGCTTTTTTATTCGGTCTCTACACAGGTGACCATTTCTCCAGTGCTTTCTCTGGAGAGACCACAGAGACAGCAAGGTCTCAGTCACCTGATAGACCCAGGGCAGCACTTTATGAACTGCCGGAAGAGCCCTCTGGGACGTTTTCATCCTCCTCTGGCTCTTTAGTCATTGTTGTACTCCGCCGGTAGTAGAATGCTAGCATCTTTGACTTCTTCTGTGTAGGACCTCTTCCCGAATTCTGACGACGGACTGATTTTGTTAACTCGACCACCTCCTGAATCTGGTCGGAAAACAAAGTGATACAGAAAGATATTGATTTGGGGAAAGAGGATGGGAAGGAGAACTTTGAGAGAATGGGTGTGGATTGAGAAGGGGTTTGTGCCAGGGAAGGGCTGGGTAAGTCTTGGGTGGGGGATGAAGAGGAGGCACGTGAGTCGGGTAATCTGACCTCCTCCATCTTATAGCCCTGGAGTGGAGAATTCATCCTCTCCCTTCTGCGTTGGCCCCCTGGTGTTTGTTGCTCTGACCTCTCGGTGTTTGTCCGTGCATGGCAGTTAGGCCCCTGGGGGATTGTACTTTCCTCCGCCATGTCAGTAGCAACAGTGTGCTCTACTCCAAGGCTCCTGGCCTCTCTATATATACCCTGCCAGGACAATGAAGAGCCACACCCATCAGCTTTGATTGGTCAGCCAATGGTAGCGCTGGGGTGGCTGTGACATCACAAAGCACTACCCTTGAAGATACGTGGGGGGAAGGGAGGGGTGCAGAGGATTCTAGGTGCTCTGGTTAGAGAAAGGGAGTGCTTCCTCAACACCCAGTAAAGAGCCTTCCCAAATTGAACTTCCACTCTTCCTCATCTTCTCTGGTTCAATCCTTGTGGTGCACATGTTAGGGAGAAGGTGTTCCCTCCAAACCATTCCACATGGCCACCCCCATTCAGTGTTTAATTCTGTTGTCTCCCAGATCTCATCACCTAGTATTGTGTGGTTTTTAAAAACTTTTTATTTTAGAACAGTTTTAGATTTACAGAGTAATTGTGAAGATCATATTCATACACGCCACAACAAATTTCCCTTCTTAACATTGTACATTAGTATGGTACAATTGTTCAACTTAGTGAACCAACACTGAAACAGTATTATTCACTAAAGTCTGTACTTCATCAGATTTCCTTTTTGTTTTAAATGTTGAGCCTTCTTTTAATTAATTTATTTTTATTTTTGGCTGTGTTGGGTCTTCGTTTCTGTGCGTGGGCTTTCCCTAGTTGTGGCAAGCAGGGGCCACTCTTCATCGTGGTGCGCGGGCCTCTCACTGTCGCGGCCTCTCTTGTTGCGGAGCACAGGCTCCAGACGCGCAGGCTCAGTGGCTGTGGCTCACGGGCCTAGTTGCTCTGCGGCATGTGGGATCTTCCCAGATCAGGGCTCGAACCCATGTCCCCTGCATTAGCAGGCAGATTCTCAACCACTGTGCCACCGTCGAAGCCCCAGATTGCCTTATTGTTTACCTAATGTTCTTTTTCTGTCCCAGGATCCCAACCAAGATTCTACATTAAATTTAGTCGTTCCATGTTATAACTCCTTAGGCTCCTCTTGGCTGTGACAGTTTTTTAGACTTCTTGTTTTTGAAGACTTGACAGTTTGGGGTTTTGTGTTTTGTCTTTTACATTAGATTTGCAGATGTTATTGCTCTTATAGGTCAAAGTTTTTATAAGTTTCTTCTTCCAGAGAACCTCAAATCAAGTCAGTACCACCAGTGTTATGGACTTCCCCATGGCAATGGTTGAACTAATCTCTTGGCTTTGTCACAGAGGTGACACAGATGTTTTTCTCTAGAGGTCTGAGGATCAGGATCATTTTTTATTTATGGCAGAGGCACAGGGGCAGCAGCAGAAGCATTCTGTAAGGTACTAGTGAGTCATTTACTTTTAGAAATATGACCTCAGCATCCCACATAGTTAACGGCTCTTCCTCCAAACGAGTGACCATCCCATGGACCTGTATATTGAACAGACTGTCAGTCTTTCTCCTGAGCTCTATATAGAAAGGGGGCCAACATGTGGTTGAGACACAACCAGTGTTCACAAGGTAAGAGTCATTTCTTTGAGGTTAGTGTCAGTCACACCTTAGTTTGGAATTGAAACACATGATTCAACCTGAGAATCACAAATAGGTCCAGGTTGAGACACAGGATTCAGGACTGCTTTAAGCAAGGTCCCAATCCAATAATCCTTTCACTATATGCCAAGTGGCTAAACTGACTTATGTTGGTCAAAGCTTTAGCAGACACTCAGTAGGACTAACAAATGCAGCACAAAGAAGCAAGTTCAAAGCACAAGCTAGCCAGCAGGCAGTAGCCCAAGTGCCTGTTCACCAGCATACAGCAGAGCCAGTTAGAAAGCCAAAGCAAGAGAAGAAAGACCCCTGGTGGTAAGGGATAGCACCTTGATGTCCTGCTCACAGGGCCAGTTGTTGTAATCACACCACAGAGACAGGATGGATCCTTCAACCCAAATTCGGTTTGCATGTCGAGACTGATAACACATACACCTAGAGAGTATGAAAAACTTTACTACATAAGAAGGAGGCTTTCTGGGGAGAGCAGGGCAGGCTCTCAAGCAGGTTCAAGAATGGCTTAAGAGAGCAGAAGAAGGAGATTGGCTTGGCTTTTATGGTGGTGAGGGGATGACGCTGGAGTGTTCCCACACACAGGTCAGGTTTTGCACAGTCTGAACTTCCTCCTGGCCCACAGAAGAGAGAGTACCTGAGCTTTCTTATCAGATATAGGTAAGCAGGGGAAGAGGCAGCGGTAGGGCCCTTTTATAGAATAATGTTGTGTAAATGCAAGGTGTTTAGCACAGTTTAGAATTCTCATAACCCTTATAACCACACTTATATTGTTTTTAGTTAAACTACGTTTCACTAGATTCGTATTTCCCAAATTATGGTCCTTTAAATATTATTTAAGGTGGCTTAGAATTATCTTGGTTCATCACAGAGAAACTGTGTAGAAAGAGAAAAGACTGCTAGCCTCAGGAGGTCTGACACACTGGTCACAAAAGAGCAGACTTCATTGTACTATCTGCTGAATTATGAGGGGTTTCTAACATGTTTCCCATCCTGGGTGACTACTGTAGCATCCAAAGACTGTAATAATAATTACAGAAACTAACATTTATTGACTACTAACTCTATGTAGGAATTATGCTAAATATCCATATACATAGTTCATCCTCGTCACAACCCTATTGAGATAAGTGGCCAAAGAGCGGTTTCTGTCATTTCTGCCAGGACATCTCCATTCCAATTGCAGAAGCAGAAAAGAGCATATAGGAGGGCACATGGGAATATTTATGGGCCAGGCTCAAAAGGGGTATGCATTACTCCTGCTCACATTTCATTGGGAAAAACTCACATAGCCACATCTAACTACAAGAGACAATGAGAAATGTAGTCTACCTAGTAGAAGAGGAGAACTTAAATGTTGGAGATAAGCTAGCAATCTCTGTCTCCACCATCTTGTTCATCACTCTCCCCAGTATTTACAGTAGAGCCTGGCACATAGTAGGTGGCCAAGAATATTTCTGTTGAATGAATGGGTTTCAACTTTTTTGGTCAGTTATGGGGATCAAAAACATATAGAACTTGGTTAAGCAATGGTCTCCTAGATATGACACAAAAAGCAGAAGCAACAAAGAAAGAGTAAATTGGACTACATCAAAATTTTAAAATGTTTTCTTCTGCAAAAGAATACCATGAAGAAAGCAAAAAGGCACACCAAAGAAAGATCCTGGCAAATCATATATTTAATAAAAGTGTAGTATCCAGAATACAGAAAGAACTCTTACAACTCAACAACAAAAATACAAACAACCCAACTGAAAATCAGGTAAAGGACTTAAATAGACATTGTGCTAATGAAGATATACAAATAGCCAACAAACATATGAAAATATGCTCAATACCATTAGTCGTTAGGGAAATGCAAATCAAAACCACGATGAGATGCCACTTCATACCCACTAGGAAGGCTATAACTATTTTAAAAAGAAAATAACAAGTACTGACGAGGATGTAGAGAAATTGAAACACTCATACACGTCTGGTGGGAACATAAAATGATACAGCCTCTGTGGAAAACATTTTGGCAGTTACTCAACAAGTTAAACATAGACTTGCCATATTACCCAGTAACTCTACTCCTAGGTATATAATGAAAAGAGTTGAAAAGGAGGGAACAACAACAACAAAAAACAGGTGAATTGAGCAACACAAAAGCAAAGGGCAAATAACGTTTCAAGCAGTAAAAAATGGTCAACTTTATTAAATACCTTTTACAGGTAATATAGGGACAGACAAACGACGATTGAACTTGTTAGTAGAGAGGTCATTGGTAAATTTGATAAGAAGGAAATTGAAAGAGTGGAAAATATTTTAATATAAACCTGGATGTGTATTAAGGAGAAAATGTGAGATCAGAAAGTGAGGGGCGGATAGACAATTTCTTTTGAGAGTTTTGGTGCTAAGGGCAGGAGAAATATGGGACTATAGCTGGAGGGGGATTTGGTATTAAGAGAGTGTATTTTTAAGAGGGTAGATTCTAGAACGCATCTAGCCAACATAAATGACTGAATGAAACTGACAACATAAAAAACCAAAGGGATAATTGCAGAAGAAAAAATATTGAGAAAGCAAGAGGGGTATTCAGAGCACTAGTAGATGGGATCGGTAGCAAATGTGGAAATATTGGCTTTCCATGAGAACGAGTAATATTTATAGATTTTACAGTGGAGAAGGAAACGATTATGGTATGATTACAAATGCAGGTAAGATGGTAGATTTGGTGGGGAAGACATAAAAGAATTTTCTCTCGACTCTGCAGTTTTCTCAGTGAAGGATGAGATAAGGGCATAAAATAACAAGAGTGAGGGTCGGGTTTTGAGAAATTGAGGGGAAGATAAAGTATTGGATATTCATTTTGTATAATGGAAATGGGTGTATAATATGGAAGGATTGATCATTTAAGATATGTGGTCAAGAATTTAAGGTGAGATCAGTTAGCTTTGTCTTGTAAATTTCTACAGCAACATCCATCACTTGTATATAGGAACAAAGTAGGTAGATAGCTAAATTTAACAAGGGTTGTGGTTTTGCCAGGGAAGTACTAGGGTGGGAAAGTGAGTAGGGAGATGAAGGTTTATGAAAGTAAGTGATACTAATGATAAATTGGTAAGCAATGAGGAAATGCGAAAAGGGAAATGTGGCTGATGCTGAAAAGTAGTAGAATTCACAGACTGGAGTTCAAAATTGAAGAATTTTTAGAGTTGGGTGTGTGTAGGTGTGTATACCTGCATGAGAGAGAGGTATTTTGCTAGGAAGAATAATCAGTTGTAGCCCAAGAGATGTATGTTTTAAAATCAGGATTTCAGAGTTGCTGTAATTTTTGAGAATGTCAATGTCTAGTGCATGAGCATTAGAGTGAGTGGCTTAAGTATGATGGAAGAAAAATACCATTGGAATTGAGGGCATGAAAGATTTGCAAAGCCAAAAATGCTGGATGAATATCCACATAGATGACAGATGTTGAAGTTGCCAAGATGGTGGCAGTACTAAAAGTGGAGAAGAAGATCGGGAAAGTGTCTAACGAATGAAGGTAAAGAAATAGATGGCGTAGCACATGATATTATCTAATAGCAAGAACTACAAATGAGCTCTGAATTTTGAAAGAGGAAGGAGCAGAAATGGTTTGAAAGTGACAATGAGTCGACTCCTTGGGGTATGTGAGGAAAACTAACGTTTGCTCAAGAGGACTGCAGGGGAAGTGATTTCCTCAAGGCACAGCCATATTCCAGTCATAAAACAGAGATTAAGGGAACACTGAGAGAACAACTTGAAGCTACTGGGGAGTTTCTTAATGATAGACTATGAGTTACAGAGGGCAGGAAAGAAGCGCTCATGAAGTTGGGGAGAGAGTTGGGTCCAATTCTGTCAAGTGCAGAGCAATACGTGAATAAGGGTCTAGTTAATGATGGATAATCTGCAGGGTGGTGACTTAAGTAAAAGTGATAAGACAAGATGGACCTTGTGACTGCATGGCAGATTGGGAGGTGAGTAAAGCCCTCCAGACTAGAGATTGCTTAACCTAGGCTGACCTAGAAGTAAGAAGAATCCAGAAACACCATTGAAACCTGTTTCCTCTAAATATCATGTATCCTGTATGATGATCCAGCATTTCAAAGATAGACTAGTAAGGACATCTAAGAGGGTAGGTCTGAAAGGAAAGGAGTGTGTTTGCTTAAGAGTGTGAGTGCGTATGAAAAATGTCAACAGCAAATTCTAATGTCAGAGGGTTGCTACTATAGGCTTATGGAGCCATGCACTATTCTTGGACAACCCAAGATGCCTGCACAGATGTGGCCCAGATGCAAGCACCAACACTTACTGGGCACCTGCAAAGCCAAAGCTGGGGAAGATGGAAGGCCAAGGGGAAGTGGTATTATCCCAATACAGGAATGTATTTACTTAGGCTTCCTAAATGGCAGGTGGACAAAAAACGGAAGAAAGGAAATTAAGCTTCTTTTGCCTAACATCTCTCCACAGGAGGAAGTACTTGGAGTTGTATTTCCTACGTAAATTCACCTGCTAAAACTCCAGGGAGCTCATCACATTAGAAGGGTTCTCCTTGTCATTGTCTTTTAAAAGAACAATTCCCCATGCTTATAAATCCAGGCTCAGAACATCAATTCAACCAACCTCAGGAGCCGTGTGGCTACACCTTCCTGCTGGGAATCAGCATGGTCCCCGGAGAATCAATTTGAGGAGTATGGCCAAAGTGTTTTCATTTTCAGTGTTTATCCCCTGGAATGTCTAGGAGTGAAGAATAGACAGGGCAATACAATCCTACGATTCAATTTCTTTCATCAAATACAAACCGTATATATGAGCATCAAGGCAAGAGGATGGAGGACTTTAACTGAAATTCCAATAGAGATCTAAGCGCAAATCCTGGAACCATCCCATGCTAGCATTGTGAGTTAGGATAGGTACTTAACCACTCTGAGCCTGTTTTCTGATCTCTAAAAAAAAAAATAGAAGGGTAATATCTCATACAGCTGTTGCAAAGATCAACTCAAATAATTCATGTACAGAATATAGCACAACAACCTACAGAATGGGAGAAAATATTTGTAAATCGTGTATCTGATAAGGGATTTTTATCCAGAATATATAAAGAACTCTTACATGCCTGTGATAAGAAGGTAAATAACCCAACTTTTAAAATGGGCAGAAGATCTAAATAGACATTTCTGCAAGGAAGATATACTAATGGCCAGCAAGCACATTAGAGACGCTTGACATCATTATTCATCAGGAAAACACAAATCAAAACCACAGAAAGATACCATTTCATACCCATTCGGATGGCTAGAATCAAAAAGTCAGATAATCATAACTGTTGGTAGGGATTTAGAGAAATCAGAACCATCATACACTGTTAGTGAGAATGTAAAATGGTATAGCTGCTTTGGAAAAGTTTGTTGTTTCTCAGAGGGTGAAACAGTGTTACTGTATGACCTACTTGTAGGTATATCCCCAAGATAAATGAAAATAGATGTCCATACAAAATCTTGTACATAAATATTCATAGCAGCAATATTCATAATACCCAAAGATGGAAACAACCCAAATGCCCATCAACTGACCAGTGGACAAACAAAATGTGGCAAATCCATACAACAGAATATTATTCAGACATCAAAAGGAATGAAGAACTCATATATGCTACAATATGGCTGAACCTTAAAAACATTATGCTAAGTGAAAGAAGTCAGTCACAAAAGACCACATATTATGTGACTCTATTCATATGAAATGCTCAGAACAGGCAAATCTATAGATACAAAATAGATCAATAATTACTTAAGGCTGAGGCAGAAGTTGTTGGGAGCACAGGGGATTAATAGCTAAAGGATACGAGGGTTTCTTTTGGAGGTGTTGAAAACGTTCTAAAATAGACTGGAGGGAACTTCAAGACGTCGGAAGAGTAAGACGTGGAGATCACCTTCCTCCCACAGATACATCAGAAATACATCTACACGTGGAACTGCTCCTATAGAACACGCACTGAACGCTGGCAGAAGACCTCAGACCTCCCAGGGAAGAAACTCCCAACGTAGCTGGGTAGGGCAAAAGAAAAAAGAAAAAGCAGAGACAAGAGAATAGGAACGGGACCTGCACAATGGGAGGGAGCCGTGAAGGAGGAAACGTTTCCACACCCTAGAAGCCCCTTCACTGGCGGAGACTGCAGGTGGCAGAGGGGGGCAGCTTCAGAGCCACGGAGGAGAGCACAGCAACAGGGGTGCGGAGCGCAAAGCAGAGAGACTCCGGCACAGAGGATCGCTGCCGACTGGCACTCACCAGCCCGAGAGGCTTGTCTGCTCACCTGCCGGGACGGGCGGGGGCTGGGAGCTGAGGCTCGGGCTTCGGTCTGAGGGCAGGGAGAGGTCTGGCAGTGTGAACACAGCCTGAAGGGGTTAGTACGCCACGCCTAGCCAGGAGGGAGTCCAGGAAAAGTCTGGAGCTGCCGAAAAGGCAAGAGAATTTTTCTTACCTCTTTGTTTCCTGGTGCACGAGGAGAGGGGATTAACAGCGCTGCTTAAAGGAGCTCCAGAGACAGGCGCGAGCCGCAGCTATCAGCACGGATCCCAGAGACGGGCATGAGACGCTAAGGCTGCTGCTGCCACCACCAAGAAGCCTGTGTGCGAGCACAGGTCACTCTCCACACCTCCCCTCCCGGGAGCCTGTGCAGCCCGCCACTGCCAGGGTCCCGTGATCCAGGGACAACTTCCCCGGGAGAACGCACAGCGCGCCTCGGGCTGGTGCAACGTCACGCCGGCCACTGCGGCCGCAGGCTCGCCCCGCCTCCGTGCCCCTCCCTCCCCCCCGGCCTGAGTAAGCCAGAGCCCCCGAAGCAGCTGCTCCTTTAACCCCGTCCTGTCTGAGTGAAGAACAGACGCCCTCTGGCGACCTATACTTAGAGGCGGGGCCAAATCCAAAGATGAACCCCAGGAGCTGTGAGAACAAAGAAGAGAAAGGGAAATCTCTCCCAGCAGCCTCAGGAGCAGCGGATTAAATCTCCAATATCAACTGGATGTACACTGCATCTGTGGAATACCTGAATACAGAACGAATCATCCCAAATTGAGGAGGTGGACTTTGAGAGCAAGATTTATTATTTTTTTCCCATTTTCCTCTTTTTGTGAGTGTGTATGTTTATGCTTCTGTGTGAAATTTTGTCTGTATAGCTTTGCTTTCACCATTTGTCCTAGGGTTCTATCCGTCCGTTTTCGTTTCACTTTAAAAATTTTTTTTCTTAATAATAATTTTTTTATTTTAATGAGTTTATTTTATTTTACCTTACTTTATTTTATTTTCTTTTATCCTCTTTCTTTCTATCTTCTTCCTTTCTCTCTCTCTTTCTTCCTTTCTTTCTTCCTTCCTTCCTCCCTCCCTCCCTCTCTCTCTCTCTCTCCCTGTTTCTCTCTTCCTCTCCTTCTCTCTGCCTCTCTTTCTCTCTTTCATTCTACTTTTTCTCCCTTTTATTCTGAGCCGTGTCGATGAAAGGCTCTTGGTGCTGCAGCCAGGAGTCCATGCTGTGCCTCTGAAGTGGGAGAGCCAACTTCAGGACACTGGTCCACAAGAGACCTCCCACCTCCATGTAATATCAAATGGCGAAAACATCCCAGAGATCTCCATCTCAACACCAAGACCCAGCTCCACTAAATGACCAGCAAGCTACAGTGCTGGATACCTTATGCCAAACAACTACCAAGAAAGGAACACAACCCCACCCATTAGCAGAGAACCTGCCGAAATATCATAATAAGGCCATAGACACCCCAAAACACGCCACCAGACGTGGACCTGCCCACCAGAAAGACAAGATCCAGCCTCATCCACCAAAACACAGGCAGTAGTCCCCTCCATCAGGAAGCCTGCACAACCCACTGAACCAACTTTAGCCACTGGGGACAGACACCAAAAACAACAGGAACTACGAACCTGCAGCCTGCAAAAAGGAGACCCCAAACACAGTAAGATAAGCAAAATGAGAAGACAGAAAAACACACAGCAGGTGAAGGAGCAAGGTAAAAACGCACCAGACCTAACAAATGAAGAGGAAATAGGCAGTCTACCTGAAAAAGAATTCAGAATAATGATAGTAAAGATGATCCAAAATCTTGGAAATAGAATGGAGAAAATACAAGAAAAGTTTAACAAGGACCTAGAAGAACTAAAGAGCAAACAAACAATCATGAACAACACAATAAATGAAATTAAACATTCTCTAGAAGGGATCAGTAGCAGAATAAATGAGGCAGAAGAACGGATAAGTGACCTGGAAGATAAAATAGTGGGAATAACTACTGGAGAGCAGAATAAAGAAAAAAGAATGAAAACAATTGAGGACAGTCTCAGAGACCTCTGGGACATGATTAAACGTACCAACATTCAAATTATAGGGGTTCCCAAAGAAAAAGAGAAAAAGAAAGGGACTGAGAAAATATTTGAAGAGATTATAGTTGAAAACGTCCCTAATATGGGAAAGGGAATAGTTAATCAAGTCCAGGAAGCACAGAGAGTCCCATACAGGATAAATCCAAGGAGAAACACGCCAAGACACATATTAGTCAAACTATCAAAAAGTAAATAAAAAGAAAAATATTAAAAGCAGCAAGGGAAAAACAACAAATAACATAGAAGGGAATCCCCATAAGGTTAACAGCTGATCTTTGAGCAGAAATTCTGCAAACCAGAAGGGAGTGGCAGGACATCTTTAACGTGATGAAAGGGAAAAACCTACAACCAAGATTACTCTACCCAGCAAGGATCTCATTCAGATTTGACAGAGAAATTAAAAACTTTACAGACAAGCAAAAGCTAAGAGAATTCAGCAGAACCAAACCAGCTTTACAGCAAATGCTAAACCAACTTCTCCAGGCAGGAAACACAAGAGAAGGAAAAGACTTACAATAACAAATGCAAAACAATTAAGAAAATGGTAATAGGAGCATACATATCGATAATTACCTTAAACGTAAATGGATTAAATGCTCCCACCGAAAGACACAGACTGCCTGAATGGATACAAAAACAAGACCCGTATATATGCTGTCAACAAGAGACCCACTTCAGACCTAGGGACACATACAGACTGAAAGTGAGGGGATGGAAAAAGATATTCCATGCAAATGAAAATCAAAAGAAAGCTGCAGTAGCAATTCTCATATCAGACAAAATAGACTTTAAAATAATGACTTACAAGAGACAAAGCAGGACACTACATAATGATCAAATGATCGAACCAAGAAGAAGATATAACACTTGTAAATATTTATGCACCCAATATAGGACCACCTCAATACATAAGACAAATACTACCAGCCATAAAAGGGGAAATCGACAGTAACACAATCATAGTAGGCGACTTTAACACCCCACTTTCAACAATGGACAGATCATCCAAAATGAAAAAAAATAAGGAAACACAAGCTTTAAATGATACATTAAACAAGATGGACTTAATTGATATTTATAGGACGTTCCATCCAAAAACGTCCAGAGATAAACCCATGTACACATGGTCACCTTATCTTGATAAAGGAGGCTAGAGAATACAATGGAGGAAAGACAGCCTCTTCAATAAGTGGTGCTGGGAAAACTGGACAGCTACATGGAAAAGAATGAAATTAGAACACTCTCTAATGCCATACACAAAAATAAACTCAAAATGGATTAAAGACCTTAATGTAAGGCCAGACACACTAAAACTCTTTGAGGAAATAAAAGAAGAACACTCTTTTGAGATAAATCACAGTAAGATCTTTTTTGACCCACCTCCTAAAGAAATGGAAACCAAACCAAAAATAAACAAATGGGACCGAATGAAACTTCAAAGCTTTTGCACAGCAAAGGAAACCATAAACAAGACTAAAAGACAACCCTCAGAATGGGAGAAAATATTTGCAAACAAAGCAACTGACAAAGGATTAATCTCCAAAATTTACAGGCAGCTCATGCAGCTCAATATCAAAAAAACAAACAACCCAATCCAAAAATGGGCAGAAGACCTAAATAGACATTTTTCCAAAGAAGATATACAGATTGCAACAAACACATGAAAGAATGCTCAACATCATTAATCATTAGAGAAATGCAAATCAAAACCACAATGCGGTATCATCTCACACCGGTCAGAATGGCCATCATCAAAAAATCGACAAACAATAAATGGACAACCTGGAAGAAATGGACAAATTCCTAGAGAGGGTGTGGAGAAAAGGGAACCCTCATACACTGTTGGTCGGAATGTAAATTGATACAGTCACTAAGGAGAACAGTATGGAGGTTCCTTAACAAACTAAAAATAGAACTACCATACGACCCAGCAATCCCACTACGGGGCATATATCCTGAGAAAACCATAATTCAAAAAGAGTCATGTACCACAATGTTCATCGCAGCTCTATTTACAATAGCCAGGACTTGGAAGGAACCTAAGTGTCCATCAACAGATGAATGGATAAAGAAGATGTGGCACATATATACAATGGAATATTACTCAGCCATAAAAAGGAACGAAACTCAGTTATTTGTAGTGAGGTGGATGGACCTAGAGTCTGTCATACAGAGTGAAGTAAGTCAGAAAGAGAAAAACAAATACCGTATGCTAACACATATATATGGAATCTTAAAAAAAATGGTCATGAGGAACCTAGGGGCAAGACGGGAATAAAGACGCAGACCTACTAGAGGATGGACTTGAGGACACGGGGAGGGGGAAGGGTAAGCTGGGACAAAGTGAGAGAGTGGCATGGACATATATACACTACCAAATGTAAAATAGATAGCTAGTGGGAAGCAGCCGCATAGCACAGGGAGATCAGCTCGGTGCTTTGTGAACACCTACAGCGGTGTAATAGTGAGTGTGGGAGGGAGGGAGACTCAAGAGGGAAGAGATATGGGAACATATGTATATGTATAACTGATTCACTTTGTTATAAAGCAGAAACTATCACACCATTGTAAAGCAATTATACTCCAATAAAGATGTTAAAAAAAAGTAAAGGAATGGATAAAGGTGTACTGTGCTAACAGTAATCAAAAGAAAACTGGAGTACCTATATTAATTCCAGACAAAGCATACTGCAGTAAAAGGAATATTTTCAGGGATTAAGAGTGATATTACATAATAATGTTGACAATATAATCAATGCCCCAAGAAGACATGACAATTCATAATATGTATGTGACTAACAAAAAAGTGTTAAAATATGTGGGGTATAAACTAATAGAAATGCAAAGAGAAATAGACAAATCCATTATTTTCAGTGGAGACTTTACACCCCTCTATCAGTAATTCACAATTCCAGGAAGGAGAAAATAAGTAAGGATATAGTTGAACGGAAGAGTATCATAAATCAAATTTCTAATTGACACTTACAGACTACTTCATCCAACAGCAGAACACACATTTTTTTGAAACTCATGTGGGACATTCACCCAGATATACCACATTGTAGGCCATAAAACACATCTTGACAAACTTAAAAGAATAAAAATCTTATAAAGTATGCTCTCAGACAGCAATGGAATTTAAACTAGAAACCAGTAACAGAAAGATAGCTGGGAAACGTCAAGATATTTGGAAGTTAAACAATCCACTTCTAAATAATACATGGGTCAAAAAAGAAGTTGCAAGGGAAATTTTTTAAATGTATTGAACTAAATGAAAATACAACTATTTACAATTGTGGGATGCAGAAAAGCAGTGCTTAGTGGGACCAAACTATTGGGTCACTGAGGGCATTGTATAGCACTGAATTCATATATTAGAAAAGAAGAAATATATAAAATCATTAACCTAAACTTTCACCACAGGAAACTAGAGAAAGAAGAGCAATGTAAACCAACAGCAGGCAAAAGAAAAAAATAACAAAGCAGAAATCAATGAAATTGAAAATGGGAAAACAGTAAAGGAAACCAACCAAACCAAAAGCTGGTTCTTTGAAAAGATAAATGAAATTCATAAACCTCCAGCCAGGCTAACCAAGTTAAAAAGAGAATACACAGTTACTAATATCAGAATTGAAAGAAGGATCATCACCAATGATCCCAGGGACATTAAAAGAATAGTTATAGAATATTATGAACAACTCTATACCCACAAATTTGATAACTTAGATGAAATAGGCCAATTCCTTGGCTTATCTATCACAATCTAACAAAACTCACAAAAGGAGAATTAGATAATCTCAATAAGCCTCTATTTATTAAATAAATTGAATCAATAACTAATAACCTTCCAAAAACGGAAAGCACCACTCTTAGAAGATTTCACTGGTGAATTTTATCATTTAAGCAAGAAATGACAGCAATTCTCTACAATATCTTCCAGAAAATAGAACCCCGAAGGACCTTGTTCTAACTCATTCTATGAGGCCGGCATTACAATTATACCAGAAACAGATAAAACATTATAATAAAGGAAAACTATAGACCAATATCTTTCCTAAACATAAAGGCAAAAATCTTCAAAAATATTAGCAAATTAAATCCAACAATGTATAAAAAGAATTATACATCAGGACCAAATGGGGTCTTTTCCTGGTATGCAAGGCTAGTTTAACATTCAAAAATCAAATAATGAAATCTATCACGTTAACAGGCTAAAGAAGAAAATTCATATGATCATATCAGTAGTTTCATAAAAAGAACTAGACAAAATTCAACCTCTATCCCTGATTAAAAGCTCAAAGCAAACTAGGAATGAAGGGAACATCCTCAACTTAAGAAAGAACATCTACAAAAGAACCCTACAGCTAACAGCATACTTAACAGTGAGAAGCTATATAATTTCTCCCTAAGGTTAGAAAGAAGATAAGTATGTCTCCCATCATTACTCCTATTCAACATTGTACTGCAACTTCTAGCTAATGCAATAAGACAAGGAAAAGAAATTAAATGTATACAGATTGGGAAGGAAGAAATAAAACTGTCTCTGTTTGAAAATGACATGATTGTTTATATGAGAAAATCTCAAATAACCAGAAAATTAAAAAACCTCCTGAAACTAATAAACAATTATAGTAAGGTTGCAGGATACAAAATTAATAAATAAAACTCAATTGCTTTCTCATTTATCAGCAGTAAATAATTGAAAATTTAAATTACAAGCTCAATACCATTTGTATTAGCAACAACAAAAAAGAAATACTTAGGTATAATAAGATATGTACAATTCCTATATGAAGAAAACTACAAACTATGGGGAAAAAATCAAAGATCTAAATAAATGAAGATGAAGTCCATGTTCATGGATAGGAAGACTTAATATTGTTAAGATGTCAGCTTTTTCCAACTTCATCTGTAAATTCAATGCAATCTCATTCAAAATCCCAGCAAGTAATTTTGTGGATGTTAACAAACTAATTCTAAAGTTTATACCAAAAGTCAGAAGACTCAGAAGAGCCAAGTGAATACTCAGGAAGAGCAAAGTCAGTAGGCTGACACTATGCAACTTCAAGACTTGCTACAAAGCTATGGTAATCAAGACAATATGGTATTGGCAAAAGAATACACACACAGATCAATGAAATAAAAAAGAATGCTCCCAAAGAGACCCACAAAATACAGTCCACTGATCTTTGACACAGAAGCAAAGGTAATTCAATGAGGAAAAGATAAACTTTTCAACAAATGGTGCTAGAACTGGATACCCACATCCCAAAAATAATGAATCTAAATATAATTTTATGCCTTTCACAACAAAATAACTCAAAATGGGTCATAGACCTAAATATAAAATTTCTAAAAAATAACACAGGAAAATCTAGGTGACCTTTTGTTTGGTGATGACTTTTTAGATCCAACACTAAAATGTGATTCAAAGAATAAAAAAATTAATAACCTAGACTACATTAAAATTAAAAGCATTTGCTCTACAAAAGACACCATTAAGAGAATGAAAAGACAAGTCACTGACTTGGAGAAAATATTTGTAAAATACATATCTGACAAAGGACTTGCATACAAAAATATACAAATATACAAAGCACTCCAAATTCCAAAATGAGTAAAATAACAAACCAATTTTAGAAGCTTAATTAAAATATGTGTAATTGTCAAACTCAAAAACTGAGACTGGTTGAAGAGCAGATTAGACACAGCCCAGATCTGAAACACTGCTCTGGAAATAAAGCTGAAGAAATTATGGAAAGAGAAGTAGATGAAAAACAATAAAGAAGAAGTAAAAGATAAACAGAATAAGGAAGGTTAATATATGTCTATATACACTGATAGGGGGGAAAATGGATGTAAAGCAAGATACATTAAAAGAACTCCACATATTTTGAAACATCATAGTAAAATTTCAAAAACTCTAAGACAGGAGGAGGATCTTAAAAGCAATTCTTTAATCTTACAGTCTAAGAGTAAAAAGAAGGAGGCAGTGGGATGGAATATGGAAGGAGCACATAAGTAACTGCAACAAATTGCTAATGATCTAGTTTTGAGTTGGATCGTGGGTTCATGGTTATGCTTCATAATTTTATATATTATCAGTACTCTGCACTATCAAAAAGTACACAACAAAAATAAGTTTAAATTCTTTCCCATACATCATTTAATTTGACTATTATACCCCTCTGAGGCAAGTTTTTCTCACTTTCCAGTACGGAAACTGAGACAAATTGACTTTTCCAATGTCATATATTGGGTAAATAGGGAGGTGGATCTAGAACCAAGTATTCAGACTTCTTGTGCAGTGTTTTTTTTCCATTAAAAGGCACTGCCTCCCAGAGAGATGTGATGTGAAAGAGATAATTCTTTGCCTTCTATATCTATATTTTAATTTCCAATAAACACATCTTAAAACTGACTAAACGGAAAGATAGTCAATCTGGCTAAAACCTGACACTCAAATTCTCCATCCAGAAGCTCTATTATAGCCAAGTAGGAGACCCTATTAAAGTAAATTATGTTAAATGTGCTGACACATCCATACTATATCAACTATATCTCTGCTTTGAATGTTATTCTGCTTTGACTAAGAATTAATGGGTTGTGGTGAATCAATTACAATCTAATAAAGATACCATTAGAAAGTCTGAAGAAAAAAATGTAGAATCATTGTTATAAAAAACAAAGCAAAAGAATGTGATTTACAAAGAACTTAATACCCACTTCTATACATTTTTTTCATTCTTAATTCACTTAAGTGTTTACCTGCACCTCTTCCATTTGTAATCACACATCTAGTGAATGACAGTTAGATTCAATGTAACATTATGGAACCTTGACAGTCTAGCTCCTACTTACGTAACTTTATTTTGTGCTTCTCTACTAAGAAGCAACTTTGGGGTTTTTGTTTGTTTGCTTTATTAGTGATGGCGTTTAATAGTGATTTTTCATTAAAATTAGCTTTGAAAACAACACTCCTACTCCCCCACCTGATAAATCAAAGGCATTTTGAGAAGTCAGGGACAAAGCAAGTTTCTTAAGTTTGTGAAAATTCTTAAATCACCTCCAGAATCTTTGCTTTAAAAGAAGCTGAGGGCTTCACTGGTGGCGCAGTGGTTAAGAGTCCGCCTGCCAATGCAGGGGACACGGGTTCATGCCCTGGTCTGGGAAGATCCCACATGCCGTGGAGCGGCTGGGCCCGTGAGCCATGGCCACTGAGCCTGCGCGTCTGGAGCCTGGGCTCTGCAACGGGAGAGGCCGCGACAGTGAGAGGCCTGCGTACCATAAAAAAAAAAAATACTGAGATTATATCTATCAACACAAAAGAATCTGAGTTTAAAAATGAAAGAACTCAAATTATAATTCTGAAAACAATTCATTGAACTGCATTAATCAATTGATAGTCACTTGCTCAAAAAGCCTATATTTTACTTAAAACTAATTAGTGAGTGTAGACACACATAAGTAAATATGACATTATTAATTATTCCTCAAAGTTGATCTCAGAAGAGAGAATTAAGTGAACATCGAGGTACTCAACAGGCTGATTGCTTCTATGAAACACACACACACACAACACTCTGAAATCACAGATTGTATATTTTAAAAATAGCCTAATATAAGAAAAATATGCTTAAATTTTCAAAACATTAAAATCACAATTCATTTCATTTTGAAGCTTGAAAATTTCAAACTTGTCATTTAAAGGGATCATTACTTGATTCTAGTTAGAAAAGAGTTTAGTTCTTTAGGCAGTTGTGTTCCATTCTCAGGCTGTAAAAACAAACCAAGGTAGACAGAGTTTATAAATTAAAAGATGACCCTGAGGCAACATTAATCCAGAAACTGTGTTGCCTCATAAACAATTTTATCTTATAGAAATTGCTAAATAAAAAGAAAAAATACTAACATGTAAGAAGTTAATTTCCATCCCATTGAGTTACATATTTGGAGTTCAATATATACAGATTTCCTGAGCCGTGCCTTATTTAAGGTGTTGTGTTAGATTTCAGAATCTGCTTTTGGAGGAGTTGTTAATATGGGTATTACGGCATCTATAGCTAGTCAGCATAATAACCCCATTAGCACAATATCATGAATAGATAATAGACATTTACCACTCACATTTCTTAACCAATATATTTTCAGAATTTTGTATTTGACTTAATCAAGGTGGGTAAGGTGGAGACATGGGAATTTCAAGTGAGAAGATCTATATTCAGGTTCTGAATGTGTTTATTACTTGCTTTGCATGGCTTGCAAAAAGTCATATAAAATCTGTATCTCAATTTCCTCATCAGTAAAATTGGGAGTAATAATACCCCTGTAGTCACCGGAGTTTACATATAAAGTCATGAATGTGAAAACACTTTGATGAATGAAAAGTTCTGTTCAAATATATGATGATTATCAGCTGTGGTATCAGATTGTGCTACATTTACTTTACTCAGGGGTATTTATGGAATTTCGAAACAACATGAAGAACGTTAGGTGCCATGCACGGTGGATTATTTGGGGAAAAAAATGGCCACTATTACTACATTCCCTGTAACCACATCCCTTGCAATGTGACTTTCCAGCTCTTCTAATCAAGAGGCAAAGTCTCTCTCTCCACTTCTTGAATCTAGGCTGCCCTTGTAATTTGCTTTGGCTAGTACAGATGTGCTGATAAATGGTTAATAATCCACTCTACTGGGAAAAAGAAGCCCTGATTTGTAGCATTTGTGATTTCTGAAGTGTAAATATTGCCCTAGGACCAATTTCAAGGTATCCACATGTCCTCACTGTTTCTGCAGTGATTGATATAATCATATGATTTTTTTCTTTAGCTTGTTAATATGGTAGATTACGTATCAGCTCTCAGGAGTTGGTATAAGTTGGATTCAGCATGCCAATGCAATAGAACATTGTGGAGATGTTGTGTTCCACTCTGACTCTGAGCCTGAAGAGGTATTGCCTTCAAAGGCTCAGTGCCTTGGAACCCTGCCCATCTGTCATGTGAACAAGCCAGGGAAAGCCTCCTAGAGGAAGAGAGACAGCTGACCCAATTACAGGTATCCTACATTTTTCAAAAGTTTGCTTACCACCACTTCACTTTTATGAAAGACTCACATTAGTACCTGTTTTCGCTAGTGAAAAGAAATCCAAAGAGGATTTTAGCTTTTACTAGATAAAGTGAAAAGCGAAAATAGCATTCAGTGTTTGTTCTGCAGTGAGCTATTATAGAGGCCACGCATCCCAAGCAGTGAGTGTCACAGCCAAACTCCTTCCACAGGAACCACACTCAGCATCTTGGCATCCAGCCGCCACAGCTTTGAACTATGTCTGTGAGCATCTCTGCTTTATCTTGATTTGTTCTGTGCATCCCTTAGCAAGATGAAGCCTGAGGTAATTGCTTCTTCACTTTATGCCATCTTTGCTTACAAAAGGTTTCCTGGGAACTACTTTCTATGTTCAGGTAGCGGGGGAAACCTGTACTCCCATTGCTCCAACCACCAGCTCATCAATCTCTAGAGCAGAGCCACCTAGCTACTTGACAGCTGGCTGCAGATTTATGAGAGAGCTCAGATAAGAAGAGAACCACTGAGCTGAACCATTCCCCAAATACTATGAACCCACAGAATACTATTCCAAGTAAATATTTGTTGTCTTAAGCCACTAAATTTTGGTTTGGTTTATTACACATCAGTTGACCCACACTTCTATTATTGAATATTATTTCATAGCAATGGGGATCAGCTTCTTGTACTCTGCTTGTGGGGATAATCTAAAATGTGTATGTATATAGTTTGAGCTGAGAGCATAGTTTGAGTACTGTACTGACATATATACACTTAAACCAGAAGTCCATCTTCCAACTAGAACACATAGCTACTAGAGTATTTGCCACTACTTATTTCTGTTGACTGTTTTGCTATAAAATATAAATGATTTTAAAACACTAAAGATCAAATAAAATGCACTAGCCAAGGGTGTCACTTAGAGAGTAGCTCTCCTAATTTTCTGTATCCTTTCTCCAACTGTAAGAGTTGACAACTGGACATGAGAACCACTGTAATCAAAGGTATAAATGATCATAAGAAACTTTTTAAAAGAATGAATATCTGAAAATGAACTCTGTAACCAAACCAAGCATATGTCTCCATAGTTTTCCAACAGCAAATGGTTAAAAAAGAAAATATTCACTCCATCTCTGTGGAGTATAAATTAAAAAATAGATAAAAGTCTACTTTTGCTTTTTATTACTGGGAGTACATGATTTTTTTAAAAAATGCTTAGAAAGATTTTAAATTATGTTGGCAAGCCAATTTCAGAGTTTCAGAGTTTGCTGGACTTTGGTTCCAAAGGAGAAAAAAATGATCTGATATGCAACTTTTTTTTTTTTTTTTTTTTTTTTTTTTTTTTTTTCTGTACGCGGGCCTCTCACTGCTGTGGCCTCTCCCGTTGCGGAGCACAGGCTCCGGACACACAGGCTCCGCGGCCATGGCTCGCGGGCCCAGCCGCTCCGCGGCATGTGGGATCTTCCGGGATCGGGGCACGAACCCGTGTCCCCTGCATCGGCAGGCGGACTCTCAACCACTGCGCCACCAGGGAAGCCCCCTGATATGCAACTTTAATTTCTATTCATTTGGTTTTCATCTTTAAGATAGAGACCTTCTGAGTGAAGTCTTTCTTTAAAAATTACCAAGATACATTCTTTCCTGTATACCAGAAATGTTAAATGATATTTCCACTTAAAAACAACTGGTTCAGTAAGAATAGTCAAAGTGGATGTTTTTGCCTTGTTCCCAATCTTAGGAGGAAAGTCACCAGCAAATATAATGGAAGCTAGCAATAGGTTTTTGTACATGATTTTTATCAAGTCAATGAAGTTCCCTCTATTCCTATTTTTATGAGTGCTTTTATTATGAATGGGTGTTGAATTTTGTCAAATGCTTCTGAATAAATTGGTATGACCAGATGATTTTTTTCTTTAGTTTCTTAATATGGTGGATTACATTGATTGCCTCTCCAATATTGAACCAGACTTGCATCCCTGGAAGAAACTTCAGTTGGTCATAGTGTATAATTCTTTTTATGTATTGCTGAATTCTATTTACTAATATTTTTAAGGATTTTTACATCTAATTCATGAGGTATATTCATTTGTAGTTTGTTTTGGTACTATTTTTGCCTGGTTTTTATAGCACCATAATACAAGCTTCGTAAAATGATTTGGGAAATGTTCCCTCTTTTTCTATTTTCTAGAAGAGATTGTGTAGAACTGGTGTTAATTCTTCTTCAAATATCTGGTAGAATTGTCCGGGGAAACCATCTGGGCCTGGAGATTTTTACTATTTTAATTAAAATAGTAATTTCTTTTGTAGTTGTAAGGATATCCAAAGTATGCATTTCTTATTGGGTGAGTTGTGTTAGTCTGTATTTTTCAGGGAATTGGTTCATTCACCAAAGAAGATATACAGATGGAAAATAAACACATGAACGATGTTCAACATCATTAGCCATGAATGAAATGCAAATTAAAACCACAATGAGATATCGCTTCACAACTATCAACTACCAAAATGATTAAACTTTTTAAAATGACAAAACCAAATGTTGGTTAGGATGCAGAGAAACTGGATCACTCATCTTGCTGATAGGAACATAAAATGGTACAACCACTCTGGAAAACAATTTGTCAGATTCTTAAAAACCTAAACACGCACCTACCATATGATACAGCAATTGCATTCCTGGGTATTTATCCCAGAGGTACAGTCACACAAAATCCTGAACACAAATATTTACAGCAGCTTTATTCATAATAACCGAAAACTGGAAACAACTCAGAAATCCTTCCGCAAGTGAATGGTTAAACAAACTGGTACAACCATACTATAGAATACTTCTCAGCAACATAAAGGAATTAGCTACTGATACATGAAGCAACCTGGATGAATCTTTAGGGAATTAAGATGAATGAAAAAAGACAATCCTGAAAGGTGACATAGTGTATGATCCCATTTATAGAACATTCTTGAAATGACAAAATTATAGGAACAGGGAATATGTTACGGTTATTGGACTTAAGGAAGGGATGGGGGCAGGAGGGAACTTGGTGTGGGTATGACAGGGCAACATGAGGGATCCTGGTGGTGATAATGATTTGTGTCTTGACTGTATCAATGTCAATATCCTGACTGTGATACTGTACTATAATTAGTCAAGATTACCACTGCGTAAGGGTACACAGTATCTATATCATTTCTTACAACTGTATATAAATCTACTACTACATTAAAATAGAAAGTGTATTTAAAAACAAACAATAAAACAACTGGTTCAAACAAGTTTATTTATACACATCCAACAAATTGTTGGCTACTCTGATGGAGCCACATGAAATGAATAGTCCAATAGAGGCAAGATCTTGGCACTGAATAAACTATCTGGATTACACTGCTTATAATTACTTAATCTGGGACCTCCCTGGCAGTCCAGCAGTTAAGACTTCGCCTTCCAATGCAGGGGTTGCGAGTTTGATCCCTGGTCAGGGAGCTAAGATCCCACAGGCCTTGCGGCCAAAAAACCAAAACATAAATCAGAAGCAAATTCAACAAAGACTTGAAAAATGGTCCACATCGGGCTTCCCTGGTGGCACAGTGGTTGAGAGTCCACCTGCCGATGCAGGGGACACGGGTTTGTGCCCCGGTCCGGGAAGATCCCACATGCCGCAGAGTGGCTGGGCCCGTGAGCCATGGCCACTGAGCCTGCGTGTCTGGAGCCTGTGCTCCGCAACGGGAGAGGCCACAACAGTGAGAGGCCAGCGTACCACAAAAAAAAAAAAAAAAAAAAAAATGGTCCACATCAAAACATCTTTAAAAAATAATTACTTAATCATTCATTTATAAAAACTTACATTAACTGAATGACAACTGAGTGATAACTGTAAGCAATTCATTGTAATAAAATATGTAATAGTATTATGACTTGGATTAGTGATATTAGATCTAGTATTAAACAGGCACTCAGATTTTTGTAGACACATTTGTATGGATGCTCTTGATTACTTGCCCATATAAGACTAAGCTGACCAATCAGATATCATTATCATTTATAACACCAGACAAGTTTATCTCAACATTTAGGGAGCTTAGGATACGCAGGAACTACTTTATTGTACTCATGAATGAATGATCTGCTCCAGCCAACACAGTTCAATATGGCTTCCCACGTACCAGGGAAGCTCAAATACTAGGTAGCAAGAAATCCCAGAAGACAGTTTTAATGAGCTATGGTGAAGATAAGTGGGATGATCAATCAGAGATGTCTAGAAACAACCTGAGTGATCTTTAAATGCACTGAGTTAAGTACCATTTTTGAGTACCTACTATGTGCCAAGCAGTATACAAAGTGTCTTTACATATTCAATATCATGGCAACTCTATGTGTCATGTTACAGATGAGAGAACTGAGGTCCAAAGTGTTAATTAAGTGTCCTCTAGCTTAACTACAAACACACTTATCTCTTGCAGCCTTTTTTTCTCCACTTAGAAACTTTTGGGGGGATCCTAATGAAAATAAATATATATAGAGATACTCATAATTTTCAAGCTAGAAAACAAGTGGAGCTAAGCAACAATACATGCTTGGCAAATAATAAAGAAAAGCTTTCTCCTGTACAGAAACCTATGACTCTCATGCAATTATTTATGTATCTAAAATGCATATACTCCCCTATTCCATTTGTTCACCATTAAGAAGTCACTGAAGCAGAAGGAAAAATTAGATGGACATTGATAGCTGCCTGCAGAACAGGTTTTTGTGGAAAACTGTGTCTTTCCTTTTGGAAGATGGCATCTGGGAATTATGAAAGATTGATAGCCTTGCTGGCTAAAATTTTTAGCATATTCACCAAAAATGCAAAAGGGGTTGTATATTTCTTGGAACTCTCCCTAAAAGCAGTTTACTTTGTCCTTCTATCATCATGTTTCATAAAGAGATTGAGTAATGATCCAATAAGCATGGCGTTAATACCACCAATTGTTCCTCAAACTAGATCTGTGTGTTCAAAATAACCATAAGATGGTGAAGCCAAGCAAAAGACTCCTCCTTTCTGAGTGATGAGTGGGCATCACTGCTAGATTAATATGACAATAGATATTGACATTGTGAGAACAGTTGCAAAGGTTTGGGAGATCTGCCTACATGGCTACCTGTAGGCTATGTCTATGATACCAAATTCTGAATAAAAGTTGAAAATTTTGAAAAGTATTCAGAGATTGTCTATATAGTATCAGCATTCCAAAATTCAGAAAACTTTTTATTGCTTATATTATCAGTCAACTGAATTCAGTGATCCATATTAACACAAGGGAAGGGCAGTGTCTCAGTTTGGTTGCCCAGGATCACTTAAAGACACCCTCCTATTGTCGATACACACAGAATTCCTCTAGGAGGATTATCGGTTAGACAATACCCAGTAAAGAAAGGCAGCTATTTATCTCCATATAGGGGTCAACACGTGACAGATGAGCAATACAGTTTGTATTTCTCTCAGATGGAAAGCCTATTTGCATAGTAAACATCAAATTGTCTTAGCCAGTAGCCTTAGTTCTGAAATCCGCACCTTTACCACAGAGGTTCCACTCTGAGAACCTGAAATAAATTGATTAGGACAACAGAATTTGAAGATACCGTCAGAAACAGAAGGCAGCCAGGCAGTTTCTTCCTCTAGGCAATATATATATATAAATTTTTTTGGTAAGTCATCTGACACACTTAGGAACAGCTTTATTGATTCTGAATGGATGTCGGTGTATTACGGCTGACTTGGTCCGACAAAAGAATAGCTGGGTCCGCTTCAGTTAGGTGTAGCCAGGAACTCAGAAATGTCTGCTTTTACCATTCATGTAGCTCTCTTCTTAAGGGTAGAATGATAGAAACCAAATATTTTAATGGTGAAGTATTTTTACAAAAGAAATATCTGACTTTCCATTGATCTTATTATAAAATCCACTCTCTTTCCCATGACTTACGGGCCCTGTAATGTCTAGCTGGCCTCTGCTCCACTCTGAAGCCTCATTTTCAGTCATCCCCCTGCCCCTCCATCCACTTACATCCACAGAGAAGCCATTCTTAGAATCTCCAGAATTCTGACTCATATAATTAAAATCTATATGATTTTAATCTTACCCTGTGGTAATGTTAGCACATTTGTTTAACGTCCATCTCTGCTAAAGTGTAACTTCTATAAGGACAGAAATGCTGTTTGAATTACCACTGTGTCTTTATCAACTAGCACAGAGATTGGCACATCATTGCCTCTCGGCGAATACTTATTGAAATTCTGAATAAATGAATGAATCTGTGAGGAAGTGAGTGAGTAGAATTGGGTCCTGTTTTATTTTGAAAGCAAACAAAAATGTAGGATGACAAACCATCCTGGTTTGCCTGAAATTGAGGGGGATCCCAGAACGTGGATCTTTCAGCTTTAAAATTGGGACAGTTTCAGGTAATCTGGGATAGGTTGCTCACCTAGACATGACCTTTGCTTAGTGAGGGTAGAAATGTTAAACAGGCACTCAGATTTTTGTAGACACATTTTTATGGATGCTCCTGATTGCCTGCCCATATAAAACTAAGCTGACCAACCAGACATCCAAGAAGTCTATGTTTTACCTCAACAACAGATATTTTGAGGCCTTATTTTTCTTTTTTGTTTGTTTTTTGTTTGTTTTACATCTTTATTCAAAGGTTTATGTGGGAGAACATTAACATATTTGAAAGCATTTTTGTGAATTAAATGAAATTGTATTTATAAAAATATTTTATAACTATGCAAATAATTACATATCAAGCAATTATCCCTTCTTCATCTCAGCTGAAAAATAATAACTATTTGTAACTATCTGTTTCCTAGTTGATTCATCTCTATGCTCTGATTCTATGGAAACCTGGGACCAGAGACCCATTCTTATTTTGTCTCCACACTGAAGTAGCTCCTAAAATACTGGAAATTACAGAAGTCATCTTCTAACAAATGGGTTAAAAGGATAATAGCTTTTTGATCCCAGAAAAATAAGTTATGTGAATTGAAAATACAAAATTATTTCTAAAAAGCATTTTTTTGCAAAAAGAAGGCAAGATGAATGGTAATCTTAATTTCAAAGACTATTTCTAACTCTACAACTTCTCATAAAATGACAATAATTACTGTAAGGTATATTTTCTGAAATTCTTGATCCATAAGATTAATTCATTTGAAAACACCCTTATTCTACTAGGAAAAGTATTACTTGGGTCTATTGAACAGATTTAAAATTTTCTCCACTAGGGGCCCGGAGGAAGATGGCGGAAGAGTAAGACGCGGAGATCACCTTCCTCCCCACAGATACATCAGAAATTCATCTACACGTGGAACAACTCCTACAGAACACCTACTGAATGCTGACAGAAGACCTCAGACCCCACAAAAGGCAAGAAACTCCCCACATACCTGGGTAGGACAAAAGAAAAAAGAATAAACAGAGACAAAAGGATAGGGACGGGACCTGCACCAGTGGGAGGGAGCCGTGAAGGAGGAAAGGTTTCCAAACACTATACGCCCCTTCGCGGGTGGAGACTGCAGGTGGCGGAGGGGGAAGCTTCGGAGTAGCTGAGGAGAGCACAGCAACAGGGGTGGGAAGGGCAAAGCAGAGAGATCCTGGCACAGAGGATCGGTGCCCTCAGGCACACACCAGCCCGAGAGGCTTGTCTGCTCGGCCGCCGGGGCGGGCGGGGCTGGGAGCTGAGGCTCGGGTAACGGGTTTCAGTCGGAGCGCAGGGAGAGGACTGGGGCTGGAGGCAGGAAGAGAGCCTGAAGGGGTTAGTGCACCACGGCTAGCCCGGAGGGAGTCAGGGGAAAATGTCTGGAGCTACCGAAGAGGCAAGAGACTTTTTCTTCCCTTTTGTTTCCTGGTGCGCGAGGAGAGGGCATTAAGAGAGCTGCTTAAAGAAGCATCAGAGACGGGTGCGAGCCGCGGCTAAAGGCGCGGACCCCGGAGACGGGCGTGGGACGCTGGGGCTGCTGCTGCCTCCGCCACAAGGCCTGTGTGCGAGAGCAGGTCACTGTCCACCCCGCCTTCCGGGGAGCCTGTGCACCCCGCCACTGCCGGGGTCCCGGGACCCAGAGACGGCTTTCCCGGGAAAGTGCACGGAGCGCCTCGGTCTGGTGCAACGTCACGCTGGCCTCTGCCGCTGCAGGCCCGCCCCACACTGCGCGCCCCTCCCTCCCCTCTGCCTGAGTGAATCAGAGCCTCCGTATCAGCGGCTCCTTTAAACCCGTCCTGTCTGAGCGAAGAACGGACGCCCTCCGGCGACCTATGCGCAGAGGCGGGGCCAGGTCCAAGGCTGAGACCCAGGAGCTGTGAGAGCAGAGAAGAGACAGGGAAATCTCTCTGTGCAGCCTCGGAGGCAGCGGATTAAAGCTCCACGGTCCACTTGATGTGCCCTGCGTCTGTGGAGTGCATGAATGGACAGCGAATCATCCCAAATTGAGGAGGTGGACTTTGAGAGCAAGATTTTCGATTTTTCCACCTGCTCTCTTTTTGTGAATGTGCATGTGTATGCTTCTGTGTGAGATTTCCTCTGTATAGCTTTGCTTCCACCATAAGTCCCAGGGTTCTATCTGTCCGTTTTTTTTCCAATAATTACTTTTTAATTTTAATAACGCTACTATATTTTACACTTTATTCTATTTTATTTTACCTGCTCATTTTTTCCTACCTTCCCTTCCTCCCTCCCACCCTCCGCCCCTCCTTTCTGTCTTTCTCTCTCTTTCCTTCAGCCCTCCCTCCCTCCCTGCTTCCTTTCACTCTTTTTCTTTCCTTCCTTCCTCCCTCCCTCCTGTCTTTCTTTCTTTCTTTCTTTCTTTCTTTCTTTCTTTCTTTCTTCCTCCCTCCCTCCCTTCTTCCATTCACTCTTTCTTTTTCTGTCCTTCCTCCCTCCCTCCCTCCTTTCTTTCTTTCTTTCTTTCCGTCCTTCCTCCATCCCTCCCTTTCTTTCTTTCTTCCTTCCTTCCTTCCTTTCTTTCCTTCTTCTTTTCTTTCTCTCTTTCTTTCTTCTACTAATTCTTTCTTTCTACTTTTTCTCCCTTTTCTTCTGAGCCGGGTAGATGAAAGGCTCTTGGTGCTGCAGCCAGGAGTCAGCGCTGTGCCTCTGAAGTGGGAGAGCAAACTTCAGGACACGGGTCCACAAGAGACCTCCCAGCTCCACATAATATCAAGCGGCGAAAATCTCCCAGAGATCTCCATCTCAACACCAGCACCCAGCTTCAGTCAACGACCAGCAAGCTACAGTGCTGGTCACCCTATGCCAAGCAACTAGCAAGGCAGGAACACAACCCCACCCATTAGCAGAGAGGCTGCCTAAAAACATAATAAGGCCACAGGCACCCCAAAACACCACCAGACGTGGACCTGTCCACCAGAAAGAAAAGATCCAGCCTCAACCACCAGAACACAGGCACTAGTCCCCCCCACCAGGAAGCCTAAACAACCTACTGAAACAACCTTAGCCACTGGGGACAGACACCAAAAACAACGGGAACTACGAACCTGCAGCCTGCAAAAAGGAGACCCCAAATACAATAAGATAAGAAAAATGAGAAGACAGAAAAACACACAGCAGGTGAAGGAGCAAGACAAAAACTTACCAGACCTAACAAATGAAGAGGGAATAGGCAGTCTACCTGAAAAAGAATTCAGAATAATGATAGTAAAGATGATCCAAGATTCTATTTCCAAGATCCAAAATCTTGTAAATAGAATAGACAAAATGCAAGAAACAGTTAACAAGGACCTAGAAGAACTAAAGATGAATCAAGCATCGATTAAAAACACAATAAATGAAATGAAAAATACTCTAGATGGGATCAATAGCAGAATAACTGAGGCAGAAAAATGGATAAGTGAGGTGGAAGATAAAATAGTGGAAATAACTGATGCACAGCAAAATAAAGAAAAAAGAATGAAAAGAACAGAGGACAGTCTCAGAGACCTCTGGGACAACATTAAACGCACCAACATTCCAATTATAGGGGTTCCAGAAGAAGAAGAGAAAAAGAGAGGGACTGAGAAAATATTTGAAGAGATTATAGTTGAAAACTTCCCTAATATGGGAAAGGATATAGTTAATCAAGTCCAGGAAGCACAGAGAGTCCCATACAGAATAAATCCAAGGAGAAATACGCCAAGACACATATTAATCAAACTGTCAAAAACTAAACACAAAGAAATCATATTAAAAGCAGCAAGGCAAAAACAACAAATAACACACAAGGGAATCCCCATCAGGCTAACAGCTGATCTCTCAGCAGAAACTCTACAAGCCAGAAGGGTGTGGCAGGACATAACTAAAGTGATGAAGGAGAGAAACCTGCAACCAAGATTACTCTACCCAGCAAGGATCTCATTCAGATTTGATGGAGAAATTAAAACCTTTACAGACAAGCAAAAGCTGAGAGAGTTCAGCACCACCAAACCAGCTTTACAACAAAGGCTAAAGGAACTTCTCTAGGCAAGAAACACAACAGAAGCAATATACCTACAATAACGAACCCAAAGCAATTAAGGAAATGGGAATAGGAACATACATATCAATAATTACCTTAAATGTAAATGGACTAAATGCTCCCACCAAAAGACACAGATTGGCTGAATGGATACAAAAACAAGACCCATATATATGCTGTCTACAAGAGACCCACTTCAGACCTAGAGACACATACAGATTGAAAGTAAGGGGATGGAAAAAGATATTCCATGCAAATGGAAATCAAAAGAAAGCTGGAGTAGCAATTCTCATATCAGACAAAATAGACTTTAAAATAAAGACTATTAGAAGAGACAAAGAAGGACACTACATAATGATAAAGGGATTGATCCAAGAAGAAGATATAACAATTGTAAATATTTATGCACCCAACATAGGAGCACCTCAATACATAAGGCAAAAACTAACAGCCATAAAAGGGGAAATCGACAGTAACACACTCATAGTAGGGGACTTTAACACCCCACTTTCACCAATGGACAGATCATCCAAAATGAAAATAAATAAGGAAACACAAGCTTTAAATGATACATTAAACAAGATGGACTTAATTGATATTTATAGGACATTCCATCCAAAAACAACAGAATACACATTTTCCTCAAGTGCTCATGGAACATTCTCCAGGATAGATCATATCTTGGGTCACAAATCAAGCCTTGGTAAATTTAAGAAAATTGAAATTGTATCAAGTATCTTTTCCGACCACAATGCTATGAGACTAGACATCAATTACAGGAAAAGATCTGTTAAAAATACAAACACATGGAGGCTAAACAATACACTACTCAATAACGAAGTGATCACTGAAGAAATCAAAGAGGAAATCAAAAAATACCTAGAAACAAATGACAATGGAGACACGATGACCCAAAACCTATGGGACGCAGCAAAAGCAGTTCTAAGGGGGAAGTTTATAGCAATACAATCCCACCTTAAGAAACAGGAAACATCTCGAGTAAACAACCTGACCCTGCACCTAAAGCAATTAGAGAAAGAAGAACAAAAAAACCCCAAAATTAGCAGAAGGAAAGAAATCATAAAGATCAGATCAGAAATAAATGAAAAAGAAATGAAGGAAACAATAGCAAAGATCAATAAAACTAAAAGCTGGTTCTTTGAGAAGATAAACAAAATTGACAAACCATTAGCCAGACTCATCAGGAAAAAAAGGGAGAAGACTCAAATCAGTAGAATTAGAAATGAAAAAGGAGAAGTAACAACTGACACTGCAGAAATACAAAAGATCATGAGAGATTACTACAAGCAACTCTATGCCAATAAAATGGACAACCTGGAAGAAATGGACAAATTCTTAGAAATGCACAACCTGCCAAGACTGAATCAGGAAGAAATAGAAAATATGAATAGACCAATCACAAGCACTGAAATTGAAACTGTGATTAAAAATCTTCCATCAAACAAAAGCCCAGGACCAGATGGCTTCACAGGCGAATTCTATCAAACATTTAGAGAAGAGCTAACACCCATCCTTCTCAAACTCTTCCAAACAATTTCAGAGGAAGGAACACTCCCAAACTCATTCTACGAGGCCACCATCACCTTGATACCAAAACCAGGCAAGGATGTCACAAAGAAAGAAAACTACAGGCCAATATCACTGATGAACATAGATGCAAAAATCGTCAACAAAATACTAGCAAACAGAATCCAACAGCACATTAAAAGGATCATACACCATGATCAAGTGGGGTTTATTCCAGGAATGCAAGGATTCTTCAATATACGCAAATCAATCAATGTGATACACCATATTAACAAATTGAAGGAGAAAAACCATATGATCATCTCAATAGATGCAGAGAAAGCTTTCGACAAAATTCAACACCCATTTATGATAAAAACCCTGCAGAAAGTAGGCATAGAGGGAACTTTCCTCAACATAAAAAAGGCCATATATGACAAACCCACAGCCAACATTGTCCTCAATGGTGAAAAACTGAAACCATTTCCACTAAGATCAGGAACAAGACAAGGCTGCCCACTCTCACCACTCTTATTCAACCTAGTTTTGGAAGTTTTAGCCACAGCAATCAGAGAAGAAAAGGAAATAAAAGGAATCCAAATCGGAAAAGAAGAAGTAAAGCTGTCACTGTTTGCAGATGACATGATACTATACATAGAGAATCCTAAAGAGGCTACCAGAAAACTACTATAGCTAATCAATGAATTTGGTAAAGTAGCAGGATACAAAATTAATGCACAGACATCTCTGGCATTCCTGTACACTAATGATGAAAAATCTGAAAATGAAATCAAGAAAAAACTCCCATTTACCATTGCAACAAAAAGAATAAAATGTCTAGGAATAAACCTACCTAAGGAGAAAAAAGACCTTTATGCAGAAAATTATAAGAGACTGATGAAAGAAATTAAAGATGATACAAATAGATGGAGAGATATACCATGTTCGTGGATTGGAAGAATCAATATTGTGAAAATGACTCTACTGCCCAAAGCAATCTACAGATTCAATGAAATCCCTATCAAACTACCACTGGCATTTTTCACAGAACTAGAACAAAAAATTTCAAAATTTGTTTGGAAATGCAAAAGACCCCGAATAGCCAAAGCAATCTTGAGAACGAAAAACGGAGCTGGAGGAATCAGGCTCCCTGACTTCAGACTATACTACAAAGCTACAGTAATCAAGACAGTGTGGTACTGGCACAAAAACAGAAAGATAGATCAATGGAACAGGATAGAAAGCCCAGAGATAAACCCACGCACATATGGTCAACTTATCTTTGATAAAGGAGGCAGGAATGTACAGTGGAGAAAGGACAGCCTCTTCAATAAGTGGTGCTGGGAAAACTGGACAGGGACATGTAAAAGTATGAGATTAGATCATTCCCTAACACCATACACAAAAATAAGCTCAAAATGGATTAAAGACCTAAATGTAAGGCCAGAAACTATCAAACTCTTAGAGGAAAACATTGGCAGAACACTCTATGACATAAATCACAGCAAGATCCTTTTGGACCCACCTCCTAGAGAAATGGAAATAAAAACAAAGATAAACAAATGGGACCTAAAGAAACTTCAAAGCTTTTGCACAGCAAAGGAAACCATAATCAGGACCAAAAGACAACCCTCAGAATGAGAGAAAATATTTGCAAATGAAGCAACTGACAAAGGATTAATCTCCAAAATTTATAAACAGCTCATGCAGCTCAATAGCAAAAGAACAAACAACCCAATCCAAAAATGGGCAGAAGACTTAAATAGGCATTTCTCCAAAGAAGATATACAGACTGCCAACAAACACATGAAAGAATGCTCAACATCATTAATCATTAGAGAAATGCAAATCAAAACTACAATGAGATATCATCTCACACCAGTCAGAATGGCCATCATCAAGAAATCTAAAAACAATAAATGCTGGAGAGGGTGTGGAGAAAAGGGAACACTCTTGCACTGCTGGTGGGAATGTGAATTGGTACAGCCACTATGGAGAACAGTATGGAGGTTCCTTAAAAAACTACAAATAGAACTACCATATGACCCAGCAATCCCACTACTAGGCATATACCCTGAGGAAACCATAATTCAAAAAGAGACAGGTACCAAAATGTTCATTGCAGCTCTATTCACAATAGCCCGGAGATGGAAACAACCTAAGTGTCCATCATCGGATGAATGGATAAAGAAGATGTGGCACATATATACAATGGAATATTACTCAGCCATAAAACGAAACGAAACTGAGCTATTTGTAATGAGGTGGATAGACCTAGAGTCTGTCATACACAGTGAAGTAAGTCAGAAAGAGAAAGACAAATACCATATGCTAACACATATATATGGAATTTAAGGGAAAAAAATGTCATGAAGAACCTAGGGGTAAGACAGGAATAAAGACACAGTCCTACTGAGAATGGACTTGAGGATATGGGGAGGGGGAAGGTTAAGCTGTGACAAAACGAAAGAGAGGCATGGACATATATACAGTACCAAACGTAAGGTAGATAGATAGTGGGAAGCAGCCACAGAGCACAGGGAGATCAGCTCGGTGCTTTGTGACCGCCTGGAGGGGTGGGATAGGGAGGGTGGGAGGGAGGGAGAGGCAAGAGGGAAGGGATGTGGGAACAGATGTATATGTATGACTGATTCACTTTGTTATAAAGCAGAAACTAATAAAAATAAATAAATAAATAAATAAATAAATAAATAAACTGGCTTAAAACTGTGCTCAGTGAATAGACAGTTACATTTAGTAGTATTCTGAGACTGTCAGGAAATATTTAGAGCCTAGACACACTGGCTCGTTCCAAATAGGATAGCTGAGAGCTGAGAGCTGAAGGAAACAAACATCTAGATGCGGCTGAATTTTCCTACTTTTTTTTCCTGACGTGGCGCAGTGTATAAACTGATAATTTGCATAGATGCTCACCAATTCTGTAACTCACCAATCAAGTTCCAGAAAGAGTACTTTTTATTTCTTCTTTTAAAAATACTGACTTTGCTGTCCTAATAACCAGTTAACTAGAATCCACTGAATCACTGCTAGTTCAAATTTAATGAAACTGCTCAAATGCTAATCAAACCTTTTTTGAGTTATTTACTGTTGACATGTTTTTACTAAAACACTTCCAATTTTATAATAATTCGTAAACTACAACAGTTGGTTGAATTGAATATAATGGAAAAGATATTTTGTTTATGCTGTCACAGCAGCAAAACAGTCAAATCAAATGGTCATTTTAAAGTTGTGCCTTCACAAATAAGAAGGTTAGTCATTTCTTCTATGACCAGTTAAGTCACTGAATACGATGCCTCTTAGTCACTGTCATCTTAATTTTCAATAATGTCTGAAATCTGTAGTAAACGAGATTTTCCTCTGGCTTGTGATTGCTGTAGTCTGATATTACATTTCAGCGAATACATTAAGATTTGGACTCAGAATGGTTACATTGCAAGCAAGTTTTTATGAACACTTCATATTTTCACACCAGTCCAGTGCCATGTAGTGCCATATTAAAGCCTTAGGCAAAAGGAAAAATCAGTAATACTGATCCTATCTTTATTTAAAATTTTGATGTTTTGTTCATAGCAGATTTTTTGCTTTAATTTTGATTTCTGGAAACATTTGATTAAAATATTATTTGTCTCGATGCCTGAGTTCTTTGGCACTCCCTTAAATTTTGCACCAGAAGCAGTTGCCTCATGCACTTCACCCTAGTGCTAGCCCTGCACCAGTCAGTATAAATTTTAATCCCTAGCTTCATCCTGAAGCACCTTTGGGGTATATGAACGCAGTTTGATTTGTAACCACTAGATGGAGACCTTTTCATTAGGTAACACAGACACCCCCACCCCCCACCTCCCCTCACTCAGTCTCTTGAATTAAAGAGGATGTATGGGGGACTTCCCTGGTGGTCCAGTGGTTGAGACTTCGCCTTCCAATGCAGGGGGTGCAGGTTCGACTCCTGGTCGGGGAGCTAAGATCCCACATGCCTCACAGCCAAAAAACCAAAACATAGAACAGAAACAATATTCTAACAAATTCAATAAAGACTTAAAAAAAAAAAGTCCACATCAAAAAAATCTTTAAAAAACAAACAGAAAACAACCTATGTATTCAGTAGGGAAATTGCTAAATAGTTTTTTTAAAAAAAAGAGGATGTATGTATATGTATAGCTGATTCACTTTGTTATAAAGCAGAAACTAACACACCATTGTAAAGCAATTATACTCCAATAAAGATGTTAAAAAAAAAAAGAGGATGGCAGCTGGCAGAGAACATTCAGATTAAACAGAACTAAATTCTTGGTTAATTTAAAATGTGTTAGGAAAAAAACTGGTCAACAGTAAAGAAAGCTGGTATTGCCATAGCCAGAATCTGAGTTCAAGAGTCTTGAGTTTGACTCCCGAATCTGCTGCTTTGAATACCAGTTGTGTTGAATCCCTAAGCCTAAATTTCCTCATCTATAAAACACAGAGTGCTGACCTCTTAGGGTTGCTTTGTGTGCACTTAATGTGTGAAATCTCCTAACAAAATGACTGGTTATCAATAAATACATTTCCTTACTCTCTTGCTTCTCTTATAGAAGATTTGAAATCGAAAAAACAGTCTAGTATCACCAAAGGAACTGCATTCACCATTATGCCCCTTCCCAGCTACTGCTCTTTTAAGCCAGGTTTAGAAGGACAAAGTTTCAGAAATCCCATGAAAGCTTACACGCTAGCTAAGCTCAGTCCAGAGACCAGCTCCCACTCTTTTTGTAAGTCAGCCTGCTTGGTATGGAAACTGACAAGCTCATTTCCATTCAACAAACGCTTGTTGAGCACCAACTATGTGCTCAGGATTCTGCCAGGTGTTAAGGTTATGGAAATAAGACCAACACTGGTACTAGGAGCTCACAGAATCTAAATTAAGTGTGAGGTTAAATAACATAGGCATTACAACTTATGATTCAATTGTACCAATATGTGTTGAGATTCTACAATATGCAAAGAACTGCATTAGACACTGACAAACATATCAATACCTAGTACAGTCAGAAAAACACAGCCCTGGTAGAGACAGAGAGATTAGCTTTCAAATCTACTTCTTACTGGCTGTGTGACCATTTGCAAGTTCCCAACCTTTCTGAGCCTCATTTACTTTTATCTACAAATGAAGATAATAATAATTTCCTCCTGTAATTGTCGTGAGGATAACATGACATACTGCATACTGCTTAGAACAAGACCTGGCATGTTTTAAGAATGCAAAAAAAAATGTCACTCATTATTATTAGGACTAATAGAAATGTTGGAATACACCAACAAGCTGTGTACTCTGAGGCTTCCTGTATAGAGGAATTACTTTTGTGTGTATTATTTTATTTATTAAGGTTTCTATAAAATGTAAACTAATTTTTAACTGAACTTTAATTGACTTATAATATTACATTAGTTTCAGGTGTACAAACATAGTGATTTGATATTTTTATACATTACAAAATAATCACTACAATAAGTCTAGTAACCATCTATCATCAAAGTTATTACAATATTAGTGAAACTATATTCTATAGGCTGTACATTACATCCCCATGACTTACTTATTTTTAAATGGATGTTTGTATCTCTACATCCCCTTTACCTATTTCTTCCATCTCCTCATCCCACTCTGGCAACCACTAGTTTGTTCTCTGTATCTATGAGTCTGTTTCTGTTTTGTTATGTTTGTTCATTTGTTGTTTAGATTCCACTAAGTGAAATAATATTGTATTTGTCTTTCTCTGACTAATTTAACTTAGCATAATACACTCTAGGTCCATCCATGTTGTCTCATATGGCAAGATTTTATTCTTTTTTTATGGCAAGTACTATTTTATATACATGTATGTGTGTGTATATATATATATATATATACACACACATACATATACATACGTTTTCTTTATCCATTCAAACCTACAGGAAGTACTTTTATCTCGTTTCCTCTTGTCCTGACACATTTTCCTCCCCATCTGGGAGAATGAGATGAGATTGTTTTCTCTGATAAACTTATAGAAGGTCCTCAAATGAGGAAGACTCCCAGGACAATTTTCTTCATAACTGAGGATGCAGAAAGAAGCCGCATATCATTAAAGAGATGGGGGTGGGAGGGAAGGGGCTCTTTTGTGGCCTGTGTGGATTTCCTTGGTGAATGTAAGTACTACCACCAGAGCAGATTTTAAGCCATCAGAGCTTTCACAACCGGCTTGCAAAATTGCTGAGAATTCAACCATCAGTTCTCCTGCGATCCTGTTTAAATGAGTTCCAGCAAACCCCTGACAGAAAGCTATGGAGACCAGCTGACCTGTTAAAGGCACTGAGGACTTTTTAAGAAATATAAGCCAGAGCTGTTTTCAGATTTATTTTGAATTTTTTATTGAAGTACGTTGCTTTACAATATTGTGTTAGTTTCAGGTGTACAGCAAAGTGATTTGGTTATACACACACATATATATATATATATATCCATATTCTTTTTTTATTCTTTTCCATTATATACAAGATACTGAATATACTTCCCTGTGCTATACAGTCAATCCTTGCTGTTTATATATTGTGAATTTTTGAGTGAAGATTCTGAATCTTCGCTATAAGGACTTCCCAATACAAGGGCCTCAGTCCTTTGCATTTTTTTAAATTAATTTATTTTATTTTATTTATTTATTTTTGGCTGCATTGGGTCTTCATTGCTGCATGCAGGCTTTCTCTAGTTGCAGTGAGCAGGGGCTACCCTTCATTGTGGTGCGCAGACTCCTCATTGTGGTGTCTTCTCTAGTGGAGCACAGCCTCTAGGCATGTGGGCTTCAGCAGCTGTGGCACGCAGACTTCAGTAGTTGTGGCACGTGGGCTCAGTAGTTGTGGCATGTGGGCTCTAGAGCGCAGGCTCAGCAGTTGTGGCACATGGGCTTAGTTTCTCCGCGGCACGTGGGATCTTCCCAGACCAGGGATCAAACCTGTGTCCCCTGCATCGGCAGGCGGATTCTTAACCACTGCGCCACCAGGGAAGTCCCAGTCCTTTGTATTTTAATACTGATATTAACACTGGGTGATTTTCTCCGCTAACCAATTATGTTTCGAATAACTGATCCTGAACCCTTCGCAGAATAACGTTTACCTCCTCTGTATCTAACTTGTTTATGTGGGAAAAGTGATCTACACGCTTCCTGACCCACCATCAGTACAGAAGGGCAGGGATGGCACCAGGCTGTTTTCCAGACTCCCCTAATCTCTCCATTTCAGAAGCAGACTCAAGTCTGGATGGTCCTTGCACTTACAACCTGGGCAGGCAAATGCTGCCTCTGAATTTCTCAAGCTGCCTCCCACGTGCAAAAGGGATGTGGAATCAAATTTCTTACAATATGATTGAACAATTCTCCACAACTGAAGCATGAACTTATGGGAAATTAATTCAATGACCATTTCCCTGTTATATTTACCATCAGGCTGGCTTTTGCCAATAAATGTTTAAAGGGAAATACCCGTTCATTAGGGGCCTAATGAATGCTACCATTTAGTCACAGACATTTACTGACTGATTACAATTTATCAGGTGCCATACATATATTTATATTTACATTTACTTTTATATGTATATTCATTCATTTCATTTAACCCTGACAAAATTCTGCCTGCTTTATAGGAATTCGTATCACCCACCATTTTCCACATAAGGAAAAGAAGGTTCAGAGAAACAAAATTACCCACGAAGGTGATGCAGCTAGAAAATACAAACCAGGATTCAAATCCAGGTCTGTGTGATTTCAAAGTCCATGTTCTCAGAACTCTGGGCACTTTGCACGGCTTTGAGTATATAAAGACGAATAAGAAATAAGCCTGGCTTTGAGAAGCTTATGGTCCAGCAGATCTTTATAAATACCTCTTACGTGCCAAGGACTACCAGGCGTCTGTCAGCCCAACCCTTGGCAACACAGGCCAATCTGCACATTATGAGCGCACCTACCTTCCTCACAGATTTGAAGGCTTAGAGTTCCTTAGGCTCAGGTGAGGCAGTGTATGGGGGCAAACGGACAGTGGTTAGGAAAACAATTAAACACTTGGGCGAATAGTCCTCATAAATCATGCCACTTAAATATGTAGTATTTACAAATACATGAGAAATAAAGTGAAGAATCCATACTGCAGGACTCTCAACCCAAAGGTCTAAAGCATAAGTGAATCAGACTGCCTCCCGTCAAGTTGTCAGATAAAATACAGGATACCTCGTAAAATCTGAAATTGTAATAAACAACGAATATTTTCAGCATAAATATATCTCAAATATTGCATGGGATAAACTTGAACTAAAAATGCGTATATTTATGCTGAAGTACTTAAACTAAAAATTACTCATTTATCTGAAATTCATATTCAACTGGGCATTCTGTACTTGAATTTGCTAAATCTAGCAACCCTGGACTCCAGGGAAAATGGGCTGATAATTAACTAATTCTATATCACTCCCATCCTCATCTTTGCCTTTTGAGTAGCCTGACCTACTGTATATTAAGCTGCTGAGACACATGAAAAAGCTAACCACTGGCATCTCCCAGGCAAGAAGAAATTAACATTTTCCCAAGATACCCTTCACTTACCGCTGAGTCTTCCCCTACCCCTTTTAATAAGACCACTTTGAGACCTGGTATGCTCTAGGCATGTTTACTTCTGAAAATTTCATCTCATGTCATACCAAACATAATAAAATGTATCCAGATAATATCTTTGTCTCTATGTATAGGAGTTGAGTTCACTTGCAAGTGACTAGGTGACCTAATGTTAAGTAGTCATTCAATTACACATTTATTCATTTCAATGTTTTGATTTTTTTCCTACTCTGGAACCAATATTTTTTCCAAGTCTCAACCATTTTCATAGTCACACGCAAAACACATAGGTCCTAGGTTCTGTACGTTGCATACCAAATGGATAAAATGATGTTCCTCATCTCTCTCCATCCTGTGAGGGCTGACAGGACCCAGGCAGTTCAGGGATATTTGATTTTATGCCTGTAGGGATTCCTGTAAAAGTCAATAGGCTTTACATTTTTTTCAACTGAATCCTTGCCAAATGCACTGGCCAAGGAAGCATGACACTTAACTAGGGCTCCCCTTGTCCTGGCTTAGCCATTTATGAAACCAATGACCCAGGGCCCTACCTGAGCCTCATGCATAGAAAAAAAGATTATACATCCCACCCTACTTCTTCCTTGTAAGAATCAAATGAGGTCTGATCAAAGTGCTTCAGAAATCCTAAAGTGCTTAAAGATAATTAGTAACCATCCTCTGTATCCTTATCAACAGACTTCTGGGGTGAATTTATGTAAAGGATGCTTTCATAATAAAAAAAAAATACTAAAAACACCAACATCCCATTTTTCTGAGCTATAAATCTGAATGTTTACACTACATTTCCTTAAAGCAAAATTTCTGTTTCAACTAAACTAGCACAGAAAGGCAGGCTCTCTTAATTAGCAAAAGTATCAATGTCACCATGTAGGTATCTGAGTCAATTAGTAGGGCAAAAGGTAGATTAGACTCATTTCGAAAGTTGTTTGTGAAATGTATTTAATTGGTTTGTCTGTTTTGATTTTGAGTGTGAGTCTCTGTAGCTGTCCATGTAATTACGGCAGTTTTGCAACAAACCACAGAAAAAAAACAGTTGTTCAGTCTGAAGGCAAGACAGAGATTCTGTGTGTACATTGTATATAAAGCCTTCTGGCTGTGAGTACTAAACTCTGGTATAATGAAGACCTTGTATTTCTTGTATGGGAGGCCAGAACTCTTCTCATACTGCCAGGGATCCGGCAGCCTCTAAAGACTGGAAGTAGCTGCTGCCAAAAGACTGAGTATCATGAAAGCCCTTCTACTGTAACGTATGATCATGGAAGGGTCTATGGGAAAGACTTGAATTTGCAAATTAAATATTTACAGTCTATCTGAGTTAACTGAGTAATTCCTAACAGCTGGTTATGTGTGTGTGTGTGTCTGTGCCCCCGTATGTCTGTGCATGCCCATTTTAATACTGTTTAGATTCCAAATCCAACTGAAATGCAGTAGTCGTGCAATTTACACTGATCAATTCCATCAGAGAAATGGGAGAAGCAAGGCTTTGAAGGCCTTGCTGACTGTCAATAACGGATACCGTTTATTAAGGGTACAGTTTTATTTCAAATACACGTCATTTGGCTATTCATCTTTGTTTTCTGCTCTATTGTGTCTTTAGGTTTTTAGGTTTTAAGGTTAAACTACTTAGAAAATGTTCATGGATTTAAATTTTCCCCATCACTGAATGTGATTTTTCTTTGATTTTTTTTCTCCCTAAGATCCATCTGCCACCTTGACTTTGCCAAAGGAGATGTCAAGAAAGGTACATTACCATTGATTGAGTTCTTATCATGTTATAAAGAACTACATGCTAAATGCCTTTTATGTACATTATTTAAATCCATCCATGAGCCTGTGGAGCCAGGACAGTTTCAAAACAGGTGATTAGACATTCCCCATGACTAATAGTAAATTTATATTTATTTTTGCTTTTTATAGAAAAACTGCTCTGTTCCTCTCTCCTTACATCAGATGCTGTTCCTAACCTTAAAAGCCATTATATTTTTGGAGGCATTATTAAAGGAAATAGTAAAAAAAATATCTTCTCTTGTAGTTTCCCAAAGCAGCAGAGATTCTCCTCATTTGGTACAGATTGAAGTAGGGCCCCAACCAAAGACCAGAGAATGGATGAAAGGTCCTCCTTGGCAGACTTACAGTCGCCTTCTCCAGACCCCTGAGCTGCCTGCATGCTCACAGCTCTGGTGTGCCCAGCACCCTCCCTCAGCACTCAGGATTTGCTGAGCTTGTTGTCAATGGAGAGAATGTAAAGAATAGGGACAGACCTGCTCTCCTCATCTGTAAATGAGGCTACTGACGCCCACCTCACAGGGCAGCTGTAACGTCGAAATTAGAGAACATATATGAAATTCATTAGTCTCCTAAGTGTTGAAAAACAAGAAAGGAAAGTCATTCATTTCAGCGAGGCAGCCATGAATTCATCCAAAATGACCTATCTAAAATGCCTCTATGTTTTTTAAACAAATCCAAGATCTGGCTGACTTCTTAGAATAAATCGTGAAAATAATATCTTCATAATGAAGTAAAAGCAGATTCTACTTAGTTAAGCAGTTACATGAAAAATGAAGACACAATATGTTTTTTAATATGGTTTTATTGTTATAAAATTATTTTCAACATTCACTTTGGAAAGCAGTACACTATTGCGTCTATTAAATCTCTGATTTGTTTGAGAAATGTGATAATCTTGTTAGAGAAAAGTTGCAGTACAAATTATGCTCTGTTTCCCCTATATCTTTTAGGCTAATAGTCGTTATTATAATTATGCCTGGTAATAGAGTACTTACTATGTGCCAGGTACCTTTCTAAGACAGTAAACAACTTTCTAGGCATGGACTACTATCCACATTTTCCAGATAAAAAGCAGGATGTTTAAAGTAAGGTACTTTAGCCAAAAGTCACTCTACCAGCAAGTGGCAAATAGACCTAAATCCTATTCTAGAAGATTCTAGAACCCCCCAATTAGCTACTAGACTATACTATCTCAGGCTCACTTAGAATTAATGAGTGGGCTTGCCCGTAATCTACAGCCCTTAAATAAATAGCAAGTTCCTCATGTCTCAAGTAGATTTTTGATTCTGTCTGTAAATTGAGGTAAGTTTACTAAAGATCAAATAGAATGGTACCTGCTTCCCAGACACTTGGGGAGGAAATAAACTGAAGAGGCATGAATCCTTAATCAAGATAACATGGGAGAAGATGGGCCCTAGTGCCATCAGCCAACCTAGTCCCAAGTCCATGGACAAAAGTCTACTGTGACCATGAAAAATTTCCCACTGACTCTGGCCTTAACCTCAAAATCCTTCTAAACTTAAGAAAGATTGTAGCTCTCCAAGTAAGAGCTACTGTTGATTTATTTATATATTATGTATAGGACTACCAAGTATAGGGCTCTCTTCTCAGAGTTAGCGTGTCAGACGAAACTAATTCCAGTCCCTTACAAAAAACTGAAAGTTGACATAAGCAAGGCACATGTTTCTAAGTAACAGTGTTTTATTCCAGAGTTTTTAGGTAACTTGTCCTTATTTATGGAGATAGAACTGAAATAACACCTTAAGAAGAAAGAGAATTGGATTCTTTCTTTTAAGTAATACTTGTTCTTAAGTCCTTGTCTTCTTGCACAAAGCATGTGAGTACTTTCTGTTTGGGTAGTCTGGTCTCTTTCTAGGTTTTGTGTATTTTGGACATTGAAAAATGGCTTGTCACCAAGAAGTACATGCCCCTACTTTTGTACAGGGATTTGTGAGGTTTAAGAGGTAACTTTGTGGATGAAAGCTAAGCCCACAATGCATCTATCGATTTTGGAGGTATAGTCCAGAAATGCTTCAAAACTATGTTAAAATTTTCTATATTTCTAAGGAGAAGGTCTACACTTCCCAAAGAGCCAGATAAGGTTTTTGGCTCAATCCCACATGAAGCCCAGCAACATTTACTGAGTAGCTATTGAATCCTAGGCACCATACCCAAATCTAGGTACAAAGATGATTACAAAGCAATTGCCAGCCTAATGCAGTTCACAGATGTCCAACTCTGCTCTGCAGCAATGACTCCCCACTAGCCTACCATTGCTATACTCCATGAGGTAAGAGAGTCCTGGAGTTGTGTGGAGTCCCCTAGCCCAGCTCCCTAGCCAGGCCAGCAGAGACAATCTGCTGACAGCCACTCCATAGCATTTCTCTTTAGAAGGCACAGCGCTAGATGCTTCTCCTGACAAATGGAAAAATGCCTTTCGTCTCTTCCTGATGAGTTGCAGAAGAGGAAAACAAAGCACTAGGTAATTTCTCAATAGGTTATTGTGCTACATGAAATTCTCAGTAAATCACACTGTTACATTTATGAAAATCACAGTTTGAAAAATGGTTTGGAACAAGGAGAGATTTGGAACAGAGAGACCAGTTAAGAGGCTATTGTAGTAATCCAGGGGAGAGGTTATGATGGCCTGAAGTCCGGGAGTGGCACTGGGGATGGAGAGAAATAGAAGGATTTTGAGAGCTATTTTTGAAGGAGCTGTGAGAAATGAGACGCAAGATGTAGGCCTAAGAGAGCTTTGTCTCCCACATTAAGGGGCTCAGACTTTATCCTAGAGGATAGAAGTTGAGGCCTGATGATTCACAAACCCAGTAGCCAGTAGACCTGTGTCATTTTCCCCAATCCCTTTCTTAAGGGATTAAGAAAAATAATTAGTTAAGAACATTTAAAAATCAAGAGATTTAACGTAAAAATCTGGATTTCTAATTTCTTTTGAGGAGGTAAAAAAAAAAGGAAATTAGGCAAAAGTTGCCCATAATTCTGCATGACAACAGTGGGCGAGAGCTGAGTGGTGCTTGCATCCTTTTGATGGGCTGTGGACCCTCCATTTAGATACCTTCTCCTCCTCGGAGCAGCTGCATTCATTTCTATTGCCTGTTAACCCCTGTAGACATTTGATATTGTTTCTTTTTCTGTAGGTCATGTAAAGTCCCTTGAAATGTTTCAAATGGGAAGTGTCATGAGCATTTTTTAAAGATCGATGAAACTGATGGCAACATTGAGCATGAACTGGAAAGAGGCAAGATCAAAGATAGGGTGACCAGTTCGGAAACCATGGCAGTCTTAAACCTGAGCAAGGAGGAGACCTGAGCTAAGATGGGTGGTCCCAATGGAAAGGAGAGGGCAGCTTCCAGAGGTGTTTAAGAAGCTAAACCGGGGCTTCCCTGGTGGCGCAGTGGTTGAGAGTCCGTCTGCCGATGCAGGGACACGGGTTCGTGCCCCGGTCCAGGAAGATCCCACATGCCATGGAGCAGCTGGGCCCGTGAGCCATGGCCGCTGAGCCTGCACGTCCAGAGCCTGTGCTCCTCAACGGGAGAGGCCACAACAGTGAGAGGCCCACGTACCGAAAAAAAAAAAAAAAAAAAAAAAAGAAGCTAAACCAACAGAGCTTAGCAATTGGTTGGGAGTGGGAGAAGGATGCAGAGGGCAGGGCAAAACAAAGTCAAGGATGACTGACTCTCAGACTTTCTTGCCATGAGTATCTAGGTTTATATTAAAAATACAGAAGAAGAAGCTGGCTGAAAAACACAAATTCCTTTCCTGAATTTCAATATATTCATTATTTTCTGAGCGAAAATTAGGTGCTGCATAGTGAGTCATGGACTATATGGAAAAATAACCCAAGATACTCCAGAAAATAAATTTCAGAAAACAAAACCTGACTTCCGGTACAATTGGAGGCATAATAATCGTTTCTGCTATATGGTCACATTGTGGCCAACATGAACATACAGATTTCAAAAGCAAAGTGAATGAGAACAAGATGAACAAGGATAAAGTGAGAACACAAATCCATCCCATTACTCCCGTTATTCATAGTTCACTAAAGAAGAATCTTTATACTAGCTATAAGATGCCTGTAGATGTTTATTAAAAGATGACTATGAAGAGCTGACACATAAATTAATTCCATTTTCTTCTATGTTAGCTAAGTCTGCCAGGGGTAATGAATGTTATCCTGCAGGGAAGATGAGAGATTAAGGCAAATGAAATTACTATTAAGTCATTTCTTCTTTCCACACACACAATAATATATAGTTCAGGGAAGAAAAGCATTCACAGTGATTACAGAAGTTTTAATAAATATTTATCAAGATTGTGATTTAAATGTCCTCAAACTAGATGTAAATAAAGAGCCTCAATTCTTTATCATAGGAAGATGAATCCTGATTTGCATTTTCATCGTTATTTACTATCAATTGTAAAGCCACTGTCAGGGAAAAAAATGTCTATCTAAAACTGGAAGATTTTGCAAAGCTGACTTAAAGTGAAGTAAAATACCCTCTTTACCTTGACCTATTTTCCCCTTTTATTCACCTCTCAGAGGAGGAAATGAATGGAGGTAGACTTGAAAGAAATTAAACAGATGAAGACAACTCGTAGGCAAGTCGCAGACATCAAGCCTTGTTCATTTATATTAAAAGCTCACACTTACCAAATTCTCTTTTCAAGTGAAATAAGCAACCAGAAAGTGGCACTGCTAATTTGTCAAGGATACTTCAGACTTAATTATTGTACTTAGCGTGAACAGAGAATCTTATTATTGTACATTTGTAACTGATGTCTCCAAATCAAATTTGCCTCTTTTCTACTAGAAATGATGTATTTTTATCTAATACAGTTCTTTTTTCATATTATCTACATCTAGATGCTATTTTTTCTGTTTATATATTGCATTGCATGTCAACAGTTTACGTTCCCAGCAATCTGGCCCTAAATGTCACCACCATGATCAACATGATTATACTAATTATATTGCTGTTAGACTCCATGGCATCAGACTGAGGTGATGTAATTATGGCTTCCAAGCAATGACTTTTATAGTTTTCTTCTTTCTATATACTGTATATCAAAAGAATATGCTCAAGTAAAATTGTACCATTCGACTAACCTTAATTCTTAACCCTAATTTCACATAGAGTTATTTAATTCCAACAGAAGTTAAATCTTCCTCTGAATGTGTTATTATACTTCCTTCATCCAAAGTTAACCCACTTTGATGCACTTGTATGTGCTTGGAGACCTCATACTTTCCCGCAGTTCTCTTCACTAGAATATCATCAAATGGTCCCACTCCGAATGCAGTTTTACTTTGGCAGGGCCACAAGCAAATCTGCTAAAATTTTTGGAATAGAAACTATAGAGCACTGATGCCCTCATAGTTTTCCTGAATTTCAAATGAACTCCGACCACAGACAAAATTGAATCAGTGCATGAGGCTACGTAAACACAAATACACATGAAAGATCTGTTAATTTTTTCTCTTGTATTTTATACCACTCATCAAGCCGTCACCAAAATCTAAAGAAATGTGATTTGAGACATTTTGGAAAAATGTTCTCTTGATGGTTTCCATTTTATCTGAAACTAATATAGTTATCTTCTCCCAGGATGAGAGGAATCTGCTACGTGTCATTTAAAAGTTCAGCAACTTGGATGATTTCTCTCTGACCAACACTTGTCCCTTGTTTCTGATTTATGAAGAACATTCCAAGGAGCTTTTCTCCATAAAGAGAACAGTTATATATAGATAGACTCAATGGATGCTTTTTTTTCTTAGTGTTCCATTTACTAAGGACAAAAGATGGACATTCTAAGCTGTTAATAAATGCAGACAAAAAATGATATGCTGGCTGGCTGGCATGTTAGCAGAGTTTTCCCAAAATGAAACAATGACTTAAGCCGAGATGAATGCTCCCCAGTTGTTTAAGTTGATGGGTCAACACTTGTTTTACTAGGTAGTAAACATATGCAGTGTTAACTGGCAATTTATCAGCATTTAATAATCATATAAATATATCATACATTGATTTGAACATTGGGCAATTTATTGTTATCCTCAATAAAGGGCTTTGGAGGCAGAACACATAGTTATTTTGTGATTCCATTTAAAAGGGTAGAGAGCTAATCAAGCATGTTACTAATAAGAAACAATCAAATGAAGAGACCACACAGCTGCTAATTTCCATAATCTATATGGCATATTTCAGCTCTGTTCCAAAATCCCATATCATGGTGGCTTCACACAACCTTCCATTTCTGTCTCCACTTTCCAGCAATATTGTTAAGGCGAAAATGGAATAAACACACAGATACAGCCTTGGACCAATATGGATTATCAAAAAGGAATGACTGTCTAATCAAAGTCTATACAAGGTTAACAAATGTAGGCATGCCTACAATAACTGGGTACTTGAATGCCAAATTAATGTAGCCATTTTCAAATAAACTTGAGAATTATGATCTGAAGTGTCTGACAGGGCCTAATGAGCCATCATCATCAAAAATAGAGTATTAACATGGAAAAAGAAAAATACTATTTGAGATGCAGTCTTCCTGATTATTTTTAGATTTTTCCACAGTATTATTTCCCTAATGCAAATGGCATGTGAATGACTACTTCTTCCTAGTTTAGATCTGAAACTGATGTCCTGTGACCAAATAACCAGACATCACTTTTTATTCACATTCCTTGATCCCCGATACACATAAGAATTGTAATAATTGTCTATATTTAATGGGACTGATTATCTGGCATGCATAAAGGCCATTCCAAGAAGCTCTGTGGCCCTCTTATTTCACACATGTAAGTAAATACTGAAAGTTAAGTGAAAGAGGCCTTTTCATGGAAGCTGATGACGGTTATGAAGAACTTCAGTGATATTTTTGTTATAACTTGAATTATTCAAAATAATCCAGAAGAGTCTTTGCAATCAAAAGAATGGAATTTGGGGCTTCCCTGGTGGCGCGGTGGTTGGGAGTCCGCCTGCTGATGCAGGGGACACGGGTTTGTGCCCCGGTCCGGGAGGATCCCACATGCCACGGAGCGACTGGGTCCGTGGGCCGTGGCCGCTGGGCCTGCGCATCCGGAGCCTGTGTTCCGCAATGGGAGAGGCCACAGCGGTGAGAGGCCCGCGTACCGCAAAAAAAAAAAAAAAAGAATGGAATCTGGGAGGTGGCTCAGTCTGCTGCACATGAGATGCCAAGAGCTCCGCCCCAGAGCCATTGTGACTGATTTGCATCCTTGCTGAAGAAGCCATTTCAGGGACCCCAAGGAAATCAGAAGTTGAGCCTGCTTCAGTACACCTGGAGTCAAGCGGGCTGTCCCCAATGAGGCAGGGTTGGGTCTACATTTGGTTTGGTTGTTTTCTGCAATAAGTTAGGTATTAGTATTCTCCCTTTTCCCCCGTGTTCCTAGAAATAGCCACTTCTTTGTAAGACTGGCTTTCGTGATATTTTTTTCTTTTTTGGTTTGTTTAAGTCATTTTCTTTGCTCCTAAAGACCATGAATGTAAAAGACTATCTGACAGAGATGCCCCATCATGAACTAAACAAGGGATAATGCTGTCAGGTTCAGTGGCCTCAGACTTCAGACTTCTGCTGTTCTACTCTCTGCCCATCATACTTTGATTTTCCTCCTCCTCAGGATGGGCAGAGTTTAATTTTCATGAGAATTCATTTTCTCTGGCATGCTCTTTTCCTGGATAAGACCCTACTCCTCCCATAATTTTGAAAATATTCACCTGATGCCTTATTTTGTTTTTCCCTAGACCCTCAAAAACATCTGCTTTGGCTCCAAATCACAATGGAGTGGTTAGCAGGGTATTCTAAACCAAACTTGCTTTACTTAGGTCAATATCCCATAGATAAATATATTTTCCATGTTAATCCTTTTTGAATCCAACTGGAGAGCATTTTGCAAAAGCATGCCAATCAACTAAAAAGGCAAATATCAGATAACTGTAGAATTTCAGAACTGGAAAGTACACTTGGAGGTCATCTAAAACAACTCCCTCATTTTTTTATGTGAGGAAACCATGGCCCAGGGATGATGAGTTGCCAAAAGTTTCAAGTTAAGAACAGAGCTGTATGTGAAGTACTTAACAAGAAGTGTAATTACGTCTGTAACTTAGTTTAAAATAAGATGGATTGAGAGATTGAGGGAGGGATAAATGTGATAAACCAAGTGTTGATGATAGGATGTAGGTGGCAAGTTCATGACTGTTCACTGTAAATACTTGCAACTCTTGGGTGTATGCTTGAAAACTTTCATAATAAAATGTTGGGCATTTGAGATTTGCAACAAACTTATGAAGCTAGTAAGTCAGTGAGATTGGGGATAGATGCCTCATAATAGGTTTGGTGTATGCATGGGTGAATGCTGGTATCCACTTTCATGGTGGATAACCTAACATGGACTCTTACTCAGAGAACACACTTTAAGATGCATTGGAGGCATTCAAAGAAATGAAATAGTTTTGATTTAGTCAGAATTCTTGCAATTCTGGGTGAAAGAAAATCACCCCAGACTGGCTTAAGCAAATGAAGGGACAGTATTGGTTTCCATAAATGAAAAGTCTAGGGGTAAACCTAGCTTGATCCTAGTTATCTGCACCCAGATTTTCCATCTCCTGGTTCTGCTTTCTTTTGCATTGGCTCTGTTCTCATTCAGGCTTTCCCTTCCTAGTTGCAAGGCTCTCTATACCTCCCTGTTTATATCCCCATAGGTCCAAACTCAGGAGAAGTGAGAGCATGCCTCTCTCAACAATAGAAGCAAAAGTCTAAAGAGTACATTTCGTTTGCTCAGCATGAACTATGCAACCATCCCTAAACCAAAAACCATTTGCCAGAAGACTGCAATATTCTGACTGGACATGTCTAAGCTGGCATGTGCACATGAACTCGTAGAAGGGGAAACTGATGGCCCAAAGGAAATTCCAATTTGTGTTCCCAAAAGTCTAGGGATGGATGCTGAACCATTAAAATGAAATGCCATGCCACAGGTTTGCTGTCAGAATATCCCTTAGATTGCTGAAGAAATCATCTTAAGGTTGGAAATGGCAACAAGGAGTAGATGTCCTAGATGTGATCCATCTTCCAGTAGATTCCATAGTATATTTCTGACCTAAGGAATCTCTCCCCAAAGGATCACAAGTGCAATGGGTGACAGTGGCCCATTTCAAGAATAGGTGCACAAGCTGGATCTGGGACCATGACAGCTCCCTGGAGAATGATGTAGGACGTGGTGAAACAGGAGCCTGAGATATTGGTACACATGGGTTCCAGGCACATAGGAAAAGTGATAAATTTGGGGTATTGAATAAGACCCTTAAAGCCAGAGACACTCTTGGAGCCACACTCTCGGAAATCTTAGCTATTTTTGCAAGTCAAATTGTAAGGACGTTCAGTGGCAGTTCTTATATCTGGCTAATTTAAGTCGATTTCCAAATAAATTGAAGAGTAGGTGTGAACTATTTTATTAAATAACATTACATTGACTGGACTACTCATTCTGATTCGGTGATTATATCATCAGATGCACTGTTTAATCAAGACCATTTTTATCTTCACAATCATGAGTTCAGTTAGGCAGAACCGTGAAGGCTGTAAAGAGCTGTCTATCCATCCCCCTTCCCAGGGCAGAACTGCTGGGCTCAGTAGAGCTGGTCCAAAGGGCCAGGTTGCCACGAGCATGGCACAGTGTTTCCCACAGCTGTCGTGTGTGGAGCCAGAAGGTAGTGGCCAAACAGCCTCCAGGAGAGCCTTCCCAGGCAACCACAGAAGAGTACGTCTCTAATGGGGTCATGAGGACAAGGAAGGCTGGAAGCCAAAGTCAGAACCACAGCATGGAGCCAAAGGTTTTAGATAGCCCACGAAGATTACAGCAAGAGACTGCGAGTCATGACTGGCAAAGGAAGGTGTCCTGGACAAATCCTAGAGGTAAGACTGCTGGCAATAGACTGAGTACACGGGTTAAGTTATCTAGGGTGGGGAAAAAGTCTGACCAGTTTCCAATAATATCTGGCAGCACCCTCACAAATCTAATTTGAACCGTGTATAAAAATACCCCTCCAGATGCAACCTGACCTAAGCACATCTTTCCAAAGATGGAGTAGAGTGCTACCTAGAAAATGTCTGGAAGAAATATTTAATGGACAAAATTGGGATTTTTAAAGGTGTCTTGATCCAGATATTTGCACCTGCCTTATACCATTCTACAAATTGTTCAATTTGTTCTTTTCTACATTTTTCTCAGCTGTCAGGAAGGCAGTGCCCAGAGTGACCACCAGGTTGACAGACATGGCGAATGCATACCTTGTAAGGAAAAGAAAGTATGTCCATTCATTCCAGAACTGTTGACAGAGCATCTGCTATGTGCTGAGCCTCGTGCTCGGCAGTAGGAATGCGATGGTGACTGGCAGGGGATTCAGGCAAAGCTAAGTGAAAATCTTGGTTCTGCCACGGAGTGGGGGTGTGACCTTGGAGCACATTATTTCTGCAAGTATTTTCTTTCATTTAAGATTCAGTTAGAAATACTTGAGTCACAGATTATTGTAAGGATTCAATTAGATAATTAAACATAGTTTCCTCGAACACCCATAATGAGTACAACAGTACCTACCTTTCAGCATCCTTGTTGGATTGAAAGATAAGCTAATAGATGTAAAATGGCACATGTAAGACACCCAATGGATCAGTGCTATTAAGAGGAAGGGAAACCCTGTGCCTGCTCTACATAAACAAAATTGGAAAAATCCTTGATTTAGAAAAGTTCTCATTATTTAAATAAAACTGAAAAACGATTACTACCCCTTTGATGAACTTGCACTTTTTTTCAAACCAATATTGCATGCAGTTTTTCGAAATTTCTTAACAACAAGGTCCTACTGTACAGCACAGGGAACTATATTCAATATCCTATGATAAACCATAAAGGAAAAGAATATGAAAAAAAGAATGTATACATATTTGTATAACTGAATCACTTTGCGGTACAGCAGAAATTAATGCAACATTGTAAAACAATTATACTTCAATTTTTAAAAAGTAAAAATAAAAGTTTCTTTTTCGAGTTTTAAGTTATAACGCAGCAATGTAAAAATAATTGTTTCCATTACTGTGGATCATCTTAATGCCATGATATAGAATCCTGAAATTTACCTTCTTTCAAATGGTACTTGAGAGAATTTGTCTCAGATTATCCTGTATAAAAGAGTATCCCTTCCTTCATCCAAAGCAGGGACCTAATTCCACCACCACAGCTTTCCTCGCCCCCTCTCTATCCTTTATTCTCCATAGCAACTATCACCAACATCTGACATGCTGGGTAATTACTTTCCCCGCTAGAATGAAAATTCAAGGAGAGCAGAACTGTTTTGTTGTATGTGTGTGTGTTTTTAATCAAAGTATAGTTGAGGTTTCTGTGTTTTGTTCACTGACTTATGCTTGACACCTAGAACTACACCTGGCACATAGTGGACACCAATAAATATGTACTTTTAAATGAACAAAAATATCTGTGTACACTTACCAAACAGAGATACGGCTTCTACTATGAATTAATATAATAACAAAACTTTCATGCACTCTACATGCACTTTACAGTTTAACCATTTTCAGCTCACAGTTCCTATAACAAGGCTAGAGAAAGTGATAACTCTACTTTGCGGTCAAGTAACTTGAAACTCAGACAAGTTATGTGTGTGACCTATCACACAGCTCATACGTGATTCCCTCACTGAAACCTGATTCTAGAAGAAGCAACTACAGTTGCAGTGTCACAAGTGCAGAAGTCACTTTGAATATGCAAAATAGCAGTGTTCCATTTGGATCTGTCATTAAATGAATTGCTCACTTTCTACTTGAATTTCAAGTTTTTTGTATTAATGACAGTATGCAAATACTGACTTTTTCTCACCTTGCATTACAAAGGTTAAGGGCAAAGAATGAACACCTGCTGTATGATATTGCTTTTGTACAGATAAAGCAAAAAGATTTGGAGCTTGATTTATAAATACCTGTATAATAACAATGCATGGTAAACAACTAAAAAAGCCTGACTTCCATCTGACAGAGAGTAACGGCAGCATGTCCGATTGAGATCTGCATTTTTTCCCTACACCACAGAAAATGTGTTTTGCTAATAAAATGATTTAAGGTGAGTTTAAGTAGTCAGCATCTTATTAAGCCCCGCCCTGGAGAAACTGGGGAGTAGGCAGACCTTGGCTTTTGTGTGTTGCCTGGCCTTCCATGCCACAGCACTCTCAGGCAACAACAGGCTTCTTAAAAAGTCCCTTTGACCTGCTCATGACCTCCCCCCCTGCCAAATGCCCAATGTGGACCCATCCCTCCACTCAAGAAAGAAAAATAAGTTGAAATGCTAATTTATACTAAGTTGTTAAAATCTTAATGATTCCATAGTAATTTTGGATTCAGATCTTAGTGCAAAGTCAGGCTCCACCACTTACTAGCTGTCTGCCTTTGGACAAGTTACATCATTTCTCTTTACTTCCTCTTTCTCATCTATAGAATGAAGTTATTAATAGTACTTAATTCACAGTGTTGAGTGAAGATTCTGTGTGTGTGTGTGTGTATCAGAGTGCCTGGAACTTAGTGTTATTTAAGTATTTGCTATTAAAGAGACAGGTCATACAATATAGAAAAAGAAGTGACAGGTCCAAATTTGATTTCTGTGACCTGGGCAAGTTACCTAATTTCTCTGAATCTCAGACTCCTTAGTAAAATGGAAATAGTCTCTACTTTCCCAAGTCAGATAAGGACTGCTAACATCATATGTAAAGTGTCTGTAATATTATATGATGCAGGACAGATGCTTCATGTTGTGTCAAATATTATTCTTTGCAAATTAAAAGGGGATTGTGGGAGGTATAAATGTTATTCCAAACTAATCAATAGGATAGTGGCTTTGAGGGAGTGGATTTGTTGAAGAATGAGGCCTTCAAGGTATCTTTTAAATGAGACCAGCATAAAATTTTGGTTTTAATACTATATGTGTAGATTGCATTTTTCCAGGATGATCACAGCAATAGCCCTAGGCCACATGCTCGCCTTACTCTAAGACTTTGACATATTCTGAATGTAGAGGTGGGGTATATGTCCCTTCCCCTTGAACTTGGGTCTTTGTAGCTACCTTGACCACTAGAGATGCTATATGACTTCCAAAGCTAAATCATGAAAAGCCATGCACTTCTGCGTAATTTGTGGGTGACAATCCTTCTGGAGGATGCCAGCCACCATGTGGTGACAATCCTTCTGGGGGATGCCAGCCACCATGTTCTCTCCCATGGGGAGAGAACATATGGAGGGGCCCTAAGACTATGTGATAAGCTCCAAGCCAGAATGGCCTAGCAAAGCCCTTCCCAAATTCCAGAAGTTCAAAAACAATAAGAAGTAGTAAAATGGTTATTATCTTCAGTCACTAAGCTTAGCAGTGGTTTGTTATGTAGTTTTAGATAATAGATTCACTATGCCATGGTTTTATTGTGCTTTACCGGGTGGAAAGATCCTTTATTATATCTTACTATATCTTATTTGACACAAATGTCTCATGAAAATAGATATTACCATCTCTTTTATGGCTGAGGAAATGGAAGATCTGAGAAGTTAAGTGATTTTCCCAGAGGCCACACAGCCAAGAGTAATGGCAAAGCAGGTATACAAACACAGATCCTCCAATTTCAAGCCAAAAAGTCAGTCTATCCATCTCACCCACCTAACAGTAAAGTACTTCGAGAAGAGTGATATAAAAATTGATGATGGTGCAGCCCTTCCTTGAGTTCCAAAAACCTTTTGTAAACTGAGATTGTATAAGCAGATGTGATTTACTTCAAATTTTGCCTGGTGTTTGACTGATGGATTTCCATAGTTTGCACCATAATTATGAGTTCGTGTGGTTTATAACTATTTGAAATGAAAAACTGAAGCATGTTCAATATTTACATTTCATTTTAGTAGATCTTAGTCGTTTTATTGTTACTCAATTTCACATTGTAGTTTTATGATTTCTCACTTGCATGAATATTAATCAAAATGGGAAATGTACTCAGTGATTTAAACACATGTATTTTTAAGTATTTGGGGAAAAGTCTAATTAGGGTGATACGTTATGAAAAAATAACCTTTCTACAAAAGTGAAAATTACTGCCATGCCATTGTGTTCTCTGAAAATGCAGAGTGAAAAAAGATCACCCATTAAAGAGCATATCTGCTCTCTTGAAATTCCTGCAGGTGATTAAAAATGTGCTTTTATTTCACCCTGTATATTTTCAACATACAAAATGCTTGTTTTTTTCCTCCTGATGATTCTGACTACTGCTTGTTTCTGATTGGCCATGGCAACTGAAGTTTGTCTACAGAGCACTGTAAAGTGAGCATCAAGAATCCTCTCTTCCAAACCATAACTCAAAAAGATACACGCACCCCAATGTTCATAGCAGCACTATTCACAATAGCCAAGACATGGAAGCAACTTAAAATGCCCATCGACAGATGAATGGATAAAGAAGATGTGGTACATATATACAATGGAATACTACTCAGCCATAAAAAGAATGAAATAATGCCATTTGAAGCAACATGTATGGACCTAGAGATTATCATACTAAGTGAAGAAAGTCAAAGAAAGACAAATATCAGATGATATCACTTATATGTGGAATCTAAAAAAAAAAGATACAAATGAACTTATTTACAAAACAAAAACAGACTCACAGACCTAGAAAACAAACTTATGGTTACCTAAAGGGAAAGGGGGGGAGAGAGATAAATTAGGAGGTTGGGATTAATATATATATCATACACTACCATATATAAAACAGGTAATCAACAAGGACCTACCGTATGGCACAGGGAACTCTACTCAATACTCTGTAATAACCTATATGGGAAAAGAACCTGAGAAAGAATAGATATATGTATATGTATAGCCAAATCACTTTGCTGTACACCTGAAACTAACACAACATTGTAAATCTACTATACTCCAATATAAAATAAAAATTAAAAAAAGAAAGAAGAATCATCTCTCTTCCATACATTGCCCTGGCCCACAAGCATTCTCTGGGTTACATCCTGGAGTGCTTTGGGATGGATGGAGCACAGAACCAAGGACTTTATTTGGTTTCTCCTCCTAAAAGTTCCCCAATTCAGAGTTCTATTACCTCGGTACCATGGATTTCTTTCCCTATAGTGGTCGTTAGAACAGAAACATTTTGAGGATAATACCAGTTGAGATTTTAGTTTTAGGGCTATTTTTAGGAATCTTAGACATGTCACTTCCTGAAATTCAGATTGACATTGCCAGCTTGCCTAGGATTACTAAATATCAGAGTCAATAGAGCCCTTTGAGTTCATTTAGTCCAAACTGTTTGGCAAATAGCCCAACTGAGCCTCCAGGAGAGGAAGGACCTTGTCCACAGTCACACAGTAAACCGATGGCTGGCTTCCCCCATGTCCAGAGCCCTCTTTGGCTGGAATACCTTTGCTCAGTGAGCCTCCTTCATCAACTTTTGCCACTGGGGAAGTTTTGCCTCTGCAGTCCCACACAAATATATCACATACCAACATGACAAGGACCAAACATATGATTCCTTGTTTCTTTCCCATGCAGCCTGTGGAAAACCTTTCAAAAGCCATATTGACCCAAGCGGGGCAAACAGCCAAAAGACTTTGTGGACCTCACGGTGACTGAACTCAAAGATGCACTAATCCTACCTTAGGTAAACAACTTCTCTGCCCTCTGAAAACTACTTGACCACTTATGGGCAAGGCTATGGGTACCATAATAAGCTCTTTTCTTCTAAGGTTGAATGCATAAGGATGTGTCCAGGATCTGCCCCACCCCAGACAGAGACACACCTTTCCTACTTGCCTCTCAGGGTGTTTACAGTTGAAGATAGGAAAGGAAACTTCCATTCAGGTTCTGCCTCTCTTTCTGGCCTAACATTTCCTTTGATCTTTCTCTTTGATTCCTGACCTGCCTCTTTTGGTTCTGCAATGTCTTATGGCCAAATTTCCTTGCCTCAATATGCACTATTGTGATTCAGGCCAGACCCATGAGTGAGTGAGAGAGAGTGCCTTGTTTCTTCACTGTGCTTCGGACTCATTCTCCCAGGCCAGATGAAACTTGCTCAATTCAGCAGCAGCCATTAATGTAGCTCCAAGTGAGGTGTCAAGTTTCCCACCATGAACTCCAACACTGACATAAAGTGTCACCGCTGTAAGGGTAAGTGATGGTCCCAGGCCAGTCATCATGTATAGACATGGCTACAGTGTGGGTATAAAGTGCCCTTGTAAAATGGAAAACACTTAATTAAGCAAACAGTGAATCCTAGAGCTTTTCCCATATTACAGAGAAGTCCTCCAATGCCAAAACAAACCTACTGCAAATCTCTCCGTGTGCACACTGCATCATAGACACAATATATACATTGTGTGGAAAGCAAGGAGAAAAAAAGAAATAATCATCTCAAGTTTGACAATTAATGTAATCAGTTTTAATGAATATTGTTTGAGTTGCACAACCATCCTATAAATCAGTGTTTCCCAAACTTTAAGGTATACAAGAATCATCTGGGAAGCTTGTAAAAATGCAGCTTCAGATTCAGTGGGCCAGAGATTCTGCATTAGAAAACAAGCTCCCAGTTGAGGCCTAGGCTTCTGGTCCACACACCATACTTTAAGTATTAAGGCTACAGGCTAGAATTTCCCAGCCAGTATGTTGCAGTATTGTACTCCGGGTTGATATCCACATCCCTTGGGGCAGCTGGTCAAGAACTGAATCAGAGCCTCTGACAGTGAAGTTTATCCTAGAGTGCTATGCAAATGTTATCATTTTCTATGTATGCCTGTGATAGGGGAAAGGTTTGGAGGCACATCTGTAAGAAATAATGGAGGTGTACCAAAACTCCCATTAGCAATAGATTATTCTTAATAATAAGTATAACAATAACATGAGTTATCATTTATTGCACACGTATTATGTGCCAGGAATGGTGTCAAGTACTTTACATGGTTTTTTCATAGAATCTTCATAACAGTCTTAAAAGGTACATGCTATTATTAGCCTCTAGGTAACCACCACTAATCCCAGGGCTTTGCATTTTAATTATTATCTCTATATGGATAATTCTCAAATTTATATCTGCAGCTTTAACTTCTCCCCTGAATTCCAGGTGCATTATCCAACTGCCTACTTGACATCTCCACTTGGAGATGTTCAAAGTCCATAACATGTCCTAATCAGAATACCTGCCCCTCTCCCAACCAAGTTGTTTCTTTCCAATTGCTCTAGATAAAAAGCTAGGAGTTTTTTTTTTTTTTGAAGTATAGTTGATTTACAATGTTGTGTTAATTTCTTCTGTACAGAAAAGGGTAGGAGTCATTTTTTTTTTACTTTTCTTTTCCTGACCCTCCATACACATGTGATCCATTAGGAAATACTGTCAGCTCAACTTTCAAACTAGATAATCTGAGTCAGTCTAGTTCTCTCTGTCTCCTCTGGCACCCTCAGCTCTGGCTTGGATCACTGCAACAGCCTTCTGGCTGTTTTCTCCCTCCCTACTCTCCTCTTTGAGCAGTTCTGGTTGTCTGGAGGGAGGCGGCATGTCTGCAAATGGCAGCCAGTGAGGCCAGACCAGAGGAGTTGAGCCAGATGATAACAGCAAACACTTAAATTGCAATCACTATGCTCTAGACCACTTTCTACATCCCTTGCTCAGAATAACATTTAATACTCACAATAACCCGCTGAGTCACATACTATTATTACCCCCACTTTACAGATGAGGACACTAATGACCAGAGAAGCCAAGTAACTTGCCCAAAGTCACCCAGCTAGTGAACAGTGGATCCAGGATTCAAACAGAGGCAAACTGACTCTATAGTAAATGATCTGAACTCCTCTGCTCTACATCATCTACGAAAGGTTTCCTGTGTCACACTAAGAAGTATGCACTGTGACCTGAAGGTCGGGAAAAGGGGCATTAAAATTAACAAATCCACTAAGTCAATGATGTGGTTGTTTTTGTTTACAGACAAGTAAACAAAGTCAAGCAAATGATTATTTTTAACTGAATTGATCATTTGAGTCAACTGAATCAAAATGGTCAAGTTGCTTAAGGAAACAGGCAGCGGCCCTTGGAAATTGTGTGCATTGCTAATTATGCTGGTCCATTCCTATATCCTCAGAAAAGTGTCCTTAAGGAACCCCAATTGCTTTAGATAAAGAACATTTGTCTGATGTTTCCATATATTTAGACCAGTATATATTTTTACACTTTTTCTCAATGTATAATTCTAGTCTGAATAAGAAGTAGAAGAGTATGAATACCAATCTCTTTCACAACTGTAACAATACCTTGCTTATTCAGAAAAATATCTCCCAAGAGACTTGGCTTATACTTAACTCACCTCTTAGGAAATAAAACCTGGAACATCATTCACTACATCTCTGGCAGCGATCAGTCAATGCACTATGCTAACAAAAAATATCTATTCACGCCAGTCACTTGCCTCTAAAGGTTTGAGAGGAAAGACATATTCATACGGAAGGCAAAGGTTCACATGGTACCCTGTGCACGACTCTTTCAGCACTGACCACTCTACATCACCATAGTCTGCCTACTTGGCCATTTCCTCCACTGGACTATAAACTCCTCCAGGGCAAGAATCATATTTTGTACAGCTTTGGATCACAAGCACCTAGCACAGTGTTTAGAGAAGAGTGAGCCCTCCGTAAACCATTAATGGAAACATGAAGTGGCATTTGATATAGCTAATCACTCCTCCCAACCTAAATGGCTTTTTTACTTAACATCTAAGATGCTATTCTCTCCTGGCTTCTCTCCTACACTTACTGGCTATGCTTTTTCAGTCTCCCAAGGTTCTGCTTTCACTCCTTTGCTGAATATCTGGTCTCATGACTTTAAATGCCACCTGTAAATTAACAATTCTAAAATCTTTATCTTTAGCCCAGATCACTCACCTTAACTCTAGATTCATATAGTCAACAGCCTACTCTGCACTTCCAATGAGATGTCTAAACACAAACCTAATATAACCAATGTCTAACTCTTGATTTTTCTTTCTTTTTTTTTTTTTTTTTGCAGTACGCGGGTCTCTCACTGTTGTGGCCTCTCCCATTACAGAGCACAGGCTCCGGATGCGCAGACTCAGCGGCCACGGCTCATGGGCCCAGCCGCTCCGCGGCATGTGGGATCTTCCCAGACCTGGGCACGAACCCGTGTCCCCTGCATCGGCAGGCGGACTCTCAACCACTGCGCCACCAGGGAAGCCCCTTGATTTTTATTTCTTAACCTTCTATCCTTATGGTCTCTCCCATCTTAGTAAGTGGCAACTTCATTTTTCCAATAGCTCAAGGCAAAAAAAGGTGTTTTCTAACAATGTCCAATCTGTCAAGCAAGTCCTATTGTCTCTACTTCCAGATTCTTTCCCCTAATTCAACCATTTTTCACCAGCTGCATTGCTACCATCCTAGGTGAAGCCTGCAATATTGTGATTTATAAGAAATATGCATTTGGTCATTCAGATGACCAAAATATAGTTCTCATATAAATTTGGTCTTCTTCCATGGTTCCTGGCTCACAGCTCCCAAACCCCTGGAATGTCCTGAGTGATAAGAGCAGTGGGAGCACCTTTTGTTATATCTGCTCTCTCAACTCCTGCAAATGCATCAGAGCCATAAAGGTGGAATGGTGTCTTGTTATTCCTAACAAGCCCCTTTCCACCACTACTGGCTTTGTGTTAATGAGGTGACTTTTGGAAAGCACCTGAGAATGGGGGGGTGCCAGGGAACCAACCACATATAGAGGGTGGAACTTTCAGTCCCTCATCCTGATTTCTGGGGAGGGGAGAGGAATTTGAATCAGTCACTAATGGCCAATGATTTAACCAAGCATGCCTATGTCATGAAGCTTCCAAAAAATCCAAAAGGAAAGGGCTCAGAGAGGGTTCGGGTTGAGGAACCAGAACACTTCCATGTGCCACCATGCCAGGCCCCAAACTCCACAAGGACAGAAGCTCCTTTGTTCAGGACCTCGCCCTATGTATCTCTTCATCTGTCTGTTGGCTTGCATCCTTTAATGTCTTTCGTAATAAACCAGTAATCTAGTGAGTAAACAGGTTTTGTGAGTTTTGTGAGCCACTCGAGCAAATTAATCGAACCCAAGGAAAGGGTCCTGGGGACCTCTGATGTATAGCCAGTCGGTCAGAAGCACAGGTCATCACCTGTGCCTGCTCTTGGCACCTAAAGCGAAGGGCAGTCTTGGAGGACTGAGCCCTTAACCTGGGGAATCTGATGCCATCTCTGGTGGATAGTGTCAGAATTGAGTTGAGTTGTAGGACACTCAGCTGGTGTCCTGAGCGTTGCTCATTGGTGGGGGAGGAAACGTCCAAACCACACATTGGAATTGAGTCCAGAAACCAAATAAGCCACCATCAATCTCTTGACTCAATTATTGCATAAACCTCCTCACTGGTCTGCCTACAATCATTAACCAAGCATCCAGGATGATCCCTTAAAAACCAAAAGCAGATAATATCACTTTTCCGCTCAAAACCATCCAGTGGCTTCCAAGCACACTTTTAAAATAAAGTCCAATTTCTGTACAATCCTTTCCAGGCCCTCCCTGGCCTGCCCTGCCTCCACCCTTCTGACTTCCTGCCCCAAGCCACTCACTCTCCCCACCGCTCACTGTGTTCCAGCTGCACTGGCCTCTTTGCTGTTTGGGGGAATATACCAACCACGTTTTTGTTCCTTGGACTGCTCTGACTTCGAGTCCCATTCCCTTCAGGTCTCTTCTCAAAGACTTCTTTTGAATGAAGCCTTCCCTGACCACCCAATATAAAGTAGCTCACATCTCACCCCTATCAAGTTCTATCCCCTTTCACTGGGAATTATTTTATTGTCATAGCACTTATCACCACCTGACATATATATTCATGTGTTGTGTCTTACTGCCCCCCTTCTAGGCTATAACCACCAGGAGAGCAGGGACTACTTGTATTTTCAGTACCTGGAACAGTGCCTGGAACAGAGTGGGCACCCAACGAGTATTTCTTGAAAAAAAATGGATTAATAAAGGGCAGAGTCTAGAAAGCAAATGATAAACTGTAATTTATACTTGTAGCTGGTGAAACCAACTCTAAATCTCAGCGTCTGTAAGTTCAACTGCACTCCTCATCTAACTTTGCGACCAACTAGACCACTGACTCTGCCTTACACATTTTTGTATCTCTAATGCCTCACATAGAACGTGGGACATGTAAGGTACTCAAAAAATGCTGAATGAATGAATCTATTTTACTATGAGAAAGAAAGCTTAGCTAGTTCAGCTTGTGCCCCCTGGGTTGATGTGAGACAGGCTTGTTAAAAGTGATTGTACAACACTTTACAATTGTCGGGCACCAGGGCCATGCCTGGTGGCAATTGGATTTTTATTTGAATGGAGAAGCCATTAGCACTGTGGTTAATTCAGTGAACTGATTTGTCCACAAGGGCTCCTTCATGTGGCTCTAACAGCCCTTCCCTTATGAGGGAATTAACCTGCTGCCTTTGCAGAATAGGAAGACAGAGGTATTACAGATGAAATCACAGCACTGCTTAAGAGTTAAGGCCTGTAAAGCCTTATATTTACGCCAAACCAGAGTCATCTGGGAATGACCCAGAATCATAAAACCTATTCTAAAACAAAATGAAATTAGGTCTGAGTATCGGAGAAATTTTGTGAACATACAAAAATGCTTATTTTTTAAAACTTATTCATCAACACTGAAAAGCCCACACTTTTAAAGAGCATATAATACTCATTTATTAGATTTCTTTATTGCAATTTGTTTTTAATTCCTTGAATATCATTTTCTTAAACTTCAATATTTCCTATATATAATGCTGACTATGAAATGTGTTATTCAAACTGGAACCCTCTGAGAGTGAAAGGACGCTCTAGCAATTATTTGCACTCACCATAGGGGCAAACGGAGACTGTCTCGGGCCATCTGAGACATGGGGTTTCTGTTCAAATATATGTTGATAAGCTCATATGTAGATAAATTCAGTTTAAAAATCCAGATTTCTGGTTGTCTGGAAACACATATAGGTTACATACAGGTTGTTTAAAAAAAGTAGATAGCCAATACAATAAACTCAGTAACCTGTATCATATATTTATGTTTCTTTTTTCACGTCATTTTATTTATGACTCACATTTGATTATCATTTTTGACGGATGAGGAAACTGAGGTTATGTAACCAGCCCAAGGCCCCTTATGATCAGTCAAGAGAACTAGGATTCTAACCCAAGTGTCCGAACTCCCAGAGTTGAGATTAAAATACAGAGATGTCTCACTTCAGAGCCCATGCTCTTTTCACCCGCCCCACAGCAATTGTTACTAATCCTTTCTGAGGGGGGGTACAGATAAAATTACTATTGTTCATGAGTTGATGAATATTGAAGCTGGACAGTGGGTAAGTGGAGGTTCATTATACTATTCTATGTGATTTTTGCTTTTGTCACTTTCCATAATAAAAGTATGTTTTAAATCCCCTTCTCTTCTTTCCACTCCACTAACTCCAACTTTCCTTGAATGCTAGGTTTAAGTATTAGAGTACATGCATTGCTATTTATTTCTTTAAGTTTTTATGCTAACAAAATTAATACATGCTCATTTAAAAGATTCATCAAGCACAAGCATAAAAAGTAGAACATAAAAATTCTTTATAATTCACTCACCCCCCAATTTTTTTTTTTTTTTTTTTTTTTTTTGCGGTATGTGGGCCTCTCACTGTTGTGGCCCCTCCCATTGCGGAGCACAGGCTCCGGACGCGCAGGCTCAGCGGCCATGGCTCACGGGCCCAGTCGTTCCGCGGCATGTGGGATCTTCCCGGACCGGGGCATGAACCTGTGTCCCCTGCATCGGCAGGCGGACTCCCAACCACTGCGCCACCAGGGAAGCCCCCCAAGTATTTTAATATATTGATATCTCACTTTCTACCAAATTTTTCTTGTTAGTGTGGTATAAAATGCACATAAAATATACCGTTTTAAAGTGACCAGTTCAGTGATATTAAGTATTATTCACAGTGTTGTGTGAGCATCACCACCGTGTAGTTCCAGAACCTTTTCATCACTGCAAAAGGAAATTTCAAACTCTTTAAGCATCATTCCCCCAAGTCCCTGGCAACCACAAATCCTCCTTCTGTCTCTATGGATTTGCCTATTCTGGATATTTCATATAAATGCACATTCATATAGTATTTGGTCTTTTGTGTCTGGCTTCTTTCATTTCGCATAATGTTTTCAAAGTTCATCCATGTTGTAGCAGGTATCAGTACTTCATTTCTTTTGATGACTGAACAATATTCCACTTTGTGAATATACCACATTGGGTTTATCCATTCATTGCTTGATGAGACTTTGAGTTGCTTCCACCTTTTGGCAATTGGGAATAATACTGTTACATACCATGTTTTTAGTTAAATGTCTTATTTTGATATAATATTCTATTCACATGCAGTTGTAATAAATAATACAGAGAAATTCCTTTATATCCTATACCCAGTTCCTCCAGTGGTGACATCTTGCAAATCTATTCTACACTATCACAACCAGGACACTGAGACTGCTACAGTCTAAGTACAGAACAGTTCATCACCACAACAATATCTCATGTTGCCCTTAGATAGCCACATCAACCCTTCTCCTGCTATCACCCCTTCATGAACCCCTGAAAGCCACTAACCTTTTCTCCTTTTCTATAATTTTGCCATTTCAAAAATTTTATATAATAATATGATTTGTAACCTTTGAGAATGGCTTTTTCACTCTGGTGATCTATCTAGATTGCTGTATGTATCAATATATTATTCCTTTTTTTGTTGCTAAGTAGTATTCCAAAGTATGGACGCAGCATAGTTTGTTTAACTATTGACTCACTGAAGGACATTTAGGTTGTTTCCAGTTTGGGGCTGTTATGAAGAAAGCTGCTTTAAACATTTGTGTACAGGTTTTTGTGTGAAAGTACACTTTCCTTTCTTGAGGATAAATGCCCAGAAATGTCGCTGCTGTGTTCTTATGATTGTGTTGCATGTTTAGTGTTTTAAAGACACTGTCAAATTGTTTCCTAAAGCAACTTTACCATTATACATTCCCACCAGCTATCTGAGTGGTCTATCCCACCACCTGTGTATGAGTGGTTTAGTTTATTCACATCCTCATTGGTATTTGCTGCTGTCAGTTTTTTATTTCAGACATTCTGAAATCTCATTGTTTTTAATTTTTATTTCCCTAATGGCTAATGTTGTACAATTTTCACGTGCTCACATGTCATTTGTATATCCTGTTAGTGGAACATCTGTTCATGCATTTTGCCCATTATCTAATTAGTTGTTCAGATTTCTTTAATATACTTTATTTTTTAGAGAAGTTTTAGGTTCACAGCAAAATTGAGCAAAAAGTACAGAGTTCTCACATACGTATGCCCTGTATGTACACTCCCTTCCCCACTATCAACATCTCCCACCACAATGGTACATCTATTACAAACCAGTGAACCTACACTGACATATCATTATCACCAAAGTCCATAGTTTACATTAGGGTTCATTCTTGGTGTTGTACATTCTATGGGTTTGAACAAATGCATAATGACATTTGTCCACCATTGTAGCATCATGTAGAATAATTCACTGCCCTAAAAATTCTCTGTGCTCTGCCTATTTATCCCCCTCACCCAATCCCTGGCAAACACTGATCTTTTTACAGTCTCCATAGTTTCACCATTTCCAGAATGCCATGCAGTTGAAATTACATAGTATGTAACCTTGCCAGACTGACTTCTTTCACTAATGTGCATTCAAGTTTCGTCCATGTTTTTTCATGCCTTAATAGCTCATTTCTTTTTAGCACTGGATAATATTACATTGTCTGGATGCACCACAGTTTATTTATTCACTCATCTACTGAAGAATATCTTGGTTGCTAACAAGTTTTGGAAATTATGAATAAAGTTGCTGTAAACATCCACGTGTAGGTTTATGTGTGGACATAAGTTTTCAGCTCCTTTGGGTAAATACCAAGGAGTGATTGCTGGATCATATGGTAAGAGTATGCTCAGTTTTGTAAGAAACCACCAAACTGTCTTCCAATGTGTCTGTACCATTTTGCACTCCCAGCAAAGAATGAGAGGTCCTGTTACTCCATATTCTCACCAGCACTTGGCATTGTCAGTGTCTGGGATTTTGGCCATTCTAATAGATGTGTAGTGGTATCTCACTGTTGTTGTTTTTTTTCTTTGTTTTTTTTTTTTGTTTTTTTTCTGTATGCAGGCCTCTCACTGTTGTGGCCTCTCCCGTTGCGGAGCACAGGCTCCAGACGCGCAGGCTCAGCAGTCATGGCTCACAGACCCAGCCGCTCTGCGGCATGTGGGATCTTCCCGGACTGGGGCACGAACCCGTGTCCCCTGCATCGGCTGGCGGACTCTCAACCACTGCGCCACCAGGGAAGGCCTCACTGTTGTCTTAATTTGCAATTCCCTAATGTCATATGATGTCCTGGTGGGTCTTAGGGACAAGGATGGAGAAAAAGCACTTGCCAGATCAGCAGCTGCATACCATGTACCAGGGGATGTGTTAATTTGCTCAAGCAATGAAGCAACATCTGGCACAGCAGCTGCAGTTAGTCATCCCCTGGTTAAGCTTATGATAATCCACTGTCATTCACCAAGATCTGTCTTCTGCACAGGCCAAGTAGGAGTCTCGAATTGGGATGTGGTGAGAATCACTACCTCTACACCTTTCAAGTCCTAATGATGGCACTAATCCCTGCAATCTCTTCAGGGATGCAGTACTGCTTTTGCTTTAGTATTTTCCTAGATAGAGGCAGTTGTAATTGCTTTCACTTGGCCTTTCCTAGCATAATAGTCCTCATTCCACACGTCAGGGAACATTGTGGGGATTCTACCAAATGTTAAGTATGCCTATTCCAATTATGCATTTTGGAGCTGGAAAACAACCACAGAGTGGGTTCAAGGACCCACTGGATCCACTGTGAGACTGACCCAGCTAAAGCTCCATTGATCACCTGACCTCCATAAGCCCCTTCTGTGGCTGGTGAGCCAGAATGATGATTTGGATCTCCCGGAATCAATGTTGGCTCAGAGCCTGTGTCCAGTAGTCCCTGAAAGGCTTGATTTTTTTTCCCCCAGTGTACTGTGACCTTGGTAAAAGGCTGTAGGTCCCTTTGGGGAAGGCTGAAAGAACTATTAACAGTATACCACAGTCCCTAGCTCCAAACAGCATGATATCGTGGGTTAGGATTTCAATATATGAATGTGGGGAGAACATAAACATTGTCTTACAGCATGCTTCAAATATCTCTTCTGTTCCTTTCTTCTTCTGATATTCCTATTATGCATTTATGCATCTTTTGTAGTTGTCTCAGGGTTCTTGAATAGTCTGCTTTTTTTGTTTTCTCTTTGCTTTTCAGTTTTAGAAGTGTTTACTGTCATGTTCTTAAGCTCAGATATTCTTTCCTCAGCCATGTCCAGTCTACTAATAAGCCCATCAAAGGCATTCTTTACCTCTGTTAAAGTATTTTTGATCTCTAGCCTTTCTTTTTGATTCTTTTTAGAATTTCCACCTCTCTGCTTATATTATCCATCTGTTCTTTTTTTTTTTAAGAAGATGTTGGGGGTAGGAGTTTTTATTAATTAATTTATTTATTTTTGCTGTGTTGCATCTTCGTTTCTGTGTGAGGGCTTTCTCTAGTTGTGGCAAGCGGGGGCCACTCTTCATCGCGGTGCGCGGGCCTCTCACTATCGCGGCCTCTTGTTGCAGAGCACAGGCTCCAGATGCGCAGGCTCAGCAGCCGTGGCCCACGGGCCCAGTTGCTCCGCGGCATGTGGGATCCTCCCAGACCAGGGCTCGAACCCGTGTCCCCTGCATTAGCAGGCAGACTCCCAACCACTGCGCCACCAGGGAAGCCCCAATCCATCTGTTCTTAAATGTTGTCTTTTTCCATTAAATTCCATAACATATTAATCATAGCTTCTTTTTTTTTAATTCCTAGTCTGATAATTCCAACATTACTGCCATATCTGACTCTGGTTCTGATGCTTTTTAAGTCTCTTCAAACTTTGCTTTTGCCTTTTAGGGTGCCTTGTGATTTTTGGTTGAAAGGCAGGCAGAACATACAGGGTAAAAAGGCCTCTGGGGGAGGGGATGGTTTCCACAGTCCTGTAATTAGGTCTCAGTCTTTTAGTGAGCCTGCGCCTCTGGGCTGTGAATTTCACAGCACTTCTCAGTTTCCCCTGCCCCCTTAGGTGGGACGTGGTGACTAGAGGGGGCTGGAGTTGAGCATTTCCCTTCCCCTACATGAACGGCTAGAGCTGACTAGAGTTAGGTATTTATTTCCCTTCCGTCAGATAGGTTAGTCTCTGATAAAAGTCCACCAGATTAGGCTCTGGTTAATAGCTTCTCCTGAGGGCAGCCTTGTTAAGAAGAACAGAATGCTCTGTTATATTTCTAAATGGTTCCTCTTCTGGAAGCAGGAGGGGATTTTTATCTGACATTCACTGTGAAGACTTGGTAGAGCTCCCGGAGGTAAAACTGACAAAAGCTTGGGGGCTCCTCACTGACTGGGTCCCCCTGGAAATTTTAACTCTCAAACTTGTCCACACTGACTCTCCAGCAATTTGTCAGTTGCAGTTCAGATTTTCCTACCTCTGTACTGGTTCCTGCAGAGGTTTCTGCCTGTGAGTTTCTGCTTCTGTATGATATGATGGTCTGTATCTTCCTGTCTGTCTTTACAACTTTGGATGTTGCATTTTGGCCTGTGACCTCCCTCTCTGAAGGATTTAAGAAGAGCTGTTGATTTTTCAGTTTCTTCATCTTGTCATTTGTCAAGATGAAGGGGCAACTTCTAAGCTCCTTAAATGCTGGGCCAGAACCAGAAGTGAGATTATTTGTTTTTTGCTATTGAGTTTTGAGATTTCATTATATTTTCTAGATAATAATCATTTGTCCAGTATGTTTGCAAATATCTCCCAGCCTCTACCTTGTCATTACAAGGTCATACAAGGGTTTTTTTTTTTTTGTACTGCAAAAGTTCTAATTTTGATGAAGTCCAGATTATAACTTTTTTTGATTTATGGACCATGCTTTTCTTGTTAAATCTAAGATCTCTTTGCATAGTTCAAGGTTCTGAATATTTTCTTTCACTTTCTAAAAATTTTATAGTTCTGAAATTTGTATTTATCATTTAAGTCCATTATTCATTTTGAGTTAATTTTTAACAAGGTGTGAGGTAGGGGTTGATGTTTCTTCTTTTTTTTTTTCTTTCCTTTTTTGGCATGTGGATGTCCCATTACTCTAGGACCATTTGTTGAAAAGACTCTCTTACCTCCACAGAATTGCTTGTGCATCTCTGTCAAAAATCATTGGGGCATATTTTTGTATTTCTGTTTCTAGGTTCTCCATTCTGTTCTGTCCATCTTTGTGCCTATCCTTCAGCCAATACCACACTGTCTTTATCACTGTAGCTATGTAGTAAGCCTTCATATCGACTAGAGTAATTCCTCCAACTTTATTTTGTCAGGATTGTTTTAGCTATTCTGAGGTCTGTTCCTTTCCATATAAATTTTAGAATGTTTGTATCCACAAAGAAAGCTTGCTGAGATTTTTATAGAAATTTGGGGAGAATTGATATTCTTAGTATGCTGAAGATTCCAATGTACAAATATGGTATACCTCTCCATTTATTTAGGTCTTTGATTTCTTTTATTATCATTTTGTAATTTTCAGCACCAGATCCTGTACATATTTCATTCAGTTAAACCTACATACTTCACTTTCTTTGGAGCTATGGTAAATTGTGTGTTTTTAATTTTTTTCCACATGTTCATTGTTGGCATACGGAAATATATCTAATTTTTGTGTGTTGATATTTTGTGTGTATCCTGTGACTTTTCTGAATTCATTTATTCGTTCCAGAAGTTTTTGTGTATATAACTTGCAATTCTGTAGGTAGACAATCATATCATCTGCACAAAGGGTCAGGCTTTTTTCCCCATTTCCATCTTTATGCCTTTATTTAGTTCCTTCCTTTCTTCCTTCCTTCCATTCTTTTTCTTTATTTCTCTGGTAAGAACTTCCAATGCTATAGCAGAATTTTCCAGTGAAACCATCTGGGCCTGGAGATTTCTTTTTTTGGAGGTTTTAATCACAAATTCATTTTCTTTAGTGGTCATAGGACTACTTATGATATCTGTTTCATGTTGGTCGAGTTTTGATCATTTCTGGTTTTTGAGGATGTGGTCCATTTCTTCTAAGTCTGCATTTATCTGTATACAGTTTTTCATCATATTCCCTTATTATTTTCTAATGGCCACAAGATCTGTAGTGATATTTTCTATTTCACTCCTGATATTGGTGATGTGCATACTGTCTCTTTTTAACTTTGTCAGTCTTGCTAGAGGTTTACCATTTTTACAGATTTTTTCAAAAAATCATTATTTAATTTATTGGTTTTCTCTATTGCTTCCTGCTTTCAATTTCCTTGGTTTTTGTTTTTATTTTTATTATTTCCTTGCTTCTGATTGCTTTTTAGATGTAAGTTCAGTTTCCCCTTCAGCAACTCTGACATCTTCTCAAAAGAAAGTGGGGAACAAATTTACACAATCACATTGCTTTTTAGTGGGGATGTAAGTTTAGCTCCTTGGTAAAGGATGAGTCACATAGTTTTGTTGGCTTCAGGGTAGAAATTGAAGCTCAGCTTTCACTGGGCCGCATCGATGCCATGGCAGGTTGAGAGAGGGAAACAGAATACCAATCAGTCTCACCTCCCATCACATCATTCAACCCCATTAATGTTGGGTGCAGAGATTCAGTTTCCAACTGGGCTCAGCTGACATCAGAAGTGGCAGGAAAGTGGAGTGTTGACTAGCCCTGGCTTGCCTCACCTTGTTCAGTCTTGCTGATGCCAGGTATTTTCCCACTGCACCCCTACCGACACCAGTGGGACTGAAGCCTAGTGGTATCTAGTTCCAATTCACACTGCCTCATTAAGTCTTTCTGATGCTGGTGAGGCTGGAGGCTCAGCTCGGCTAACCTCTACTAATGCTGTGCTGGCAGGAGAATCAGGGCTCCAACTGCCTCTGCTGGGTGGAGTATGGAAAATTGATAAGTACTGCTGACACTACTCTGCAGCAGAATCAAAGCAAAGCCAACTATGTCTGCTGTGAGAGAAATGAAAGATCAGCATCCCGTTTGTCCCAGATGACAGTGCACAGCAGAGGAATGGGAGTGCACCACCCACTTCAGCAGAGAGGCAGCTGAGGAGAATATCAGCTCCCTACTCAGCTTCATTGAAACCATAGGGGATAGGTTTTTCCACTGGTGTTTGACTAGAGTAGGGTGGGTACAGTCAAAGTTTTCCATTGTGTTAGGTCACTGTTTTTACAGTCCTTTCACTATGGGAAACAGGATCTTCATGGAGCTTTTTTTTTTTATTGTGCCTACTGTCTGTTCTTGGCTAGAGTTCTCTGTACCACCCTCTCCAAGATATGCAGGAGACAATAAAGAAATCCAGAGTACTCACTGCCATGCTGTTCCTCCAGTCCCCAGATCCCCATGCAATCTGCCTCCTTTCCACCTTTCAGAATCTTCCTACTCTTGATCATTGTGTTATGTTAGGGATTTTTAGTTGTAAGAGGCAAGACCAGGAGGAATAAGGCTACTCCATCTTGGTGGAACTGGAAGTAGTCACTCAGAATCTAATTTTATCATATGAATGAATATATATTTTGCGTAACCAGGTTCAATGTAGAGTAAATTTATTTTTCTAAGTAAGAATTTTAAAAGAATCTTAGAAGAAACACAGAAGAATCTTAAAAGAAGCATTTAAGCTCTAAAGTCATTATAGGTTTGCTTAGTTGTTTGATTTTTACCTATAAAATGAGAAAGTTGAACCGGATGACCTCTGATATCTTCCCAGCTCTGGCAATCTAGGATTCTAAGTGCATTATAGAAATAGAATAAGTGATGATTCCAAGGCACTTGATACACACTTTCGGTCTTCATCATTACATTAAATCTTCAGAGACAGAACCTGACATTTTAACTTCAAGATCTAAGATTTTCTCTGTGACAGACAATCCATTTAGTGAATTTGGTTCTTACATTCAAATCTCTGTCCTCAGTACAAACAGAGTGTGACTGAGTATCAATATCGTTATTATAATTTTTACAAGAATTTATAAGAAGCACATATGTTTAAAGCTTCAGCTTCAGGTGGTGTTTCAGAGAGGGAGAGTCATCCTACTTAAGGCAGCAGCATGAGCTCTGGAGTAAGTAGCCCTCCATCTATGTACTCTTAGTGAATTCCAACTCACCCACAACTTACCTGTGTGAACTGGAAAGGTCAATTAACTCAGATCTCTCACCTCTAAAATGAAAACATTTATCTATCTCACAGAGTTTATATAAGGATTACACAAGAAAAATATAAATATAGGTAAATCTTCAAGTATTGTGTCTGGAAAAGATAAGTAGTCAACAATAGCAGCTAATGATAAAAATTTTCATCATAAAAATTCTTATCCTACTCACCCTCCTCCTCATCATTATCAGCCTTATCTCTATTCTTAATCTAAATGGCAGAAAGTGGTTTCTAAGAACAAAAGCTCCTGATTCCTCCTGCCTAAATTTAAAGGCCTTATCCTCCACTAGCTGTGTGACCTTAAACAGATTACTTATGCTCAGTGTGCCTCATTTTCTCTAAAATGAGAGTGATAATAGTGCCCAACTCATAAGGCTTATTGTGAGAATTAAATAAGCTAAATGGATACAAAGTACATAGAATCATGCTTGACATATACTGAGTACTCAGTAAACATTAAAAATTATTGTTGGCCTTCCCTGGTGGTGCAGTGGTTGAGAGTCCGCCTGCTGATGCAGGGGACATGGGTTCGTGCCCCGATCTGGGAAGATTCCACATACCGTGGAGCGGCTGGGCCCGTGAGCCATGGCCACTGAGCCTGCACGTCCAGAGCCTGTGCTCCACAATGGGAGAGGCAACAACAGTGAGAGGCCCGCATACAGAAAAAAAAAAAAATATATATATATATATATATATATATTGTTTACATCTATAAATGTATTGCTGTCTCTGAACCACCTGATATTGGAATATGAAGTCAGTTCAATCAACACTGAAGGAAACATGATTTCTGACTGAGCTGACTGGAAGTTTTTACATCAGTCAGTCATGCTCTCACTTTGTCAGCTATGCAAATACTTTAAATGTCCTAAATGACTCTAGTGAATACAAGATATCTGCCTTAAAATGGAAAACACTTCAGACAGTCATCCAGTCTACTTCTCCTAAGTCCCATAACCATTTTTAGGTACGTAAGATCTAGAGACCCTACTTGACTTTAACTATTTGTATGAGCTTTCAGAGTTCAGAACCTCAGTCCTAGGCTTCTCCATCAACCCCAACCATCCTGCCTCAAGAAAGATGGAGCATATTCATTGAGTTCCCCAAAATAGTGGTAAACTCCCAAACTGTTCTGAAAATATCCAAAACAAAGCTTCAAAACTGTTCTGGCAGTGTCTTATGAAAGCAGTATACTGCCAACCATATTTAAAATATAATGATCATATTCAAAAGTGGTAACAGGGCACTTCCCTGGCAGTCCAGTGGTTAAGACTTTGCCTTCCAATGCAGGGGATGCGAGTTCGATTCCTGGCCGGGGAGCTAAGATCCCAAATGCCTCACGGCCAAAAAGCCAAAACATAAAACAGAAGCAATATTGTAATAAATTCAAGAAAGACTTTAAAATACATGGTCTGCACCAAACAAAAATCTTTAAAAAAACAAAACAAAACTGGGAACACAATACATCCATACTCTAAGGATGGCAGTATAAAACTGTGGCACAATCTTTAAGAAAATAATCTGGGATTCACAGGCGAATTCTATCAAACATTTAGAGAAGAGCTAACACCTATCCTTCTCAAACTCTTCCAAAATATAGCAGAAGGAGGAATACTTCCAAACTCATTCTATGAGGCCACCATCACCCTGATACCAAAATCAGAAAAAGGTATCACAAAGAAAGAAAACTACAGGCCAATATCACTGATGAACATAGATGCAAAAATCCTCAACAAAATACTAGCAAACAGAATCCAACAGCACACTAAAAGGATCATATACCATGATCAATTGGGGTTTATCCCAGGAATGCAAGGATTCTTCAATATATGCAAATCAATCAGTGTGATACACCATATTAACAAATTGAAGGAGAAAAACCATATGATCATCTCAATAGATGCAGAGAAAGCTTTCGACAAAATTCAACTCCCATTTATGATAAAAACCCTCCAGAAAGTAAGCATAGAGGGAACTTTCCTCAACGTAATAAAGGCCATATACGACAAACCCACAGCCAACACTGTCCTCAATGGTGAAAAACTGAAACCATTTCCACTAAGATCAGGAGCAAGACAAGGTTGCCCACTCTCACCACTATTATTCAACATAGTTCTGGAAGTCTTAGCCACAGCAATCAGAGAAGAAAAGGAAATAAAAGGAATCCAAATCAGAAAAGAAGAAGTAAAGCTGTCACTGTTTGCAGATGACATGATACTATATATATAGAATGCTAAAGATGCTACCAGAAAACTACTAAAGCTAATCAATGAATTTGGTAAACTAGCAGGATACAAAATTAATGCACAGAAATCTCTTGCATTCCTATACACTAATGATGAAAAATCTGAAAGTGAAATTAAGAAAACACTCCCATTTACCATTGCAACAAAATGAATATATCTAGGAATAAACCTACCTAAGGAGACAAAAGACCTGTATGCAGAAAATTATAAGACACTGATGAAAGAAATTAAAGATGATACAAATAGATGGAGACATATACCATGTTCTTGGATTGGAAGAATCAACACTGTGAAAATGACTCTACTACCCAAAGCAATCTATAAATTCAATGCAATCCCTATCAAACTACCAATGGCATTTTTCACAGAACTAGAACAAAACATTTCACAATTTGTATGGAAACACAAAAGACCCCGAATAGCCAAAGCAATCTTGAGAAAGAAAAATGGAGCTGGAGGAATCAGGCTCCCTGACTTCAGACTACACTACAAAGCTACAGTAATCAAGACAGTATGGTACTGGCACAAAAACAGAAATATAGATCAATGGAACAGGATAGAAAGCCCAGAGATAAACCCACACACAAATGGTTACCTTATCTTTGATAAACGAGGCAAGAATACACAGTGGAGAAAAGACAGCCTCTTCAATAAGTGGTGCTGGGAAAACTGGACAGCTACATGTAAAAGAATAAAATTAGAACACTCCCTAACACCATACACAAAAATAAACTCAAAATGGATTAAAGACCTAAATGTAAGGCCGGACACTATCAAACTCTTAGATGAAAACATAGGCAGAACACTCTATGACATAAATCACAGCAAGATCCTTTTGGACCCACCTCCTAGAGAAATGGAAATAAAAACAAAAATAAACAAATGGGACCTAATGAAACTTCAAAGCTTTTGCACAGCAAAGGAACACATAAACTAGAAGAAAAGACAACCCTCAGAATGGGAGAAAATATTTGCAAATGAAGCAACTGACAAGGGATTAATCTCCAAACTTTTCAGGCAGCTCATCCAGCTCAATATCAAGAAAAACAAAGAAGTCCTAAATAGACATTTCTCCAAAGAAGCTATACAGATTGCCAACAAACACATGAAAGAATGCTCAACATCATTAATCATCAGAGAAATGCAAATCAAAACTACAATGAGATATCATCTCACACTGGTCAGAATGGCCATCATCAAAAAATCTACAAACAATAAATGCTGGAGAGAGTGTGGAGAAAAGGGAACCCTCCTACACTGTTGGTAGGAATGTAAATTGGTTCAACCACTATTGAGAACAGTATGGAGGTTCCTTAAAAAAGTAAAAATAGAACTACCATACAACCCAGCAATCCCACTCCTGGCCATATACCCAGAGAAAACCATAATTTGAAAATATACATGCACCCCAATGTTCATTGCAGCACTATTTACAATAGCCAGGACATGGAAACACCTAAATGTCCACCAATAGAGAGAGGAATGGATAAAGAAGATGTGGTACATATATACAATGGAATATTACTCAGCCATAAAAAAGAAAAAAATAATGCCATTTGCAGCAATATGGATTGACTTAGAGATTGTCATACTGAGTGAAGTAAGTCAGACACAGAAAGACAAATATCACATGATATCGCTTATATGTGGAGTCTAAAAAAAAGGGTACAAATGAACTTATTTACAAAATGGAAGCAGAGTCACGGATGTAGAAAACAAACTTATGGTTACCAGGGGATGGGGGGAGGGATAAATTGGGAGATTCAGATTGACTTACACACACTACTATATATAAAATAGGTAACTAATAATAACCTGCTGTATAGCACAGGGAACTCTACTCAATACTCTGTAATGATTTATAAAATGGAAACAGATTCACAGACATAGAAAACAAACTTATGGTTACCAAAGGGGAAAGGTGAGGGAAGGGATAAATTAAGAGTTTGGAATTAGAAGATACAAACTACTGTATATAAAATAAACAAAAGGTCCGACTGTGTAGCACAGGGAACTATATTCAATATCTTGTAATAAAGTATAATGGAAAAGAATCTGAAAAAAATATATATATAAGTGAATCACTTTGCTGTACACCAGAAACTAATACAACATTGTAAATCAACTACACTTCAATAAAAAATTTAAAATACATTAAAAAAATACTCTGTAATGACCTGTATGGGAAAAGAATCTAAAAAAGAGTGTATATATATATATATATATATATATATGTGTGTGTGTGTAACTGATTCACTTTGCTGTACAGCAGAAACTAACACAGCATTGTAAATCAACTATACTCCAATAAAAATTTTTAAAAAAAGAAAAAAGATGACATGGCAATGACATTCCGTCCCCCCCACACACACACACAATAGCTCCTCACATAACTAACATAATCTCTTTGGTCATGAAAAAAGTTCAAAACCAAATTATTTTTTTATTCATTCTATAGTATAATGGTAAAAAGTGAAAGCTCTGGATTCAACCTGAGTTGAAACAGCTTCACCAGGACAGGTTACTTCCCTTTCGTCAACTTCAACATTCTCATCTGTAAAGTGCAAAGAGTAATAATGCAGAACTCAGGATTGTTGTGAAGATTAAATGAAATAATGTGAAGTGCTTAGCATAATACCTAGAATGTAGGAGATGTTCAGTAAGTGCTAGTGTTATTTATATTATTCCACACCTTAGCTGAAATGCATCAAGGAAACTATGCAGTCATCAAGATTGATACCACTACTTAATTCTAAATGGACAGAATGTAGCTTTCAAGATTCAACTTATTGAAAATAGGACAACGACTAAATTTTTTAAAAAAAGAAGAGAATATAATCTTATGAGAGAAGAAAGGATTGACGATACATGTACCTGAAACAAGATAATTACAAGTGAATACTGATGTTAGCTCTAGTTTTTCTGCCAAGGAAGGTATAAATGTCATCACCTTGGTTTTCATAGTCTATACTGTCCAATTAAACAACGCATACACTCTTACCTTCAGAAGCTAAATTTTCCAGAACCTCAAAAATGAATGTATGTTATTGACTATTACTTAATGAATGTCTTCAGTGTGGCACTCCCAAGAGACATGTATACCCTGTCCAAATAGAAAAGTGTTGTATCCAGGCCATCTGGAGTTCATAAGCAATAGTGTGGTGAAGGCATTTTAGACACTCAACTTCCTGGTGATCTTCCTAACTTTTGAGAAAGCGTTAAGAAGAATATCCCAGCTTTCTGTTTGGTCACACTTAAGATCAGCAATTTTGAAAGTCAAAATAAATATGAAAGTGAAATAATTTTTCTCAGTAGAATCTAGGATTTGCATTTCCAGGACAGCTATAAAAAAAAGAAAAAAATATATGAGAGTCACCAGAATAAGATTCTAGTTTACAAAAATAAGTGTATTATCCCCCTATCATCCCAGGGGCTCCAATCTCAAATTACATTTCTCTGGAAGTGAATATTAGACCAAATGTCTTCCTCTGTGGAAACTGAAAGAATGAGTCTATAGGAAAAAGGGAAAGTGACAGGCTTTTTCAAAGATGGCTACACCAATATATTTATCTCATCCACATCTTACAGTGGGAATGACATTCCTCCCACTGAGGAGGGGTCTGTACTCCCTCCCCTTGCATCAGAGCAGGAGCCTGTGACCGCCCAAGCTATTTCATGGCCGAAGTGATGCCAGAACTTTGGAAACTAGGTGTAATATGCATGAAGCTTCTACTTCGCTCTCTCTTTGAGGACTCGCACCTTTGGATCCCAGCCACAATGTTATGTATAATCTTGGGCTACATGAAGAAAGCACATGTAGGTGTTCTGGCAAAAAGTCCTGCAAAGGCCTAAGCCTACGTGCAGAATCCATTGCCAGACATGAGGGGGAGCAAGTTTTCAGGTGGTTCCAGTCTCAATCTGTTTGAGTCTTCCAGCTAATAAGCAAGGCTCCAAACATCACACAGCATAGACAAGCTATACCCACTGGGCCCTGTCTGTATACCCAAACCACAGATACTGTGAATATAATAAATGGCTGTTTTTCACCACTGAGTTTGTTATACAGTAACTGCAACAAGAAGTTAAAGTAGATTGCAGTGAAAAACTCTCCAACTCCTCGATAATCCTCCTTTAAGTACACCCTGCCTACTGGGAGGAGCTCTTTTCACCAGCACACGAGCTGGCTATAGACTGGTTGCGAAAACTGGCAATTGGCCTTCTTGACTCTTGGGAAGACCATTTTCCAGAGGGGCAAACTTTTGAAACTAACAGGCAAGTGAAGCCCCACAAGTATAAAATTAGATTCAGATTCTCCTACAAATAACAATCTCAAAGTTCACTCTCATGATCCATCCCAAAGCAGTATTATACAGATTGTTTTTATTAGGACAAAAGAGTTGAAAATGAATTTGGAGAACATTGCTACCTCATGTTAGAGCAACGTTCAAATTCTCCTCGGCATCCTTAGTATTTCTCCGTAACCCTCCATCCCACTCCTGGGCCCTTGGTGTGCTCGCTTGCTTTCCCTGCTTCCATAATGAGGTTAAATTCATTCATGCTGATGTATAAATTTAGCTGGCAACTAAAATTGGTGCATCTCTGTGGTAGCTTGCCACCCAGATCTTCCTTTTAGAACCAATACACTTACTTCCCCAACTGCCAGCTCAGCACAATCCATCTGTGTGAATTACCTATCCAAGTTCAAGGTCACAATTCTTGCCTAGAGGCAACCCAGTGCCTCCAGTGACTGTTTCATGGGAGGATACAAGGTCTTTGCCTCATTTTAGGGTACCTCCAAGGTATCATCCCAGCTCCAGAGCGCTCTGTGGGCTCAGCTGCAGCCTCCGCTGCAAGTGCATCATAGATCAGCTTATCACTCTGTCCAATCCCACTTCTCTCCTCCCTTCCAGGTCATTCCCATTAGACCACCTATACCCAAATCTTTGTCTTTGAGTCTGATTCCTGGGAACCCAACCTGCCACACATCCCCAGTGGAATATTTAACAAAGGTCAAAGACCAAAAAGAGTGAAGCCTTAATTGTGGAATGTCATGTATTACCTAGCAGAGGAAGTGGGATTGAGGGTGAAATGGGAAAGGTCGTCCTGGCCCAAAGTCAGAATTTTTAATTTATTTTTTGGATAGTGACTTCCTGGAGTATGTACTGAGAAGGATCCTGAGGCAAAATCAGTGCTTGGGGGAGGAAATATCCTACAATCAGTCAATTATTGTGTACCTTGGACAAGAGATGGGCTGAGAAAGAACACATGTCAAGCAATTACTGATCTAGTAATAATTACTCAATAGATAGTATTTTAAAAATACATAATTTTGTTGCATCTTTATGCTTTTTATTATTGAGGTAAAATTCCCATACCATAAAATGAAATGCTAACCTTTTTATAGTATACAATGAATATAATTAAATACAGTCACAATGTTCAACTACTACCTAATTCCAAGACATTTCACCACCCCAAAAGGAAACCTCAAAGGCATTAAGCAGGGCCTTCCCTGGTGGCGCAGTGGTTGAGAATCTGCCTGCTAATGCAGGGGACACAGGTTCAAGCCCTGGTCTGGGAGGATCCCACAGGCCGCGGAGCAACTAAGCCCGTGAGCCACAACTACTGAGTCTGCGCGTCTGGAGCCTGTGCTCGGCAACAAGACAGGCCGCGATAGTGAGAGGACCACGCACTGCGATGAAGAGTGGCCCCCACTTGCCACAACTAGAGAAAGCCCTCTCACAGAAACGAAGACCTAACACAGCCCAAAATTAATTAATTAATTAATTAATTAAAAGGCATTAAGCAGTCACTCCCCTCCCCACCCCCACCCCAGCCCCTGGCAACCACTAATCTGCTTTCCGTTTCTATGGATTTATCTATTCAGGATTGCTATGTCTTCTTAGATAACTGACTCCATTATCATTACATAATACCCCTCTTTATCCCTGATAATTACCCTTGTTCTGAAGTCAACTTTGTCTGAAATTAATATAGCTGCTCCAGCTTTCTTTTAACTACTGTTAGCATGGTATATGTTTCTTCAGAAGTTTCGTTTTAATCTATATGTGTTTCCATATTTAAAGTGGGTTTCTGGTTGACAACATATAATTGGGTCTTGTTTTTTGATCCCTTCTGACAGTCTGTCTTTTAATTGGTGTCTTTAGGCAATTAAGGTTTAAGTGGTTATTGACATAATTAGATTACTATCTACCATATTTGCTACTATTTTCTATTCATTGCAGTTGTGTTTTGTTTCTATTTTGTCTTCTGTATTTATGCTTTCTGTGGTTTTAGTTGAACATTTTATGTGATGCCGTTTAACCTATCAATTACACTTCTTTTTAAACTTTTTTTAGTGGTTGCCCTAGACTCTGCAATATACGTTCACAAACCCAATCCAAACCCATTTTCAAATAACTCTATACTTCTTCATGAGTAGAGCAATTACCTTAAACAAAGTACTCCTAATTCACCCTTCCCATCCCTTGTATCACTGCTGTCATTCACTTCACTTACCCATAAACTATAACCATGGAATCTACTGTTGCTATTATTATTTTAAACAAACTGTTATCTGTTAGCTCAATTAAGAATAATACAAGTAAAAGTTATTTTACCTTCACTTACTCCTTTTTCTAATGCTCCTCCTATCTTTATGTGGGTACAAGTTTCTGACCTACATAATTTTCCTTCTCTCTGAAGAACTTCTTTCAACGTTTCTTGCAAGGTAGATCTATTAACAGCAAATTCCCTCAAGTTGTGTTTATCTAAGAAAGTCTTTCTCCTTCACTTTTGAAGGATAATTTCAATGGATACAGGAGTCTAGGCTAGTGGGGTTTTCGATCAATGCTAAATATTTCACTTCACTCTCTTCTTGTTTATATGGTTTCTGAAGAAAAGTCAAATGTAATTCTTATCTTTGCTCCTCTACAGGTAAGCTGTTTTTTTCTCTAGCTTCTTTCAAGATTTTTTCTTTATCTTTGACTTTGTGCAGTTTTAATTTGATGTGGCTAAATGTAGCTTTTGTTTGTCTGTCTGTTTGTTTTAAAGCGTGTATCCTACTTGGTGTTCTTTTTTTAATTTTTATTGGAGTATAGTTGATTTACAATGTTGTGTTAATGGTGTACAGCAAACTGAATCAGTTATACATATATATATATACACACACACACATATATATCCACTCTTTTTTAGAATCTTTTGGTGTTCTTTGAGCTTCTTGGATGTGTGGTTTGGTGTGTCTGACATTAATTCAGGGAAATTCTCAGTCATTATTACTTCAAGTATTTCTTCTGTTCCTTTCTCTCTTTCTTCAGCTTCTGGCATTCCCATTATCTGTAAGGCACACCTTTTGTAGTTGCCCCACAGTTCTTAGATATTCCATTTAGTGTTTTTGCATTCTTTTTTCTCTTTGTTTTTCACTTTTGGAAGTTTCTATTGATATATTCTCAAGCTCACTGATTCTTTCCTCAAGACATGCCTAATCTACTAAGGAGTCCATCAAAGGCATTCTCCGTTTGTGTTACAGAGTTTCTAATTTCTAGCATTTCTTCTTTATTGTTTCTTAGAATGTCTATCTCCCTGATTACACTACCCCTCTATTCTTGCATGCTGTCTATTTTTTCCACTACAGCTCTTAGCATATTAATCATAGTTTTAAATTCCTGGTCTAATAATTCTAGCATTGCCGCCATGAGTCTGGTTCTGATGCTTGCTCTGTCCCTTCAAACTGTGTTTTGTTAATTTCCCTTTTGTATGCCTTGTAAATTTTTTTTGGTGAAAGCTGGACATAATGTATTGGGTAAAAAGACCCATGGCAAATAGACTTCTACTGATGGGGAGAGGCAAGTATTCTATATTTCTATGGTTAGGTCTCAGTCTTTTAATAAGCCTACCCATAGGCTGTGACCTTTACAAATGCTTCTCAGTCCCACATCCTTTAGGGGAAACCAAAAAAGACTGGAGAGGAATGGAGAAGTATATTTCCCATCCCCCAGGTCAGTTATGCTCTCATGAAACTCAAGTATGTTAGACTCAGGTAAAATAATTTCTTTTGAGGGAAGGCCTTGTTAAGAACGGAATGCTCTGGGCATATTTCAGAATGGCTGCTTCTCCCTTTCCCTGACCAAAGCAGGAGATTTTTCTCCAGTCTTCACTGTGAGAACCTGGTGGAGCTCCTAGAGGGAAAACTCACAATAGAGAGGCCCCCTCAAGACTGTGTATCGCTGGAGTCATTTTTTACTCTCATACTTGTTCACACTGAGCCTCCAGCAAATCATCTACTACAGTTTAGGCTTTCCTACCCTGGGGAAGGAATGCCTATTTTTAGGGCCATTTTTTCCTGCCCTTTTTGTCTTGTGGGTGGGTAACTCTGACTGCTATGAAAATCTTGATTATGTCAGGAAAGTTGACTAGGGAGAGGTAGCTCCCCTCTCTAACCATGAGCCATTTGGGGGTCTTTAAATCTATAGCAGTCATACAGCTACTCTGAAGGTGATTCCCTGATTCCCTCAGTTACAATTCCCTAAAGTGTCCTTTGCTTACAATAATTTTTAATTGGACCCCAAACAACTTTGATTCCTCTTTGCAAAACTGACATGCAAGAAAGACACCTCTAGCCACCCCTGGCATACCAATTGTCAAGCATTAATCTAAGAGACTGACAGGCATTTTCTGATTTAATTCTCAGGGTCAGCAAGTGGGAGGGGGATAATAAGATGCAGTAGCCCCATTTTATAGAAGAGAACACTAAGTCTCATAGAGGCGAAATCATTTGCCCAAAGTCTTGACCCCAGGTATGTTAAGCTCCAAAACTTTACTTAGTATATATTGTACCATACTATATGTAATATACTTTGTAAAAAATATTTTTACTTACTAGAGAATATTGCAGGACCAAAGAAACTTTAAGGAGAAGGAAATGTTCTATGATTTTTCAGTATCCTTTCCTCTGTATATGTCTGAGATCCAAAGACTAGATAGCCAGCCTCCTGTGTCTAATCTGGTCTGCCTTGTGTTTTCTATTAAGTTTATGTAGAGGTAATACATTTGGGCCCTAAAATGTTATCACAGGTCATTAAAAATAGACCATGAAAATTTACTACCATTATTATTATTATAAATTAAGAAATATTTGACTTAATGCTAATCCTTCAAGTGTTAGGAGTGCTGACTGAATTCACTACTTTGTTTTCCTTTGCCTAGCTGGTTACTAGGATTGTGAAAAGCAAAAACAAAATAATATGAAACAGAGCAAAGGCCCCACTAAAAGTGGGTTCTCCAAAACTCCAAAATTTCAAAATGCATGGGAAAAGTATGAGATTCCTTAAAGAAAGAAAAATCCCCTCTTCAGAGCAACAATCAGGAGGAGATAA